>NC_090662.1:64351750-64992821 GCF_013368605.1 Nyctibius grandis
TCATTTTAGAAATACTAGAAGTTCAAGAAACATCATGTTTTCAGCATATTCTCAGCACATTTGACCCAGGCACATGCAGTACAGCTAGCACTTCAAGACCAGCTGAATTGTACAGAGTTATTCTCCATAATGCTACTAAAAGGGAACCAATATGGAGCCATCAGTCACCTTTAATTAAAAATCATAGAAGGAAAAAAGAATATCCATCAGCTACACATTGTCCAATTCTCCTGCAACCAAAAAACTTTTAATAATGCCAGATTCTGGGCAAGGCGTTCCACAGCTTATCTACACATTGTTGTGAACAAAACAGTTCGGTTATTTTAAACTGACCACGTTTCTTTGATGCTCCTTGTTCTTGCAGCCAAAAAGACAGCAAACAACTACTTACTCTTCTGTCTTTATTGCCACTCACCACTCCAGAGATCTGGCATAGTTCACTCCCCCAACATCTTCCAGTCTGGAGACTCCTATCTATTTAGCCCTTCCCAAGGGTGAAGCTATGATCAAGTACACAAATTACCTTTGTGGTGGGTTGACCCTGGCTGGATGCCAGGTACCCACCAAAGCTGCTCTATCCCTCCCCCTCCTCAGCGAGACAGGGGAGAAGATAGATACAATAAAAGGCTCATGGGTTGAGATAAGGACAAGGAGAGATCACTCACCAATTACTTTCACAAGCAAAACAGACTTGACTCGGGGAAATTAATTTAATTTATTGCCAATTAAATCAGAGTAGGCTAATAAGAAATAAAACCAAATCTTAAAACACCTTCCCCCCACCCCTCCCTTCTTCCCAGGCTCAACGTCACTCCCAAATTCTCTACCACCTCCCCTCCGCACGGCACAGGGGAATGGGGGTTGCGGTCAGTTCATCACATGTTGTCTCTGCTGCTCCTTCCTCCTCTCGCTCTTACCCTGCTCCAGCATGGAGTCCCTCCCATGGGAGACAGTCCTCCACGAACTTCTCCAATGGGAGTCCTTCCCACGACTGCAGTTCTTCACAAACTGCTCCAGTGTGGGTCCCTTCCACAGAGTGCAGTCCTTTAGGAGCAGGCTGCTCCAGTGTGGGTTCCCTGCAGGGTCACAGGTCCAAACATGCTCCAGCATGGGCACCTCTCTCCACGTGTCCACAGGTCCTGCCAGGAACCTGCTCCAGCACAGGCTTCCCACAGGGTCACAGCCTCCTTCAGGCATCCACCTGCTCCGGCGTGGGGTTCTCCATGGGCTGCAGCTGGATATCTGCTCCACCATGGACCTCCATGGGCTGCAGGGGCACAGCCTGCCTCACCAGAGTCTTCACTGCAGGCTGAAGGGGAATCTCTGCTCTGGTGCCTGGAGCACCTCCTCCCCCTCCTTCACTGACCTTGGTGTCTGCAGAGGTGTTGCTCTCACATAGTCTCCCCTCTTTGGCTGCTGTTGTCCAGCAGTTTTTTCCCGTTCTTAAGTATGTTATCACAGAGGCATTACCACTGTCGCTGATGGGCTCAGCCTTGGCCAGCAGCAGGTCCATCTTGGAGCCAGCTGGCATTGGCTCTATTGGATATGGGGGAAGCTTCTAGCAGCTTCTCACACAAGCCACCCCTGTAGCCCTCCCCGCTACCAAAACCTTGCCACGCAAAAGCCAATATAAATCTGACTCCTTGGAGGAAGGTTAAGCAAGTGACTGTTCTGTTGTGCAGCTGGATTAAAGTCACTACACTCCAGCTGCAACTGAGAAGTTACAGAAAAAGAGTCACAACGTATTATTAGCGCAGTCATTTATCTTCAGCATTTAATAATCCATTACATTTAAGAAACAATTTGCATAAATGAGTTTTCACCACCAATGGTATCACAAACAAAATTTAATGCACACAAAACCTCAAATATTTATATTTCAACAAAGAAAGCTGCTACAGAATGGCATCTTGTTTCACAAGGACAACTTCAGAGTAGAGGCAAGCGCGTTTCAGCCACGGTAGCATAAGCAGCATGCAGCGCATGACATTAAACAGATGAAATGTCCATGTTTGAAACATTAAATAAAAATTAAGATACATTAAACAATCACTTGAAACACAGGCCATGCTATAAAATGCCCTTTGCAAGTCACCTTAGTCACCAAAAAACTCCATTGAAGCCTCAATTTTTGAGTATTTACTGGTAAAAACTAGTATGACAGTTTCCCCAGTACATTAAAGATCTATAGTGTGATATTTATTTTTACAATAGAATGGATATAAAGTATTATGATAAAAAGTTCATAATCATGTTATAAATCATCTTCAAATGTTCATAAAATCCTCTTTTGGCTAAAGCTCAGAACAATTCAGGTATTTCTAAAGATGTAGCAAATCACTATGATTTAATTCCTCGCAATTGCTTTTGAAATGCATTCTTCTCATGATGATTTTAGATAGCACATCAAAATTTCATATTCATCTGAGCAAGCCTGTTTTACCTAGTGGCACAATGACTATATTCTAAGAGTTCCTTTGTCTTAGGTTTTTCAGGCTTCACGAAACAGTTCCCTTTAAAATATGTATTCATCTTTATTTTGTGCAATGTTTTTACAAAGGATAGAGCAGAAGAACACGAAAGACATTTCTTTTCTAAAAAGGCATTTTGAAGAAAGTTTTTCTTATCATGTACATGTGGCCAAAATCCTGCAACACTGAGGAACAACTGACTAAAAGTCATTTCCCTTACTAAAGAGTACACAGTTCTGTAAAAATGGACTACAAAACCACAGTGCTAATAATGCCCAGTTTTTAAGACCTTTATGATAGGCATAGTAATGTACATACACAATTTGTGTGACACATTAAGCTTTTACGGGCAATTTTTTTGTCTCTTCATAAAAAATAGATTGTAATATAAAATATTAAAAACAAGCTATATAACTTGTACCACATGGAGTTTCTACATATATGACATTTTAAAAGAACTATTATATGGTAATATATTAAAAGATCATTTTCAAGTAAATTATGATTCAATTTCATAGACAAGAACATGTCTACAATACGTATTCCAGCAGTATCTATTCCCAGTAATCTGAAATATGCAAAACAAAGCCTGTGTAAACTTACAGAAGTTTACTTCCACATTTCTCAATTTCAAGCCTATTAATTTTCTGTATGCAAGATTCCTGGTGCCTTAAATGGGAACTAAGTATTGGGGCCTATTCCAAATGAATTTGAAGAAAACTGCAGTATTTCTCACAGACTTTGTGAAATTGAATTCAATCACATTTTCAAGAATGACTAATCATTTGGGTTCTGGCTTTCAGACCCAAGAATACATTTTGAAAAGCTTATCACAGAATCACAGAACATTAGGGATTGGAAGGGACCTCAAAAGATCATCTAGTCCAATCCCCCTGCCGGAGCAGGATTGCCTAGACCGTATCACACAGGAACACGTCCAGGCGGGTTTTGAATGTTTCCAGAGAAGGAGACTCTTATACCTTCATCCAACAGAATATAAGAGGGAAGTTGCTCTGTGGTACTCTGTAAGGTCACTCACTCTCAAGTGCTTTTGGGAGTAAAGGTCAGAAAGACCTAACTTAAAAATACTTACTACCCATTAAGATCAAACATCAGTACATTAGAGATCAGATTTAAGATCTGTATGACCTCCACTGGATAAACAAAAAGCTTAAAAACAGTATATACAGAAATTTACTCCCTCCCCAACATCATATTTCTCAGGTGTTTATCATTAATCTCAGTTACAGTTGAGAAGTTCTGAATGATTCCTACTTTAAGTGGTGAATGCTGCTTCTGTAACTGCTATATTCCAAACAGCTTATAATACTGGCATTCCTTAATGTAACAGGCTAAGTTCTGGTTCCAGTAATTGCAGGAGTACCAGAACTTGGCCTAGTATGAACCTGGTTTTGGTTACAGAAGCGGTTATGTTATACTTTTTTTGCTTCAAACTCTTTTCAGAAACATGTTTTATTAGATGTTGCTCTCAAAAATACAAATGTAAGCACAGTATATTTTATCTACAATTGTTTTGTCATTTCATATTTGCATTGCTATATGTAAATATATTTAAGTTGAAAAATAACATTATGTTTTAATGGTGGCAAAACAGTAAGTATTTTGCCAGCTCTTTCCCACTGCAAATCGTAATAAATGTTTGCCTTGAAAAATAATAATTCACTGGCTATTACAAGTGACATAATCCATTAAACAAATTTAGTCTATTAAAAAATATATGCCCTTGAAATTAATTTCTTTCCAGTGAATTTCAGAAACTATCTGCATACATTTTACAAGATCTCTCTCATTAATACTCACTGAAGTGGGCTGTTCTTAGTGGGGAAGTCAGATCACAGTCTTGGAAAGTAAAAAAAGGGGTATAGTAATAGGTCTTTTTTTTTTTTTTTTTCAATTGGTAGGTGTTTCTGTTTCTGCTTTCCCCGTTGGTGCCTCAGGAAAAAGTAGTTTTCTAAGTATGTTTGCATAGAATGGTCCATACACTTGTTTATTAAAGTTGACAATGCTCGCATACTGAGATCCAACAAACTCCATCTCCGTCTGAATCACAGAAAGGCCTCCTGGCATAGCAGGCATACACTTCTGAAAACTCGGAAGAGCAAGCAAGCTTCTCATGAAGAACTGGATGCGTTTGTCTGAAATGGAATATAAAGTATGCTCAGAACAAACGTAAACCCAAAATGAAGTCATACTCGCTTTGCAAGCACCCTGCACATCAGCACCGCAAAAAAATCTAACAATGTAGGTAACAACTCTTCCCAAGCCTGTGTTGCAGTGGGAAACAATACTGAAAGCTTCTTAAAGGTGGGTCCTGCAAGGTGGACACAGCATAAACCTGCTGCAACAAGTTACGTTACCTAATATGAAGCAGACTCAAAGAAAAAAAATCACTAGGTTTAAACCCAGTACTGACAGAAGGGAGACTGAGCAGCACTCATTTTTCTAAATTCTTTTCCAAAATACTAGCATGTCTAGGCTTGTTTGTACAGACACTTAAAATTATTTCTAGCTGCAACTAACCATGCTCTGCAGCATACCAAGAACACCATCTACAGGTAAACAACATTTCCTTACTCTTAGTTGACTCAGTATTTTACTGCAGGAAGAAAATGCTTTTAAAAAATTATTAGACAGCTGATTAAGCTTGCTGGGAGTAAGTTTATATACGGAGACATACAATAAGACAACTATGTATTATCTTACTAACCAATCAAGGAACTGACGGGATTATTCTCCTCAACAATATGAGCGATTTGACCCATTAAATTACTCTGCATTTCTGCATTAAGAGTGGGAAGACCTCTTTCAGTTAGAGACCTGTTCACTTTGCTGCAAATCTGGACACCAATAGCATTCAGAGCCTCCTTCAAATCAAAAGTTCTGGAAGAAAGAAATAGAAAAAGCATTAACTTCTGCTGTTTCTGTAGCACAGGGTTGTAAGGTGACCTCACTTGTCTCCTTTCCCTTTTATTTTCAACCTGCTCTCTGCAATGAGAGAATTTAGAAAAGTTATCTTTTGCTTTTGCAGATTTATGTACATCTACAAATACAGGACAAATCTCCATGTGGAAGATAAAATAAGGACCTAATTGTGATTCAAAGGGCAAAAATCATTTCAAGCGTGCAGCAGTGACACCAGTTCGTTTTGCCCTTATGCTTAGGTGTTTTCCTGGGCCACATGCATAGCATTGCACGAGAAAAAGCAAAGCGGAAAACTATTTTATGAGACACTCTTTCAGATCACATCAGACTTGCTTGTAGTGCAAGTGGCAGCAGAAAGACAGCCAAATAGCTTAAACTACCTAAAAGAAGTCTGAAGCAACTGGCAAGACAGTTTGGTGAATGTATCGCTACAGTCTCCTCTGTATTAGGAGCGTATGAATGAGCTTTAGTACTAGGCTCCGAATTCTGTAGACTAACATCAAGATTAAGATTTCATTAAAATATAAATTTGAAAACATGTGCCTAACATACCGTGGAGTGATATTGTAAAAGGAATATAGATACAGATTATTAAAATTTGGTATCTTCCTATTATTAACAAGCACTGGCTATGACATATGAGTTGTTTCCAAGGGTTTTCACATCCACCTGGTATTTCCTGTTAAAAAAAAAAATACGAAGAGTGATAAAAACAAGGCCTTACTTCTTGTTCATGCCTTCAAGAAGAGGAACAGAGATCCTTTTCAGTTGGTCAGCAAAATCAGGCACATCTACAATTGCTGCACCCACCATATTGTTTGTTATGAGACAAACACAAGCTATGATTTTTAATTGATTGAGCTTTTCTCTCAACTCCTGAAGACGAACTTCATCTGTTATTAGAGTCTAGAATTGAAACAATAATACTAATTTAGGAATATGGAGGAAGAGAGGCAGGGAAAAGGACAGATATAGGATGTAGTCATGAAGCATTAATATTTTAAATCACAAATACGCAAAGTCAAATGAGACAGCAGCTGAAATACTCTGAATATGTAGTATTGCACAAAGTAACCTTATGTATGAGTACCAGAAGAAAGCCTGTGGCGGGAAGAAAGGTAATGTCCTCAGTGCAGAGGACACTGAGGACATTGCATCTTATTCCTCATCACGGCTGACAGAAATCTGCGACCAACAATTCAGCCCATAATGTGGACTGCACAGGGGATCCATAGGACATTGTAGTGATCAAGGTTACAGACAGAATAGTCTTCTGGATTCAGCTGTGCTTTGAAAAATGCCAGAATCTAACCGATGGACAGTGATGAACAACTGCACATGACAACCACCAGTTCAACCACCAGAGCAGGTTCTGCAAGTGATACATAACCTGCTACAGGCAAAATGCCAGTTCATCATACCAAGAATGTAAGTAATTCCCACAGCAAGATGTAGCTAGAGTGACTTTTTTTTTAGGTTAGAAAAAATCCATCCTAACCAAATCCCTCCACTGAGAATCACAGCGGCATTAACATTCAACTGTTTGGTAGTAATTTCATAGCATGACAAACTAGATCCACCAGAGGATACCTGTGTGTAGCTCTTATTCAAAACTGTTCAAAGGAAGGTAAGAATAAGGTGTTCTCCCCTCTGTCCACTGACCAAGAGCACTAAGAGCATCCCCATGTATTTAGCAAATTCGCTGCCAGGCCACCCTAAGTATAACTAAGGCGCTCACTGCAGATGCTAATTTTAGGCCTACCTGATGGCCAATTTCAAATTGGCTTTACAGAAAGTTGCAGAAGTCAGTAATCAGGAGTTGGAGGGGAAAAGTGAACACTGATTCTTGAAGCAATAGTTTATATACACTGAGAAAGGGTGAATATCTACTTTAGAGGGCTTCAAGTTTTTACTGATTCTGTTCTAAAGCAAGAGTGATCCCACCAATTCCTGCTGCTGTTAGGAAAAGAGGATGCTGTAAGTCAGTTCTCTCAAAAGATATAGAAAGCCAAGTGCTGTCAGTGCAAGGCCCAGCCTTTGACCATGGCCAAGACTGCTCTTCGGGTGGAGCTGGTGAGCTATGATTGGATAGAGGGAAAACAACCTTTACATTGCTCTTTTTTAGTTGTTGACTTGCCCATCTCATATTTCAGAAACTAGACTAGCATATACTCTCCAAATTCACTATTCAAAAATTTAAGAAGTGCAAGAGAATACTTCACCTATTGTCATCAATAGCCAAATTATTATACTACACCAGATTTCTAGCTATATGAAAACACTGAAGACGCCAAAATACACTCCTTACCTCTGGAAGTGTTTTGCGATAATCCCATTGTAACAGTTTCAAGTAGCCGTTGTTTAGCACCAGTGTAGGACTAATAATTGGTTTAGAACTACTATCAGCACCAGGGGATGATGAAGATTCATCAGAGACAGATGACAATTCATCTTCTATCGATTCCTTTATCCATTCTGTTGTGAGATCCAGAGCACCTAAGCATTGCAAATCAGCACATATTTACTGCATGTTTTCATCAAAATAAGCAGTAGCTTGAGGACAAGAGTTGTATACATCAACAAGAGTACTGAGCTTCTGAAGACTAAACAAATTGTTAGACTTCAGCCAAAACTTTTGGGTTTAAAAAAAAAAAAAGCCTCAAAGTCTGAGTTCCCAAAGCATTTTTTTCCCTTTTCAGGGAGGCTACTTACTAGTTGGGGCATGGGACTGGAGAGTAGAGGTGAGGGGAGATAAACTGTATTAACAGCAAATGAAATGCTTTTAAAGAGTTATTTCTCAGGCTGCACACATAAACACGGCAGGCCATATCAGTGGCTCAGGGTTTCCCTTTTGAAAGCTGCTGCTCCAGATGTTAGTAAGTTTACTTCTTCTTGGAAAATGTATTTTACTGAAGACTGTTTAGCTATATTACACAAAACCTGTAGTACTGGATCAAGTCAACTTCGCATCACCTAAGAAGTTTTCCTCAGAATCCTGCCTTTTGTTTATTAAAAAAAATTGATCCTGTCCCTTCCAGCTTTGAGGCACACCATCTGGTTTTACATGTTTACTTCAGACTAACAACAGATTTGCTGCATACAAAAGAGATATCAAGTCTCATCTTTCAGTACACAGGACTTCTGCCTCCAGCCAGTAAGAGCTTTTTGTTTTTTTGTTTGTTTGTTTGTTTGTTTTTCAGATACCAACCAATTTAGCAAATACAAATTTGTCTGAAAGCACCCCACATTGCAGATAAACATACTTTATAGGAAGTTAAGCAATTGCCCATTGGTAGCTTGCTTGTCAAAGAATTTTTGCATTAGTTAGATCCAGACACGAAATTGAACTTTTCCTCCGGTTAACTACAATTGACAGATTTTCATAGCATGTCTTTAAATACTCCTCTTTTTAAAGAAAGGTTTCAATTAAATATAGTGTGATACCTACTTGGTGTTTCTTCAAGAATTTCCTGGAATTTTGTTCTTTCATAGTCCACCAAATTACGCTGAAGGTATGGCCTAAGGTTTTGAATTGTGTAATTAGCCATATCCACTTTCATCAGGTCCAACACACGGAATATTTGTCTGAAAGGAAGAGTTTAAAATCTGACAGTTACAATAGTCTACTGGTTTTAACCAGCACATGAGGTACACCTACATTAGCACTTCAATTTTGATTCTAGGAGAAGTAAACTCCTTCATCGGTATTTCAGCGTAACAGATATGTTACCTATCTTCCAGGATACTTGAAGGAGTATTGTGTATAAGGCTTGGCGTAAGTTACAGAGAACGGGACAAATACGTATCATCACTAAATGCTACAACCCTGTAAGAGAAAGGGAAGGGCTTTCAAGAACTATATCAATTGGTACATTTCAGCCCAAACGAACAGATTTTAACTTTTTAGTCACTAATAGCACCAAGAGAAACAATCCTTCTGATCCAGTTGCTTTGGTCCCTTTATATGATCCAAGTTGCAATAAAACAGTGGAGCAATAACTACCATTTACTCTTAATATTTCAGTGTACCTAAGGAGCCGTAAACTGTTTTCTGCCCTTTTATGCAAGTTTTTTACTGAAGTTCAAGTAATAAGATATTTACTAAAGAGATTTTAAATCCACAGTTTGGCTTCCTAGAGGAAGCATGCAATGAACAGTTCAAGAAGGAACAGTAGAAATATGCTGCTTAAATTTTGTAAGGATGAACAGGGCTGAAAAAGCAGTCTCTGAAACACAGATTATTGCAAGAGTGCTTTTTTCGTTGTTTAGTAGCCTAGATATTCAGAGCTGGTAGTGTTTGACCTAGGCATTCTACCCATTTCATTACAAAGTAAGATACACATAATATTCTGGTCACTGTGTCATAGCTCCTCCCCTTTAATGCTTCTGTATAAAAATAAGTTTTCCTACACTTTGAAAACAGGCATTATGTAAACGGACATAATTTAAGATTTCTTTTTAAGACTTTACCCCCCTCTTCCACTGCCCAGTACTCTTTCAGAGAAGAGGTTTTTCCTCTAAAATAACCCACCCAAATACCAACCTCAGTAATTCTACGATATTGTCAGTTGCTTTTAACTGTTTGATATCGTTGTCTCTTATTGGAGCACACAACTTTGCCATAGTGTTGATGATATAGTTAGCTAGCCCATGAATATCAACAGCATTATGTTCTGCCTGCTGTCTTATAAGATCTGTATCTAAAACTTCACAAATTTGATTTTGAATTCTGTTTGCTCCAGGAGTCAGGAAGGAAAGAAGAATCTAAAGTAGGGAAAAAAAAAAAGAAAAAAAAAAAGGAAAAGCTTATAAATAAATACTAAACCACTTAGTAAACATGCTGAAGTAAGATTTTAATATTAATGTCCAGTGTATTTAGCTGACCGACTATAACAAGACACATTAAGGCTGAACATTATCTAAGGTAGCAAGAAAAAAAGGACTGTCAAAATGATCACAGTACAGTTCTGCAAAAGTGCTCAAAGCCAGTGAACCAGAAAGCATGTCAACAATGAAACTCTTTCAAAAACTGTGAGGCTGCCCTGTAAAACAAACATTTACTAACTTAGAATTTTGAAAGACTTAGTATTGTGCCTGAATTGAAGGTCTGTATGCTCTCTTGTGCAATGATCATAAACAATAAAGTCTATTTGGGCAGGTGCAGTTACATTTATACTGCTGTTCATTCCTTAAGCTCACAGTATGTTGCTGGAAAGAGGCTAGCGGAGATGTGAAGCTTCAAGAAAAGAGCTGACTTGCAACTAATCATTACGCAAGGAAAGCTGAGTGGACAAGTCACTGTGTGTTCATGGCCATATTCATGGTTAACATAAATATACTATCAATATTTGCAGTTCTGAATAAACATGGTTTCATCTTAAAAGAAAGAACTTGAAGGTATTGGCTTGACTGAGTTAGCGGACCCTTCAGTGAAGTAAGAGACTCTCAGACCTAAGCTGACAAAACAATACTGGAGGGCAGGCGGGGAGGAACATTACCTCCTTAATTTCCTCAAAGAGCTTGATAGCGTGTTCATATTCTGGAGGATCTTCATTCAGTTCCGATTCCAAATGATCCCAAAATGCCTTGTGTACAATTTGTTTCACTGTGCCTGCAAAGCTGTGGAATAAGTCAATTAGATACAGAAGAGACTCCCAACTAGCTTTCACCCTGGGTAAAAGTGTTTTAGATTAGCCTAATCACTTGTTGGGAAACACACAATACCTCACCAACTATTGTGCCCCACACCCATAACCTTCTTGGGGTGTGGATCATCAGCACCCAAAACGTGGTCTAGACTGACAAGTCTTTCCTAAAACACCTGTATTTTATAAAGTGGTGCTGGCAATTCAGATGTAGACAAAGAGATATTACCTTTCATTTTTCCTTTTCAAATCTGTATTCATTGCCCTGGTACGTTATGTACTAAGCTTTCCCAAAAACTATTCTCTGTCATATAACCACTTATCAGTTAAGGGACTTGTGCAATTAAAAACCTGTTTGTTTTTTACATAATTTTTCTCAAAGACAAGACCTGGGTCATTGTTAAGTTAGACATGTCTGTAAGCAACAACATTTTAGTTACCTACACTAGGGAAGTTACTTCTCACTTCCTCTGCATTTCCAGGTATTTTTGCAACTCTTCTGAGGCTAATATTAGAGCTATGTTCATGATAAACTCTATCTTCTTATGACTATGGCACCAATGAGCTACTACATACAACTGCATAGAAGGCCACCATTTCATCTTTTCCACAGGGCTTGGAACTGCACAGAACAGACAGATACTCATCTTCACTACAGTCATTCATATTGCATTAGCCTTTTATGTTCCACATGACATTTAAGACAGAGCAATATGCTCCAAGACAGTGTATCAGCTCAGCTGGTCTGCAACACTTGTTCTAAGCCAGATAGCTTTGACAGTGACTCCCGGAGGTGCAGGATAAAAATCTGTAGCCTTCTAAGATGTTTTGGTTTGGGGTTTTTTGGGGTTTTTTTTTTTGGGTGTTGTTGTTGTTGTTGTTTGGGTTTGTTTTGGTTTTTCTTTTTCTTCATTTGCTGCTCCATTCATTTCTCCTCTCTTCCCAACCCCAGTGCTGCTTTTTGCAAAACTCAGGCTCTTACCTGTTCTGTGGGAAGTCTTCATGTTTTATGCAAAAATTTGCATTAACAGCAATTTCATGAGCTAGAGTCAAGTCTGTCAAATTTCTTGCAGCTGCCATCAGTTCATCAAATGTAACAATCTTGGGAGGGCTTGCTGCTGGAACAAACAAGATCAATTCAAGCCAAATATGTATAGCTGATTGATAAGTACAATTGAAAATATTAAAATTTAGAAACTTTACTGCTTACTAATTGGACTCTAGTACTCTAGAAGAAACAACCTATGATTACCAGGTCTTTGTATCTTCTTAAAACACTAACTCAGGAAACTCCCAGCTTATCAGGGGTGTGTGTGGAGGTAATACCACACAAGCTGCACAACATTTTGAAGAGCAATTTCATATTTCTGCATCTTAACTAAGATATCTTTTTTCCTTTAAAACAAGATCTTGCATTCCACAGATTTCCTATTGACTGTTCTGTAAAATCCACCAGACCAAAAGCACGGGCAATAACAGATACCAGATATCCATTACAATTCTGAGCACATAATGGCTATATTGTGGTTTTATCGCCTGTAAAGAGGGTTCTGAAGTTACTGACTTGAGAACCCCCCATTTATGTTCCATAGCAGATGCACTGTAAGTTACACTCCCTTTTTACAAAAAAGTATTAATGACATAACAGAAACTCTACATTGGAAAGCAGGAGTAAATTTCCAAAGTTTCTAAACCCCCAAATTCTGTCATTTCATTTAGTATTTGAAATTAAGCCTTTGAAGACTGGTAATAAAGACAAAGAGCCAGCTGCCAATTGCAGCTACACTAACAAGATTGTTTTAATGTAGACTTCACTTACACAGATGCTGAAAAGTATGCATGGTCTGAGAATGCTTACAGACATGAACATGAAGTACATTTTAACCAAGGTTTTATCTATCATTACTCAAAATACCTTCCTTGTGCAAATGTGTGTTTTCTGTTTGATCCTAACATTGAAAGAAAAAATGTGAATTCAAGATTAATTTCATGTAACTTCATGTAATATTATAAATCTGTAAGTTACTGTCCTGGTTTGGCCTAAACCAGGCCGATCTTCCTTTCAGTGATTTTTGCTTTCAGCTAAGTCTCCTCTAAGTAACTGCACTTTCTGAAACTAACTGCATGTTTGCAGACAGTGTCTGCCTCCAGGACTGATAACGCCCAAAGTTTGTAGTTATCGCTGAGGCACCAGTAGGGATGTTGTGCAGTAAGGCTCTTGCTGTACTTATTCTTAGAGAAACCAAGGTCACTGCTGAATTCCTCACTGCTTACAAGTGAAGAGCCGAAGGGGGGTTGCAGCTGCAGCGGGGAGCAGACAGGGCAGGTGACCCAAAATTGACCAACGAGGGTATTCCATCCCACACACGTCATTCTCGGTATAAAGTGGGGGGATCACGAGGGTCTCGCTCTCTTTCTGCTATGGCCGGTGTCCAAGGAGGACTCCATCTGTTTTCCTGCTGCCCCCGATCCCGATCCGTGCATCCCTGAATCCAGCTCTCAGCTGTCGCTAGGCCCAGCCTGGGCCTTCCCGGAGCCTGCCCTGCAGTGCCGGTGGTGACGTGGCTGACTTCAGGGGAGCTCAGTCTTGGTTTTGTATATATATTTGTATATATTTGATTATCTCTATTATTATTATTATACTCTTTTTCATTATTATAGTTTATTAAAACTGTTTTAACTTTCCAACCCGGAAGTCTCTCTCCCTTTTCCCTTTCCCTTTCCCTTTGGGGGGAGGGGGGGGGATAACAGAGGGCATCTGCCACAGGTTTAATAGTTGGCCCAGCTTTAAACCATGACAGTTACAGATTTTATTTTTAAGTGTATGGAGCCAGAAGAAACCCACCCTTTGCACAAAGCCATATCTGGTTGAGTGTGAGACTGCTACCAATGTCAAGATTAGCTCAAGATTAGGATGTCCACAATGGCACACTTTTCTTACACTTTCTGAAGGGAAGGAGTACACAGGGAGACCCCCACGGATACAGCTGCTGGTGGTGGTCGACACACAAGGAGATGCGCTGCTTCATAGCAGAGAGAAAGCCATGCCTTTCTCTTAATACTCCTAAACAGAGATTCAGAATCCCAGGTTCTACCCATGACAGCAAAGAGAAACGAGATAAGTTAGCCTTATCTGTCTATGCACAATGGAGGTAAGGTTGAAACAGGCTTACACGCTGGGGAACTGGGTTTGCTTGAAGAATCACTGTTAAAGCTCTGTCTTGAATATTCGGAGTCGCTAGAAGAAGCTGTGCTTTCAGAGAGGCGGGAAGAATCTGAATCACTGTTCTGGTCATCATTGAGAGGCATTCTGATTCACTTTAGCTGCTACAGTAAACAAGACCTAGACAGACAAATACACTTCCCATAAAACCAGCACTTACTTTTTTTGTTTGTTTCTCTAAAGTCAGATACTGATCGTTATATTGTGAATGAAGAACAAGTAGTTGCCTTTCTTAAAAAGGTGTTACAGAAAGGATCTGGCTTGACATGCATAATCAGACAGTTATTAACAAACTACACCTGTTCTGCAAGAAAGTTTTGTACCTTCTGCCGTTTCATACCTTAATGGTTATGTTAGAGACAGTCTGTAAATTGGTTATATTTAAAATACAAAAGACTAGCCACAGTAACCCCTGAAGTTGCTTGTTGTCCAAATTTTGGAAGTTCTCAATGTCCATAAAGACATCTCATGATGTTACCATCCCCCACCTGACTTCACCAACAAATGATGTTTAGCAATTAGCTTCCTTCCACAAACAGACTGCACTGAATGTAACAACTCTGAAGCAAACATAGAAGTTGCTGAGGGAGAATAGGCAAATAATTCAGAATACTACATTTCTGACAGGGTGTAGCTGGAAGTCTGGCCTGCTGCTCTAGGTGGGTCTTTACTCAGAATCAGATCAACAATGGCATAGACCCAAAAAATACTCCTCCTAGGGGTAAGGGTGGATGGGTTTTCTGTTTTAAGTCAAATGGTAACTAAGCCTCTAACATTACATTCAGCATACATGACAAGTAACACTGAACTGTCGTGCTTCATAGTGCTTCTGTCTACATAAAGAAACTGCCTCCCAGGCAGATAATCTGCAACTGTGAAGAATTTGGACAGCTGCATAGTGCGATAGAGATGATTAATAGTTGTATGACAGGAAGTGAAAAATATGTTCCTAATCATATTAAAATGAGAAACTGGAAGTCAGCCATAATTACTACCAAAGGAATTTGGCCCAGATACCAAAAGCAGCTGTCCATCTTTGATTATGGCCATGAAGCATTCTGTAGTAGACTTTACGAAGAGACACAGCCAACAATGCTTTCCCTCAGCAAATTTAAGTAATACTACTTCATTTATGATTAAATTGCATCAACTTCAGCAGGCAAGGAATATCGCACTTTGCAACTGTTGAACTTGGAAAAAGCCACTTTTGGCAGCAAAAGGATGATCTCTGTGTGTACGTATGTGAATCAACGTATGGTGGGGTCAAGAGCTAGACAGAAGGGAGTAAGAATAAAGATTTCTTTACGCTGGCACCTAGTTACAGCTTAGAGCATTTTATTTTTTGGGTACCAGGTCATCCTGAATAGGCCTTTATAACCTAATGAAGTATTACACTGATGAGTACTCCCCTGTTAATGGAGATGATTAACATTTGTTAAGTGTATGTTTACTCCTCCTCCTCTCTCAAGAGGAAAGAGGATGCATTTGAGTGCCTTATTTATGTAATGTTTTATGCTGGTTTTTGTGAAAAGAATTCATCATATCAGCAAGAACACAACTGACAGTTTATTACCTTACTAGAGAAGCCCATAAGAGAGACTTTTGATCAGGATATAGAGGTCATGGGCTCAAGACTCACAGCATTAGTTGTGATTCTTAACATCATAATTTTATAATTTCTAACAAGCAACTGAAAACAAGCAGATATTTAAAATAGCATTGACTAAACACGACAGAGTTGCAAGAGAACCTAGAAAACCAAAAGGCTGAGATATTATTGACTTGGAAATTGTATGTTTCAGTTACAATTAGAAATGAGTCACTAGTTAATGTTACACAAGAGACTAAAACTATTTCTTCAATTAAGATCAGTGTTACAGATCTCAAAGCTAGAGCTGACTAGAACTAGTTGTGACGAGTAACCTAGCTGTAGAACGCACTCCAGGTTCTTGATGTGGAACCGCTCACTTAAATACAGTAACCCTACAGAGCCTGCAAAGCTTGTATTACCCTCCCAATATTGTTTCTGGACCAGCATCAGAACACTGTATTGCCAGCCTCTAACCACATATAAACCCCCTTTATTTATATAGAAATAACTAACCTCCAAAACGTTAACGTTGCATGTGGTCCATCGAAAGATTGATTAACGTTGCTAGCAGTGTACTGGCCCAAAGAGTCTTGGAAATCACTTGCCCAGTATGAGCACTTCAAGATGTGTCTATTGCTTCAGTCTAGGTGTTAAGAACATGGAAGAAGTTAAATGACCATTAAAAAACCCAAAATTCTCACACAATTTACACATCATCATTTCAAGAACTTCCTCTTAACTATCAGTATGATAATTCTAATAAATATTCAAATTTGTAAATATTCAGATTTGCAAGGTGCTCCTGACAGAAGTACAACACCAACCGCAGAGGCAAGTCAGCATTGCCATTTTCTACCCCAGTCTTGATTCCCAAGAAGACTAAATCATTAAGGTAGAAATCAAAATTCTGTATGCATTGTGTCTTTACATACTAGTCCCAGCAAAGGATCTTTTGGCAATGAATATGTGCATTTCAAAGAGGCCTATGACATATTTTGATGTACTGAGACCATACCTGTTCCTGTAATACATGCGCACATACAGATAGCAGAGTTGTCAGAAGAGTGCTTCAGAAGGCTTAATTTAAATAGGAAGTTTCAACAATGCAACAGGAGATGACACACTGAAAAAACACTGCAATCTTTGCCACAGTAAATATATTTCCTAGCAGGATGCCTCAAACAGAACGGTAAGGAAGAATGGGTGTATCTGCAGATTCAGAACATTATTGCTAAATTTTAAGTGTAAAAGATTAAACAAGGCAGCAAGCACATCAAAGTAAACATACATGAATACACAAGCAGAATCCGGATGGCCATCTACAGTTTTTAAAGAGGCTGCCTGACAGCTAAAAACCTTAAAGAAATTCATTTAAGCATATCAAAGGGAAGTACAAACCAAAAAAGGCTTTCCTAATTAGTTACAACAATAGGCAACTGAGTTACTTAGTCCTCTCTTCATGGCATCCACTGGAAGAGCTGCTTTTCCTTATGCTTTTGCAGGCGGCATAGAGCTTCTCATAAATTACTACAGGCCAAGTTCACATTTAATTTTAAGTTTAGATTAATATAATTCCCAAGTAATACTTCAGAAAGCCCTATAGCCTTCCTTTGTAACTCATCATCTTGAACAGACAATACCATCTTCTTTTTGAGGTGTTCATTAGGTATTACATATTAGGCTGTTGTTTTAATACACAGCTTAATATCCTACCTTAGTATCCTACCTATTCTATTAAAGGGTCAGCCTGTGGTTACAACATGCTTTACTCTTCCTGCATTAGAAACAACTGATGTTTACTTTTATATTAGGTTGGATACCTTCACAGTGGGCTTCATTACACTGTTCGCTTTCTTTCGATCAGTACTACTTTGCAGTTCTTTTAAGGATAAACTCTAAATGGGAGACCAAGATGAAAATATCTTCTAAATGTACAAAACCCCAAGTTTCCAGTTAATTTAATTTAACAAGGAAGAACTAAATTATCACGGTTTCTGCTGCTATTTAGACAGATTAGGATTATTCTTTTTAGTAAAGATGCAATGAATACAACTCTGTAGGTGCCTAAAGGCATCTTGCTCTTATACAGTCACCGCATCAGCCAACTCGATCATTCACTTAGAACCAATCAAGACTGCAAGATCACATTAGTTTTAGAGAACACAAACACTTTTTATTCCTGAAGGCTTCCTTTAGAAGTTATTTTATGAAGCACACTGGAAGAAAAAAAAAAAAAGACAGTTTGGAAAGTGCTTTTTTCCTTCAGATACAATCTTCAAGAAAAGTTTCTCCACAGCTCTGCTTTGTTCAAATAAGACCCTCCATCCACACACACTTTTTAAGTGCCCTATCCAGTTTTAGCACTATAAATGTCTTAACTTTGTTTATTCTCCTGGGCTTATGTCCTTACTATCTTCAAGCTGGCACCGACTGAATCTCCTTTGGGCTCGAGTCTCCCTTTCACCGACTCCACCTTTGCCAGCACTCACGGCACCGAGGCAGGGAAGAGCCTTACGAGTTACGGCATTTCCTCACGCCTCTTTTTTTGACATCTTACAGCCGACATTCCTCTCCTTTAGCCTTCCAGCTCCGCAGCTCTTCCCTTTATACACGGCCTTCCCTTGCCGAAGGCTCACAAATCTCTCAGCAAGAGAGACGAGTGCGTGTCCCCCGAGGCCTGTGCGGGGGACAGTCCCGGGACCTGCCCTCACCTCAGACACTGAGGCAACGCGGCCCCCCCAGGGCCGTGACGAGGGGCCACCCGCTCCTGAGGGGGGACCGGGGACGCCCCTCCCGCCCCGCGGCTCCCCTCAGCGGGGCGCGGGGGGAGCGGCACGGCCGCCGGCGGCTCCTCCTCTTCCTCCATCTGTTTCGCTGCCTGTCTTCTCCCCCGGCCCCATGTTTTTAACGGTTACCAGAGGCAGGAGTTTGGCACCCACCGACCAAAACAAACAGCGTTTCCAGGGACAGGCCCGGGGGGGGGGGAGGACGGGAGGAGGAGAAGAGAAGGGGGAACCCTCTCTCTGCCAGCCCCGGGGAAGGCGAGCCCGGCTGCCCGCCTCCAAGTGTCCCGGCCCCGCATGCCCTGGGGTGCCCTTGCTCTGCGCCGCTGGACCGGGGCTGCAAGGGGGGAACCCCTGCGGCTGCGCCCGTCGGGACGGATGGTCCCGTCGGACAGCGGACATTAAGAGACGGACACAGCCCAGCAGAGACGGGGCCAGCGGCGCACTACAGACCCACGGCAGGGGCTGCGAAACCCACCTGCTGCAGCGGGACCCCCGCCAGGGCAGCGGAGCGGAGCGCCAGCCCGCCGCCTCCCAGCCACCCCCATCGCACGGGAGGGCAACAGCCCCCGGGCCAGCTCTGACCCGGACTCACCCCGCAGCTCATCGCCCGTACGTGCCCGGACACCCAGGCGTGTGCCGTACTGCATCGCCGTCGGACGGCTCGGCCGCAGCCCTGTCCCCGCTCGTCCCGATCACTCACCGCGGCCCGGCAGCAGCTCGTCCTCCTGCGCGGTGCCCGCTGGGACTTTAAACAGCCCCCCGGGGTTTAGGGACCTAGCCCGGACTATTAGTGTCTTCCTTGGGCGCGTCCACCTCCGCTGGTGACGGGGGGGGGGGGGGGGGGGGGGGGGGTAACCTTCTCCTGCCTGTCAACGGCGAGTTAGCCCAAGGGACTTGAGTCAGTCTGCGCCAATCCCCGCCGAAAGTGTTCACGTCTCCTCATTTTTCCCGGGCACGAGCGCTAAGCCAGGAGAAACCTGAGGTGACAGGGAAGACGTTTCCGCGGACTCCCCCGCAGCTGAATGGGCCCTGCCCGCAGGGGGAAGGCCGGGGGAAGGGCTGGGTGGTGTTTACGGAAGAGCCGCGTCGATCCGGACTGACCCCGCCCCTTCCCTAGCGCGGGGCGGGGCCTCCGCCTTAGCCCCGCCCCGGAGCCGCCGCCGGGGGTGGGGCGGGGAGGGAGCAAAGCGCCCCTTCTCGTCGGGAACCGCGGCAGCGTGTTTGCTTGTCTCTGTGCACTGCGCTGCCAAGGACGCTTTAAATATGCCCCCACGAGCTTTCCTGCCCTGGTTTCCTCAGTCTCCCGACGGGAGGGTGAGGCGCCCCAACCATCCACCATCTTAGCCCCCCACTGCCGCCCCAGCCGTCGTAGCCTCAGGGGAACCACTCAGGACTGTGCCGAGTTTAGTCACCTGCCTCACTCGTGGCTGCGGTGTTATGAGGCCTCCTGAGCACCCACTGAGGAACGCAGCACGAAGCAGTATGGCACTATTATTATAAATGCTTGTTGCTGTATTGACCTCATCCACCGAGCAGCTTCACGCACCCACAGGGCCAGCAGTACCTGTCAGGGTCATCACCTCTTCCTGTCACAGGAGCTACCTATGTGCCACCATTGCCTCACCTACCAGGAAGCACAGAGGGCAAAACACTGGCAGTCATCTCTGAGGCAGGAGCTAGCTAAATGAAGCCTTGCTCATCATGAAGACACAGAGCTCCCCTTCCTGCAAATAATTAGGTCATCTTTAGCATGCGTGATAGACTAGGTGGGATACATGTTGTATTCGCATAGACCAAAGCCCACTGTAGGTCCTATTGATATCTGCTATAAAAGCAAGGGCTCGAAGCTGGGGACAGAGGTTGGCTACGCAAACGCCAAGTGCCCAGCCCGAGGGGGAGAGCTTGCTCCCTGCAATGCAGAGCACCCGTCAGCCCTGCCGCTCCAAGCCCAGCCTTCAGAGACGTTAAACGGGATTAAGTCCAACAGCCTAATCCGATAGCTTCCATAAAGAAGAACGATGTTTTAAATAACTGTGTTTGCACTACTTTGCCCCTGTTTGTGCATGTCACGTGGCAACGACAATCTGAGAGGAGCTCAAAGGTGCTTTGGAGCAGACTGTCTGTGATGGCACGCAGATGGACTGCCTTGTGCAGGACTGTTTTCACTTCCAAGGACATTATCTATTATTATTTTTTACATCTATTTTGGCTTAAATGCCATCTGAAAAATGGGGGAAACCTGAATTCTGGTCTTTGCTGTGATGGTTGCTGATGCCTTTTATTAATTAACCAACTGTATAATCTAAAACTGCACAAGGAATACTTGCAGCAAACACGAAGGCCAGTGACTCAGGGTCCATTTTGTGTGCTGTGTAGACTGGCAATTGTGGAAACTTGTGGTGCTCAGTGGCCTAGCTTGCCCAGGAGGGAAAGGGATGCCCCAGCCTCACCAAGTAAACTACTTCTAAATATTTATATGAAAGATCAGCTTTAAAGGAAAAAGTATCTCAGGGAGATACTACATCACAGAGTAAGAGAGAGAATTCCAGAATGATATGGCTTTAAAACAACTTTTTTTTTTTTTCATCTGTAGTAGTGCCCTTCTCCCATAGCACACCAACTGTTTTGGAGCCTATTCTTAAGTACGTGGCTTGCTCTATCTATCTATCTATCTATCTATCTATCTATCTATCTATCTATCCTGCTATCTATCAATCAATCAGAGATGTACATCTGTATATATAGCTGAGGCACCAAAGACATGCTTCAGGATTCCAGTCCAAAGGCCAAGAATAAGTTAGACACTGGAGTACTCGGCACTTAACCTCCTTTTTGGTTTCAGTTCCTTCCTGATCCAGAGGCACTGAAGCTATAGGCCATTGTGTGGATCTTGAAGTAGATTACCTACTGTAGAGATTTTCTCCACAGAGAAATGTGACTCATTTCTCATTGTCTGTGTCTTCCACAATGTCAGCCAGGAAAATAATTGTACAGCCTTTAAATTTGTTCTGCTCAATTAAGAAAATCAATGTCCTTGTGTCTTATATAGGACATGCAGGTATGCGCTGGTTTTGGCTGGGGTAGAGTTAATTTTCTTCATAGTAGCTAGTTATGGGGCTATGTTTTGGATTTGTGCTGGAAACAGTGTTGATAATGCAGAGATGTTTTTGTTACTGCTGAGCAGTGCATACATAGTCAAGGCATTTTCTGCTTCTCATGCCACCCCACCAGCAAGTAGGCTGGGGGTGCACAAGAAGTTGGGAGGGAACACAGCTGGGACAGCTGACCCCAACTGACCAAAAGGATATTCCATAGCATATAACGTCATGCTCAGCATGTAAAGCTGGGGGGGGAAGGTTGGCGGGGAAAAAGGCTCGGGGACTAGCTGGGCATCAGTCGGTTGGTGGTGAACAATTGTTTTCATTTGCATCACTTATCTTTCTTGGATTTTATTTATATCTCTTTGTTATTTTCCTTCTCATTACAACTTTTAAAATTATTATTATTATTTTTATTTTATTCCAAATACTTAACTTTTTATCTCAACCCATGGGTTTTCTCACTTTTACCCTTCCAATTCTCTCCCTCATCCCCCTGAGGGGAGTGAGCAAGTGGCTGTGTAGTGCTTAGTTGCCAGATGGGGTTACACCACAACAAGGTACAAATTTGGAATTTTGACTAGTGTTTCAAGTTGGCCTTAATTCTTGGCTTTTTACTACAGAAGTGCTGTTAATTGAAATGAAGAACTAGTTTGTGCTCAGCCTTTGCAGCAAGTTAGTCCATAACCTTTCCTTACTGTTACCAGTAGAACTGGCAAAGACAATAAAGCCTACAATTAATGCACTGCTTTATCCAGCAAGCAGCAATGCAGCTACTGAGTGGGCAAGACATGCAGCTGCATTTGGCCTCGCAGGTCAGGAATGTCCTAGTATGTGGCTAATGGATGGTTGGAGTGGGAGGAGAGGGAAAGGGCAAGGCATGTTGTTGTTTACACCAGGGCCCATGACAACTAAGTTGAGAACATAACTTGAAGTCACAAGATATTTTGCCGTAATCCTAATAACTGAGCCAGGCAGACTGGCTTTAGTGCTAATAGATGGATGTTAAAACTCTGGGTTGACTGAGACCATCAGGCCCACATTTGATAATAGGCTCAAGGGTGAGACAAAAAGGGTGAGACAAAAAGTCCACAAGGCAGGTTTAAGGATGCTTTCTCAGCTTGCTCTTCTGTGGGGTTTCCTGTGTTCCAGGGAGAAATAAGTCTTATGGGAGGCAAACAGCATTGCTACTTCTCCCCACCAAAATATTCAGCTTCAAATTCACACACAGGCAAAACAGAATATTGAACCTTCTGAGAGTAAATGGTACATCAGTAAACCCCCCAATTGCACCAGTGTGCAGTATCTAGCTACTTTATCACCTGAGAAAATTCCCAATGCACACTTCCCTCAGCGCTAGTGGTCTGTCTTTCTGTACAGAGGAAAAGAAGAGTTTGACCCACTGTGTTGAATACAGTGAGAAGCTATTTGTAGAGTGGTACTCTTGGTCAGAAATAGTTTGTATTGGTTCCTTGGTGAGAAAAAGCCTTAGCTAGTACATTGCTAACATTTTCCTTGTCACTGCTGAGCTGGAGGAGAAATGGTATGACAGTTGCCTACACAGGTTTACATCCCTTGGTGCTTAACGCTGATGATCCTCTTGATTATTGTCTCTGGTAACACCCATATGGCTCAGTTCTTATGGCAAACTCTCAGAAATAAACAGCTTCAGAGCTAAGATCCTGGGTCTTAGGGTACTGCTACATATCCTGGCCTTTCTAGGCCCTTCCTTAATAGAAATCTGAGATCCTCCTTATCATAAAGTCTGAGGCAGCTAAGGCTGTGGCTAGATGTTCACTGTGGAAACTCTGCTATTCTAGCCTTCATGGGGTGCTTTGTTTACTGCTGAAGATTTCTGCTCCCATGGTATTGAGGACAGAGTATTCTGAGGGTTCCTCATCTGTTTCAGTGCAAGCTCCCCCTATATCAGCTCCAGCCACCTCTGGGATTTAATTAAGACAATGTCCTGACCCCGTGCAAGCTCTCTACTACTTGTTAGGGTCAGGGCAATCAGCTAACCAAGTTCTGTTGTGGTGTCCATAACCTGCAGTCACTCCAGCATCCTCTCCAGTTGGTGACTTTTGGCCTCAGGTCTGTGCATTTGATAGAATTATGCTGACAAAATGCCTGAAACAATAAACTACAAATTCTCCTTCTATCACCCATGCTAGTGGCTACTGACTAGAACACCATGTGCAGACCAAACAGTTCAGTTCATCCTAAACCTTGGCAGAAGTATTGAATGGAACTGGATTTGCTGGGCTGAAATCGGAGGCTGTGATCCTGCCTAGGCTTAAGATTCACTTTCTGAAGAATACTCAACCCAAAATTTATTAAAAAAAAATTGTACTGGGAATCAAAAGAAAGACCAAGAAAATAAAATGTCTTCCAAGACAAAACTTGATTGGTTTTTTTTCTGTAATCACATAGAGAAACAGATAAATTAGCACCTCAAGCTTTTGTCTTGCAAGGAGTTACACCTTGCACATTAATGTAATGAGCTTCCACTCATGGAATGACTCTTGGCAAGCAAATGCATTTCAGTATAACATAAAAGCACGAGAAGGAAATAAATCGCATTTGCACTAGCAGTTCAGCAGCCCAGAACTGGAAAGAGCTTGTTGCTACTAACATTTTTTACGTCTTAGAGACACTGAAGCTATATGTGTAAGATCTTTGCCCAGGAGCCCCAGTAGAGCTTTAAAGCATTATTTTTGTTCATTGACTCTATGTCTTGAACAGAATTTCCTTTCATCCCAGACAGATCTTTAATATGAGTAAATATTAACAGATACAGACAGGAATACAGACTTTCTTAAAGTTAGCTTTGGGTAGAAAGATACACATTAAAATACAGAAGAAGAGTAACGTGTTTGAGGGAGAAACCAACTGCCAAGAACTTTTCATTGCATTGTTCTTAAAAAAACAAACAATAAATCCTTTTGACACTACCACCATTACTACTGGTTGTCTAGCAGTTGTTTGCTTTTAGCCCAGGTCTAAATCCGTTATTGCTTTGCATGATCCTAGTCATGAACCTGCTGAGAGAATGCGAGACAGAGGCAGTAAAAGAAACCTACCACGTAAGCCTCTCTGGTCTTAATAATTGTGAAAGAAAGAGGCAATATGAGATCAGCTAACTTTGTTCATTGATTGTCTTGTGATGAAATGAAAGGCATTTTCAAAAATACTTGAGTCCATCCTGATACCCTCGCTACTCGGCATGTCTATCGGAGAGGAGGAAAGAGGTGTTGGAAACCGAGTAGCCTCATGGATCGGGCAGTTGGACTAGATAATCTTTGTAGGTCCCTTCCAACTGGAACTATTCTATTCCATTCCATTCCATTCCATTCCATTTCTGTGTGAAATGCGGGTAAATGTGGGGATGAAGCAGTGGAGAAGATTTTTTAGCACTTTTTTGTTTTTAGGAATCTCCAGTACTAACTGGGTCACGTTGGACACTTTGTTACAACACTGTTCTAGGTCCAGGATCCTGGGTCCAAGTGCCTCGCGGAAGCTGCCAGCAACATGCAAACACCACCTGATTGCAAGCTCTCTTCTACTGACTCTGAAATAGCAACTTCCAATATATATCTTGCTTCGAATCTTCAGCCAAATCATGAAACAGAGTTTCTGAACAGGAGAATAAGTCTTGCTTCCAGTTTCAAAGGGAGCAGTGAGCAGGACATCAGCACGGGGCACTCAAGAACTGAAGAAGGCCAAGCAAATACAAGTGCGCTGTACTCCATCAGGTAGTATATGAAAAAGTCTGTATTGCTTTTGCCTGCAATGTACCTATTTAGGTTAAAAGAAAATATGCCCCAGTCCTTTCCTGTAAAAAGTAGGACTCACTTCCAGAATTGTAACCCATAGTTACAAAAATCAGATGCAGTGACAGACCTTGGCCTTGCACTGTGCATGTGTGGACAACTTTACACAAAAGGTTACAAAAAAACATTCCCTGTAAGCCATGAGTGATTAAGGGTCTAGGCCCAGAACATCATCAAATACTTTAGTGACCTGGCAGAGCAGATAGATGTCTATCAGACGATAGTCACTACATTAACCTGTTAAGTTAGGGCTAAAGGACATAAAAAAGAGCTACAATACTGATGAATTCAAGGTGTATTTTTGAAACAGTTAAGTTTTAATGTGCTATCATCTGTCCTATTGTCTGGCCCAAAGCAGCAGGCAGACAGTAGAAGGGGACTTACATTGTATTTTTTCAAGCTTCCACAATCAAGCGAGCATATGATAACAATTTAAGATAAAAATTCTCGGTTTCTGAAAAGGGTTTAAGCAGTTCTTTGTGATGCTGGAAAATCTGAGGGATATTCAAAAGAAGTTTTAAAGTTATTCCCATATGATATCTCCCTTCCATCCAAATGCAGGTGGTAGAGCACTTTCTCCTCCCCTTTCCACCATGTAGAAGAGTACCCATCCCCCAGCCCTCTATTACCAGTGCCCTAAAACTGCAGTGTCAAGCCCACCCATTTCCCTTGCATGAGGATCGTCTATTACATGATCAGATGCATTCCCCCTGCTTATTAGTTCAATGCACAGCAGACTGATTCCTCCACCAACGCCTTATCCCTTTGCTCTGCCTAGCTCTCCTCATCCCCACTCTCCTTTTCCTGCTGGCACATCCAAATCAGTCAGCTCCCACCTCCTTCTAATCTGCCTCCTCACAAGCAGGAGAAAAACTGAGAGCATGAAGAAGATCAAATGGCGGGTCTGTGCTCAGCAGCCTGGTGGGCCCAAGCTGGAGGCAGTGATGCAGGAGAAGGCCTTCTCAGGCTTTCCTCTCCTGTGCCGGGACGTGCTCTATTGGGAAGATGAACGCAGCAGGCTCATACGATGTGGTGAGGCAAAAGAGCATGCTCGGAGCGCGAAGGCTCTGCAGGGAATTTTGGTGCTGAGCTCCCAGCCTCTACCGAGTGTGCTCAGACGAAGTGGGCCGTGAAACCGATGGGAGTTTGCATCGGGCCAGAAGCACTCCTGCCAGTCAAGGCCGCTGTTGCATGCCCAAGGGACCAGCCTGATGCCAACTCTCTGCTCCAGAAGCACTAGAAACTGGGGGGGTGCATATGAAGAAAACATGCAGTTTCCGCAGCAAGCTCCGAGAGCAACACATGGAGCCCTTGGAGCTCTCTTCCGGAGCTCTCTTCCGAGAGCAAGGCATGGAGAAAACGCCTTGCTCTCGGAGCTTGCTGCAGTCATTTCAGCTGAAATCACAAGCAAAAGAGGCGGGAGCCCACGGCGCTGTGCCACCAAAACTACATGCAAGGCTAAAAACCGGCTGCAGGACCGGGCTGGGACTGGGGACCGAGGGCTGTGAGGGGGGAAGGCCCGGCGCACCCCGCCCTTAGACCCCCGGGCCAGGTGCCGCGGGCAGGTGTGGCCGAGGCGACCCCGGTCGGGAGAGGGTCTGTCACCCCGGGGCTGGGCGAGGGCTCTCCCTCCGCCCTGCCCGCCGTTCCCCCGTCCCCTTGCCTCCGTCGGTACAGGGCCGAGCCCACGTGCGTGACGGCTCCCCCCGGGAGGGACCGGGGCCGTCCCCGTGTGCGTGGCGGCTCCCCGGGGCGGGGGCCGGGGCGGGGCGGGGAGCGCGGCGCTGCCCGGGCCGGCGCCCCCGCCCTCCCTCTCTCCATCCCTCCCTCCCTCCGTCGCCCGCTCCCGCTGCTCCCGCTGCTCCCGCTCCGCGCGCGACGGCGGCGGCGTCCCGCCATGTCGGCCGCCAAACACCGGGGCCCTAAGGGGGGCAGCCCGCCCGCCGCCGCCAACGAGCGGGGCGCGCAGCCCGGCGGCGCCGAGGAGGCGGCGGCGAAGAAGTCGGCGGCCGCGGCGCACGGCCGGGGCGGCAGGGCTGCCGCGGGGGGGCGGGGGGGGGCCGCTCCGGCGCTGGCCCCCGCCGCGGCTGGGCGCTGCTGCTGGGCGCCGCGGTGGTGCTGGGCGCCGCGCTGCCCGCCGGCTGGTACGTGCGGCAGCTGCGGGAGGAGGTCGGGCGGAGCGCCCGGGAGAGGGAGGCCTCCGGCCGGCAGCGGCAGGAGCTGGCCGCCACCCTGGACGCCGTGGCGCAGAAGGTAGCGCGGCGCCGGGCACCGTAGGGGGGCGGGCGGGGTGCCCCGGGGGGCAGCTGCGCGGTGGCGGCGCCGGCAGCGGGCGAGAGTGCGGGCTGAGGCGCTCGACGGGGCGGGGGGCATCAGCCGACCCTGCGGGAGCGGGGACGGGGGGGGTTCACCCCTTAAATAAGCAGCCGCGCAGCGCTCGGGTAGCCCGGCTTGCAGGAAAGCAAACGTGTCCCATTCCCCTCCCTCCGCCTCTCCCCGCTCCGTGCTCTCTCCGTAAAGATGCTTTCATGGCATTAGAGGGACAAATCGAGTCCGGGCCGCGGTTTTCCCAGCGCCTGCAAACGTGGCCTCGGTAAAGCGAGAAATCCCTGGCAGGCAGCGCAGCGCGGGGCGGGACCCCGCGGTGGGCGGCCCCCGGGACAGCCCGCAGCGGCGGCCGCCGGCTCCTTGCCCAGCTTGCTCTTCCAGGGCTTGGGCCTGAAGCCATTTTATGTAATGCCGTCAGCACGCTTACGTGTTGGCAGCAGTGCAGACGTGCAATTTCGAGAGCCTGCTGGCTGTAATTTTATATCTTGGAGTCTTGCAAACCATTTAAAACCGAGCGTGGCAGATGGGCTGCTCTTTGTGGCCGTGTCAACTGGGCAAATGTGCACGCCAAGGGAGATGGTGCGGCAGCGCAGTTGGACGTGGCAGGATCCTGCCTCGACGTCCCCACACGCTCGAGAAAACAAAACCTGTGTCAGCTTCACCGAACAGCAGAGGCAGTGCCAGAAACGCCGCTCCTGCCGTACCCTGCCTTCCACCTTCCTGCTGCTGCCTCCGGCCGAGGGAGCGAGACTCCTGGCGGTCCAGGACTGCAGAAGAGCTGTGAAGTTGTTGGCAAAGGGTGTGGCTCAAGTGAAGTGAAAGAAATGCTTATTTCCCTGCTCATTTTTTTCACTCAGGCCTTACTAGCCCCAAGCTAGAATTTCACAAATGGCACTGTCCATCTGGGTATGTCTTAGGGTGCCTAAAACCTTTAAAAAGGCCATGTCATCAACATATAATCAAGCTCCTGTCTAGGGACTAGGTAAATTGGTTGGAAAGCAGTATGTAAAGTTATGACTCAGATCAAAGAAAAGGAAATTCTTGTCTCAGCTTGACTGCTTTCTGCACAGCGAGCCATGCAGACTCCCCATATTTCCTGCAAGCTTGGGCCCGGGCCAGCGGTGGGGGGACAGGACAGTGGGACAGGCACTGGCAGAGATCCTGCAGCTATTCTGTGATGCTCCCGGAAGCGCAGCAGCGTGCACACGTGGAGTTTGTAGGATCAGTCTTGGTGTTTCCTTTCCCTTACAACAAGGCGGAAAAGGAAAACTCGCGTGAGGGGGGAGAAAGGTTATAAAATTCAGGGCTGTAGTGTTGTTTCTGAAGTTAATTTTAAATCTTGGGGTTTTTACTCACTGATGACTGAGCTGTGATTTGAACTAGCAAGGGTGGTTTTTTCCTAGTTTTTAAGACATTTTTACAGCCTCTTTGTACAAAGGAAGACATTGCAGTGGCAGGACATACAGGACGTAAGATTGCAATACCTGAGTATAGAACCCAGATGTATGCACAGTATATAAGCCCTTCCAAGCATAGGAAGGGTACAGTTTTCTGACTCCATCTCTGTGTTGTTGCAGAAAATCCTAGGTATATGTTACATGTTCTAGGGGAGAGATACATACCAGAAGTTTATAAATACTTTGTTTCAAAGAGAACTGAAACTATTTGCCTGTATATAGCAGATGGCTGATGTTAGACATACATACAGTAGTGCAAGAAGAAAAGCTGGGGGAAGAGATTGCACAGTTTCGATTGAAAGCTTTGCTTTAACCCTTAGCTTAGCTTTGATTTAACCCTTGAAAGCTTTGCTTGCTGTGGTCTGATGTTGTCTTCACAGAAGAATGTACTTGAGGGAGAGGAGACCAGGCTGTATTTCGTTGCTTTACAGAAGCGTAGGGTCCTACCTTGTACTTTCGGACTGCTGTGAGTGCAGGCTGCTGTCTGGAACTGGCTTTCCCCTTAAGTCGTTTACTGCAGAGAGCTCCTGTCAGGAGTAAGCGTTATATAAACTCATCTGCTTTACACATCAGCAGTAGGAGGAGAAAGGAAATGATGTGGAAGTTTAGTGTTTAATATAGCACAATTCTCAGAGAGGCCAAGGTCGTTTGGTGTTTAAACACAAGATAGTATGACTAGTTAGAGAAGACACAGTTGTTAGCTATAGACATATTTTTATGTGCTGTTTATGGTGTTAAACCTTTCAAGGGCTATGGTTTTAAACCTTAACAGCCATGAACACCAAACAGGCAAACTCACACATAAGGTGCACACACAAACCAGCTTTATAGTGAATATGAACTATGACTTTGAAGTTGTGGGTTTTACTCCTCTCATGCAGGGGGTTTGCTCTGGGCCCTGGTGGCTCTTGGTTAGGACAGATCGGATTAGAAGCTGGTCTTATTTGAAGACCCCAGTCCATTTTATTGTTTCAGAGGTCTCTGATCTTCAAGTGGCTGGCCCAGATGGAAGTATAGGAGAATAGCTTCGAGTTACACCATAAGCGTTGGCCAAATGCAGTGGAAGAGCAGGTATAAAGTACTTCCACTGCAGAGGGGTGGGATCTGTCTCTGTCAAACCTATAGCAGCAGAGACCTTCTGGCCCTCTGGAGAGTTCTCATGGCCATTTCTGATGCCTTGTCTTAGACTAACAATTGAAGATAGTTAATTGCAAATACGAATTTGGTGATTTGGTTGGAATGTGTCAAAGAAAATAAATTCTGTCATAAAAGGGGGAGCAGAACTTTTCTGTGCCCTCCCTGTAGATTTCCGAAGTCCAATTATAGTGATACAGAGAAAGCTCTCTATGTGGAAAAAATCAAAATGAATGACAGCTAAGACATAATGAAAATGAGGGTGGTAAGTCAGTGTAATGGCTGGTGCCCTGCTGCAATACAAGTGGCAGTATTACCTGCTTCTTCTCTTTCCTGTCTTAGCTCATTTCTAGTTTTGTATGTGAGCACTAGAGAATACAAGTATTGGGAGTGTAAAGTCACTACAAACCTTTTTTACAGAAGAGCGGGAAAAAAGAAGTCGTGTTTATGGGTATTCTTCAAACTGTGGGGATCTATTAGAGCAAGGGCGAGTCTTATGGCCAAACTCTACAATCCCTACACAGTGTAGACTTACATGAATACCAAGGAGGATTTCGCTAAGGATTTAGTCTTGCAAAAATATGTATGAATAACTTGATTTCTAATTAGTAAATCTGTTAGGTCTTTTGAAAATGATTTCTAGGTTCAGAGGCTGAATAGGAACTGCTGGAGCCTCCTTCAGTTAAAAAGAAAAAAAATAGCAGCTGTGTATATTTCTTTCTAAGAACACATAAAATATACTTCCTTCTATTTATAAAATAAAGCCACCCCTCCAGCTGTGTATCTAATCAGTAAACATGGCAGCCCATGTGGCACGACTGATTAATATACCCCTCAAACATAGGGAGCAGCACGAGGCAAGGCAACATGCATTACTCAGCACTTGCCATCCTGCCAAAGCCTTGAGGTATTTTCTACATGATGGATTCCCGTTGCAGCCAGTGGGAGTTCTTACATTGCTTTACAAAGTTTAAAAAAACATAACCCACACACGCACAAAAAGATTTCTCCGCAGTCTTGAGACTGATACTCTGCTTGGCCTCAAAATAAAGTAATGTGTGCTTCCCCCTTGGTGTGCCTGGATCTTACTTTTAAATGTGAGAGTAAATGAACGTGGCAGCCACTCACCCCTTGACCTTTTCGCTGTTGCTGCTACTAAAACCAACTAGTTTTTGTAATTGGGAAGCTTAATAGCATAGCTGATCCAGTGGTAACAACTTTCTGTGAGTATTAACCTGAGACAGATGCAAGTCAGTCCCCTTGGCAGCTGCTATGGCTTTGTTCTCTGCTTGTGTACATACATGTGCCCCTGTTCACTAAAAGCATGTGGGTGTATGCAGGTGTGTGAATAATGAGGTACTAAGTATTTAGAACATTAAAGCCTTTCCGTGTTTATCTTAAAAAACAGTTAACAAGAAAAATCTGTGTATCCACTGGTGTCTAGGAGCAGCAAAATGTTGTGATTACTATTGCCATTCCCCAGCCATTCCCAGCTCCCCTTTCCCCCTAATTTTTCCTGTTACTTTTTCTTGTCTACTTTGAAACTTCTTTCATGTTCAGGAATTGGTCCGGATGCAAACTCTGGATACTTGAGTTTGATTTCCACTGCCACAGATTTCCTGGACCATTTGTGGCAGGTCAGTGAGGCCAAGGATCCTCAGCAGAAGATGTATGTATCTATAGAGCTGTATGGCTCTAGATGCTGGGCTTTTGGTGCCTCCCATATTTGTATGCCATAGGGTCACCTCAGGTCGGGAGCATGAAGGATTGCAAGGTGATCATTTCATGTGGTAACAAGGGCCATAAGGATCTCAGTCACAAAGGGTAAGGATATAGGTAAGGATGAAATTGTAAGTATTAACCGTGTGGATTTCTGGTTTAGGTGCGTTCCCTTCAAGCCACATTTGGAGAATTTGAATCCATGATGAAAATTGCTCAGCAGAAGCAGGAGGTTACCGAGAAGGCTGTTAAACAAGGGGAGAGTGAAATAAACCGGATCAGTGAAGTGCTTCAGAAGCTGCAAAATGAAATTTTAAAAGACTTGTCTGATGGCATCCACATGGTGAAGGATGCAAGGGAACGAGACTTCACATCCCTGGAAAACACCGTGGAAGAGAGACTAACAGAGCTAACCAAGTCTATAAATGATAACATTGCTGTGTTCACTGAAGTCCAGCAAAGGAGCCAAGATGAAATCAACAATATGAAAGCAAAGATTGATTCACTAGAAGAAGCAGATGTGTATAAACATGAAATTAAGGTGCTAAAAGATGCTTTTGATGAGATGCAGGCGTCCATGAAAATGAAAGAAAAGGACATAGAGACCTTGAAGAGTACAATAGACTCCATGGAATCTGATGTGTATACTGAAGTGAAAGAGCTAATCAACCTCAAACAAGAACATGAGAAATTCAAAGAGGCTGCAGACACTGAACACCTTTCATTAAAAGCTTTACAAGAGAAAGTTCTGCGAGCTGAGGATTCTATTATGCAGCTCCCTGGTGACATTAAAAGACTCAGTGAAGATTTACTGCAAGTTAAAGCTGGCCTTAACAAATGGGAAGAAAATGAACTCTTCAGAAAAGCATTAGAAACTTTTGGGAAGAACAGTGAAGGACTGGAGTCTCGATTGAGGCACATAGAAGACAGCCTGGAGTCTCTAACTTCTGTTGCTGCTCAAAACAGTGAAAAGTTGCAATCTTTCCTTTCTAAGGAGGCAGAATATGAGAATAAGCTCAGTACCCTAGAACAAAGCATTGCTGCTCTTCAGGGAATCTCAGATATGGACATAAGTTCAGTCACAGACGTTCTGAAAAATCTTGGTGAATCACAGACCTCGCTGTACAATGACGTGGAAAACTTGAGGAGAAGCATCAGTGATCTGCCATCCTCCGGTGCTCTTCAGGATGTCCAGAAGCAAATTAGTACCTTGTTGAATCGAGGAAATCTTCAAACGGGTGAAGCACATTCTCAAGGCTATCTTGAAAAATTTTCTTCTGTGGAAGGCTCTGTTGATGAACTGAGATCTTCCGTCAGCCAGGTTGATTCTGATTTGAAAATGATCAGAACTGCAGTGGACAGTTTAGTCTCCTACTCGGTGAAAATTGAAAATAATGAGAACAACTTGGAGTCTGTGAAGAGCTCAATAGATGACCTGAGGAATGATCTGGAAAGGTTGTTTGTGAAAGTAGAAAAAATACATGAAAAAGTTTAGGCAGCAGTGCTCCTTGTGCAAATAATGGATTAAGGAGAATAGCTTTTGTATGCCCAGTTTTTTACTCTTTTTAAAAGCAATTTGATACCTCCAAAGAAAATAAGAATACTTTAGTAGTAGAGACAGTTCTGCTTATTTCCTTTATTTCTCTTTTGTGTAGTGTGTTTTTTTTTGTTTTGTTTCCTTTTTTTTTAAAAAATTTTGTTTTAAGAAAACATGAGTTTAGCTGGGGGTTGAGTTTCTACGGGCTCATCTTCTCTATAAAGTTGTACCGTTGTAACTGTAGTGGTGTAACTAAGGCACTACAGCCTCGTTAGCATGGGCACGTATTTAATGGCATGAAGATGTTCCACACTATGACACTAGATATCCCACACAGAAGGGCTACAGCTGTTCTAGTACAAAAAGCATACTGCTGTACATACTGAGAATTTTACTGGTATGTTTTGGTTTAAGAAACAAATGAACAAAATTACACCCCTCTCCTAAACTGTTTAGACCAGTAAACTGAAGTGTGGACCAGGTTTGCAGCAACTCATCTGTTTCTGCAGTTTGAGACTCAGCCATGTGGTCAGTTTACCAGGTGTCAGTTCAGCTGTAGTTTATTTCTGCGAGTCCTTCATCTGTACCAAGGAGCTAACAAGGGGTTAGCTGAACCTCCCAAAGGGAAGGTTTGAGGTAAGTGGCATTGCTTGGGGCTTAGACCTAAGAGAGGTGTTCTACCACACGGCTGGAAAGATTCCTTTTTGTGATGACAGGCTTCTTTCCCAGCATCTTCAGCTGCGGGTGTAGAAGACCAGTGCTTAGAAGGGACATCTGAAGGATGGGATTAGTTTCAAGAGGGTGCAGTAATATTTTTCTCCTATTTTTGAGCTGTTTACATGATGAGGCCGTGCCTTTCCTGGAAAGGTCTAATTTGTCTGTAATATAGGATTTTCTGTAAAAATTGATCACAAATTTCAATGAGGAAAGAGGACTAAAATCAATCAATCAATCAATCAATCAGGTTGGAAGAGACCTCTGGGATCATTTGAGTCCAACCATTGCCCTGACACCACCATGTCAACTAGACCGTGGCACTAAGTGCCATGTCCAGTCTTTTCTTAAACACATCCAGAGATGGTGACTCCACCACCTCCTTGGGCAGCCCATTCCAATGTCTAATGGCCCTTTCTGAGAAAATTGCACCTCTCGTGTTCCATGTATAGCGAGCATGCTAACAATAATAGTACACTCCAAAACACACAAGGGGGAAAATCACCGTGAAATCAGCAGAATTGCTTCTAAGGCATATACATTTCCAAGTTTTCACACAGCTGACAGTGACCTGAACTGTTATTAAGTGGTCAGGACTTGGTGCCTGATTCTTGTCACCATTGTTGTCGCCGAGTGTCTGCCTGGGGCATTTGCAGCAAAGGATCCTTCTAGGAACTGGTTGAGAGTGAGGAAAAAGTAATAATTCTCTAGATGTTCATTTAAAAACCACTTTCTCATGGACCTTGCTTGGGTTTCTGTCTTTTTGGAAAGGATTTCTAATATCCCTCCTTTTCAAGTTTACTTTTGAACTTCATCCAAAGATTTGGTAAAGGGGTCTGCACATGGACACCTTGGAAATAGGTCATGCGCATCATGCCCACCTCAGCCTGCACTAGCCAGATACATGGCTACGTTAGAAGAACTCCTAGAAACAGCATCTTCCAGAAGTGGTGTGCGTGTGGGAACAGCACAGGTGAAAAGGAGTTCTCTTAGGTAAATAAGATGCTGAACTGTATCTGGTGGTGTTCCCACCATAAACAGGAAAGAATTAGTGGCAAAGAAAGAGGGACCCACGGCATTAAGGTAACTGTTGGCACTGTTGGAACTGCACTGTTCTTTGTTGACTTCTCAAGTTCTTGAACAATGTTGTTTAGGTTACTGTGAAATGAACTGTATGGCTTATTTGCAGTATTTTTAATACATAATAAACATTTGGAATATTCTTTGCACCTTTTTTTGATTGCTGCTTACTTAACATGGTGTTTCCCAGGATGCTTCCAGTGGGGTACAGGAAAGGGCTTGGGGAAGGCACCAGGTGTGATGCATCCCTGTACTTGTTCTCAGCTCTCATAGGGGAACGTGGAAGCACTCTTTATCTGTTGTGGTTACAGAGGAACTCTTGAAAACAGGATTTGAGTCAGATCAATGCAGCGGTGTTGACCACCAGGCTCAGAAGCCCAAGATGATAGTTGTGAGGTGTGAAATATGTGATTTATGCAATGAATGAACACTGTGTCAGACACTGCCAGCAATGCCTTGGTAAGACTTTGTTGATGCCCAAAGCATGTAGAACAGAAATACACACAGAATCACACAGCATCAATCAGGTTGGAAGAGACCTCTGGGATCTTGGAGTCAAACCATTGCCCTGACACCACCATGTCAACCAGACCATGGCCCTAAGTGCCATGTCCAGTCTTTTCTTAAACACATCCAGAGATGGTAACTCCACCACCTCCCTGGGCAGCCCGTTCCAATGTCTGATGGCCCTTTCTGAGAAGAAATGCTTCCTAATGTCCAACCTGAACCTCCCCTGGTGAAGCTTGAGGCTATGTCCTCTTGTCCTATCGCTAGTTGCCTGATGTGCAGAAAGGACCTATATAATCTTTCCAAAGTGGCTTCTCTTTTTGTGTAGCTTTGAATGCTGGATTGCAAGGCCCATAAACTGATACCATCTTCATGATGGATGCCTGGCTTTCAAAAGTTTGGGAAAGGGTGATTTTCAAGAGTATGGGCATCATCATGTCCTGACAATTCCTGAGGCCAAATTCATAGAGGTAGGTAATCCCTGTTACTAGACTACCTGTGTTGAACAAAACAGGTGAGCACACAAGCCCTTCCGTCTAAAAGAGATTAGATAGAACCTGTTGACTGGAAGCTGGCCATGAGCACGCAGTGGCTCTAAAGAGTAGTAGCAGCATGATGAGGGAACTTAAAGAGGCTGTAAAGCCAGCAGTGCAGCTGGGCCAAATTTGATCTCAAAGATTAAATGAAGAATAGCTAGTTGTACTTCTAGTAACTTATTTTTTATGGCAAGCTATTGAAATGATTTATTTCACTAAATAAGAATAATAATTCTCCATAAATAATAATGTGGCTGGAGACAGGTACAGTGGCAAAGATCCCTTGGCGAGCTGGAGGTTCAGCTTTTCTATGTGGCTTGACAGCCTCACTGAAGACAGACACTTCCCAATTCCCTCATAAATGCTCACGGAGCACATCTGGTCCTAGTGCTGCTCTTTACTGTTGTTGTTCTTAGACTTTGCAGTAAAGCAGTGGAGAAGGTCTCAAGCAAGACATAGTCTATGTTGCCAATGTTCTTTTACATTATTAGTAGTTCATCAGTAACGTGCTGTTTAACAAATTTCGACAGAAACTGTCCACTTGAATGGTGAGGTATTGATTGAGCCAGTTCATTAACATTCGTCTTCATTTTCAGCTCTCGTCTTATAAATGGAGAAGCTGTTACGCCGGGGCACTGTGGACTTCATCACACTTGAAAGGGCTTGCCCAGACTGTGGTAGAGATAAATCTTGTGCTGCTGAAGGGGCTTCTCCCAGTAGGGCTGTGACCACTGCTGCAAATGAAATCACCTGAAGAGCAAGCAAGAGTTTCTGGTGGCCTAAATGTGTATGTTAGAGGTTTTATTAAAACATGGATCAGTGATTTAGTCTTTTTGCCATCTTATTTGACATAACTCAGCTGGTAGTGTAGCCAAAGCTGTGAAGTTAAAACGACTACAGGAAAAAAGGCTCTCTGAGATGTACAAACACCAGAATAGCCTGAAAACATGCAACGTGGGCCCTCTGTTCTGCTGCCAAGGCCAGTCTCTGCGGTTTGGGGCACTCTGAGAAAGGTGTGGCTGAGCTGGGGAGACTCTTGAAGAGGAAAATGATGATGATCAGAGGTAAAGTGTTCTAGGACAACGACTGAGCAATTGGGCCTGCTTAGAATTGAAAAAAGTGGAGGGAGGATTGAAGGGAAAAGAGGAATGAAAGAAACAGTAAACAATTTCCCACTACGGGAAAGGCTGTTCTGTCAGAAGGCCCAGCCCGTTTGCCTGTTGCGGGGAGGGCGAGGCGTGACGGGCGGACACGCCGCAGGTGCGGGGCGAGGATGGCGCAACGGCCGCGGGGAGGCTGAGCAGGTACGAACAGCAAAAGCACCGCCGGCACCGAGTGGGCCCGCCGGGCCGGCCGCTGCGGCGGGGCGGGCAGAGACCCGCGGGGGCCGGGGCGGGGAGGGGGCGGGCGGCGGCGGGCGCCCCCCGGTGGCGGCGGCTGGGGCGGCAGGCGGCGGCTCGGGGAGGGCTGTGCGCCTGTCTGCCCGTCCGTCCCTCCGCCTGCCCGTCCCTCCGCCTGCCCGACGCCGTGGGGCTCCTCCCCGGGTCAGGGGCCGGGAAGACGCCCAGCCTGGCGCCTCCTGCTTGCAACGGGCGGGGGGCAGCTCCCCCCGCCCCGATCTCCCTTCTCCGGGTCTCGCAGCGGCACCCGCTCATCCGCCCTGTTTAATGTTCTCCTCAGGCGGTACCATCCCCCTGAAAGCAAATTATTTCTCACTGCGGCTTCATCCAGTGCTGGGCTGATTCTAGGAGCAACTGCTACTGATTCTGCCCAATTTAGCCATTTTGCTAATAACTGGTCCCTGGCCCGTTCGTTGCATCATCAAGTGCTCAGTGTACAGGTGTTCAGGGAGGGAGAAGCTGTGGTTGTGTTGGTTTTTGTTTTGATATCAGCTGTGTATGATATTTAGCACCGTGAGATGCTGATCCCTGCTGGTCCTCTGAGTGCTCGTGCATTGCTGCCACCGTGCCCTTCCTGTGTGCATTTTGGTCATTGTCATCCTCCGCCAACCATGAGCAGATATTATAGAATCATAGAATCGTTTTGGTTGGAAAGGGCCTTTAAGATCATTGAGTTCAACCGTTAGCCTAGCACTGCCAAGCCCACCACTAAACCATATCCCTAAGCACCACACCTACATAGCTTTCAAATACCTCCAGGGATGGTGACTCCACCACTTCCCCGGGCAGCCTGTTCCAATGCTTGACAACCCTTTTGGTGAAGTTTTTTTTCCTGATATCCAATCTAAACCTCCTCTGGTGCAACTTGAGGCCGTTTCCTCTTGTCCTATCACTTGTTACCTGGGAGAAGAGACTAACACCTGCCTCGCTACAACCTCCTATTCACGGATGTCAGAGATGCAGAACCAGAATATTTACACTCAAGACTTTATCGACATTTATGTGTAAATCCTGGCATGAAATGGTCAAACAGCATACAAAGCGATTCCTTTTCCCAAGAACCCATTTGGTCTAACACTGACCAAGGATGCTCAAAGAGCAATTCTGCCTTGGACACCAAAGGAAAAAGTGTATTTTCTGCTTGCTCACACAGCAAAACCTCTCCAGAATCTCTAGTATACAGTATGTTGCAAGCTCCCAATATAATGTATCTTCTCAGGAGTCAATGCTTGCTCATACACTGAGAGAGTGAACTCGGAAATCCCTTTGTAAGAGCAGAGCTTGATGATTCCTGCACTTACAATGCAAATTCTAAACCCTGGATCTATTCAGAGTTAATGCAGCATCACAGTTGTAGCCTGCTAGACCTCAGACAAAGAGATCCCTGAACTCCGCTTTTTTTTTATATTGGAGCTTATGAAGCAGGTGTTCCTTTGGCTGCTACGGATATACAAATAATACATCTCAAAATCTTTTCCAAGATGATGCTATCTAAATGCTGAGCTTAGCTTTGAGGGACAAGTCTTTTCTCAAGTGATTCCAATTTCACTGTGAGAGGAATAAAAGCCAAAGAAGCAATTTCTTATTTTACTACATATCCTGTTTTTAAAAAAAATAGTTTTGATGAAATACTCATTACCTAGTTAACTCCTGCGCCCCACCCTGGTATTCATCCACAATTCTAGAGGAAGAAGCTAGTTCAAATAAGGCTGGCTTTGTTCCACTCAGAAAGATTTTCCTTTGGCACTCTCTAGATGTAAATATGTCAAATTCCTGCGGATAATCCTTTCCTGTCAATACTGCTTAGGCTGGGGCTGGGATGGAGTCCTAGAGTTATGAGTAAGGATGGAAAACATAACAAGCGGAGAAAGAATCAGGGTTACCTTGAAACTTTCAAATTTTTTTTAGTGCTCTGACTTTTGAAGTAAGTTCTGATAATATTTTCTTTTCCTCTCCTTTCTACCAAACTTCCCATCAATATATACATGTCAGGGGGATGCAAAATATGATGTTTAAATATTATTTACTTTATAGTAATAATTTGAAGCCACAAGCAAAAACGGGGCCTGAGATGATTGCCACTGCAGAGCCACCTGTTTAAAGAGAGCACTGCAAGAGACATGATCTAAACAAATGAATTGACATTGTTAGTGGCAGGTAAAACCAACCCTTTGCAGTTCCCAGAGTGTGTTTGGATAGCTCACGCTTTGGTGTCACTCAGGCCAAAAAACCTTTCTGCCAAGTACTTCCCTGACCTGCGCAGCCTGGGAAGCCTCACTCGGACGACCTCTGTGAAGTGCTTGAAGTCTGTAAATTGAAAACAGTGAGGTCTTAAAAGAAAATTTCCAGCCAGATAGGAAACAGAAATTATGGAGAGACAAGGGTCCAGATCCAGATCCCATCGAAGTCAGTAGCTACACTCCCATTTCCTTTCCTGGTAGAAAATCAAGGCCAAAGCACTTCAACCAAAGCCACACAAAGAATGCGTAATATACCCAGCAATGATTTCCAGTACCTAAAGCTCCAAAAATCCTCTCCTTTCCTTCAAGTGCATCAGAGCTGTTTACCAGAATACCTAATAGCTAACAGACCTTCCCATACTGAGTGAGCCTTTCCTTTTTGAAGTCCCCTTCTCAGGGCATGGACACAGCAGCCTAAGAACTTTATCAAAGGAGATAGTACAGGCTTGTATGGTTTATGGTTTACACAAATATGGTTTACGAGGCCTCATTTCTGTTCAAAAGATTGCAAACATTAACAGTATAGACAGCCCAATGCTTATCATTAAGCTCCAGAGTAAACACCTATCTGAGGAACAGCCTTCTCGATGCCATTGTTTCTAGCTGCCTGGCGTTTGAGGCAGAGCAGCTACGCTGGTACCCATTCAGCTGATGCCTTCAGAGATCCTATCACAACCCTTAGAGCTAGAAACAAAAGGGACATTGACTGATGGAGTGCCATGAGTGAATGAAGCTGTTGTTATTCCTGTGTCATGCGTATAACGCCATTGCCCAGAGGTCCAAACCCTATCCTACGAGGTGCTGTATGAGAAGACTTATTCAGGCACCTGTCCACTAGAATGCTCTGGGCACCAAACCTCTCTCCCAATGGAGTATTTTATTGGATCAAATGTGGACTTCAAGCACTCCATTCTGATAATTATTGTCTCATCCTCATACCAGATTTCTAACATCATACATTTAGGTCTGAAGATGGTATTGTTCTTAGCAATTTCATTAAGTATTACACATTCTTAGGATGGTTTCTAAGAGAGGGAAAAAAACCCCCCTCAGTTCTGTCTAATGTGTTTAACCTTTAAAAATAAGATATGCAAGAAAAAGAACAGCTTTTCCGTTCAGGAAGGAGGTATTTGTATTTCTAAAAATAGCCCTACTAAGCTTTTGTGAACATGAGATTGATGGAAGGATAATTAACATTTGCTGGAGTCTGAATGCTTACAGATAATTAACTGAGGTGATAATAACCTCTTAGACCCATGAAAAATACCTCTGTACTTGAATGCATTCCGTGATCAAACTGCATTACAGCATCCCAGAAGAATGTCACAGCCTTCCAGTGACTGCAGTTTGGTGGCACGACTGGAAAAAGCCCTGTACCTCCTCCCTAAGTCATTGGGGTTTTAAAGCCACAGCAGCTGTAGAGACAGCAGGATGACTCCTCGTGGCCTCCTTTGGGTTCAGGGGAACCTCTTCTGATTCAGTCAGGGCATCTGTGTATTATCACACATGCACTTTTGGGTTATCCTGTAATAACATGGGGAAAAAATGCAGCTGTGAAGCTGTAGAAGTGAGGGTGCAGGCTACATTTGTCCTTTGTGTCACTGTTCCCTCCCATCACTGTATGGTCACATAAGAGACTACCTGCCCAAAGGAGCTGATCAACCAAAGACGGCAGAGGGACAAAGACGAGGTGTGCTAAAGCAATGCGGCACACAGCAGAGAGACATCAACCAGTCCAGGGGGCTGGTGGCAACCGCTGTGCCTGTTACATTTTTGTAATGTTAACCTTTAGGTGTATCTGCACCTTCCCCTCCCTGTCTTCTGTGGGATCACATCTTTCGTGAGACATGATCTGAGGCCCAAAAACATCGACAGCTCCTTCTCTGTTGATTACCACGGTCATTGGATGAGTTGCGTGTGCGAAGGGGTAGGGGAAGGTGAAGAATTCAGTTACAAAGCAAAATTTGCAAGAACCAGATAGAATAGATACCTACTGCTTTCCAGTCTCCAGCCCCATTACATATTTTCCAGTATTTGGGGAGCTTTATTAGTTTATAACTTTCTCCAGGGCAAAGACTATTCTATTTCTTCTATCCATTCTTTCAGCATGGACAGGGAATACTTAGAATGCAGTTGGCAATAGATAGTGGTATTATTTATTAAATACAACCCTCAAAAATAGTTTTTGGTTCAGGTCACAGAAGAAGATCAAGGATTTACGCATTGTAACGAAATGCTCCAGAAGTGCTGGCAGCTCCATAATGCAAAACACAAATCACATGTTAGAACTCTCTAGAATTAGTGTATTCTCACCAAAGTCCATGGGAATCACCAAGGGTTGGGTGAGGGGTTGCTCATTTGTTCATCCGATTTGGGGGATGACTGCTCACGTGTAATCTTGCTGTTGTAGTAGAAGCTCTGCAAATACTTTTGGCAGAGAAGTATGTGTCTCATATTAGTGTCTTATGAGTCTCATAAGGTTTAAATCTTAGCTTAATCTAAAGGCTTAAGCTATCCAAGGGACCTACTACATTGTCCTTTGTTCGGATCCTGAGCCTTCACTTGCCTTCACAAAGCTCTTCAGTTTCCTTAGGTTTGCTGTTTTATACTCATTAGAACTGGTAGAATTTATTGCTTTACCTATAAAATTAATTCAGTAACAGAGCTGCTGTTTCAAATGGTTGCACAGAGCTGAATCCCTGTTTGTGAAAGTATTTGAACTATAAAAAGAAGCACATCCATTAAAAAGAGGTTTTGGAAGTTTTATTCTTTTCAATTTCTCTCATGTCACCATAGCAAAAAGTTCTCCTCCACCTGAAGAGCAATGAAATAAATCTAAGTACTTCCAATCTTCACTGCACAATCCAAGTTCAGGACTAGGTGTGCTTTCTGGTGTTGGCAAAAGAAGTGAACTGAGAAAAGATGCATTGTAGCAAGTGAAGTTCAGTGTTTGGTTTTTTGTGTGAAATATTAGAAGCAGCCAGGTGGTTAACACAGCCCTGATTTCAATGTTTCCTGGACGAAATTTGGAGATGTTTGTCTTGGGACGATGGGTGAGGTTAGCGATCTGTACTTGGTTACTGCAAAGAGGAAACAAGAATGCAAGAAATAAATATATATTGCCACGTTCTTCAGTGAGCCCAGACAACCTTAACACCGCTGCCTGCAAAAGGGAAGGGAGTTTCAGAGGGTGAAGCTATGCTGTATCTTGAGTGTGAGCCCAGACTTCCTCCATGACTAAACCATTCGGACAAAAGCCTCTACTGAGGAGTAGGGTTTAGTACGTATTTGGGCAGAGGAGCCCAGAAGAGCTCCTTTCCTTCTCTCTCTTCCAGTCTGCATCCAGGAAGCAGAAGCAGCAATTTACTATGGGTTTATACAGGCAAAGGGGGATTGGGGGCTCAGGCTAGAAGCTAACTGTCCCACCAGAACAGTAGGAATTCCCAGTTCCAATTCAAAGCGCTTATGTCCCTCTGCAGTTCGCACTGAGTAAAGATAAACACATCCTGAAGTGCTTTGTTAATATCACAGGGATGGGCTTGACAGAATGTTGTGGTTTAAGGCTGGGCTGGCTATTAAACCAGTGGCAGATGCTCTCTATTAACCCTCCTCCCCCTCCCAGAAGGGGAAGGGAAAGAGAAAAGGGAGAGAGACTTACAGGTTGGAAAGTTAAAACAGTTTTAATGAACTATAATAATGAAAAAGAGTATAATAACAATAATGGAAATAATTAAATATATACAAATATACACAAAACCAAGATCGAGCTCCCCCGATGTCAGTCATGTCCCCACTGGCACAGCAGGGCAGGCTCTGGGAAGGCCCAGGCTGGGCTCAGTGACGGACAGGAACTGGATTCAGGGATGCACGGATCGGGATCGGGGGCAGCAGGAAAACGGACAGAGTCCTCTTCGGCCATAGCAGAAAGAGAGCGAGACCCTCATGATCCCCCCACTTTATACTGAGAATGACGTGTATGGGATGGAATACCTTTGTTGGTCAATTTTGGGTCACCTGCCCTGTCCGCTCCTCCCCACAGGTGCGACCCCCCTTCGGCTCTTCACTTGTAAGCAGTGAGGAATTTAGCAGTGACCTTGGTTTCTCTAAGAATAAGTACAGCAAGAGCCTTTCTGCATAACATCCCTACTGGTGCCTCAGCGATAACTATAAACTTTGAGTGTTACCAGTCCTAGAAGCAGACACTGTCTGCAAAACATGCAGTTAGTTTCAGAAAGTGCAGTTATTTAGAAGAGACTTAGCTGAAAGTAAAAATCTCTGAAAGGAAAATTGGTCTGGTTTAGGCCAAACCAGGACACAGAGGGACCTAGTTTGAGAGAGGAGTTCTCCACTCCAAATGAAAAAAATCTAGTCACTAGGGATTTATTAGTCCCTCTTCCATGATACTTTTGTTTTAAGAGGGCTTCAGTTACCCTCTGCTGACTGGAATTCTTCATTTATGTTGGAGAAGTATTGCTCCTTGACTTGAAAAATGACTTCCAGTGAGCAATAAATGCTGTGGGCCTCAGCCTGTGGCTTTGGGCATGACAGCTCACCACCAGTCACTTTGCCACAGGATCCTTGCCGTTCTTTCCCTGATTTCTTTTTCTTGCCTTATGCTTCACACATGTTTGTAATTAGTGGTTTTTTTTGGTGCCTTGTTACATGTCCCTCTGTTCCAGGCTGTCAGTTATGGGTTTCCCTGTATCCAAGTCCCAGGTATTGCTCATCAATGTGCCCGCTGAAATGCTTCTACTGCAAAAGAAATCCTTTACCCACATTGCTTCCATACAGTAAGGTACAGTGAGTCCTTGCAGTTAAGGAAAATTCCCTCTGGGGAAAGATCGTAAAAGTGCAGTGAAAGACTAAAGACCACCAAATAACCTGCTTTCAAAAATAATGGCAACATTTAAGGTGTGGCTGAAATTCTTTTTGTACATTTTGATCTTAGACATTATATGTACATTTCTGACGAAACCTCTGGCTGGCTGTATTTTTGAGTCTTTTTTGCAGTTATCAAGGAAAAAGGATGGGTGTTTTGGAAGATTCCTAATTCAGATTCTACCAGTAAGTTTACTCAAAACAACTGTTTTCTTTAATAGGAGCCCTGATCTTGCGGAGAATCTTACAGCTTCCTGTGCTTCCACTGCAATATTGCTCTATGTTATACTAATCCGTAGTAGGGAACTGTGGGGTCTGTCTGTTCTTTCCCTGCCTTCTCCTGCTCCTTTCGTTAGAAGTATTTGTTACAGACAAACACTCTATTTCAAGGCAGTTGAACTTTCTTTTCAAGGTCAAAATTAAACCATTTTAAAGTAGGTTTGTTACTTATCAAAGAAACTCTTGCATACTTACAAACAAGAGGAAAACAGCACATTGTTATGATGCTCTAACAATGTTAAATGTCTAAATGGAAGTAAGCAGCTGTGTGGGAGTCCTTCCCCGAGCACACGGGTTCAGCAGGGTGCAGAGCTCATTGCTGCCTGGTCACCCTCGTGCACTGCTCTGGCAGCAGAGGGCAAAGGAAGACCTTAGGATGAGAGGTAATGCTGAAGCCCCTAATTCTGCAGCTTGGTTTGCTGAGACGTGAGAGTCCGTTCTCATCATTCTGGCAGTGTAAATGTACTTTAAAGTTAAAACAATTCCATAATCAGTCAAGAACTTGCCTTACTTAAGATGTTGTGTAGAACAGGTCTGGTAGTGCCCATCTTTGGGCTAAATGTGTTAACTGCCTCTTGCTGTCCCAAATCCCATACTACTCTCAAACTGGGGTAGAATTTCCCATTTTCTGCCCTAACAATGCATAAGGAAGCTGGCTGCTGCTGACGAGGCATTCTGTGGCAACTGAAGAGATCACATGAGAAATTCACACACCATTTGCTAAAGTGCATGTGGATCTCTGAAGAAGAACACTGACCATTTTTTATAAATATTGTATAATTATAAACATGTACAAGTCTTCCCAAATACAAGGATATATTGCAGTTATCTTTCCAGCTGATTTGCCTGTACAGATTTGGACAGATGTCCAACAATCTGATAACATCTTCCGACAGTATCTGAAATTCTCCTTATATTCCTTATATAGGATAATAGGAGTTGTGCCTGAGGATTCTTCCACAGCCTCCAGCTCAGCTACTGCAATAACAATCGGCAGTACTCAGTCCTGTGGGAGTAAGAGCGTGTCTTGCTTCATGCAAGATTTAGACTTCAGCTTTGTGCTGAGACTTCTTCAAAGGCGGCCAGGAAGAGCAAGGTTGCGAAAACTCACTGCAACCCTAATGGGATTCAGTCATCCAGTTCCCCGTGGCAGCTATGAAAATCCCACTCCGAGCTCCATATCGTGCTATTTGCATAATGTTCACAGCCCCATGCTGTAGCTTGGCTAGTGTCAGTCCCTAGGAGGCAACTTGTCTTTGGCTGTCTTAAAGAGCAGCAATTTAGTTGATGTGCCCAAAGAAAACACAGGAAACACATCAGAGTAAATAACGAAATAAAGAGAAAAATCAGATAACAACACTCATCCTCAGCATTGCCTTGAAAGAAATGAGTTAGATGTAGAGAACAGAAGGAGCAGCCACCAACTAAATAGGTCAGGTTACCAGCATGGGGCTATTTAGACAGTGATAGTAGGAATGGTGATCAGATATGCAAAGCTTTTGAGATGTAGATTTAAATTCCCCTGGACAATGGCATTGCTCCAGATGTTCTCTAATGTAATGGGACAGATTTTTTTCTACTCTAATCCTACTTTCTCCTCCAGGTTTCACTGACCATAAACTTCTTAGTGCCCTTAACATGAGGCACAAAAGTCTTCAAACTGACACCTGTTGCATCTATTTTTATAAGCCAAGGGACTGACTGGTTCCACAGAGGATTAAAGAATAAAACATATTTAGTAGCTACAAAGGTTTTCTATTAACTTTATGTTTCTTTTCATTTCAAAACTTGGGACCATATAGCCTATATGTGCCACCTGCCGCTGTTCCTTTGTGATGTAAACCTCTCTTTGTTTTGCTCCTTTAAACTCGGTGCCAGATTCTGCTCGTGCTTGTGCCCACGTAGATCCAAAATAACTCCTTGCACACTAATGATGCAATTCCAGGCTCTCTCTGGGGTAACTGAGAATAGGAGCTGGCCCTTGTCAGTTCAAATTTACTCTTGATGCAACTTCACTGAGAGTGAAGGAGCCGCCATGAGGGTATTTTGGCCTCACCACCCCGTGACACTAAGTGTTTCCTGCAGGCTGTGGACAGTTGGGAGTGTTGTCCAGCCAAACGTGGTGAGTGCAGTGGGTCACATACCTCTGGAGCTAAACTGCGTCAGTGGAGGCATGACAGTCCACATCAGCTAAAGAGGGGCCCGAGTTATTTATGCGAAGGAAGAAAAATATGTGCAGACGCATCCGTCCAAACCTGTAAATGGAAGTGACAGAGGTGGAGTTCCCCGTGCCACTTGCTCATCAGAGGTCCTCGATAATAACCCCCGATGGAGAAAGCCTCTTCCTGGGCAGCTGCACATTTAATTTTGGTCTTTGTCCAGCCCAAGCAGCTCAGATCTCTAAAGAAGTGAGATTTTCTACACAATAGGGGTGGGACGCACTGAAGCGTGAGGAGGGGGCGGGACACCAGGTGTCTATGAATGAGCTAACGAGGAGCCCCAAATGCCTCTGTACCCCTCCCCTGCCCCCTTGTTCTGCCCTTGGATGGAGCAGCACAATGAATCAGTATTAGCCCCGGTGCAGCTGCGAGAGGTCAGGCCCTGCACTTTTGTATGGGCGTCTTTAATTTAGGCTCCTCGGGGACTCATTTTTCAACTGACGAGAGGGCTAATGCTCGAGCTATCTGGGGAAATGACATCAGTCGGTGAGAGGACAGGCGTTTAAGAAAGGCAGCTTGTACTTTAACCTCTCCTACCACACCCTCCGTGTGATGCTTAGGTAGCCTTTTCTCCCTTGGTCTCTTTTTCGTAGCCTGGATAAAGTCAATAGCTCAAATCCGTTTGCCTATTCTGCCACTGATTTTCAGGAACACAAAACTTAAGGAAATAGGGAATTGCTTTTGGTGGCACTCAGTGCAAGGCTGAGTCCAGTGAGACAAAGTCTGACAGTAAAAGAGGCACAGATAGATAGACGTCTGCTGCTTTTTGCTAACTGCATCACAGGGAGAGTTAAGATTATCTTAATTCTGGTCTACTCTCCCGACCACTAAATATTAAACCCTTTTGATCGTCTCTGATGCTCCACAACACTGCCTGTTACTTGGACACTATTATTTTCTACCTAGTTTTATTGACATGGCCCGTGTTATTAACCGCAAGCTATTCCTCCAGGGAAAATCAGGTTGTCCATCCAACCTGCAAGGAAGAGAAGGGATGCCTCATGCACATGGAACATGACCCCTCTGTCTCCAGTCTTTGGACAATTAACAAGTAGCATCAATGAACTACTGCAGGGCACAGTGCTTTCCCAGCTGGAATGGTGGTGGCTGTGATGGTGTCAGGAGGGAAATTCTGGTGAAGGCACCAGGGCAATCCTCAGCACCATGAATGGGATACTCACTAGGGAAAAATATCCACTCCAAGGAGCTCGTACTGGATGTGGGCACTGAAGGCCTGGCTGCCTTCTCAATGAGACTAAGGAAATCTGAAGTAAATGTAGAAAAATCAGAGGAACAGCACCTGCAGAACAACTACAGTAAAGTAGGAAAGGAAACAAGCTATGAAAGTTGTTACCTAGCATCTGTGCTGAAAAGCAAAAATAAAAATTTCCGCCACTTACACTGGTATAAATTAGTATTATTCCTGCCAAAGTAAGTGGAGTTAGACTGGCACAAACACAAAGAAAAATGAGGTCTCATAAAGAACAATGGTCTCTGGATTAAATCCATTACTGGTGTAAGCAAATATGTTCCATGGACCTCAAAGGAGCCATGAGTGTTTGTACCCACAGTGAATTTAGTTCATTTTCCCTGGAGGCCTTTTTCCATTTTAAATATAGAATGCATGCAGATGGCCAGAGCTACGATGGGGTGCCCAGCTTTGTATTAAAACAGGCAGCTTGACTTCGGCTTGAACGTAGCAACGTGCTCCACTGTGATTATCATTTTAGAGCTATCAGCGAACAATATTTCAACTCCTTGTCAACTTTGGCTTTCAGATCCTCAAGCATCAAGATAAACATAAAAGGATGTTTAATATTGATGGCTAATATTGACAGGGTCCCTACTATAGCTATTTAAGCAATATGAGCTTGCATGTGTACATACATAGATATATGTCGATGTTATTGTTTATATATATTCATATATATATGCTGCTGTTTGTTATATCATGGACACACACGCACAAATGCACAGAGTTATTATTAATTATAATAATCCCTTGGAAATCAGACACTGCCGTTGTGTTTTGACTCAATTTATCTACTTTCCCTCAGGGTCAATCTAGCCTTCTCTTCAGGAGTTCTGAATAGTCACTGCTGCCATCGAACGCTGTGGCAGCCATGCATAATCACCTCCCCTGAAAATCACATTTAGCTCTTACAAGATTGCTTATGATGGGTCCTGGTGCTTCTCTTATTTTCAAAGAAAAATATTCCCATTATATGCCTGTAGTATCTTGCTGGAGGATGAGTCCAACAACCGTACCACTGGCAGCTGCTGTTCTTGAAATGGGACTCTGCAAAGCTTCACCCCAGACTTCACCTCAGGCTCCTTTCAGCTTTGCCTGTCGTGCTAAGGAAATGCATTTCTGAAAGCATATCTCTGTCATTAGGAGTGCTGGGTCTTCTGCTGCTTTTCCACACAGCAGCACCTCAGGCATCTCTGGCCATGTTGCAACTTTGCAGGTGGGCAAACAGAATGGGCACTGAGCACCTGCTTTATTAATTACAGAAGTGTTAGCTGGGACAGAAGAAGGTGGCCTTTTATTCCTCTGGGGCTCTTTTCACCTGAGCAGCCCCCATGAAGGACAGAGATGCCTTTTGTCCCCCTTGTTCCTGGAGGCACAATGGAGCTGATGCTGTGGCACTGCAAAAGGTCAATGATGAACACAAGCCTCAGTGTCCTTCTTTTTGGCCAGGAAGCAAGTAGGGGTCATTGGCTGAGACCTAATAATACCTACAATTTATGAATGCAGTGATTAAAGGGGGACGTGATAGCTGAGAGGCATGTTACACAGTGTGCCTTTCTAAGGGCTAATTACCGTAGATGCAAGGACTTTGCTCCTGCATTGAAACTCATTTAAATCAGTTTTACACAGATGAGGCCTGACAGTCTGGTCCCAGGAGCAGTACTTTTAGTCCTCCCATGAGTCAGATCTGTGGGTTCAAATAAGCTGCGACCAGGACAATACCAGTGGCCTGAGGAATCTGGATGCCCTCTTACGCTAGATGCTTGTGTGCTCCTAAGGACCATGTTGACAGCCGTGTTTCACAAGGGACATATCACCTTTGCCTGCAAGTCTCTTTGCCTGCAGCCAAGCTGTTACAGGCCTCTCTCCAACATAAGAAGACTCAAGGCAAATGAATCCTCCTTGAGTAGCAACCCTGAAGGCAGGGCAGCAACAGGTTATATGTCATATGAAAAAGTTTCCCTGATCATTTATCACTGGCACAGGGCAATTTTACACCAGGAGCCTTTCATGGAATGAGGAATGAGATCCTGCCTTCATTTCTGATCACATCCCCTTTCACAGCTTTTCAAATCTGATTTAAAAATTCACATAGATTTTTTTTTCCAAGAGAATAAAAGTAAATACTTCTCAAAAAGCATTAAAAGATCTTGCCTACCACTGATTCCCAATACCACTTCCCAGTGAAAAATTTGTCAAAGACCTGTCTATCACTCTGTGTCTGTAGCACTCCTAATGCAGCCAGGTCCTGGTTCACAGCTCAAGACATCTGTCCTGGTTTGGCCCAAACCAGGCCAATTAGTCTTAGAGAAACCAAGGTCACTGCTAAATTCCTCACTGCTTATGAGTGAAGAGCCGAAGGGGGTCGCACCTGCAGGGAGGAGCAGATGGGGCAGGTGGCCCAGAATTGACCAACGAGATATTCCATCCCATACATGTCATTCTCACTTTCCTATTTATCACTAACCCACTGCCTCCTGGAGGTGGGGCCCAGGAGGGAGGGGCCCTCCTGTCTCCCACTGATTGGTACCAGCTTTGCCAATTTTCCAGTTAAAAGCCTGCAGGTGTGATGGCAGGGAGAGCTATTGCATTTTCCCCTCTGCCCGTGCTGGGGGGAGCTACTGTATTTTCCCCTCTGCTTGTGCTGGGGGGAGCAACTCTGCCTGAGGAGGATTTCCAAGCTCTCAGTCTTGGTTTTGTATATATTTGTATATATTTGATTATTTCTATTATTATTGTTATTATACTCTTTTTCATTATTATAGTTTATTAAAACTGTTTTAACTTTCCAACCGATAAGTCTCTCTCCCTTTTCCCTTTTCCTTAGTGGGGGGGAGAGGGTTAACAGAGAGCATCTGCCACCTGGTTAATAGCTAGCCCAGCTTTAAACCGTGACAACATCTGCTCGCCCACAAGAAGACAGAAGCATTAAGGTTTTGTCAGTCTTCTTCTGACAGCTTTGAGTGCAACATGTCTAATACTGTCTTTGCTCACACTCGGGCCAGCTTCAGTGATGTTAATCCCAATTTACATCCAGGTTTGAGTGCTGAAAATCATATTTACCACTTAAAATACTGTAAAGTCGTTGAAAAACGTTGCTGTGCAGCACTGCTACATGCTTGTTTTGCAGAGATTTCTTTCTACAGATGCTCAACCACTTGGTGGTGCTACAGGGAGGGTCTGCTTCCCTTCCTAGAGCAAAGCAGGTTACTTCTCTTTCAGGAACGGTTTCCAGAGATCACATTAGATAAAGCTGTCGCGAGAAGCACCTTTCTTCTCTCTTTTCTCGTACGAGTATTGCCATGGCAATGGTCAGATTGAAATCTTACAAATGGAGCTGCAAGCCTGCTGTATCTGCCCCAGCAAGTGAGAGTAGGTTGGGGACCGAGGGAAGCGAACAGAAGTGGGGAGGGATTAGACAGAAGACCTCAAACAGTATCATGGGGAGGGGGGATGAACGGAGAGGGAGATTATCAATTTCCAGCCGTTTTGCAGCAGCATCTAGTTGATTGTAGGCAGCCTAACTGGTGTCGTCTTTGTAGGCCTCGGTGATGGCAAAGGCTCCTGTGCATGGAGCCCTCGCAGAGATTAGCACAAGGTGAGGTAAAGTGAGAAGGATTTGGCCTTGCTAAAGCACTGGGAAGTATGCAGAGGTCACCTTGCTCCTCTTATTAAATTTGAATACTTTTTTCATCTTGGTAACAGGCCTTCAAACATGTTCTTTAGAAATGAGTGTCCTGTTCCATTAAAAATAAATATGTTTCTTTCTTATAACACAATTAGTGTCAGCAAAGCATTCTGCAGATCCAAGAAGATTTATTTTTGTATATTCTTGGGAGGCAGGAAAGAGTATTCTAGTTCTGGAGGAGAGATAAGGAGACACAAGTTTAAAAGTGGTTTTAGGCCCTGGGCCAGATTTTCCAACTCAACATAGCTCACGGAGGGGAGGGAAGCATCTCTTCAAGCCTCTGTGGACTTGCTGCGGAAGGTAGCTCTTTCCTACAGTCAGCATTACCCAAAGCATTGTGCACTTCGCATTGATCCGGGGAAGGTGGCAGCATCAATGTGTTGCCTTGCTTCTCTCTGTAGGACTGTGGCTGAATCTTCTTTTAAGATCTGTGTTGTCTTTTTGGGGTTGCTGAACTGCGACCATCTGTGGCCTCAGTGCAGGCTGGAGAAGCCTAGGGGTGGCTGTCGTGTGGACCAGCTAGCACCAGCTCTAAAGAAAACGACATGTCATTGTAGCACAGAAAGAACATCTCTTCCTCACCCTAAAGCCCCCCACCCCAGCCCTGACACTCACCCTGCTGTGGGCCCAGCAATGAGGACGGCATTGGAGTCAGAGGGGTTGTCACTGTCCTCCTGGACACCAATGCATGAGGGGATGGCGTCCTCTGCTCCCCTATGCCCACTATGGGGGTTTTGGAAATTTGCAATTCCCTTTATACTGCATGAGAAGCACAAAGGAAACACAGTGAGCCACAAAACCTTCCCCCTCACAATTCCCTAGCCAGCAAAATGAAATTTTCATGCATAATGAGGCTTTGATCAAGTTTGTCGCTTAGCCAATTTGCTATTGATTTAAAGAGTTCTCTCTGCTAGCAAACAGGCCTAAAGGATGGGATTTTACCAAGATCTAATGGAAAATTATATTTGGTTCTTGGGCATCTATACACGAACAGATTCATTTTCCATTTAACTGCTCTTTGTAGTTTGCTGCCCCAGATTTCTGGGTATGTCCTTTTCCTGTGGAGGTTGTGCTGTATCGTTGGTACACATCCTAAAGTCATAATATTCTGTTTGCATCTTTCTAATCACTTGCCATAAAATGATTACATCGCCATCAACAGTTTTTATTATTTGACCTAATTTTATTTACAAGTCATAGACAACACTGTTTTCTAAAGCCAGGAAGTGGATGCAGCCAAATGAAGTGAACAAAATAAAGCTAAAGGAAGCTGGCAGCCTCCATGCTGAATCTATTTTCTAATTTAGTATTGTATTGACTTTGACAAACTAATGATCAGTGAAGGAAAAATACAGCCAGTCTCACAGCTATGAAGCCATGATGCACACTATGCGGAATTCCAGTATTTCAGGGGGAATTTAGAGGGAGGTGAGCAGCAGGAGACGATTTCTCAGGGCCAGATTGCGTCCCCAGCATGGAGCCCGTGGCAAGGGGTGGAGGTCTCCACCATTCCCCAAAACAGCCCCAGGAGGGGAAAGGGCTGCATTTCGGGAAGGCACAATTCAGTCTTTGCTCCCCTTTGTCTATGGAGGGAAGAGGTCTCCAGCCAGCCTGCACCGTGCGCGGGAAAGAAGGAATAGAGAGTCGCTTTGCCATCAGATTTGTCTCCGAACAGGAGTAAGGTGGCACACAATGCCCTTTTCTCCTCTACACTCAAACTGCATACCCACACTGCCGAGCCAGGGCTGTACCCAGGGAAGTGATGTGTGTTATCAGTCGAATATAATAAATGCTGTTCTTTCTGAAGAGGTACATTGTACATCTATCATAACATGACAGATGTTATGTTCTAAGTGTTGTGGAGTCCATCTTCAGTAACCAGGCAGGATTTGCTGTCATTATCCCAGATACCTGCTGGTTAGTGATAGTCTTGGGGAAACGCTTGTTTAGATGACTGCATCCAAAGGCATGAATGTGCATTGATGACAAATGCAGCATGAGTTTTAGCATAACATCTTGTGCTTAACCTTCTTCACTCTAAAAAAAAATATATTTAAGAAAAAATATATGTCTTTTTTACTCCCTATATTATTGGAGTAGCCTTACTCTTGTATTTCCAAGAAAACTGGTTGTGTATCCAATAGCTGTGTGAAAAGTGTGATACAATCTAGACACAGATCCACAGACCTCAACATCAAAACAAAGATCTTGTGCAAAACATACTTTTGGTTTCCTTCATCACAGGCATCAGCGCAATGAATGCCACACAAAAGCCACAACCGAGGCTGAAATGTCGCTCCTTGTAGGATCTACCCAGTGATCCTGGCTGTGATATCTACATGCGATTGGACTGGGCAGGAAATCCCAGAGTCCTGGAGGGACATATCTGCCCCATCTCCTCTGTGAGTCATCCAGGATGAAGGGGTCACAGTGGCAAAAGTTCACACTTACCCGTTCTGTTCCCATACAAACATCCCCAAGCGAAGGCCCCTGCAACGTGCAGGTCCCCGGCTCGGGCTGGCAGCCCCTGGCAGGATGCCCCAGAGTCTGTCAGCACCTCGGCTGCATGTTGCTTCCCCTCTCTCCACTCCGGCTGCCTCCCAACCCCAACCCAACCAGCAGCCACACAGCTCCACCCTTTTCCGCCACAACCCACAGGCACCGCTGAAGCCTGCCCATGTTTACCGGCCATGGGCTTGGGGTTGCTGAGCCAAAAACCAAAGTTAAGACACCTCGCTTGCATGCACTGTTGTGCTGGGGGAGTTGGGGACAGAGGCATTGCGAAATGGTGGCCAGGGGACGACCGCTCTTGGTGATGCTTCGAAGAAGCCATGTGTGTAAGAGCTACGTTGAGAGTGGTTGTTCCATGTGTGGGATCGGGCGGTGGGCAAAATGGGCTGGGCGGAGATCCGGCTGCCTACATGTGGCCTGATGTGCTGATGGTTGAAAGTGCTGCAGCTGGTCACTCAAAATAAGGGCAAAAAAACAGAGGTGGCGGAAGGGAGAGAACCGAAGGCAAAGAGGGGAAGTGACGAGAGGAGGGGAGCGCGCTGCTGAGTGACTTAATTACTTTTTTCACTTCTTTTTTTGGCAGTTTGCATTGGTGAGATGCGCAATCCAACCACCGTGGCCTGCCACAACTCCCTGCTCACGACCATGAAAGCTGCAATGGTGGTTTTCCTTATTACAGCCTCCTGATGTATGTGGACTTCAATCCTGAAAGGATTAATGGGCAGGGGGAGGGAGGGGGGCTCCTAGTTTGGATTGTATGGCTCATTTATTTAATAAAAATAATATACAAACAACAAAATAAACACACCATCACAGTTTTACTGAAAGAATATCTAAGCTGAATGAGAAACAAGAAAGCAACAAAGAAGAAGGAATTGTGTGTGCTTAACCCTTCTGGAAACCCCGCAAGAGACGAGACCCTGACCCTCAGCCCCTACATTTCAATTTTCTCTCCTGTGCAGTTTGGGGTTGTTTCTCCTCACTTCCCAGTGGTGTCGAGTGCCCTAGTTTAGCGATAGCAGTGAGGAGTTCAGGTATCACACAGAATTGTTGAGTGTAGAAAAGCAAGTTTTACATGGATAAAATCATGTGACATAAGCATACAGGCACACACATGCATATATAAATGATTTTTCAGATCTGGAGATGTAAATTCAGCAGGTGATTGGTATCTTCTCGTGCTATGGATATTCCAATAAAACATACCAAGCAGTAGAAGAAATAACCAGTATTTCAAAAAATGATAAAATGTTCATTGTCTAAATTCTCAGTGAAAGCCGCTGAAGAAAAGGCTTGAGGCTTGGAAATGACATTTTAAAAGATGTTTTATGCACGTACAGCTCCTCTCCTGTTCAAAGTTTTATACCCTTATAAGGAACCTCAGCCTAAATCCCAGAGTCCTCTCCTAACAGACATTACAAGTATTCCTCAGTTTCTTCATTGCCCATAAAGCTCTGTAACAGGTCCAGGATGCAGATTCAGAGGGCTTAACTCCACCTAAGTCTCTATGTTTCCTATTGCATGGATATCTCAAGAGGCCTAGGGGCAATCAAATAACAAGAGGAGATACATGAATTTAGATGGAAGTTATACCCTCTGAATTTGGCCTTGGACCCTGATCCAGGGTGTGGGTTTGGGCCAGGCTGTTCATTACTTGATTGAAGTATTGTTTTAATAGTGAACTGACATCTGTGGGATGTCACAAGATGCACCTCAACAGACCACTGCTTGTCAAGGTAAACTTTTTTATACGGCTCACTACAGAGAAAATCAGTGTTACAGTCTTAATCCTGAACTTGCATGACTGCTGTAATTTTCATAAAGCATGTGATTTCAAGGATTGTATGTGATCTGCCAGGGCAGATAATATGCAGATACCTGCTGCAGGAAACAGATGGATGCCAGCCGTCTCTGCCAGCCGCCTCTTTCTGAAGGATAATCCCTATCATTGAGTAGAACACATTAACATGCTTTCACTTCATCCAGCCAAAAAGCTCTCTCTCAGGATGTACTTATACAGAGGAGAAAGTTCAGCTCAGAGAATATCCCCTGGTTTCGCCTGCCAGCATCTTCCAAATATTTGCAGTTATATCATCTCTAGATTTGCAGACTGGACAGTGCTGAGCATGTCAGCTTGGTCCAGCAAATGCGTATGCCTACGCTTAGCTTGATTATCAAGCATGATCAGTCAAAGCAACTCAATGGACTTTAAGACTATAGTTATGCGTTTCTCCATGTACAGACTAGAGCTCAACAGAGAGGACTGAAACCTAAGGGAGCAGCACATTAGTTTTAAATAATACAGGTCCGTTGCATCCAGGGATCCCTTTTATACGCATTCTCCTCTTTCCTCTTACACTATAGGAACAGTCAAAGAAGGCATTCCAGTTCTCCAATAGCTCCCTGGAAGTCGATCTTTCTACAGGTGGTAACAACACTGTTGAACATTTTACAAACACTGAAGAGTGCTTATGAGCAAAAAGTCTGTCTGTGTACAAATGATACCGTCTCACCAAGTTAAGCTGCGATATGCGTAATTGTTGCACAGAAAGTGCCTGGCCTCAGTTCATAAAGTAAGTATTTGCAGCAAGTACCTTCGAAATCCAGTGTTTATTTTTTTTTTAATTTAGCTAAATACTGGAATGAATTAACACCAGCTCTATCAATCTTATGTTTCATTATAGGTGTTGTAGACTTTCTGAGGAGACCTAAACATTTGACTGAGAGTTATTAAGTCAGTGTTTTTTTTATCCTGAGTGTTTCTATGCCAGATAACAAATAAGTTGTGCTGTTTTGAAAGTTCATGGCAAAAATTAATCCTAAAAATGTACTGAGTTTTATGATAAATTTATATTGCTAACATGTTGCAATCTTTTAAGATTGTTTCCCAACTCACACTGACTTAGGAAAGGTAAGCCTACTGAAACCAGTGACTTGATTGTTGTTATTGTGATTATCTGCAGAGTTTACATTTGGTACAACATATCCTCTGATACTGTTTTGCAAATTAGAGCCTAATCCTATTTCCTTTGAAGCTGGCTAGCAGAAGTCTGCTGGTTTCAATGGGAGGATAATTCCTTTTTGTGAATAAGGAAAAGCATTTACATAAAATAATACTGTCAGAAATGAAGAATTCCCTAGGGTTCTATAAACTCAGAGAGATGAAATTCTCACCAAATGTTTATTTCAGAAACAATGAAACACTGCATGTTTTACACTGACATGAACAGCTAGAACAATGCAAATTGCCTACAAAAGTAATTATTTAAGATTTTCTATGTCCATTCTAACATTATCTTGCCTTCCCTCTGTGATTTTTCCTTCTTGGTATTCTTATACTTGTTGAGAAGTACATTAGTTTACTATTTGCTCTAGTGATTTTTATTCCTGTATGACAAGTATAATATGGTCTGCAAAGCTGATAATATACTAAAAATTAAAAGGAATTATCTCTCTACGTTGGTGATACACTCAATCATATGTGTATTTCTATACTTATAATTATTTTCAATTCCCATTGCTATTACATATGAGCACAGAAAATTTCTTGTGTCCAGTTTTAATTTACGTATTTAATTTGCTCAGTGCCCCCTGGCTTCACATTTAAGAGCGTGGAAATTTAAAAGGAAAAGTGGTATTTCTAATGCATAGTACCTGTGCTTATTTCATTACAAAATTGGCATTTTTCATTTTGGAACTTCTGGTATTTTATTATGCCTTATATCTCTCCAGTCACAATATATAGTAATGATTCATGATGTATTTCCTTACGGAACTGGTGATGTATGGTTCCAAGCAGCTAGAAGAGAATACTCTTGGGAATATTAACAATGCTCATGCGTATAACATGATGAAACCTATTTTCTTCACTGGTATTCACACTTTTAGGCTATTCAAGAGGGATAAAGGACCTGGACATAGGCTGTACTGAATTCCAGCCTGAAGGGAGCTTCCAGACAGACAACCATAGCTGGACACTCTTCCCTGCTGCCTCTGGGGGGACTGAGCCATTTCTGAGCTACTCGTGCAGTCCAGCGCGCAGTCAGCTGGCACAGCTCAGAGCAGGGGTGGCAACAGGGCTTGTGATGGACATGCAAAACCACCAGGCACTTGTTACTCTCATCTTGACAGACTGCCGCACCATTGGCACTCAGCAAGATTGAGACTCTGATTTACTCCATTTCAGTGAAGTTGCACTGAGGTGAACACATGCCAGAACAATTTTTCACTTCTCCCGGCAGTCAAGGGCACCCTTCCTGTTCTCTGTGCTGCCAGCCCCTCTCCTAGCTCTCTCCTGCCTCTTGGTGCTGCTGCATCCCCATCCCATTCCCATGCCAATCCCTATTTGCAGCAGGTCTGCTCTTCGTCCTTCATGTGGATATTTCTTGGGGTACCCCCCAACTTTGAGAAGAGAGCGCTACGTAAGTGGGTTTCAAACTGAGGGCACTGAAGGCAGCTGATGCAGTAGCAATCTCTCTTTTCTGCATGTCCAGATAGCCCAGGCACTGCTCTGTTCTGTGCCAGCTGGTGGGAATAAAATAGTGCTTCAGAACATTAAAATAAAACAACAAAAACATGAAAGCTACCAATGTAGTCTTATTTCTTACAAAGAGAAGGACACAGAATTTTTGTCCCTTCCACAATTGAAATAAAGGAAGGGGCTACATGTCACTCTTTTTTTGTATAGTAACAGAGTGAGGCTTCCCTTACCCCTTCTGCTTTGGCATAACCAATTTGTGGTGCACTCTGTGAAAGAGATGTTCAATTTCATGCTCCAGGGCTTAAGCCAATATCAGGCTCCCAAAGATCAAGAACTCAGTGTGGGAGGTGTTACTTCTGACCGCTGCAGGATTCCTTCTGTCTTCTTCAACCTGTCTGGCATGGTGCTGGCTCCTGCCAGGAATGGGGTACCATGCTAGGCAGACTCACCTTGAGCCAGCCATGCACTTCTGCTGATCCTAAAACGAAGGTACAGTGATGGTAATTATAGAGAAACTTGTGTTTTCAAGTTCATCAGGTCAAAGGGGCTAAGGCTGCAATGTCAGAGCAGTGGGTTCACTACCTCAGGAAGAAACCTTGAGGAAGTCCAGCCTTGCACACTGGCCCAGTAAGCTAGAGGAACCAAATGAGAGTTCTCACCAAAGCTGGTGCCTGGGTATCACCCCATCACCTTGATGCTCCTGAGTTAGTTACCTCTGACAAACTTGAGCCTTCACAGGAGCCAGCCAGTCAAATCGGCTGAGCACACGGACCAACTTCTGTGTTAACACACACCCTCCAGCGAGACGGAGGGATGGGGTTACTGACTCCCAAAATTCTCTGCCTTGACATCGCTGTGACCATGAAGCTGAACCCAGGATTTCAAAAGGTCTATGCGTTATCCTTGCAGAGCAGAAAATCCCAGCTGTAACCCACACCTTAAGGACAGTCAGTGGGGTCGAGACACTGAGCCAGGCCTCTCACATGAAGGCCTCTGCGTCGGTCCAGCAAACTGGCCAGACTGGAGCATGCCAAAATGATTTCACCCCATGCAAATTTCCCATATCTGCTACAAGAGACCATCTGCCTTCTCTGTCCACAGGCTTGGGGATGGCTTCTTTTCTAAAGGGAACATCTGATTCTTCTTAACCCTGGCAACAATTTCTATGTCTGCATTGGTTTAAGCTTTCAAGACGTCTTTGTGAAAGAAATAACTAACTTACTTTAAAATGAACAAAAGCGTAAAACCGATGCATTCATTTATATTTCAAAGATCCCGAAAGCAGAGATGAGGGGTCCCTCTGCTCCAGATCTTGGCGCTGATTTGCCTGAATGTCAGCCACAGCAGGACTTGGGCCCAGGAAGGTTTCCTACAGCAGAAAACCTCCTGGAGCTGGCAAACAGCGCCTGCCCATGCCAAAGGCAGGCAGGGGCTGGGCGTGCCCGTGTTTTTCTGCCAGTTCCAGTTCCATGGAAACCGTACAGGAAACCCTCACCCGCTTGGCGAATGGGGAAAATTAAAGTGTTTTCTGGAAAAAACCTTCCAGATCTAAATGTGGTGCCGGTTCACTCGGGCCCCTGCCCGCCGTCTGCACGCCCATGCTCAAGCCCGGGCTCCGCAGGTGCACAGGCCAGACGCGTGGGGCCGGGGCCTGCCCTCGGCCTCGCCTCAGCCCGGCCCCGGACAGCACGGGCGGCTCAGCCCCGGGGGCGAGTCCGGCCCGCAGCCGTGCGGCGGGGGCAGGGGACAGGCCGCCCTCCCCGCCGCGGGTCAGCCCCGCTGAGGCGCCTTCCAGCGGGCCGGGAGAGCGGCTGTGCAGCGCCGTCTCCTCCGCGCACAAAGGAGGGCCCGGCCTGGCCGGCCGCGGAGGAGTGTCCCCCGCCGCTACCGCCCTCCCCGGCGAGGCCGCCCCCGCTCGGCCCGCGGCGCTGGGGACGGCCCGACCGGGGCGAGGCGGGGCTGGGCGGAGGGGCCGCCCCACGCCTGTGTGGCCGCCGGGGCGGGCGGCGGGGAAGGGGAGGGGAGCGCCGGGCGCCACCACCCCCCCGCCCCGCCTCGCCGCGCCCCATGGTGCCGGCGCGGGCGCGGGGCCGAGGCAGAGGCTGCGAGGCCGGTGGGGCGCTCACAGGCAGCGCCCGCCGCCGGGCATGGAGGGCGCCGAGGCGGCCGCCCGCGGCAGCAGCAGCCCCATGCAGCCCCGCTGCTCCTCCTGCGGCTCCGGGCCGGCCGGCGGCGAGGCAGCGGCAGCAGCGGCCATGGAGGAGCCGCTCGGGGAGGCTCCGTCCCCGGAGGTAACGGCGGCGAGGAAGCAGCAGGGGGTGAAGCGGCATCACCACAAGCACAACCTGAAGCATCGCTACGAGCTGCAGGAGACCTTGGGCAAAGGCACCTATGGCAAAGTCAAGCGGGCCATCGAGAGGTTTTCTGGCAGAGTGGTAAGGCAGGCGGAGGGGCTTCTCTTCGCCTTTTTATTTTATATATATATATATGCACATATATCATTTTTCTTTCCAACGCCTACTTCGGAACGGAGCCGGCTGGGTGCATCCCCGCAGGGACTCGTTAGGAGACCGGTCCGTGCGCGGGGCTGGCGTGTCCGTGTGAGGCAGGAGCCTGGCGTGGCCGGCAGCCTGCGGGGCTGCGGGTCCGTGCCCGCACCCGGGAGCGGGTCAGCATCCCACCCATGCCTGCGGTCGCTTGTGTCCAGGGCATTGTTTGGAGTGCAAATCCTATAGAGAAACCTTTTTTTTTTGGGGGGGGGGGGTATGGGGTGGTGGTATTGTAGTAACACATCAGTACATTTTAAAAGGATATGCTATTATTGGAAAAATAGGGTGGCTTATTGTTTTTGTTTTGTTTTTACATGTGGGCCCATTGTGAACAGTTATTCTTTCCCCACTGGAAATTCACAGTTTAGCGAAACCTGTCACATCCCCCGGCTAACCAAAGCCGCTCACAAAGTACCGTCAGAAGGGCAAACATTGGTTCTCCGGTTAGAAATGCTGTGATTCAGTCATACTTTTGTGACCTGAACTTTGCTGACACCTAAAAAAATTGCAGGGACTGCAACCCAGCCCCATCGGTTTTTACGATCCGTTTCACCGCTCAGTGGTGCCGGCTGGCTTGAGACTTCAAGCAGCCGGGAGGTTGTCCAGCAATAACTCAGCTTCAGCGTTTCCTCGTTGGCCCAGCGCTCCGGCGGGGCGCAGAAAGCAATTGAAGAAATGCACACATTAGTCAGAGTTTTTGTCATTTTTCCTTCCCTGAAATATGTAACTATTCACAGAGGGCAAGCGAATGAGAGGCAGGCGTTGCATTAAAGTCTGCCCAGAGAAATAGATGCTTTTCTGAAGAGGTTTTAATGCTGCTTTTCATATGGAGTAGACTAATTGAGTTTTCACTAGACTTCATCTAAAAGCAAGGCATTTCCCTGGTGACATTACGGGTTTTGTCTCATTTATCTTTCCCTTTCGGTTGCTTGGAAGCTCAACACACACCTAGAGGCAGAAGCAACTGTAAAACAGAAAATGAAATTGCAGATGCTATGGCTTTAATAAGGGACACTTACTTTGCAACTAAGTATCTTTGTGTCGACAGTGAAAATGAGAGTTTCAGCCAAGTTGTAGAGTCATATCATGTATGCTTTCAGTTTATTAGCTCATTTGGGGGCTGGCTAACGAGAAACCAGAGATGGACATCTCTGCACATGCTCACTCCTAGTCCATGATTTTTAAAGTTTGCTGTCTTGGCTGTTTTACAATTTCAGGCTAACAAAAGCTCCAGGGCTATGTTATGTACTATTATTTTGTAAGTAGATTATTTTTGGGTTACTTTACAAAATGTAGTAAATAAGCAAATACATCGAAAACACCTTTTGTAAAAGACTTGATTAATTAAAAAAAAAAAAAAAGGTGACCATATTGTAATTGAGATTTGGTTTAGGGAAGGGCCCTCACAGAGGAAAGGATGTAGCATAGATGTGTATCTCCTCTAAGTTAACAACACACCAGGTCTTTCTGTATTTTCCTGTCAAGCACTTCAGCTACACAGCTAAGGGTACTTAGATGATACGGTCTGAACTGAATTTATACAGCTAATGCCATCTTGAGATGGAGAGGGTGAAAATCAGAATACCCATGCTTAAATCTGAAATGCGATAAAAATGTTTGTTACACTTGCTCTATCAGCTGGTATGTAGAAGTTAAACAAATCCTTCCAGGGGTGTGAATTTTATACTGTGGTAATACAAGCCTTGGCGTGTGGCACTTCATAATTATTAACTAGTCTGCAGGCAAGTTCTGGTGTAACGTGTCTGTTTGAACTTTAACATCTGTGAGTGTATGTAAAATATCCACATTTTGTCTGTTTACAGAATAAAAGCTAGCTGTCAGCAATCTAGCCAGACCTAAGCGAATGGAAAACGCTTCTTGTTTTCTGACTGTTCCCTTGTCTGGCTGGTGCAGTGAACACCGATTGCCTTCTGTGGGTGAGACGAGAGCACTGACAGGATGACTGACCAGAGAAGGACAGAGTTTTCCTTTGTTTTTTTCCCCCTTGCTTTCTCTTCCCCATCCTCCCCTCAGTTCTTGGGAGTGGGCAGCGTTTGCAGCGTCCAGGAGCAGGTTGGGCCGGACGCTGCTGTGTGCGCAGCAGGGGATGCACAGAGTGAGCGATGTGGCTGGCACCATCTCTTTCACCACTTCCAATGCAAATCACCTCACAGCCGGCAGCTAGGTAGCGAGAGTCCCAAGGTTGCTCTAGTCCAGTCTGTTTGCTTCCTATTCTGCTACTGGTTTAGCTAATCATCTTTCTCTTTACTCAGAGGTAAGCAGGTATTTGAAGCTGTACGGTAACAGATTGCGAAGCTGGACCTTGGCAGCGGCATTGTGTTCCCAGTCATCAGCCTTGTCCAAGTGATTCTCCTGTTTGGCCTTTCCACTGCTCTTGTCTGTTAACAATCTCTTTAGCTGTACGGCATTTCATAAAGGTATTTGCACGATTAGCCAGGCTTTTAATATGAAGCACAAACTTTGGATTTGTCGTAATCTGTATAAATAGAGAGCTCAGGTGTGAAACAGAAATTGGCAGATTTGAGTTAATGAAGTAAAACCAAATGAGAAGACGGTTTGATCCAAGGTACAGATGTGTTTTAGTCCTGTGCCATTGGAAATCAATAGCAGGATTTCTTTTGACTTGAATGAAAGTGGTATTTGGCACTTACTAACAGGTTGCAGGTTTATTCAAATTGTTACAGTTTCTTTGTCTTGCCTCTTAACTCAGTGGAATGTGGTCGTAAAGCTTCCTGCCATAAAGCTCCAGGGTAGATTGTATGATACATTTAGTTTGTTATTAGAAACAACTTATGTGAATTTGTGTATTAGTTACCACAGTGACTACAGACAGTATTGCGTACTGCACGAAGCAGTTAAAATATTGCCCACTACATGACGTATGAGGTGCTCAGTTTTGCCAGCAAGGCTTCCTTCATTAGTACTGGCTCAGTATACACTGTGTAAGTTACGATATTTTAAATTAAGGCACCTGTTAGTAAGTGTAAGGGTGAAGAGATGATATCACAACGCTGTGAAGTAACACTCATGCTGACGTTTCTGTGGGAGTTTTCTCCACTTGTCATCTTGCACATGTTAAACCGAAGAACTGAGCTTTTGTTCATGTTACGAATTCAGTGTTTGTTAGCCAAGAAATCCACAGTTACACTTATGTCAGCCTTAGATAAATTGTGTATTGACTGCCTCTGGCCGATCCCATGCATGGCGCAGGAAGATGGTAGACGCTGCTGGGTTCTTCTTTGGGTAAATGATTCCACTCGAGTAAATACTCCTTATAATGCAACTTTAAATTACAGATAGGCCTTTTCAGTCTTGTTACCTGTCTTTTCCTGACATTATACAGGAAGCAATGCCTGGATACAAAAATGCATTAATATTCATTAAATTAATGGTAGTAAAGGAGCATATAGCTCCCTAAAACATGGAAGACACCAGGTAAACCCTGTTAGGCTGCCTGGAGCACTCCCAGCAGTTTAACCCAGGGGTTCGGTACCCTGGTTGGTTCACAGCTCCCCGTGGGTGCCCTCCTGCGACATGCTCTGCTGGGGGTCATTTGCTCTCCCAGCCACTGCTGGACCTGGAGCTTGCTAACGTTGCTGGTTGGTTGTCATAACCTCTCATGAAGCGCCCTGTATTATCTGCGCTTCCTTTCAGTTACCGTCTGCCCTCAGGAGAGATTTTTGCCATTTGCAAAAGCAAGGAGCTTTTCTCCCTTTCTCTCCTTAGGCTGCATTCTTGGGAGGCGATGGGGAGTAGCTGCAGGGGCTTTCCCTCCGCCTATTTCTCTCTGCCTGAGAGCCAGGACATCTTTTCTGCCTCCTCACCAGCAGGTGGAGGAAGCACTATTCTCCTCCAGCCGTTCCTCCAGAAAGTTAATTATTTTGGGGAATTGATAACAATCTGCAGCCCAACATGAAAACCAGACATGCGGTACATGTTTGTGCAGGCATGTAATGTGTGGTGGCACATGTTATTTATCTGGTTTGCATAGAAGCGCAGGTAGAAGGATGTTGCCAAATGAAATTGGTTTCTGAATTAAAATCTTGTAAAAAAACCCCACAACCCAAACTTTAGAGCGAAAGAAATATTTTTAGGTGCAACTCCAGTGAGAATCTTCGCTTTGAAACAGCTCTGCTTCGTGATGCTTTTGGAGAGTCACACAGGGTTTTTGAAACCCCAAAACAGCAACAGATTACATGAAAGAAGGACCTTTGCTTTGCTGATTGTACTTTTCTGTATCATGACAAAACCAAAACATGAATGCCAACAATGACAGCTCTGTCATGTCAGTAATTAAGGCCTTGTTGGCCACACAACCATTTGTTTGTTTGCGGTGTGGTTTTAAGGGTTCCAAATAACAAGGTAAAAGCGTGCTCGTGGGTCACTGAGGACAGTGGAAGCCAGGTGGGACGTTTGTCACAGTTCTCTCATCTGCTTTGCTGATATCGTAGAAAGTGTCGGTATCCCTCTCTTCCCCCTTATGCATGTGAATTCTCTTGTCTTTAATGACGTATTTCCATTTTTTTCCTGAGAACTTCTGCTTCAGTTAGCACCCGGGTCACTACTTAATATTGATTTTTATCTTGATCGCTCAGTGTGCAGCTTCTGCAGGATAATGTCCAAATCTGACTCAGAACTGTTTATTTTTTTTTTGAGGTTCTTTGTTGTTCTTATTAAGATATCTCCCTTTATTGCAGACACCGGTGGAAGTATCTACACAACACTGCTGTGATGTGAAGTGCTTGTACAATACTTTGCACAGCAGGATCCTGATTTGTGAATGTGGCTTCCACAGCTATGATAATACACTTTAATAGTAACAATGGCTTGTATCACTACCCCGTTTTATACATGAGAAAGAAAAACTTGCCGATTAAAGCCAAAATCATCAGAAGTATCAGCTAGTTTTGAATGTACAACCTAACACCTGATTTTTCCAGACAAGTAGACTGTGTAACATTAGGGTCCTATGGATGACAGCCTCCTCCCGCAGAGCTCTATCTCTCCTGCCTCCTGGGCTCTCTCTTTACCCTGGGCGTTTGTCCCTGTGTGACGTTCAGCTTCGGTCTCCATTCCCAGCCCTTTTGTACTCCACTTGGGCTGCTGCCTCTTGCTTTGTTCAGCGTGCCAGCGCTGTGACCTGCTCAGAGCGTGCTGCCTTGCTCCCTGCTTCCGAGCTGGTAGCTGCCAGCAGAATCTGTGCAGCCTGTGGTGGGTGCTGCATACACCTCTTCTGCCGTGCAACATGTATGTGGGGCCAGAGATTCCTCAGTGGAAGAGAGATTCTTGCAAAATGTATTGCCAAAACCTTATTTATTTAATTAGTTATTTTTTAAAGATGTGCAAACTGAGTTCTTTTAGGGACTCATAATGTGACTAAATCTGGACAATGTTTTCACAGTGCTGAAGGCATCTTGGTGAAACTCAGATCGTCCTCTGTAAAAATTGAACCAAAGCGTGCATAGAAATTCTATATCTGGAATGAACAGAAGTTGGAAAGAGTATATGGGCTTGAAAATAGTTTTGCTGTTAGTTTGTTACTTGTTCCACCCTTAATTATTAGATGTGTTCTGAGACTCTGGTTTAAAAAAGGAAAAAACAAAAGAAAAAAGAAAAAAACACTGGATTTAATCTAATGTAATTCACAGTGAATATTGTGGGCTTATTACAATAGGAGTTACTACCTGGTTGTATAAAATTACTACAGTCTTCACATAAACACTTGTATAACTGAAATGCCAAAGATGACCTGAACATCAAGGGCTGCTGACAGAAATAACTGATTACAGCATTCAGGTCATTAGGGGAAAGGTACTAGTATAAAAGACTTGTTTTCTGCACTGAGAATTCTTGTTGGAGAAGCAGATTTGTCAGGGGAGTATAGTTCAGTGATATGAAAGTCTGAATTAGTGACTAGCCAGTAAGGAGTCATCTGAATATGTTAGCTTGTCAAATCTTTTGCTAAATTAAACAACAGCATGTTCTTCCTGAGCTTTGAGTGGACATCAAGTGATATTCCTTCAATGATGTTGGACTCTCTTACAGGTGAAGAAATTAAAAGTTTCCGAGAGATTGTTGCTTCTACTCCCCCATTGGATTGAACAAATTTGAGCAGGTCAATTAACTTCCTTGTGTCTCAGTGTATCCCTTTCTGAAAGGGTACTCCTTAATATAGGGAAGTGAGACTAATTAATGGGGCACATTTTGGCCTGATACATACCTCATGTGATCCCTCTAAAGGTGAAGTTCACAACAGAATTTGAGCCAATGTTTATAATGCAGCCTTCAGCTAAAAACACTATAAAATGCCTAAGTGTTATTACAAATGGTTTCGCAGCACCATATGCCAGAGAACACAACAGAATGGAAATTGCTTGTACAAAGTCTTTCATTAGATATGGCTAAAATATACTGCATTTTTTGGTGGCATGTGTTCTAAAAATTATTATTATTTTTTTCAGAACCGCAGTGTGGATTTGCCATGTGGAGACAATTATTGTATATATTGTAGTTTGGGGTCATACATGTTGAATAAAACCGTGTGGAATGTGCAGTTCTTGTGAGCAATTGTTTATTCTTTACAGAACTGTAATAGTAGTTAGTCTGTGTTTTGTCTGGTAAATAAATAACTAGAGAGTCTTTGCTGAAGTGAGGAATTGGGAGGAGGCAGATGGTGGTCATGACAGTGCCAAGGAAGAATGCCGAATGTGGGGTGAAAATCAGTTTCAGGTATATCAGCTTTGAACACCGTCAGGTCAACGTGTGTACAGCCATGGTAATCCAAATGCAGAGCATATGGAACATGTTTCCAAAGCCCACATACCAGGGATTCGGAAATTGGCTGCTGACCTTTACTTTGGTGTGGGCATCTCCCTGGCTCGGTTCTCCGCCTCCCGTACCATGCTTACGTACCCTCTATCTACGTGAACCAGGATGCTGATGCCAAAGCATCTCCTCTTACTGTACGACCACGCTCCTCTCAGCAGGACGCTGTTGTTCTCCTTATTGTCGTCTTGTACGCTCTTCCTGTGTAAAGTGGGACCAAACCATATGTTTTCTGCCGCAGCCCTGGACAATGCTCCAAAGCCAGAAGCGCAGGTTCGCCTCCGGGCTTGGGGTGGGATAGAAGCTTTCAGCATGGATGGCAAGAAGCGGCGGTGGCAGCTGTCAACTCCTCCTCTGTGGAGAGTGGCCAGAGCCTCAGCAGCTCCTGTCCTGGGCAGCGGTGGAAGCTGCTGCCAGTGCCCAGCCCTGGCATACAGTTTTGATGGTTTGTATGCCACCAATGGTGGGTGTGTTGGTGGGGGAATCTCTAACCTACACAGAATATTGATCTTGTCTCTTCTTGCCTCCTATGTAAGTCAGGATTTGTCCCTAAATCACCCAGGCGTGCACTAGACACATTATAGAAAAAACTCTTGTCATTAGCCCTGATGGGTCAATGTACTTGGGATAGTTGGTATGTCAGAGGAAATGTCTTGGATGAAAAGGTCTCTGACTAAATATGCAAATGATATTTGTCAGCGTTTCCCTCAAATATCTTCCAGCAGATGTGAGGACCACGTGTGTCCATTTAATAAACTAAATTCAAAATAATTTCCACTTTGCTAGATATACGGGGAATAGCTGGCGGGGGGGGGCAGAGAGCGAACTACAAAGCAAGGTAAAAACTGCATATGTGTGTTGTTATATTTGATGACCAATTCATTAAAGCCATAAGTGTATCCAGGCTTTCAATAGTGTTCTCCTGCTGTTGCTTCCTGTACTCCTTGGCTTCAAAATCAGTCTCTATGGCTCTCATTTGTCTTACCCACATGAAAGACTTTGAGCATCTGCAAGTTATGATTTGAGGAGTATCTGCTTTTAAACAGAATATATTTATCACCGTGTCTTCACAGGCAACATGGTACGTTGTATAAATTAGGAGATCCCAGACCTTTGAACACTAGGGGGCTGGGTGAGATACTCTGTGAGCGTATGGTGTCTGGCCATACTCATCAAACATCCTGGACCCACACCAAAAATGCCAGATGTTCAATAGATGTGGAAGCCCTCCCTTAACCTTTGCTGTGTGTTGCAAAGAGGGGAGGGTGGAAGGGGCAAGGTTGTAGCCATTCCTTGCTCTTGCGCTGTTTTAGTACTTGCGTTTGAGCTCAGTATTTTTTATATTTTGAACTAAAGACCATGGACCAACCCTCAATTCAGTCTGTTAAACTGTTGCATAGTATAATGCTTAGTGTTCTCTCCAAAGACAGATGGGATTTGCTTCTAGCTCTGGTGGTTTACAAGACATCAATCCATAAAGCTGCCACTGGCCCATGACGGGATGGAAGTCCTGGGTCTTGCTTAAGTGTGAACTTTTTCAGGCTCTGTTCTTACCGATGGGGGAAAATAACAAGATACTTGAATGGGTGGTTGCTTTCATTTTAAAAAACCCGAGCCACACAGCAGCCACAGGAAAAGGGATTGGCATGGCTGGCATGTTCGAAACCATCCCGGCCAGTTGTAGGTGAATGCAAAATCACAAAATAAATGCAGGTCTTTGTGGTTTTAAGTATGAAGAAGACAGCTGAGGCCGCTTAGGTTAATGTGCAGCCAACGTAACTGTTAATTTCTAGGTGCCTCTTCAGTCTTCCTCTCTCCCTGCCAACGTTTCCCACCTCATCTCAGCACTGCCACTGGCATGGTGCCCATGGCCCTTTGCCGTTGGGTCCCCTGGAATGCCAGCCTGCAGAAGAGGAGGGTCTCCTGCACCTTGCATGGGGCTGGCTGCCTCCGTGACAAAGCATCGGTGCTTGGCAGGCCTCTCCATTCCTCTTGCCTCGCCTTCCCGGGGGATGTTGGCCTGTGGTAATCCCAGAGCCCCTTGTATACCCTGGCCCGGCAGCCGGCATGTGGGATGACTTAAGCAGAGAGGCTGGAGAAGCCGACTGTCTTTGTTCTGAGGTCTGGCGGCTTGAGGGACTTGCAATTATCCTAATGTCTCGCTGTGCTGTGGAGCTGAGTCAGCATATCTGGGCTGGAGCACTAGTGCCTTGGAATAAAGTCACTAGTTAAGGGATATTAGGCTTAAAAAAGAGAGAAAAAAAAAAGAAATTGTTCCTGTGAAAAGATACCACACCAAGTTCAGAGACTAAATTTAGCCATTCATGGGTAGATCAGAAAGATTCGGGTCCTGCTGTCGATGGACATCTCAAAGCCTCCATATCATGTTTCCCATACACAAAAAGGCGTTTCATCTCTGCTACAATTTCTAAGCTCCATGAAACCCCTGATGGTGAACGATATCTCCCTTTATTTGAGGTATGTGTTATTTTAAAAGTGAGTGTGAATATTTTTTGATTACAAAAGATCGCAGTGAGGATTGGATAAAAATACCTGTTTGAGCCATGTGGTGACTAAACAAATGTTCCTTTTTGTTAAACGGTGTTTTGTTGTCATTTATGCAAAAAGATTAAATCTATTGCACACAAGTTTGACAGGGGAAGACGGCGAAGCCTTTGTTAAAAAAACAGCTCCTGAGGCACGTATTTGGAGCTGTCATTTATTTGCATATTTTTGCCATCGCACTGTGCACAAATTAAGTCTCATGGCTTCCCAGCGGAGTTGGGCTGGGGAAGGAGGAGTGAAGGCCAGCCAGTCCCTCAGGTGGCCGGGGACGCCCGGGGACACCTGGCGCGCTGTCATACTCGGCAGCGGTTTCGGCAGAGCCATACTGTGGGTTGTTGTTTTGGCATGGGGGGAAAAAAAAGCCTTTGGGAGGAGAAGAGGGGAGAGCGCAACCTTCCCAGCTGGTGCATGCTCTGATGGCACATGGCCTGGAGCATGAGATAGCCGCGCTCCAGCGCAAGGCCAAAACACCTGTAAAAATGCCTGCTGGAGGCGATACAGTGTTAGCATACCTGCGTAGGGATACAGCTGAGAGGTGTCCACATTGCCTTCTCGGGAACATACATTTTTAACCAGGCCTATACATGAGGCATAGCATCCTTCATGCCCTTTTCCTTGTCACGTTTATTCTCTTTGGGGTGCCAAAATGAAGTGAAATAAGGAAAGCGTCACCTGGGGGTTTAAGCTCTGTTTCCTGTAGGAGCCTGTTGTCATAGCTGCTCTTTGGGTACCCAGGGGGTAAATTGTTTCCCTGAGGTTCATTTGGAAAGACTGTGGTGGTGCTGCAAGGAGAGCCGAGGTCGACCACAGCCCCGGCGCTGCGCTGAGCCGAGCCGTTCCTTGTATAGGTGTAAGCATCTCAGAAAGGTTGCTCCTAAAGTGAAGGTCCTCTTTCATGGCTGTAGTCACACTTTGAGGGGACGGTGCCAGTTTTTCCAAAGCCCTCCAGCTGTTGTGTCTTGCAGCCTGGTCACTACTGTGTACTGCTGTTGGTACCACTTGGTCACCGTTGTGTCCTCACAGCTTGGGAGGAACGAGGGCCTTCAGCTAGACCGTGCAGTGCATTTACATCCAGGCCAGGGACTAGCCATCTTTTTCAACAACAGGTTTTTTTTTCTGTGTACAGTCTGAGAGTTTTCTAGCCGCCTCTCTTTTTTGGTGGAACAAATGTATTCTCCGAGTTCATCCTGTCTGGCTTTTCATGATGAAAATGTGGTGTAATAGGACCTGTGAAGTGCCTCGTTGTGGGTTGTGCGTTGCTCGCAAGGAATTAATTGGGGAGAAGGATTTCATGCTTTACTTCAACCTCCTTGCAGCCTTTCTCAGATGAAAGGAAAACTCTGCAGCTGTGAATGTAACTGGTTATCATTACTGGATGTCATTACTCCCTCACTCCAAGTGTAAAACAAAAAATTGCATCCCCTGTGATGTCCGTGGGTAAAATGCTACTCTCAGTTACATTAACACTGTTGTAAACTGAAGAGTAGATTTTGGCCCTTTGTTTCAATTGAAATATTTGTTTAACATAGGCAAGGACTAAACAATACACTTGAAAGCCATTTGTGTTATTGTCTGTAGAGCAGAGCTTGTATTTTATGAACTGGCTGATCATAAAGACAGCATAAATCATGTAAAGCATTCTCATTTACTTTTTCTTTCTTTTTTCTTTTTGCAGATGGGGCTTGTAGAGTAGAGTTGCAGTCAAATGTCTGCTCCAGGATATTTTAGTTGAACTGTGTGAGTCCATTAAACAAATGTAATGGCTTTTTGGAAAGAAGCGCTGTGTGTTTTAAACCAAATGTTTTACATAGAGAACATCTGGGTAGTTCTGGGTGTTTGTATGAGGAGCACATCAGACAGCAGCCGTAGTGAGCTCAGCTGGGAGGTTGCCTGGGATGTAGTTGTAGGATATGACAATTCAGTTGTTATGGGGAATAATTCCTATGAAGTATTGCCATAAACCGAATGTTAGGCAGAAAAAGCTATGTCTTTGATTTACTGTACACCCAAGTTATTCTTCTTATCTGCCCAGCAAAACTCTAAATGATGTTTAAGCAACCCAGTAAATGTTGGCACCTCTGAGCTGCGGCATGCACGTTAAAGCAAACTTGAGGAAGCCGTTACCGTTAAGGGGGAACGAAGCTTGCTCTATTTTCATCGAAGAACTATTAATTCCTGCCACAGGCAATGCAGTGCAAGTGAGTGATGAATGCAATACGTGCAAATGGTTTGTGGGGTTGAGTTGGAAATGATCGATGCTACAGTGGTGTTGCGTGTTGTTGCTTTGAGGAATGTGAAAATGCAAAACTGGTGCAATGTATGTAATTAGCCTGACATTAAAGTTTATTGGGGCTACTGGAAGAACTTTAACCTGGTTAAATTAATAAGCCTGCTTTTACTTCGCAGCATCAGAGGTAATATATTTCCAGGAAATGCAGGAAATGTTGAAAAGTGTCTTATTTGGGAGTCAGTTCTTAAATTATTTCTGCAGCTTAACTGAGGAATGCGTGGTTCAAATGAGATTAAAGTTGTAATTTCCAGAGTAGCAATGCAGCTTCCCCTTTCAGGATTGTTTAAGTAAAAAGTTAAACAAAGTGGGTTAGGCAGTCTCTTGCTCCAGTCCCTTGTGGACAGCAATTCACGTTGCGCAGCACTGCTTTAATAGTCCTGCTCAGTCTGACATGATTTGTGGTATTTGCTGAGATGAATTTCTGGACGGAGCAGTGTGAGAGGGAATTGCTCCTCACTCTGAGGAAGGTGGTATGTCCAAGTCTGTGTGAAGGTCACTGGCAGGGTGAAGTGGGAAGCCTGCGCTGCTGCTGTTGCACTACCTAACAGCTTAGCTTTTGGCAAGGGGATCCCAGAAATCTGAGTGCTAACTCTCTCTTGTTCAACTGACCCTGGCCAAAACACGTGCCAAAAAAGGTGTTTGTGCATGTTGAAGAAGGGGGCAATCGTCCTGGAGATCACAGGGTCTGGGGGAGTTCTTTGCCAAAAGCTTTCCATCTAGAAAAAAAATTGCTTTGCTGTTTCTCCCCTCCAAAGTTAACCCTCCCCATAACTACTTACGACAACTGCTTGCAGTTGTGAACTCCTAGCAGGGAAAGTTAGAAATATGCATTTAAGGGTGCTAAATTGCTTCATCGCCAGCCACTTAGTTGTAGGAAAGCATCATTCATTCCTCACTCTCTCACGTCTATTCCAAGCCCAACTGGCCGTGGGGAGCAAGAGTGTTCCTGTGTTACTCTCTCCACGGAGCCATTAGGGTGGCCCTGGTAATTTACTTTCGATCAACAGAGGGGAACAACAGGAGGTTCCTCTACCTTCAGGGGTGTAAATATTTCTCAGAAATCAGAGGCGAATGGGGAAGAAGTGTTAGCAAACTCCTTTCCTCCCTCTGTAGCAATTCCACCATGTTCTGTCATAAATTCTAGGACGGTCCCTTCCAAAAAGGGACCATTAAATAGGTAACATCCAGGCAGAACAATGTAAAACTCAAGCAGCGCTTTTACAAAAACAAATTTAATATTGCAAAGTGATCTGCAAGACTTGGAGCAAAATAACCTGGGTGAGGCTTTGATACACACGGTTGCCAATCCCTTTGTTTTCCAAGAGTATTTTTCCAGATAGGATGTCGGTTTATGGTTCATTGGATTCCCACCAGGAAGTGGCGTTTGTATTTTGATCCACCTTAGATCAATTTAGAAAAATACACTAGATATAGGTGCTTCTGATAGTCCTGTGTCATTAACCGTTCCAACTGTGCTGTTTACACACATCTGTGTACCTTCCATGATATAATCTGTGTGGTCCACCATCCTTGTGCAATGAATCCCTGCTCATCAATGTTAATCCAAAAGCCTAAACTCTATAAACTCAACTTTAAAATCTCTCCACACTTCAAAATTCCACTGGGTTAATTAGGAATTTGAGGGCATCAAGCAGTGTGGTGTTGGGTTTTAATGAGTGTTGTGATGCCTGAAGGTATGGACATTTCTTCAAAAGAAGAAAGACTCTTCCCAAGTTTTCCTTGTACTATTGTAATTCTCATGGTGAAATAGCACTTCCTTTTTTCGTTGAAGGACTGCAAAACCAGGAGAGCAAAATTAAAAGATCCACACAGTACCAGGTGACTTTGTTTTTGTGGCAGAAGAGACATCGTAAAGATGTGCAAAGCTCTCAGAGGTTCTGAGGCTTCTCTGAATTCACACAAACTTTAGTGAAAGAGAGATAAGAAGCCGAGATACAACTTCCTCAAGCAGAACATACCAATGAATGAAAATGCTTTGTCAGGTGGCTTCTTGGAAAAAAGTAGTTCTAAGAAAGAGTTTAAACAATGTCCAGCACCCTTCCTTGTTTAATGTGAATTACAGCCTTGCACCGGTATAGCAACTTTCACCTAAACATGTGCAAAATCACTTTAGAGACTCTGGTAACTGCTGAGGTTACCGTTATTTAGCAATTATTTAGCAGCACATCACAGTAGTTTGCAGCAGTTGCTTAGAGGGTGTGAATAACTCCATTTCCAATTTAAACTATTGGGAGAAATTACCGGAGAGTGTGTAATTTTCAATCTGGAACTAGATTCAGGCACCAGGGCTTTATACTCTGCTTTTTTCTAACAAAGTAGCCAGGATCTTGGTTTTGCGTTTCATCCCCAAAACAATGCCTTGAACAGTGTGCACTCCTACTTTGGAGGATTACTTCAGTATGGTTCACTGCTTATTCACAATGAAGAACAACATTGAAGTCCCTCTCTGCTGCCCCAGGTTAGCATTTTGCATTACATCAGCAGCTGTGGTAGCTGTGAGATCAAGCCTCAAAATTAATGTGAAATCTATCTTCCAGTTTTTGGAGGATGAATCTGTAATACTCATGTAACACTGAGAGCTGTAAACTTGGGGCTTGTGAATTCTTTCACTCCTCTTTAGCCTGACTTGTCAGTAATTTAATTAGTGCTAAACAGTCTGCACACCGACGTGCAGAAGTTAAAAGACTGACTGACACAGGATTCGTTTCCAGTGACTTTTCCTCTTTTGCACATGTGCTGGATGGAGCTGTGCTGTGTTTGGAAGTAGATCAATAATGATTGCACAATTCTAACCTTATTTAAACTATGATATAAACAGACATGATAGAAACAGATGCTACCAGGTTTTTTCCTAGTTAAAAGTGAAGTCAGCTTTTTTTTCCCTGCTTTTTTCCTGCCCCCCCGCCCCCCTTTTTTTTTTCCCTTTTTGGTTCCAACAAAATTGTAACCTGGAAGAAAAGCAGTCAGACTTTGTGAAATCCCAATTCATTGAAGCTTTTTGGCTTTAGTAAATGTGGAAGCCAGAAATAAACATCTGCTTGGCAACTTCACCAGAAGTAACTGTAAATGTAGTTTTCATCTTTTCAGTGAATGTGGCATTCAGTGCTGGTTAACATCTATTAAGGGGGAACAATCCATAGTTGAGGTTGTAAAGCATTTTTTTTTCTTTTAATTACAGATATGAACCTCCATTGCATCGGGAAAATCCCCTACCCCAGTTTCTTTCCAGATATAATTTCATATGTGCCAAAATGTGAACTTCCCTTGAAAGCTTGAAGGTTGTTGGATGGGATATTTGTGAGTTATTAGACTTTGGAAAAGAGATGGTCTTCCATCGATCTGTGCATGACAGCCGCAAAACTTCAACTTGGCCACTTTTTTTTCCTCTTTTCTTTAGTCCTTCAGAATGAGATCATAAGCCTCTTTTTTTTTTTTTTTGCAGGCTCACTTATGAACATTTTAAAGTATTAGATATTGCATCTTTGGATATTCAGAAGGATATGGAGTTACATTTAGAAGTGAATTAGGAAAAATGTAAGCAGTCCCACTCTTTTCTCCAGGAAGGTGAAGTCTGCATGTGACAAGGACTCTCCCAGGATGCCAGCCTTGGGCTCCAGTCCTGGCAGGCCGCGGCTGCAAACATCTTTAACAACCTCATCTTGTCAGATCTCTGCTTTTCAGCAAATCCTTTGCAACCTCTGCTGCTACCAGGGCAAATTCGTTTCACAGTGGATCAGGGAGGATTGAAGTGGATGCAGATTGGCAGTAGAGTGCTATTGGGACAGTGGGGAGGGGTGAGAAGGGGCAACTTGAGGCAGCACTATGGGAAACACTTCGTTATTGCTAGGGATGGCAATTACTTGTAGGATCTTTCTTCTAAAACTGAACAGTCCTACTACTTGGGACTTCTGTAATGCTGTATGAAAACCTTTTTATTTTGGAAAGGGAGAAGTTTTTCGGTAGATTTCTGACGTATATCAGTGAACTGTCCATATCTGAATTCTGCAGCCCTCCCTTCTTCTCCCTGTTTTCAAGATTCACTGCCTCACAATGAAGAATCAATAACCAGGTTGCTAAGCTGTGTTTTTAAATGCTGTTGGAAATCAGATCTATGCTAAACCAGATGAATGCTTTTTTACCTAGCGGTAAATTGGTCCTGAAATTATTCATACAGAGCTGTAAGATCCGTCTGGTAGTAAGGATGACTTGAGGCCAGGATTCTCGGCATTAAATGAAGAAAGGTCTGCCAGGTAAATTTGTCAGAGGATGCATGGTGTAAATATGCCAGGCTTCATGTACATAGCTGAGGATAGTGGGTACCAAACAATGAAGGGATGTAAATTTTCCAGTAAGGCCGTAGTTACTCAGGAAATGTGCTCACGAATCCTACGGTTAACAGGCACCGTATACAGGGGTGAGGAAAGAAGTGGAGGAAGGGTGTTGTACGTGTTCCTTCTGGCACCCACTTTGTATATGTACAGCATAAATGTGTTCATCTGGTGCCTTCTACTGCTCATTAAAACTTGGTTCCACAGGCATTTTTCTCTGCGAATAAAGGGGGAACTAGAAAGAAGATAATAACCCTGTTGCCTAGTATTTGTGATTAGTTAATTCCTCTTCACTTGATGAATCATCATTTATGATATGATGACAGCAACTATGTCCAGCAGAACCAGAAAAAGAAAATTAAATCCGAGGTAACTGTACCCCGGTTCTTCAAGAGGTACTGACACATTGTGCCTCAGCTTATGCAAATAAAATTTTGATTTAACATTTGTCACACTGACTTGGGACTTACAGTGCCTTGGTGCAAGAGTGAGTTTCTCTACAGGTAGTGAGTGATAGAGTGGCAGTAAATCAGCTTTGGTTTTTAGAAATACAATCTTTTTTATGTGATACATTGGGAAGAGGGGAATTAAGCAGAGGGGTGCAGATGTTTGCTATATGCTTTTACCATACAGAGTGAGGCAGCTGTGAAAAATACCCTGGCCTCTTAAAAGCAAATGAACTTGAAAGGTGCGTCACGGCATGTGCATCCTCGCCCTTTATGTGTGCAGCTGCTGGCTCGCAACAACAATAACAGCGTTTTGTCTTTGGTAACATCCATGACACGAACAAACATGCAATGGAACAGAGTAATGAGCAGAAGCTCTGAGATTTAAATCAGCAGAGTCTCACTGGGTGCAGATGGCACTGGTTATGGCTTCGAGCAACTCCCCTGATTACTGCATAGTTTGCCAACATATCAAACAATAGAGTTGGGCCGTTGATAAATAATTAATAAGGATTTTGTTGCATGCTTGTCTCCCAAGCAGTATCACCATGGAGATGATCTGGCTTTTGGGATCTGAAAGGTTAACAGTCTCCAAAACAATGGCATTGTGTCGACCTTACTCTTTCTCTGAGAGAGCGCGCTCTCGGAGATGTATTAGCAAAATGCACAGTGCCAGGCACTAATTTTGCTTCAACTCACAGTGGCCTTTTGTCCAACTTTTCAGTGAGTGCATGAAGTGTTTTCTATGACTGTGCAGAAGCTTGTTCTTTGAATTGCACATCCTGCATCATGCTGTTTATTACTGCATTTGGCCTGGAATTGGAGTCTTAAGATGGCTTTTCTTCAGCAAATGGATACAGCAAAGAAATAATCATGTGGGAAGAGGCTCATAAGAAGTCTGCATGAGGATACCTTTGCAGAACCCTCTGGATGCTTGGCTGCCCTGTAGGGATATCTGTCCTTGGCTCCTTCTTCCCACCTGGAAGGTCCAGAGGCCAGAGAGATAGTTATTCAGTCCATCCCTTGCCTTTCCTTTCCTTTCTCTCCTTTGTGCAACCTCTGGAGGTGCCATTTCAATGCAACTGCATTATCAGCATCCCCCTCCTTATCACTTGATTGCAGCAACCTCAGGGACCACCCAATTTCATAGCTTTGTTTCTCTTCCTCTTGTATTGGTGATGTCTGGGCCAAGAGCCGTAGGCAGAGACTCCCCTGGGAAAAACATAATACGCTGCCAGACTTTATTCTTTCTTGCTCAGCTCTGCGGAGAAAGAACAATGTGCCTTTTCTCTCCCCACCCCCAAGCATCCTCTGCTCTCCCTTTCTCTTCCCCCCTGGTTGATCCACCTATTCTTTACCTCCCTGCCCCTGTTGGCACTTGGCACATTGCACTTCCCACCTCGGAGTCTCAAAGAAAGGAAGCAGAGCTGTGAAACTGGCCAGGCTCACCCACTTCCCATTGCTGGGTGGGGATGGCCTCAGCTCACAGCTTTCGGAAAGGAGAGGTTTATGTGTATTTAACCCTCCCCTCCCTCTTCACCCAAAGAAAATTGTGTTTAATAATTTTCTTTAAGCTGCATTTCTGACATATCTCCCGGTGGCAGCAAGCTGGTTTCCCTTCCTCGGGGCCTGTAATCTCTGTCCTGATGTAATTTTCCTGACTGTCCACAATAGTATTGCAAGAACCCATCGGAATTTGCTCGAGCACGGATGGTATGCACAAGTGCTGGAAGCAGCTTAAAAGTCACAGCCCCCATGGTGGAAAAAAAGCAGTTTGTTCATATCTTGCCACAGTCCTAAAAATAGCCTTGATAGATAATAGAGAGTGGAAGATTGTTTTCAATGGGACTGAACGTACTGCATGCAGGAGTGGCTGGGGAAGGTTCAGTGGTTTGTGTCATTCAGGTGGTCAGCCCGAGTTACAGTACTAGCCGACTTAAAAATCTGCGGCTTTTGGCACTGTGGCTAATTCTGCCTTTGTTTATATTCACACATCTTGGCTAGAAATGAGGCAAATGTATGTTCATTAGATTAAAACAAACACATGAACTAACTTCCTGAAATCAAGAGAAACAGCTTTACGCTTTGATGAAAATATGGCTTTGTTGCTCATCCTGTAAATGATGATGCCAGCAATGACTCAGCAGACACAGAGATTTGATATGGAAATGGGCATCTACTGCCTGCCATGCCCTTTGCCAGATGTTTAGACTTTTAGATCTTTTTCTGTATGCAGGGGTCTTGATCTGCCTCTGTAAAAAGAAAATTTCACGTGTTTTGCTCTGCCCAGCAGCCGAGAAGCTCATAAAGGAGGAGAGACGTTTCTCTTACAGATAGGACTGAATGTACAGAAACCTTTGCAACCGTCATCTTTTTGAAGTATTTATAGTTCAATTTAAGTTATTTGTACCAAACAAAAGCAAAGAAGCATGAAGTGTGTTGGAAAATACTTCACAATCTCTCTACACCAGTTCAGAGAGGGAGTATAAATCCTCTTTCCAGCAAATGGAGACAGGTAATTTGTTGCAGCCTTGAAGAGAACAGTTTATTTCTCCACGCTTCCTGCCCAGCAAGCTCTGCAAGCTGACTCATGGAGGGATGGGAAGCCAAAAGCTCTGCTCCCTCTTTCCTATCTGCTTCTGGAAGGCAGAGCAGCGGTGTAGTGGGGGCTTGGTTGTGCAGAGCCGTTTGGAAATGCCTGGCAATATCAGAGATTCAAGACCGTCCGCTTTCTCTCCCCTGTGCCATACGTTTTGGAGAGGGTGGTCTCTCTACCTGCTTCTGAGCAGAGGCTGGTACAGCGCAGGTGGAGGTCATTTCAGTCCCTGTCTGGTGCTCTCTTCTCCCCCTCTAACTCGGTGTGTGGGACCATGTTACCATCAGAGCTGCAGAAGAGAGACTACGGATGTTACTGGTGCGTACTAGCCGGTATTGATCCCTGGAGGGACCATCACATGCCCTAGTTTTGAGCTGTGACCTTGGTGCTTAGACGTATGTCTGACTTTACATGTGTGAGCTATCCCACGAAAGCCAATGGACTGCTCACATGTGAGAAGTTAGGCGTGTGCTAAAGTGTTTTGCCAGATTGAGTACTGTGTCTACAGGGGCTTTGGGTGAACTTGAACCTGTTTTGTTGGGGTGAGAGGCTTTAGATTTCATTCTTAAGAATCTGATATGTTACTCTGTCTGAGTGCAGGGTCTTGGGGTTATCTGAAATTCTCATTAAGACAAGAAGCTAGGAAAAATACAAATTCCTTCACTAGTAAAGTTACTAAAAATACTATAATTAAATTATCTAAGTCTTAAAACCAGTAAAATATATTGAGAAAGTGTGGAAGAGGTATAAGTACAGTGTTCTGAGTGTACCAAAGGGACTAACAGCACTTTCTTTGCAGATCTTGAGCTAGAGTATTTGGAGTAGTTAATATAGCTGATGTAAAAAAGCACATTGCATTTGCTCTACTCTTGATTCATAGGCTGTGACCCCTAATAAATTTTGATGTTGCACACAGTGGAGCTGTTGCTTTCAGAGAAAGCAAGGAAAGTAAGCAGGCAAGCAAGAAAGAAAAGGACCTAAAGAATGAACAAACAAGTTCTTTCATAAGGTATTTCTCAATTGAGATTATTTCTTATTAGGCTTAAGTTGTTCAGGTTCATCATGTACCGTATCTGGCAGCAGTCCTGTAAGTGGGGTTTTGAAAAACGGAGCCAGCTCTGTCTGGTGTTAAAAGCATAAGCACACTTTGAAAATGTATTTTCTGGAATTTATTTCTGAGTAAAATACATTTCATAAAAGAAATTCCATTATTGATATTTTAGAATACCTGGAAAAGAGACTTGTTTTACAGCCTGATACCATAACATACAGCTAGGGATCTTATTTTGCTCAAGAGAAATGAAAAAAAAAAGAAATATATAATAAATACCTAAAATGCGATCATGACTCATAACGTTTCCATGAAATACTAAAAAAACCACTGGACTGCTTTCTTGTTTGTGTTGTTTTTTTTCACATTCAGTAGACTTAAGCCCGTGTACCCTCGTCAATGTGATCTGAGCAGACTGATGAAGGTGAAAGACACTTGGCTGGCAGAAATCCCTTAGAGGGGAAGAGCTGGAGCGAACGCTGTACTGCTGCTCCACTAACCCTGCTTTGGGATTGTGCCTCTGACAGTGACTCCACTGACAGCGTTCGCTCACTGTTTGGCCTTTTGGACCAGGTCACTGGCAAGGCTGTGCACTCTTGATAGCCTCTGAGATGTGGAGCCTGTCCATCTGCAGATCATGTAGGCCACCAGGCAGATGGCATGGGGTAGAAAGTATTTATTGAGATGCATGCGAACGTTTCACTTCCCTGAGGCTCTTTTTGAGGGGAAAAAGTGCAATTGAAGATGGGGAAAGGTATCAGAAGTCAGCCTTTAGTAATGGGACGGTTTGTTGAGCCAGGCGTTCCTGTGATGTGTTGCACACTTTGGGAGGGAAAGGCAGGCAGCAATTTCTGAGATGCTTCTGTCCTCGTTTCATTTAGGAGTCATGTTGGCTTTCTGTTTCGATTTCCTCATCTCCTAAAAGCTGTTTCACTACTTGCTTCTGAAAGTTTAGTTAATAAATGGCTGCACTGTGCTTTGAGCATGCTCATTTGCTATGCAAATAGACGGTGGTATTATTTCAGTAGTCCGTGTGAGTGTCTGAAGCCTTGCTCCAATACGGAGTGCTCGTACTGGTAACGTGCTGTGCCCTGGCTAAGGGGCATTGCCTCCTCCACAGCACTCTTGCTGTTTGTCAGGATTACAGGGTATGGTCTGAGCGTGGACAGGTGGATGCTTTGCAGGATCCGTTGACACCGCTGGAGTTAAGATAGTTCACACCTGCCGAGTGTCTTTCCCTGTTTCTAAACGCCAGTCACTGTGATCTGAAGTAGCTGAGGGAGGGAAGAGAAAGTCTTGAATATTAAAAGCCAAGAGATGTGTTTGGCATGCATTCTTTCCTTATTGTTGAGATGAGATGTTGCAGCCTGGATGTCACTGACAAAATCCCAAGTACTTTGTCTGGGCTGATGAATTCTACCCCTGCAACTGAGAAGTGATGTTTTCAGGAGAGCTTAAGTACCATCTTCAAAATTCAGTTAAATGTTTAGGAATAGCCTTTATGTATTAAGGCTCCTAGGTTCCTTAAACACTTTTCAAGGCGGGTTGTGAGACTGTAAACTCTCTGGTCCTGTTGAAAAACATGTTCCCAGGCAACACATCTGTTTGCATTTGAGGATTAATCCAAACATATATTTACAGAGTGCCACTGCACTTTTCAATCACATTTGCATTTTTGTATCTAAAAATATATGTTTTCACATACGCAATTATTCCACGGAGGCCATTTGCAGTAATTACGTGTAGGCTTACAGAAGTCCTGTCTGTGAAGCACGGAGTCAAGTTAGGAGGAGATTGGCATGCCCTCTGGGGTGCCGTTATTACTTTACCAGCCATGGATGGTGAAGAATTTGCTCCCTGTGGTATATTTGACAATGAAACCCTTCTTAAATTCTTCCTCAGAGCCAAGTACAAGGCTGTCTTTTAATAAAAAATGTGTTTTTACCCATGTCTATATTTATTTCTTGCAGGAATGCACACGCTGCTCCAAGAACCACCCACATCCTTCTTGTATACAGGGTGTATTTGCATTTGCAGCCTGACCCGGGGCAAACATGGGAAGGGGGAAATATCCAGCCTCATCTTTATTGTTAGTTGCCATCTCCATCTCTAGAATTACTTGGAGATTGTCTTTATCGCTCATTCAATTAAAATCTGTTATATTACCTTTTCTAGAAATATGTGCCATGTAGATAAGACCACAGTTATGTTGTTACTTTTAAAATCTCTATACCAAATGTTTGGATCAAGAGCAAGAAAACAGTTTGTTTTTTGACATGCAAATGTCCATTGAGTTCTGTTTTTTCTCCTGCTGTCCCAAAGTGGGGTAGCACTTGAGCATGAACTTAATTTTAAGCATGTGCTGAAATCTTTCGGAATTTGAGGGGATGGGGCATGTGCTTAATGCTTTTTTGAACAATGTTGCTTTTCAGAGTTGAAGGCTTTGTAGGAAACCTGATCCTTTAAACTCGCTCCTGTTTATGTACATTTCAATTTTATAATATTGTAAGTTTTTCCCTTCTTTCTTCGATATCCTTGATGCTACATCATATAATGAAAACAATACTGGCCATGCCACTTGCAATTACTGAAGTAGGCAGTGAAATTATTCTTTTCTGAAGGAACTAGGGAAATCATATAAATCACAGATTTACAAATGTTTTCCCAGGAGAGGTCTGCAGTAGTTGGCTGCATAGAATGACAAAAGTGTTGTTTACCCATAAAAGGGTGGTCATCTCAGCAGGTCAGTCATGTTTTTCAAAGACATACTGTTGATTTTAAAGTAGCGGGTGATTTATTCCTTGAACTCTGGCTTACAAAAATAAAGCAGGGTAAATATTGAGTATAATAAAGGCCGTGCTGCCATTCAGTATGCACAATGCCTCTCACCTTCCCTCTCCCACCAGCTTCTCTCCATTGTTGGCTTTTGCATTTCTCGTAGGGCATGAGCTGACCTCCGCGATTATTTATGGTGTTGTTCAGATAAGCCCCTTTTTCACAGGCGACACACATACACATACTCACAAGGGCTGTTTTAATTTGCAAGTTTAGCTATCACTTCCTCTGTTCCCACCCTGCCTTTTGGAAAGATACTCAGTCACACGATGTGCTTGAAAAAAAGGTTGCTGATTGAGGAAGGATGCAGGAAGGATATGGTTTTGCAGTGATTGCATAAGTGCTGTGTAGGACCTGAAAGCCTGGGGTTTATGTGAGGACAAGTTTGGATGTGAATTTCAAAGTTTTATTTCTTCTGATTTTTAAATAAGTCATAACTCTTGAGCAGTTTGCCTGCTTTAGAGAACTGTGGAGCAACCCGTGTTAATGTGTTCCTCTATGTATTAACATGGACAAATATAACTTTGCAATCAGCATCCTGGATTCCCTGCCTCCCTTCCATCAGAGATCTCAATCTTATTTCAGAGAAATTGTCTCCGAAGCTTTTGTTTGAAATTGTCAGATGCAGTGATGTCTAGGCAAATGTACTTCCCATCAAAATCTTTTGGGAGTTTCGCCATTTGCCTCAGATGGAGGGTGCTTAGGCTAACACAGAGATCCTTCCAAAAGATGCTGTTTCCCCCCTCAGTGAAGTCCTAAGACCTGAAGACCCTAAAACTTCATGTCACCCATTACTGTAACGATAGTGTACTTATTGCTATAAAATGAAGGAGCTGGGGCATGGAGGTTTGTTTTTTAAAGCTTTGTTTTTGTCATTCCATGTTCTGCCAACATCTAACATCTGTATTTATTTTTTGAACTCTCCTTAATGGATTGTATGCATCTGTTCAGTTCCAAGAATAATGCTTGATTTCCTGAATTTATAGGTTGCAATAAAATCCATTCGTAAGGACAAAATTAAGGATGAACAAGATATGGTTCACATCAGACGAGAGATTGAGATCATGTCATCCCTCAGCCACCCTCATATCATCACCATATATGAAGGTTAGTGAATGCGATTCTACTCCCTGACTGCTCTGTTATGTTCTTGCAGACCTGATACTCATGTTTCTTTAGATCATACAACAAACAAACCCCTACTCCTCGTGTAACCCATCCCTTACCAAAGAGACTGTTTTGAGCACTACCTTCCCGCAGAACCACCAGTGTTGCACAGATGCATAACCCTTTGCCTGGAGGAGCTTCTTCATGTGTGACTTGAGCGCTGTGTCAATGGCAGGTGGGAAATTGCTGCATGTGTCACCTCATCTTCTCGCTCCTGTTGGACAGATCAGTTTAATTTTACCCTCACTCACACACCAACGTGATGTCCGCTTATGTCCCCAGCCCCTAAACTAGTCCTTGTATGCTTTATTTTCCCTGGACTGCACCAGACCAGTCTTGTCTGCTCTAGGCCTTTGGTCCTCCCTTACCTGCCAGTTAGTCTTGCTGGTTCTGTCATCGCTGCTTTTTTCCCCTGAATCCCAGCATCCGCGTCCTATACACCTCTGCACTGGTGACAGATTTCCTGTCAGTCTGGTCGCTGGCTTATTGTTCCTGTTTCCTCATCCTGTCTTCCCCCTCTAACTCCTTTCTTCCTGGGACACAGCAGGGAAGCCTGCTAATTCCTGCCTCCCGGAGCTGCTCCCTGCTTCCTACAGCAAGGAGCAGGAAGCCAGGGGCATTCCTCCCTGATTTGCCTGTTTGTTTGTTTATATGAGTGTCACTCTAGTAACATCTCCTCCTCCTTCCTTCCTTCAAGTAACATCCGAGCTCTAGCTGGGATATTCTGGCCTGGTACGTGCTAAAAGACACCGGCCGAGATGTCTGCTACTGTGAGGAGGGCAGCTGCATGGCGGACCCAGGGTGTGGGTTCCAGAGGTTTGGAGAGACCTGGGTTGGGCAACCTTGTCCCCAGAGATGACCTCTTTCCCTGTGTGCAGAACAGGCAGCCCGAATTTAGCCCTTTGTTATTTACATACCCATGAGGTAAACGCGCAAGGTGATGATATGTATATGGCAGCTCCGCTCTTAGAGTTGATACGACTGATTAAAACGAGCTGGCTTGGAGTACTGTTACAGTATCGCATATTGAGTTATTCAAAAGCATGTTCTTGTACTTGAAAAGAGATGAATATCTGTCTTTTTATTGAATAAACTCATAACAGGATCTGGGAACAGAAAAGGGGAGGGATGCTGTGTCAGCATGTGGGTTGCAAATGGAACAAAAGTTATTTCAAATGTGCATAGGAACTCAGAAAAAAGATTAAACACGCTGCGGTCCTTTGACCAATTGCCCTTCTCCATCCTTACTTTAAATAGTTTTTACTGAGTTAAAGCATTTGTAAAAGTTAAAAAGATTACAGAACTTTTAAAAAGCAGACAATAAAGTCCCATGGGAGCAAAACTTTCCCCTCTGGCCCCACAGAGTGAGGAGGAGTGCTTCTGCAGCAGAGCCAGTCAAGCTCCGCGATGGAGGGTTCATCCTGTCTGCAGGAGGGCGAGCGCCTGCGGCAGGTGATGTGGCGGTCCTCTTGTGGTCCGTCAGCCAGCAGCAGCGCTTTGCGGTGGCAAACACGAAGGCAGTTTTTTCTCTCGTTTCTGGGAAGTTTTCCATTCTGTTATTGGTTTGTTTCCTTTTCGTTTTCTAGAAAGCAGAGCAGCCTTTCATGGCTTCTTATGTTTAATTCCTGGCCTGAAGGGATGGGCAGTGGAAGTCAGCATCTTGGTTGGGCTGTAGTCCTTTGGAAGGAGTTACGCAGAGCAGAGCTATAGCAGCTATACAGCTCATCCAGGCTTTCCAAGCAGTTAGAGTCGGTACTTGGCCTTTAGCAGCCAATGCTATAACTTAGATGTTGTAGCACTGGGAAGACATGTGGTTGCACAGCTGAATCCAGAAGAGCAGTTACGTACTGCCCAGAGATAAAGATGTGAGCTCAGGCATCCTTAAGCATGTGCTTCATTTTAAGCTGAAGAGTACTTGTAGTGAAGTTAAGGGACTACATCTAGGACTGAAGTATTTGCATCCTCTTGAAGTCGGATTTTAAACACATGGCTATTCGTCTTGAGTGATTCATACAGAGTGATAATATTGCTATCCTCTGACACAAAATGTTGAAGTTATTCAGTCCTCAGGGATGGGCTTAATCTCACCAAATTAAGCCACCCAACATTTAGGCAGTTGGTGTACACTAGAGGTCTAGTTTCCCTCTCTAGTCAAGAGAGATCAGCATCTACACAAGGTGGTTTGCTCCCTCCTGGGAGATAATTTTTTTCAGATAGGTGGGATAAATGAGATACTGGAGGCTCCTGTTGGCTATAGATGGAGTCTAGCTGACTAACTTACGTCAGATGCTTAACTTTTAAACTGAAGCCACCCCACAGAAATATTTTTCTCCTTTTACTGATTTTTACTGTAGGTTTTCAGACTGGCACTGCACGTCTGACAGCACTTCCTGTAGGTGCCAGGTTGCACAGATCTACCTAGCATGGACAATGCTGTATCTCCCTGTAATATCTTTGAAAGCTCTTTGTATTGCATTTACAAACATGTGTTTTCCTTAAGTAGGATCCTTGTTTAGGTATCCTTTTGACCTGCCTGCTTAAAAGCAATTAACCTTTGAATTTGTCAACTTGATGTAAACACAAGCTTATCTTTTTTTTTTTTTTTGATACTGAGCAAATTCAGATGTCTGGAAACAAAGCTTTCCAGTTTAGAGATTTTTTTTGTAACCTAATCAAAAGGAACGTACCTTGCCTGTTACTGGGAGGGCAGACATACAGTTGTGACTCCAGAGAAATTCCATCCTCTCAGCAGGGCTGTAATTGGCAATCTGTCGAGCATGGCTGTGAGGGAAGTGCTTTTTCAAGTGACTTTAAACTCCTTGAAAGGGACTGGATAAATGAAACTGGCTTTGCTAGCAGTGTTCTGATTTCAGCACATACATTTTAATTTATAGAATAATGCCTCTGTCCATTCATCTGTCTCTCTCACCCCTGCCCCCCGCCCTTCCTCTGCCCTATTTCTTTTTTGCCTTGAAAACTCCAGGATTTGATAATAAAGCCTTTGAGAGCTAACATATTTTTCCAGGGGTAGCCTGAGTGCAAAATCTATCTCATTTGGCAATACTTTATAAAAGTTAAACCAGGGAAAGAGCATCAGGCCTGATTCTGCAAACATTTAAACATGTGTTGGGCCAATCATGAGTGTGAAGTTACTCTTGGTACATTCAGGAGTGAGCTCTTGAGTCTTTGTAGTGTGAAATACACTGCCTACGTGTTTCTGTGCTGGAAGAGCTATCCTTGGTCAGCATAACCGTACAGAAAAGTCCGCCCATTTGCAAAATGCACTTAAAAATGAACAGATTATTAGTTAACATGTTAGTAGAAATAATTTAACAAAGATATTCCCTGAAGAATGAATAAACATTAGGATCACAATTCGGTGCCCATGGAACACGATGGCATTAATGTGAATAAGTGAAGGAAAGCACATGCTGAAGTGCTTTACTGGATTGTGGCCAGGATGCTTAGAACAGTGCTGGACCCTTCACAGCAAGAAGACACAAAAACCAGATTTCCCATGTAAGAGAGACTTCTTACTTTTTTAAATATTGTATTATTGGTCCTCTTAAGAAAAAGGGCAGAGATTCTCCATCATGTATCTACCAGTCCACGATGACTTGAGCTAGGTTGCGTGCTTTGGTTAATCAGAAAACTAGTTCATCTCTTCTGTACTTTCAAATCCCGAAGGCAACGGAAGAAGATCTGACAGTGCATAACAGTGGTGGCTCAGTATTTCATGATACTCATCTTACTTGCCAAATACATGTTCAGTCTCACACTTTGTGCCAGACTTCGTGCAACAAAAAGCAAATGCACACCTGATGTTTCAGACACACATAGGCCTGTCTCTAGTGCAGGGCTCCTTGAGTTGTGTCAGTCAAGTCACCATGTCATCAGCGAAAGCAACTGCCTTGCCAAAAATCTGTCTGGGTGGCATCCGGCAAGGCACGTGGACATGAGCCATTGCTGACAAACTGTGTCCCCTCAGCAGCGCCAGCTCAGGCAAGTGCCCTCTGCCATTGGCTGCGGCATGCACCCCTGGATGGGGCAGGCAACTGGGGACTGAGGTGGCAGCTCACACAATCTGTGGGTTTGTGCGTGGGCAGAACAGAGTTATGTGTCTCAGGCTGACAGTGCTGGGGAGGCAATCCCAGCCTCTGTCCCAGCCTCTGCTATCTCCTGGTTTTCAGACGTGATCAAAACAAACTTTGGTGCCTAATGACTTCATCCCTTCTGTGTGCAACACACCTGAAAAAGTCAAAAGTCCCTTAAAACATCACGTGGACGACTGGGCTTTAAACAAGAATGATGAAAGTTGGAAAGCTGGAATGATTCTTTTTTTTTTTAATTTGGCCAAGAGAAAGTACTTCAACAGTGACACTATTTAACCACATTTCTAATTGATTTCCTCTAATTATGTAGGCTTTTGACCTTCAAGTGCTTTATTCCCATTGTTTTCAGTTGATAACGTCCAAGAGCATAAAGTAATATTTCGAGAGTCTGGCAATAGTAATGAAACAAGTATAAACAAACTTAACTCTTTAGTTACCATACCCCACCTTTATGAATTTCCTGTTATTCAAGGCGATGACCTAAACAACACTTCATTGGACATGACATGAACTCAAATGTTTGAGATCACTGGCATGTCCAATTCAGAAGACAAAATGATTACAAGCAATGATGAAATTTATTTCTGTCTTTCCATTTACACAGTCCTCCCACTGCAATGTAAATGTTTGCTTGTCTGAAGTTCCTCAGCAGTTTGTAATCATAATTGAAAAAAAAAAGGGAATTAGCTCTTTTATTCTTTGGTGAAACAAAAGACAATTAGTGTAACATGTTATTGTGGCCAAATTAGTAACTCTTATTTTTCCTCCCCATTTAAAGAGTAGACCATCAAAATCTGCATATTCTTAGTCTCATTCTCTGAGAAACAACCTTGGCAAGGATAACGGTTCTCATTTTGATTTAATCTCCTCACTTGGGAGTAAATTCTAGCATGCTGTCTGATTTAAAATGATTATTGCAGAATCTTAACTACATTCCTTTAATTTGAGAAGAGATGCAATTCGGCTGAATAAGGCCATAATTCAGGAAGACAATTTAACACAAGCTTAGTTTTGAAACACATACTTTATATCTCACTGTCTTCAATTATAATTAAGCATATGCATAAATGTATGCATATGCATACAAGTGGTTTTCTACATTAGACCTTGAATATTTTCCTGTCTGCTGTATGCTCTATTAAAAAAAGAGTCATAAACAATAAATAATAATAATAATAATAATAATGATAACGATAATTAAAAACCCCAAATAAAAAATACATCAAGGAGCTGTAAAGCTTTCAAAACAGTCAAGAACACAGAAGATGCATCAGGCTGAATTTCTAAGGTAAAAAACACTTTTCAGTGCTCACATGTCTTTTTGAAGAATAATTTGTGCGTTATTACACAAGTGAGGTAATTGGGTCACACATGACTTTTCTGAATGAAAAGGTTATTCTAGTCTGCATCTCCAAAACTAAAAACAAACTTGCTTGTTCTTTTGATTTGGCTGACCTTTAATAAAAGAGCATTTTGTAGCAGTGGAAAGGTACTTGTGTCTGCGGCTGTTAGGAGAGTAATAAAAATACCGCTGAATGGAAAGACACCAGATGGAAGGAATGTCAACATACTGGAACTAATTTAGGAGATTGCTCTGATAGAGAGCAAAGGCATGAGGAGAATTCAAATGGTTCCAGTGCGAAGAGATTGGCCGCCCCTCTTAAACTAACAAACTAAAATCCTTACCCCAGGGTTACATGTAAACCAAATGGAATCAGCCGACGAGGAGGTAGTCCATTAAGGGGAGAAAAAAAAAATTAATCCCCCTCGGCACTCACTCTAACTTTAGGATCCTGAAAGCTTGGAGTAAGGGCAAAAAAGCCTTCTGCTTTGTTTTGCTTTTTGAATTTGGTAGTAAATAAGTCCAAAGCGAACTGTCCTAATAGAGAGGTGTACAATGTACTATTAAATCTTTCTGACTGATGTTTGCAAAACTGTGCCCGTGTGGGCTTTCAACACGTGTAGGGTGAAGTCCATCTTAGCATTTAAGAGAAATAGTGAATATGTTCATCAAGTGTCAGACTTGTCCTGTGGAGTTTCAGTGGAGGTGACTTCGGTGTGGCTAAAGGAAAGAACTGAGCAGTAGGGTTGAAAAGAAGAGTGCTGGTCAGCAAGGGGCCCCTACGCAACCGGTGCTATTTGGAAAATGGAAGGCTGTAGATAGAAGCTGAGTTCATCATTTCACGGCCTCTAAATATAAATAAGTGGAGAGATAATATCCAAGAGTTATTGCTATAGTAGAACAGCCTGTGAAAGAGACAGATTGTTGATGTTACAAAATGTACTTTGTCTCAGATATGTCTTTGGTAGTGAGAAGTGAAGTTCTTTCCCAGTTCCACATTTATATTCTTCAATGAGCTCTGAAGCCAGCAGATTTGGTTTCAATTATCAGCCTAGAAGTATAGAACTTTCTTTCTGTATTTTTTTTTTAAATAAACAAACAAACATGTTAGAGTTAAGGGGGGAGTTTAAAGAAAAGCTGTAAGAAGTCTTTCTTTGACCACTGCATCTTAAGCACCCTTTGCTGCTTGGGTAGAGGGCTGCTCTTAGCCTCTGCTAAGGCTCTTGGGGTGAACAAGCCAAGCTGAAGCAAGCTTGCAGCCCACTGGAAAATACTGTTTCTCCATGTTGCTGCAACCCATGTCTTAGTACATTAACACAGTACTCTTGCTCTTCTCCTGGGTATACAATCGTGTTGTTCCTCGCACCTTGTGGTATGAGGTTCCTGCTCTCTGGTTCCTGATGTGCCCTCATGGTGCTGTCCCTCCCTCCTCCACTGTGGCCAGGTGGAAATATAGCCATCTCAGAAGTCAGTCCTTCATCCTGCAGGCTCTGTCTGTAAAGGTATACTATTGTTTTGCAACCACTACCCTGCAGCACTTGACCACTATGGCTGAAGTAGTGCAGCAGCCCTCCCACCTCACTGAGGTCTTGCTTCAGCTCTCAGCGTAACTCAGCTTGCAGAGTGGTGGAAATAAACACAGTGGCTCAGAAATAAATGACACACAGCTTGTAACAAGCATTTCTCCTGCTGCTGTCTCCTCTAATACGTGGAGCTCATGCCTCGTATCTAAGCAAACCCCCATCTCTTGATTTGTGATTGACAGACCATCTCTCTTGCTACCACGACTGGGTGTCGATACTGACAGTTCTCCACTTATCTTACTTGGCCAGCTGTTTGCTGAGTATTGATGGTTTGAAAGAAGCAAGAGCAGCCCCACCTTTCCTACACATAACCTCCCTCCTTCCCTTGACCTTGGTCAGGGTTGAGGAACAGGCTTTTACGATACGGCCATCCCATCAGTAGCAATTTGTGGGATGTTCCTGGGGCGCAGCATCCTGCCGAAGCTGTGCTGCTCCATCGGCAGTAGCTGCAGCCAGGGTTCAGGCACACTTCTAGGCGGGGGTGAGTTTTGGAATGAATATGCAGTAGGATGGCAGGTAATAAATCATCCACAACAAAAACAAAGAGTGAACCAAGCAGTCCCAGAAGCTATATGGAGGCAATCCGTCCGTCATCAGCCTACAGGTTACAGCCCAGGTGTTAACAGGGCAGTATATTTATTACCTCATTATTATTTGCAGTAAGTCAATCCAGCCTTTAATTAATGCCCTCCTCCCTTCCCCCAGCCGTTGGCCACAATGCTTTCTTGGAGCATATGTTTATAAAACTACATACTGTGCTCAGAAGGGAAATTCAGAAGTGTCTGTATGAAGCCTGCCTGGCATCCTAACTACTACTGTGAAAATTCATGGTGTCCAAATTTCAGACCATGGTTTGCCAATGAAACTTGCCAGAATACCACCTTGTCACATGCCTGATAGTTTTGACCGCTGAATTCCTCTTTAAGATTGTGTGTATATATAGACATAACTCCTACTGCCTTTCCATTCCCTCCTCCTTCAGTGGCAGCTCTCATTTAAGACGTTTTTGTCCGCTGTTCAGTTCCCTCTCCACAGGAAGGTAGCTGCGCTCCGTCTCATGAAATTCAGCTGATACGATGGAGGTGCTCTGAACTGAAATGATGCAGTTTTAAAAAAGTACCTCCCACCTCCCTGGAAAAAAAAGATTCTCCATTCACCTCTGCTCCTTGGTGAAGAGATAAATTGCTGTTTATTCTGTAATCATTCAGCTGTGATGATGCTGAGGAGGCCTCTGTAATGTCACCTAATTAGGTCCAAGGGTAGTATCCTTCTCACAGTGCTCCCTCGTGAAGAAAAAGAATGTGCCAGTTTGTCCTGAGTGTGCTGGTAAATTGAAACCCAAATATGAGTTACTGGGATGCTTCTGTTCTCATTGATTCTAGTGTGGTTTTGTGACAAAAATTCAAAATTTGGAGCAGTGATTTATTCTTTCCTAAATTCAATTTTAAGGTATTAATCTCAGTTTCCTAGAGGGCATAAGAGAAAATCTGAAATGGAAAGTACCTTTAAATGCACATTCCTCCAGACCAAGTGCTTTCCACTTCATTTCTGTAAAAATGCAAGGAAATATGTCTGGATCAGGACTTCACAGAATCACAGAATCACAGAATCAGTCAGGTTGGAAGAGACCTCTGGGATCATCGAGTCCAACCATTGCCCTGACGCCACCATGTCAACTAGACCATGGCACTAAGTGCCATGTCCAGTCTTTTCTTAAACACATCCAAGATGGTGACTCCACCACCTCCCTGGGCAGCCCATTCCAATGTCTAATGGCCCTTTCTGAGAAGAAATTCTTCCTAATGTCCAACCTGAACCTCCCCTGGTGAAGCTTGAGGCTATGTCCTCTTGTCCTATCTAGTTGTCCTAGCTAGTTGCCTGGGAGAAGAGGCCGACTCCCACTCCGCTACAACCTCTCTTGAAGTAGTTGTAGACTGCAATAAGGTCACCTCTGAGCCTCCTCTTCTCCAGGCTAAACAACCTTCGTAGCCCTCCTCTGGACTCGCTCCAACACCTCAACATCTTTCTTGAAGTGCGGGGCCCAGAACTGGACACAGTATTCAAGGTACGGCCTCACCAGTGCCAAGTATAGAGGGACGATCACCTCCCTAGACCGACTCCCTAGTCCTAGACTTCTATTAATATGGCAAATTTTAGTCCAGAAAAATTAGATTGTGGAATTTAAAACTTCAGAACATCAAGGATGATTTGAGAAAGCTCTCATGACTGAGTGATGAAGGCAAACCTGTAATAAAAACACAGGCTGGAAGAGTGCTCCATCATAGCAGGGCTGTTATTGCTGTTATTGTCATCATCAGCACTGAACACCTGGTAGGGCATCAGCGGTCAGGGGAGTGGGGCAGGAAGAGCCGAGGGCCCCTTCACCCCCATCTGTGCCCCTCTGGTGAGGCAAACAGTCCTCTGAGCTCAGAGTGGTCCTCGGATGGTGCTGCTTGGAGTATGCGCTCCCATGAGAGTCCCCTGAGATCAGTGTGTGACTTCACCTGTATATGCATGATATAATAACCCCTAACTCATTGAATCAGCTGGGTTTTTTGGGGGGGTGGGGAATTGGTGGGTTTTTTTATTTTGTTTTGTTTTACATCAAGTCTCTTAAATAATAGCATTTTTAGTAATTTGTCTCAGCTTACTGAAACTATTTCTTTTTGCCTTCCTAAACATCCCTGTATCTAACAAGCCTTTCCAAGCTTAGGGAAACAAATGTGTGCATTACTGCTTTATTGGTAACACATCACAGCACTTCCCTATATGACCCAGGACATGTTCAGTTTTTCCCAGACAATATCAGTCTGTCGTTCTTGGAGAGGATACTGTAAGTATAATCCATCCAGAGATGGCTCTTCCAGTTTCCGAAGTTTATTGCTAATGAGGATGCACATAGGATGTAATCACTGGCAGGAGCCTCTGCTTCAGGGTACAGTGAGGCCAGCAGACAAGGAAGCGGCCAATTTTATCTGGCTGTTTGCTCTCCCTTTTATCAGAGCTGTTTGGCTGGGGTTCAGGGGTGTTAGAGGGAACTGCAGAGGCTTTGGCTTGTAGAATTGAGTGACAAGGTGTGAGAGGACATGAGACAAAGCCTAAGAGCAGCAAATATTTGTGTGTTGAGAGAGGCAGCTTCGCATTTCACTGCAAAAGCTGAAGGTTTTTTTTAAAAAAAAAACCACTAAGGGCTACTGGCTGAGCTTTGCTAAAGAGATATAGGAAGGCATCATTCCAGTAGGGCTGGTCAAAACTAGCATCCGTTTGTCATAACCCCTGTAACCTCGTTAATTTGCAGATGCTTTGCTGCCAGCATGACCTAGCCTCAGCAGGCTGCTGCCACAGATAAAAAGAAAAGGAAAATCACTATGTTTTAATATGAGCAGTGGTTATTTATGGCAGGTGCAGGAAGTTTCCAGTGGGTTGCAGTGGGTTTTTGGTATCAGAAGGTTAAAACTACTCAGCAGCCAGGGCATTGTGGCAGTTTGAGACTACTCACAGCCTGCTTTACTAGATTAAGTGTTTTGTTATCTGCAGCTCCCAGTGAAGTCCTTGACAGCATGTGGCACAGAGTACCCTGAGCCCCAAAGAACAGTCAAGTTGTGACATGTATTAGATGAATGTTCCTTGCACTGCTTACGTGGGAGTCACGCCTTGCTGCCGGCTCTGCTCAAGTGGCAAAGGATGTATCTACAATATGCAATGGGACATGTCATGGAGGCAGGAGATAAGTAAGCTTGAGGATGAATTGGGTACATGAGATGGGGTGCAGAGCCATACTGACAAGAGCTGTACAGCTTCAGAGACATTGCAGCTGGTGATAGCTCAGTTGTCCATACCCACCATGCTGTTGCACAGAGTTGGGCTGGAAGAGGACACATGCATCAATGCACTTGTTGGATTTTGATGGTAGGTGAAAGCCAACCAACAGTCATTATAAGCCAAATGGCAATCCTGTATGAACTAGTTGTTGAAGACAGAGTTTACTATGCCTTCTGTTAACCCTTTCCAAATGATGTGATAGCTCCTGTTTCTTTCTGTCCTCTGGCCTCAAGAGGACTGCTGGTGAGAAGCAGTCCCTGTTGGAGCAGGGGTTAGTATTCAGATATCGCTGGCACAAGTGTCTACCTCACCTCATTAAGTTCAAGTTGACTTTGCCACCCCGTGACCCCATATTATAGAGGCAAACACCTTCTTTCATGTAGCCATATGAAAGTGAAGATAGCCTCAACTTCCTTCTCTTGGTCTGAAATGTAATCTTCCTCCAGAAAAAATTAGCTTTGGAGCTTGCTTTTTGCAGTGGGGTGTGTAGTACATCTCTCCAGGCTGCAGTGATGACATAGCATCTGTTCAGTCACCCTACGTCTCCTTCACCCTTTAAAGTGTCAGTTTTCAAACGTATTGAATCAACTGTAGTGTTTTTCTTCTTTTATCCTGTGCAGTGTTTGAAAATAAAGATAAGATTGTGATCATCATGGAGTATGCAAGTAAAGGAGAGTTGTATGATTACATCAGTGAGAGGCGGCGTTTGAGCGAAAGAGAGACAAGACACTTCTTTCGACAAATAGTCTCTGCTGTACATTACTGCCACAAGGTGAGCAAAGGATTTGATATTAAAAAATGCTATTTGAAGGCTGAGTACTAAGTTATATATTTCAAAGCATGTCTGAGTCAACAGCATTCATTATTAAGTATCACAGCATGTGATTATATCAGTACAACAGGAGATTCTTCATTAAAAATGCTACAGTAGTTCACTGCCTGTTTTTAACAACTAAGGATGTTTTCCTGTGTTATGGCAGATACCAGCCACTCCCTTACATTAGCCCTACTGGCATTTTTGCCTTGGAAATAATTCTCCTGACATTAAAAAACAATAATTAACAACATAAACTAGAAAAGGCATCCCACAGAACTTCTACAACATTAGTATTAATACATTCAAACAAATCATAGTTTGCAATTTGAATATGCAAGTGAACAACTTTAGAATAGGAGATAAAATCTATGAAAGAAAAAAGCCAAGAGAAAGGTATGAGTGTTCGTGTATGAGCTTTAGCATGTTCTCATTCTGGATAGGCAAAAGTAACTTTTCCAGGTGTAGCAGGAGCACTAGAAAGATACCATTTGCTAATGACTTTATCCATCATTGTACCCACCAGAATGACAATTTAAGCAATTAAACCCAAAGTAGCTGACTGGCTGTCGTCATGGACCTTTTATCCCTGCTTATGAACAAACTGCATAAAGCCAAAACTTGCATGAGGCTAAAGGCAATGAGCAGATAGCATAGTTTTTATTTGAATTCTTAAACACTTTAATCTCCACTTGAATTCTGATAAACAAGGGCAGTTTTCAAAGTCCTCACTGTGCAGCACTGAAAAGCTGCAGCACCCTTCCCTGTGCAGTTAATTTTTCCCAAATTTCTTTAAAGAAGGCTCTGACCTAAACCCAGCTTGTTCGCTTCCATCCCTAACATTTACAGTCCTTTAGGATTATAACTCCTCCGATCCACGTGGCTGCACATTGGAGGAACGAGGGCTTTTGTAAGGACTAACATCATTTACAGATATTGTTTTCTGGTGCCTGGGAAGAATATATTGCTTTCACGCAGTGGGGGCAGGATCCAGGCTGGAATTAAGTTCCGAAAAGACACCCCCCACACCCCCTGCTGTTTCAGAGGCTTTGTGGGAGGACAGATTCCAGTCATTCTTCCCGTAACCACACACCAAGTGACTAATACGTCGCCTGTCACTAGTCACTGGGCCGTGAGTGTTATGACAGTGAAATCAGCCCTGAAATGTAGATGCAAAGACCACCCTGCCAGCTCACCTTTAATTTTCCCAATATTTTCTCATGTTCTCCTCCTTGTTTTTTTCTTCTTTGTTTCAGAATGGTGTGGTCCACAGGGACCTAAAATTAGAAAACATCCTTCTTGATGACAATTTTAATATTAAGGTAGGATTCTTTTTCTCAGCTTCTCAGAATGGATTTGCATGTTTTGTAACATTTTTATCCAAGGTATTAGAAGAGCCAGTGTTATGGCAACAGCTACTAAGCAACAACATCTGGCAAGAGGCTCAGGAGTTTGGAGGTTAGTGAAAGAGCACCACTGGTGACCAGTCATACACGCTAAATGAAGCTTTGCATGATTTGGGGGAGAAGGCCCTGTCCTGATATCGAAGGGCCACGATGCCCAAAGCAGTATCTATTTACTGGTAGGAAACAGCAGAGCATTTCATGCAGTTGGGTTTATTGTGCGAATTATATTATTGTTGGCTGCTGCTGGGGCTAGGAAAAAACTCTCCTGGTCTACAGGGTTCAAGTGGCTCCTACAGAACACTCTGAATGTCCTTTTGATCATGGCTGGAAAATAAGCAAATGGAGTTTCAAAATAAACCTAGTAAAGCACATGTGCTTCATTAGGAAATGGCCTTGGAACTCCAGACACAAACGTATACTTTGGATAGTGATGTCAGTGATGTCATTTCCATGTCATTTCTCCCCAGTGCAAGCATGGGAATGACCTTTTTTCCCTTCTTCTTCTTTTTTTCCTAATAGCTGTAGCACAAAGATAAATAATGCAGAGATAAGTGTAGTTTCCAGGTGGCTGAACCTGTTCCACTTTCAACTTTATTCCTCCCTGGGTAGCTGGATGTGAGGGGCTGGGTGCGCTCATCTGCGGGCAGACAAACAGAGGGAGGGATGACGAAGAGTTTCTGCTGATGCTTGGGCATACTTGCTTAATTAACGAAGTAATCAGGGAGCTCCCTGCATAGCCAAATATCTAAATAGCCTGGATCTTCATTTTGTCTCAACTGAAAGCCACGGGGCTGCACGTACTGCCTTCTGTGCTTCATGCTGGAGAGACTGTCTTCATTTTAAGCTGATGTGCAATGGAAATGGAAAGTAACAGATGGTAGCTGCTATCTGCATAACGCTGATGACAGAAGCTAACTTGGATCAACTAGTGGATTAAAGGCACATAAATATGTGGTTTCTAAAAATAGCCTTTTACAGAAGGCCCAGCCAATGCAATACTTGGACGTTTTGCTGTTAACATCCAGTGTCAGAGCGAACCTCCCCACTCCTGTTCCTACAGGGACACTGGCTGCAGCAGCCTGAGCTGTTCTCAGCAGCGCTGAAAACAAAAAGTAGCCTTTCTAGGACATTGTATACGAAACAGGCTTCCGCAGGCAGGATGACCTTTCTTTCCGCATTACACGCCGAACTATCTTCCCAGCTAATCAGAGAATTCTTGAGAGAAAAGAGGAATTTGGGGAATTTGCTAGCTGCGGTGGCCTGGATCTCCACACTGTGGTCCTCATATGCAAAACCAATCACTTCCCCAAGCCTTTGGGGAGCTGAGCTTTGTCAGAAGGCTCCGCTCCCTCCCATCTCTTTTTTATGGGGGTCTAATCATCCTGTGCAGAGAAGCGGGAGGATGGGGCAGGGTCGGGTAGCTTTGTGTTCAAATCCAGACCATGGAGGTGACCCAGGGGCTTCAGAACCACAGGTGCATTTCGGCTGCCATATCCAGTGGCACCCCTGTGGAAGAAATTCAGGTAGCCACAACTCCCCACATCCCTTCCAATCATTTGGACGTCTTTTTCTTGAAGGCTTCCCTTTCCTGAACGGCGTTGTGTTTAAGCTGCCGTGTAGGTGTTTTGCGTGTTTCCAGCCTTTCCTCAGTTACTTCTCTGCAAACCGTAAGGCACCCCTCTGAGTGGACAAGGCTGCCTCAGCGTGGGTAGGCGGCTGCAAGCTCCTTTGCTGTCCCCTGGTAACTGTTTCTGCAAATGGTCTAATGAAGCTAAAAAATAGACTGAACTCGGGAAGCAGTTGGTATTTCATACATCTTGCTATCAATAGTGTTTGAATTTGGATAACTTCAAGCAATTACGTTTCCCTTTTTCTCCGTGCTCTCTTCTTTTTACACCTCGTGACTAAGATCAGCTTTGAATACTTGATGTTAAGCATACTGCCACTATTTCCCTGATGCTGAAGCTTTGAATATGTTACTGTGGTTTCTATGTTACTTGCACAGAATTTTACTTCCCAATTTTTCTTTGTTTCACTAAACAGTAACCGTTGGCAAGGAAACGCATATGGAGCTATAAATTATTTATTAGGAGTAAATTTATCAGGTCCCCATTCTGAGAGTATTTATATATGGTTTGGTCAGGCAGAAAAAATATATATGCAATTTGGGGTTTGGTATTGACTGATGGCTTCAAATATCCAGTGGAAGGCATTTTCTAGAAATGGAGTGATGGTCTTATCTGTACTTTCCTAATATTTATATTTCATTCTGGTTGGAGACCAGCGTAGGGGAAAGGGACCTGGGGGTCCTAGTGGACAACAGGATGACCATGAGCCAGCAGTGTGCCCTTGTGGCCAAGAAGGCCAATGGCATCCTGGGGTGTATTAGAAGGGGTGTGGTCAGCAGGTCGAGAGAGGTTCTCCTCCCCCTCTACTCTGCCCTGGTGAGGCCGCATCTGGAGTATTGTGTCCAGTTCTGGGCCCCTCAGTTCAAGAAGGACAGGGAACTGCTAGAGAGAGTCCAGCGCAGAGCCACGAAGATGATTAAGGGAGTGGAACATCTCCCTTATGAGGAGAGGCTGAGGGAGCTGGGTCTCTTTAGCTTAGAGAAGAGGAGACTGAGGGGTGACCTCATTAATGTTTATAAATAAGTAAAGGGCAAGTGTCAAGAGGATGGAGCCAGGCTCTTCTCAGTGACATCCCTTGACAGGACAAGGGGCAATGGGTGCAACCTGGAGCACAGGAGGTTCCACTTAAATTTGAGGAAAAACTTCTTTACAGTGAGGGTGACTGAACACTGGAACAGGCTGCCCAGAGAGGTTGTGGAGTCTCCTTCTCTGGAGACATTCAAAACCCGCCTGGACGCGTTCCTGTGTGATATGGTCTAGGCAATCCTGCCCCGGCAGGGGAATTGGACTAGATGATCTTTCGAGGTCCCTTCCAATCCCTAACATTCTGTGATTCTGTGATTCTGTGTGATTCAGTGGATTACAAAGCACTTACAAAATTGGCAGTTTGATTTTAAGAATGAGAAAATGAAAGGAATCTCTTTGCTCTTGGGTGCAATGTGCAATTAAATACATATTTCTGAAGAAGCCAGTGATGTATACATTAATATACACAAACATGTCATAGTAATGTGAAGAAAAACTAAGATGTTGTAAAAATAGATGCATGGGTAGCAACTTCGGCAGTACTTTCAGAACAGGAAATAAAGAGGACAAGTAATCCATTAGAAATTATTATCTGACCTAAAAGGGCCCCAGGCCATTTTACATGATACTACACTAACTTGGAAACCATTCTTAAATTTTACCAAATTAAATGAAGGTCATGAAGCAGTGTATGGAGACATAATCAGCTTTTTTTAAAGAGTTCAATAGTGAGAAAAAGTCTCTGGAAATGGAGTCATGTTGGAGTACAGCAACTAGGAAACACCAGTGTCTGAAAGCTGACAACAAATTATGTGTTTTGAAGAGTTCTGCAGGTCCATAGGCCAGAGGTGGAGGGTGAGAGGGGAAGAAAGTGATCTGATCTGTGGTATATAATTATGTTTTTCAGGGACTTGGTGTATGTGGTAATATTTCCTGCAAACTAATAGTTAAAACCTCAAAATGCAGCAAACACAAGTGAATAAAATGAATTTTAAATACTTGTGAGACTGAACATGCACGCAGATCTATGGAGTACAAGGAGTTCATCCAGCCAATTAATCAAATGGTACCATGCCTTGCTCCCCAGATAGGCACCCAACTATCTAGCAGAAGCCCTGAGTGTGCATGTTTCTCCTGGGAGCTAGCCTTGCTGTGGAGGTGAACAGTGAGGTACAATCTTAGAGCTAAACCTTACCACAGCACTGCAGCCTCCCAGGGTAGAAAAATATTATTTGCTTTCTTACCTTGTTCATGGTGCCATATTCTTTAAAGAAATGACGCAGTGATGAAATTAGGGTTTCTGCAGCATGGACAAGCCTCTGCTTACTCAGATTCATGTGTCAGCTGCTAACAGCACAGTACACCTTAAAATTTACTCTGTTCTTCTTTCAGCTGCCCACAATTGCTGCCTTCCACCCTCCAGCTCTGTGTGACTCAGAGCTGCCCCCTCTGCTTGCCCCAGCTTCCCTGGGGTGGGTACAGCTGCTCCCCTTCTGTGTAGTGGAAGAGCAGCCTCTCGCTGGCATTTTCATCCCATGGAGAGGATATAATCGTTCATAATCCTAACACAGCTGGAGCTGGGCAGGGTCAGACAGGCTGCAGGGCTAAGGCAGCCCCAAAGCACCGAAAGAGCTGGCCTGAGTTGGTGAGTTAGAAAGCCCTTTGTGGGAAGAGATTCGCACTGGCTTTAGGCATCTGCCTTTGGTGGTCTTCAAAAAAAGCCTTCTGGTGATATCATCTTTTCTTCATTAGTTTTAAAAGGACTGAGGATGCTAGTTTTTCATTCATTATAGGTATGAATTTCCTAGAAGAAATAGTGGTGGGGCAAGGATGTAGCTGTCTCCATTTGCTCCTGCAGTTTGGCCTGATGAGGACCACATGTCTTCAAGCACTGCAGCTCTCCCCAGTACCTAAATACCCAAAACTGCATACAGGGAGGTGGAGGGAAACTGCTGCCCAGTGCAGCAGCCAGGGAATTAGTGCCTCTTGCTGGTCTATCCAAATACCATGTCTCTGCCCCATGCCGCAGCCTGCCCCCAGGGACACCTCTGTCATGCAGCCTGGCACGATGGAGGGGTCTCCTTGTTCACAGTAGGTCTGTGGTGGCTCCTGGGATGGGAATTGCACCTAACAGAGATGTCTAGCAGAGGTTGACGTAAACTGTATGATCAGCCCTAAAGTGATAGAAGGAGAGAAAAATGCAAGTGTAATAGTAACATAATACACTAACTGCACTTTCTCTTGGGCTGGTAAGGGGACACCAATCAGACTAACCACTAAAAACCCATGAGGGTTTCATATATACAGAGTAAGTATATGTAATTGGGATTTACCTTGCTGGAAGTCTTACCCACAGCACACACATTTCACTTGCTTTAAGAGACCTAATTATTTCTCTATCTACAGTACAAAGAGACAGATTTTTAAGTGGGATAAAACTGACAATTTCCGTGGTTGTGAACTTTTATATTCCACACTTAAACAATAAATTACATCTGGTTTATCATAGCTAACAGTAAATATGAAACATACACCTCCTGAAGCGAAGAGAATAAAAGTCCACTTCCCTGCTCCTCCCAGTTTGGGAAGTTTTTTTGACTTGATGCCTTAGTTCCGTTTAAGTGCCAAGAACATGAAGTAATGTTGGCTTCTATTAATCTTGTTTTGGGGTGCATGACAGTTTTAATGGGAAAAGCTGATAAACATCAGTCTGTGAGTATGGGAGTGGACTGTAACATAAATACTCTTTTCCTGAATGGTCAAAATGAAAACATGAATGCCCAAGTCTGAGAGTTTCTTAGTGTGAACAATGGTATGTGTATCTCTCTATATATATGTTCATGCACATCTACATGCATTTTATACATTCCATGGTGTTAAGGGAATGTATTTTCTTAAGGAATCACACTGTGCAGTGTTGTCCTTGTCTTAGCTGCATCCTGAACTAAAATAAAACTCAATGACCAGCACGAAGTTTTAACACTGAAATGATCCCATTCTTCCCCTGATTGACAGGGCACACTTCATAAGGCTTAAAACCAACTTCCTGCAAGCCAGGCAGGGTGACTTGATAAGAAAGTGGAATTTAGGGCAATTAGGTGCAATCTGAGCCATGAGAATATGTTTGCAGATTGCATTTGTACACCAGCTGTTTTCAATGACATTCCAGCCATACAATGAAGATTTTACAAACCACATTTCTTTAAGGATTGAATTTTCTGCTATGGGTTGATAATGTGCTGTTTGGGGGACTGAGTGAATTCAAAGTATGAATGGACATGGTGAGATGAATTAACATTAATGAACAGGAATCAGCTGCTCTTTGAGCAGGATATTATGAGTCCAGATTGTCAGTGGAACACCTGCACAAGCAGAACATCAAAATAGGAGAGGGTGAAGCATGAAATATCATATTTGCTCTGTGACTTTAAAAATGTTGTGAAAATATTTTAAAAAATAAGTTTCTATTGTTAACATAAACATATCTATGGCTGTATCTATGTCTATCTATATATCTATATATCTATATCCATTTATAGATAAAGTGTGTATATATATATTTCTATTTTGGGGTAAAGAAAGAACATTGGGAACTTCTGTCCATACTTCACCAACTTTATTCAGTTTGGTCTCAACTGTGACATTTTTAGGTGTAGCTGTGGGAGTTTAGATAGTAGAGACAAAGACTTTATGTCTCCCAAGAGGTCACTAGACATTGCAATTAAACAGGTATTAGAAGCACTGATACACATTTCAGAAAGCCAGGAGTGAATGATGCTGATGATAAATCCTTTTCTTTTCTGTTCAATTTGTGTTTTCTTTAATTTTCTCTTGAAAATTCCTGTGATTTAATTTCTTTCTGGTAGAAAAGACACGAATAAGATGAAGAAAACTCAAGAGAAAACTCCTGTCTCTTATAGCTATAATACCTTTTTTATGCCTGTACTTTATGTCTTTTATGTACGCCTTATGTCGATAGTGGGCAGTAATAGAAGTATGTGTGGGAAACAGAAGCATTTGGGTTTTAAACAAGATAAAAAAATGAGATGTGTTGCCTTGTGCTAGAGAAACAAAGGGAATGCAAAGGTTGTGGGAGTGTTTAGTGTTGCTATCCTCAGCCTTTGTTTTGTAAGAACAAGAACAGAGAATTGAAGTAAACAAAATATTTGGACCTGATCCTGCAATTCCCAACAGTCTCAAGGGAAGTTTTGTTTGTGTTGGGCAAGCCGGATTTGGGCCCATTGTTTCCAGTTAGGAACCAGACGTGTTTATTATCTCATGGTAGACATCTCCTGTGCTTAACGACTCAGATTCCTCAGCCGGAGTCCCTGAATCTAGAAGACTTAGCGAGTGCCTCACTTTCCTCCTCCTTCAAGCATAGCTAAGTTTCAGATGATTTCAAAACTCACTTTCTTCTGTAATCTTATGCTTTGTTTCCTGTGACACTCCTGCCTCACTCCTTCTGTTGTATTTAGAGGTCTTGACTTTTGGCTTGCATGTGCAAGATGAGAATGGTAGTACTTTCTGCTTGCTTTCCCTTGGTATTAATGATTATACAAGGTGAAGAACAATCAGTGGACAGCAGGCCCAGTGCCTCCTAGTATGAGATTGTCTTTGCAAGCATAAGAAATTCATCCAGGATAAAATTACTGACTGATGGTTGTGCAGTCAGTCAGTGACCTGTCTGTGAATGGAATGAAAGCATCCTTGTTCCTAGTCTGGAGGATTTTACCTGGAGACCCTTCTCCTTCTCTGGAGGGTCCTTAGAGAGAAAAGTCAAAAAATCGTAGAAAAATGGGTTGGCAAGGGAACCTGAGAGATTATCCACATCGAGATCCCTGCCCTACAGCAGGGTCAAATACAGCTAAGTCTTTCCTGATAAAGGATTTTCTGTTACATTAAGATATTGTTAATACTTCAGATGCCTTGTGCAATTCTATTTGCAGATTGCTGACTTTGGACTCTCCAACCTTTATCACAAAGACAAGTTTCTGCAGACCTTCTGTGGAAGCCCACTGTATGCTTCCCCTGAAATAGTTAATGGACGACCTTACAGAGGCCCAGAGGTAAGAAGGGTCAGCTTTTCCGTGGTGGTATGGGGATGTCTTTGATGATAATGTTCTTGAGGGTTAGTCTTAATGCTAGTGTTATTGCACATGTGCATTGGCTTGGGTCTTTCCCATATTGAAAGTTCTCAAGCTGCCTTCGTTTGCTTTACCTGTGGTTAGTCAGATGTTAGATACCGGTTTGCTAATCAGTAGGCGCAGCAGGAGGTGATGCTGTTCTTGTGGTGCTAATGGCAGGGAGAACGGTGGGGATCAGCTTTCCTGGGCTTCACATACATTGTCTTTGTATTTCAGGTTGACAGCTGGGCCCTTGGTGTATTGCTTTACACTCTGGTTTATGGAACGATGCCCTTTGATGGCTTTGATCACAAAAATCTCATCAGGCAGATCAGCAGTGGAGAATATCGTGAGCCAACACAGACCTCAGGTATGAAAAAGGAGTGAGGGCAATGTATTGAGCTGATGGGATTTTGGAATGGAGGGTTTGCCCAGCCCCTTCCAACGTGTTTTGGTGTCATATTAGAATGACGAATGAAAAAAAAATCTCTCATTCCCTTACTGACTTCATCTGCTATCAGTTCCCATCTGGGTACAGTATTTACCAAGAGCCCTTTTGAAATTAAAGTTTTATAGCAGATAGATTTTATTGCCTTGGGGAAGCTGTAACGGGCTCTTTTAACTAGATCTATGACAGTGGAAGGTCTGTTAGCTATTGCAAGTGGAATTGTTCAGACAAGCTGTAAACCGATACAACGTACTGGTACAGATCACTCCTCTAACTACGCTGTGGTATATCACAAGCAGAGAGAAGATGAATGGTTAGAGCAATGCAGTCTCTTATCCAAGAAACTGGGCCAAAATCTGAATTAATGCCACTATGTTTGCATTTACTTCTGCTTAGAGGATAACACATTAAGCAGTCGTCTGACAGAGAAGCATCAACTAAATCCAGGTCATTGATTATAATGACTCCTTCCAGCCTTAAACATCTATGTATATATTATATTTAAATGAACATTTATCTTGTATTACTTATTTGCCATCCCTTTCAGTTTTCTGCCTTGTTGCTCTCTTTAGGAAAATATACCTTTAAAATATCCAGAAGACTACACACCTTATGGAAAAAGTAAACACAAAACCAGTAATGTGTAGATCATTTAAAATATCCCAGCTCCCCTTTGTTTTCCTCTAAGTTTTGTAATTATTAGAGTTGATAGGTTGGTGACTTCCTTCAGTAATATGAACTATTCACTGACTACAGTACAAATATTAATTTCTTTGATAACCCAGTGTACATTTCCCAGGGTGAATCATATTCTTCTGGTAAGTTGTAGTACTCAAATGCATTTTCCAACATTGACTGATGGCCAAAGCCTTGTCCCCTTTCACTTCTTCTGTTGTAAGAAGCATTATTTTTGCTCATTTGATTGGCTTCACACTTCCGTTTTAAACTGACCTAACTAAGAATGCCCATATTCTAAATATTTTATATTGCATTCTTTGTCCACAGATGCTCGTGGTCTTATCAGATGGATGCTGATGGTGAACCCTGAACGCCGAGCAACCATTGAAGACATTGCCAACCACTGGTGGGTTAACTGGGGCTACAAGAGTAGTGTTTGTGACTGTGATGCCATGAGGGACTCCGAGTCCCCGTTGCTGGCAAGGTTCATTGATTGGCATCACCGATCTACTGGCCTGCAACCAGAGACTGATACCAAAATGAAGTGCCTTTCTAAGCCCAAAGGTCCTGAAGTCACACTAGAGAGACAAAGGTCTCTGAAAAAATCAAAAAAGGAAAATGACATTGCACAGTCCATCCAGGAGGGAGGAGCTGAAAATGCATCCAAACCCACCTCCAAGAGACCGAAAGGCATCCTGAAGAAAAGGAGCAACAGTGAACATCGATCTCACAGTGCAGGTTTCATTGAAGGAGTGGTCAGCCCAGTGTTACCCTCTGCTTTTAAGCTGGAGCAAGAGTTGTGTAGGACTGGCGTAGCCATTAAAAGTGTTGTGGAGGGGGAGGTAGCGGGCAAATATGGCACTAAGCAGTCTTCACTAATGCCAAAAAAAGGAATCTTAAAGAAGACTCAGCAGAGGGAGTCCGGCTATTACTCCTCTCCAGAACGAAGCGAATCTTCTGAACTCTTGGACAATAATGATGAGACAGTAAGCAGTGACACTTCTCCAGGGGTCACAGAGCCATCCAGAAATGGGTCTTACAGCCATTCCTGCAGGCGTAAGGGCATCTTGAAACATAACAGCAAGTATTCTACCAGCAGCACTGAATCTGCTTTGATTAGCCCTGACACACCAACGCTGGAGGCCATGGAAGAAGTGGTCCTGCCTGGGGATGCATTACCTCGAAGTTACAGTCGCCCTTCCAGTGTGATTAGTGATGACAGTATTTTGTCCAGTGACTCCTTTGATTTGCTGGATTTGCAAGAGAACAGGCCAAACAGACAGAGGATACGGAGCTGTGTCTCTGCTGAAAATTTCCTCCAGATCCAAGACTTCGAAGGACTTCAGAACCGCCCACGGCCGCAGTATCTAAAGCGTTATCGCAACCGTCTGGCGGACAGCAGTTTTTCCCTTCTCACAGACATGGATGATGTGACTCAGGTCTACAAGAAAGCCCTGGAGATCTGCAACAAGCTCAACTAGCAGAGGGAAGATTGAAAGGGAGGGAAGGGAGTTTTTCTGTGTACCTTTATGATGGAGTAAGCCAGGTCACTAATTTGCTGACAATGGTAGGTTTTGCTTCAAAGGACCTGAATATACCTACTTAGCTGAACTCCTAGTAAAGTAGCCCCAAAGCCATCTCTAATTTTGTGTCCTCAAAATATTACCTACCTGACCAGAGAAAAAGCTTTGGTCTTTGTATACGTGATGAAAGCACATCACGATCTAGCAGACAAAAGCATCAAGATTTAATGGCTCAGAGTCAAAGCTAGACAGAATTAAAACTGGAAGTGAGGGACACACGTTTTGAGAGGTTTGTAATTCATATTAGATTAGCTTTATCAAGAGATGAGCTGAATTCTTCAAGTCAATTTTGAATGTCTTTTGGAAAGACAACTTTTATTTTCCCCTGAAGTTCTTTATCTGGATACAGGCATTGCACACTGGGAATCTTTGGCTTGCATTATGCAGGAGGCCAGGTTAGGTGGTCACCGTGGTGCCTTCCACCAGGGTGACCCTAGAGGTTCTGAACATGTTCTGGGACAGACAATTCGAGAGAATCACCCCAGAATAACCTCACAAGGCGTATGCGGACAAGCAGTGGAGCAGGCATTCAGATCTGGCCCCTCCCACAGCCATTGCTCTTCAGTGAGCAGGAGGCCCTAAAATTGATTCCAACTACTGCTCCTACCAGCAAAAACAAAGTCACAGAAACGATAATGGGAACTGGAAGGAATGGATGTTATCAGCAGCTAAATGACCTTTTAAGGCATTTCAACCCATGTGTTCAATTTGTGACTCTTTCAAAATGGCCAGCCAGATGAATGCCCAGACAAAGATGGATATAGTAAAGGGTCTCAAGGGTTAACTGACCCTCCAATCTAGAGTTCAGTCGCTGTCAGCAAATGGTGCCACCTTGCTGTTAGCTTGTAGTATTTGAGGATGACAGGTAGTTTGCGACCAGAATGTTAGGTAAGGAAAAGGTTGTAGCATGTAGGAAATGGATAGAGGTCAGAAAGTTAGTGGGAAGATGCCTTTCTCCAAATGAAAATGTTTCTAGGTAGGTAGTAATGGAGCAGAAAAGACTGAGCGATGAAATGATAGTGGTAGATTTGATAACAGAGTTAACATAAAAGTATGGGCCTCTCTCTATACAGTGTAGCTGGTACTGCGTGTGCAATGATGCCAGTTTGAAAAAAAAAAAAAGAGAAAGATATGTGCTTGTGTTCTCAGACATATCTAACTATCCCGACTGAAGGCTTCAACTCCTATAAAGGTACCACATGGGTCTACTGGATTACCTGAATGTAAGCCTATGTCAGAAAGGCACTGTGTGTTTGACAGGCCTGGGCACACTGGAATCTTAGGCCCATTTTAGTCTCATTTCTGTGAGCACATAGCCCCTGGCTTTCTTGGAGCTGCACTGGTGTGAATAAGTGACAGGTTTAAGCCTATGATGTCAAATGATCCACAGCTGCAAAACTTAATGTCTACATGCATACCCAGAGCAGAGAAGCATGGGGCAAGCTCCATTCTCACTCCTATCCTGTAACTGGAACTGAAAGCAGAATTTGTCCCACTGTGTCCCAAATCCTAGAGATCATAGAATCATAGAATCGTTTTGGTTGGAAAGGACCTTTAAGATCATCAAGTCCAACCGTTAACCCAGCACGGTCAAGTCCATCACTAAACTATGTCCCTAAGCACCACATCTATACGTCTTAAATACCTCCAGGGGTGGTGACTCAACCACTTCCCTGGGCAGCCTGTTCCAATGCTTGAATCATGTGGAAACGGAATAGAGTTCCTCTGGGGATTCCCTGGGAATGGGGGATAAACTCATAAATCGCTGGCGTCTGGGACAGGGAGCTATTTCACTTGCAGGTTCCTTATTCAGTGTATCATGGTACTTAAGTCTGCCGGTTCCTTCTGACAATCAACAGGGCTGCCTAGTGTAAAGATGAATGAGTTTGAATTTCCTAAATCAGTTAATCTGTCTCTATGGAGAACCTTTACTTATTGTGAAACACTGGACCAAATTTGTCCCTGGAGTAAATGGCATCGATACCATGAAATCAGTGAGAGACTTGCTCTCAGGCGGTCAAGTGAAATTTGGCTTACTGTCCATTTGCTCAGGAAGGGCAACTGCAGGTCATTTCTCTACAGATGTGTACCTCTCTGTATGATATTCAGACGTCCCATCTTCTCAGAGGCCCTGCATGCTCTTTTAGCCCATCCCAAATCAACACCCCATTTTGCAGTGTATTGAATTAACAAGTTTGCTGTGGTGCATTTTAAAATAACTTGACGTAGTCTCCATGGCTGTTCTGAAACAAGGATGTGCTTTGCAGCCACGGCTTTTAACTCATGCCCTGGGGCATAAGAGCCAGATCCCCAGCTGGTGTAAATCAGTGCTGTCCCGTTGACATGATGGAGCATCGCTTTGGTGGGGTTACGCTGATTGACACCTTCCCTGCAGATCTGGTGCTAAACCTCGAATGGATTTATGGAGGTTTCAGGATGAAGAGAAGGGAACTCAGCCAGCCGAGGCAGGGTAGTGAGGAGCACCCCAAAAGGTTCGTATCTTCCGAGGCTTTTGCCCAGGCCTGCTTCCCTGTGTACAAATGTGAATGAGTGAGTGACTGCTTGCTGCCAAACTGGAAATGTTATGTAGGGATTTACTGGCATGTTACTGGCATGTTACATGTTTACTGGCATGTTATCATTCCTAGAAGAGAAGAAAAAAAAAAACTTGACTGCACATTGTTATTGTTAGTGTTGTGATTTTTATTTAATTTTTTTGTTATACAAAGTTGACTTTTTTATTTGAATTTGTCTTTTTTTTTATTTATTGGTCTGAAAGCCATTTCAAAGGTATAATAATATATTTGGTGTAATTTAATTGGTGCAACATTATTTTACAGCTCCGGCCAAAATTGTTTGGTGTTATTTTTTGTTTTTTTTTTTGTTTTTTCTCCCAATCCTTGGTTGGTTTGAGCTCTACAAGGCACACAGGGGAAAACGCTGGATAATCACCCAAAGTGTTTGTATTTTTAATCCGATACTGTTTTTTATTAAATAAAATGAAATTAATGTAACTGTGAAGAGTCTCTCTCCCTTTTCTTTTGCACTGTACATCAGCATAAGCTGAGGCCAAACGGTAATGAACTTGTCATGCAGAAATACAGCAGCATCTCAGCACATTGTACCAAGTTGTTTATGCAAAGCTTCTTGGCTCGTTTGTGCATTTGAATATAATGTGGGTGGCCACAGAGACTCCTGTGCTACGAAACGTTTGGCACTGCATAACACCCGAAGCTTTCAGCTATAGAAGTATTTGGTGGAGAAGAATAGCTGGCTGGGGTTTCTCTGCTGGAGACGAATGACGTTTGTAGACTAGGTGTGCTGCAGGTGAGACAGAGTAGGCTGGCTGACCAGACACGGCACAACTCATTTGTAGCCCAGAGACAGATGGTCATAGTCCTTTCCCCTCTCTGGCAGGGAGAGGGACAGTTTATTAATAATGTCAGTGTTCCCATTGGTATAATTTAGGGGTTATTTGGCCAAAAAAAGACTGATGGGCATCTGCTGCAGTCAAATGTGGGATGATTTCAGTCAGATGGCTTTGAGCAGCCAGCATAATCAGCCGGTGAGAGGGGAAAAGGGAGTCAGTTTTCATTTTTTTGGAGTCTTCTTGATAACCAGAAGGCTTTAGATTGCTTTTCTCGGAAAACGGGCAGGCATCATAAGGGAAACTGGGTGTTAGGTATTCTCTGTGTGCTGGGGACTTGTTAAATAAAGGAAATGGTTGGCAATGTCCTAACATTGGCTCTGAGCAAGACATCATTAAACTTCACCCTTGATGCAGACAGCCAAGATACCTGTGGTGTATATTCTGCTTTTTAAATTACAGGCGGTTTGGATTAGGATCCAAGATTTGGATATCATGCAAAAAAGGCTTTCATTTTTCTAATTCATTTGCTCTCTCTTGAGCTTTTTAAAGCAAGAAGCCATGGCTGTAGGTGCTAGATTTATTCATCATCACCGCTTAACCACCAGTGGGAATAAAGGGAGAAAGCCAACAATGCAGGAAGGCAAACAGCCGTTAATACATTACAAAGGGAATGATTAGCTGCTGTATGCTAATTGAGTCAGAAATTATAAGGTAATTCAAAGTCAGCACACGTGTTCTTGTACCTGAGGTGAGTAAGGTCTAACTGTGTGGGTGCTGGGTGGTGGAAAATGTAATTCAAGTCTCTTCTGCAATAGCAATTATGAAACAACTTTTTTTTTTTTTAACACACTAAGAAAAAAGTGAAGTCGAGAGCAAACCAACTTCTGTTTTCAAACTAATGACTTTTAGAAAGAAAGTTCTGGATGGCTGGGTATGGTGTGCGTATGTGGCAAGCACTGAGGTGTAATTACATACATGTTTGTACAGCTCTGAGAGCGCACACTTCTGCGGTGGGGTGGGGAGGTGGGCGTCTAATTTTCCTATTTATTAAAGGAGATAAGTGTACCGTGATATGCCTTAGCTGAAGTTACGTAGCATGTCTGTAGCCGGACCTGGTCTTCTTTCGTGCTTGCTCTGTGGGGATTCCCGTCTTTCTCAGGAATTGTTGAAGTTTTATGGATCAGGCAAAGACAGGAGCAAGGAAGCAAGACAGGAGCCTTGGGAGCTACACATTCGGGTTACAAAAGCAGTAGTGTTTTTTTTTTTATGCAGCCAGAAATAGTCTTTTCCATTATAACCCTTCCTTTAACTATAAAAGTCAATAATCTCAGTGTCTGATCCTGCAAAACCTGCCCGTGTGCCTAACATGACAATGTCGTGGATCCCTCTCACTTCTGTGGTAGGCTTGCTGAAGTCCAGGGGCCAGCTCACGTGAGCAGCGCTGCCTGATGCTGAGCGACTCTTCCATGCATCACCAGAGCGCTTGGAGGCCAGGACAAAAACTTGCAGGAGAGCCTGACACTGCTCCTCAAAGCTTGCCAGCTCCAAGTCACTGGTGCAGAGGGAGAGGACTTGAGCTGAGACGGCGGGAGGCAGCTCTCTTCCAGCGCTGTCACAGCCTCTGACGTGGCACCCACAGCCAGCCTGTGGTGCTCGCAAGAGAAGCAAAATTCAGAGTGAAGTGATACAGCACAATAAAACATAGAAGTTTGCGTTTGATTTGTAGTTGTGTCTCTTCTCACGGAAGAGACTGATCTCCATTTAGAGACTTCAGGGACTGTGGAAGTAAGGTACTAAACTGAGGTGAAGAGATAGCATTTTTAGTTATTGCAGACAAATGTATTTACAGATAAAGTTTCTAGTGATTCCATAAGCATGTGTAATAATAAAGTTTGCAACACCAGACCCTCAGTTATAGCTACAGGGTAAGTCATAACCAGTCCAATGAAGGGAGAAGTCCAATACTCATGTAAATTCAGTGTATATGAGAAGCTTATCTTTTAGTTAAGCATTTATCTCAGTGATTCACATCTCATTTTAATGAGATGCTTCCGGAGACAAAGCTGCAGGAATGCTTCTGATGAGCCAATAGAAACTCGGGTGTTTGCTAGCATCAGCCCAGGCTCTCTGGTACCTGTCCCAGGGTTACTGGTTTCAGGGTTCCAACTGGAAGTTTTACCACAGAAGAGAACAAGTCGTGTTTCCTCTGGATCAACAGTATTTAGTATTCAACTAGGGCTTTTTTTTTTATTATTGTCTGGTGGAGCTGTCTTTTCCTCCTTGCCAAACCAAGACATCTTTCTCATAAAAGACTGAGTAATTTGGCTGGGGAAGAAACTTTTTTGGATAGATGATCTGAGCATTTTGTTTCTGGCTGTTTCTCTCTAGCCCTTACCCCCCCGCCTATTTCCTGGAATTTCATCAGTGCAGAAAAACCTTTGATTTGTGTATCATCTGGCCATATAGAGCCCTGCACTTTTAAGGGCATTATATATATTTGCACTGATGCTTAATTGTTCCTTAGAAAAACATTTTACCAGACAATTTTATGCATCATGAGAAGGCTTCTCATCCCAACTCATGTGCTAGCCTTAGAGCTCACACTGAAAAGCAGCATACCAGGCCCAGGACCATGAAGGGATTAGATAGGTGACTGCCATCAAAATAAGGAAATCAGCTGTGGGTGTTGGCCACAGGTGCACTTGCAGGTCAGGACATCACCCTATTTCTGCGCTCAGCAAAGCAGCTCTAGTACCGTCGCGAACTCAGGATTTATTGACACTGAGATTTCTCTTGATGTGCACCCAGCACTGAAGCCTTTGCTGCCAGAGACCATCTGGAAATGCTGGCATCAACCAGCCTTGACGTTTTCTTTTTGCCCTTTTCCCTTTCACTTTATCCTATTTATTTAACACAAATAATGTCCCTCACTCTCTCACGTACTCCAAATCTCATTTGCTGTCCTGTTTAGTTTTGCTCCATAGACTGCGTAATACCCTGTCAGGACGGTGGGTTGAACTTTGCTCATAGGTGCTCTTGCAGCACTAACCCTGTCTGTGGCATGGCCTCTGCTTTGGAGGCTGTTTGGATCACCAGCTGAAGGCATGGTCTTGTTCTGCAGCGGCGGCTCCAGCTCTGGTGCCTTGCAGCTGGTAACTTTTCTTCCTGGATGCAGAAACTGCGGACGGGACCTTGAGCTAATAGCAGGGCACTCTCTGAAAGAGACCCCATGCCGAGGAACGATTAAAAAGCTGGGCTGCCAGGACAAATGGGTTAGACCAACCGAGTATAAATCCCTGGAATTTGGTGGTGAGATTATACCCTACCCAGCAGGAAGCCAGTTAGAAAACTGTGCTCCTTTCATAGGCTGAGGAGATACTATTGCATTTAGAAATACAAGGAAGGAATAGCTGTAGAAGGACTGGCTGAAAAGCTGGGGAGGAGGGAGTTTGTGGCTCTGCAGTGATAGAGTTTATTAACAGACTCCTCCAAATTTCAGCCTCAGAGATAATAGGAAAAGACAGACTTTAAATAGAACTAAAGGGAAAACAAATTCAAAACAGATGTTAGGAAATATGTAAATATGTGTTTATATTTACATATAAAGTCTGAGCTGCCTGCCAGGGCAGTTTGCTAGGACCAGAGTGTGTGTCATCATCCTGGCTGCACTGGGAATTATCGAAAATATTTCTTTAAATGTTCCTTCAAACTCTGTTGTTCTCTTTAGTTGCACGTCCCAGAGCTTGACAGTTTAATCAGAAGATTTCTTGAGACGAGGGATCTGCTGCCTGAGAAGAGGGCTTTGCTAAATTCCCATACAACTCAGTGTCATGAGGAATGTTCAGTCAGCTCCGGCCCTTAGAAACCCCAAGGTAGTTAATCCTCTTGCGCTCCCAGGAAAAATTTGTGTCAGAGTGGAAAGAGGCAATGGGGAATGGTGTACTAGATCCCCAGATCATGCAAACTGATGTTGACCCAAGCTGGAGAAGCATTGAGCCTTAAAAAATAGATTCATATCATTGTGAAATTCTGTTTGGATTCAGTGGGGATGGTGCCAGGTCCCACACGCTCACCATTTGATTTCCCCATATGAAGAGTTTTGGCTTTTCAAAAGTGGTTTTAGCAATATCTGTTTCTGAGAAGCCAGTCTGAGCTGCCTACATCTGAATTTCTGAAACGATGGCCGCCTTCTGCTCCCTGTGACCACAGCCTGAGCCATGGTCACTTGATGCCTACGAGGATAAGGCTTACTGGACCTCAGGCTGGACATTTCAAAATGGAGATACTCCAAGAGAGTAGCTTTGAAATCTTCAGCCTTGCCTTAGCTGGCAGAGGGTCTTTCAAATCATTGACACACCGGGGCGTTGTATAAGTAAATCCCTGTTTCCAAGATTTTGGGGAAATTGCACAATTCTTCAGCTGAAATGGGATTTATCATTAGTGGTGGTTTAGCCAGGAAATCAAAATGCTTTTAATTTCTCAGGATTGGATGACTTGGAGTACTGCTTAGAGGACAGGGAGCCTCAGCCCCTTGCAAACAGGACACTTGCAAAGCTCTCAGCAGCCCAGAGCTTGTGTTATAGTTCCATAAATCTGCCATTACCTAAGGTAAGTGAAGTGGTGCTGTTGGTCAAGTTTCTGACGTGGTCTTAACCCAGTGTATCCCACCAGATCAGTGGCAATAGCATGCAGATCAATCCATGTCTGGATGGGCATGGAAATTGCCCTCCTTTGACATTAACAGAGAAGGCACAAACAGCCCAAATAGGTAGTACACGAACAAAGTCACCTGGTCTATGAAGAAATAACTGCAGTGGCCATCATAGTTCATTTTTACCAGAGCCAAAATGCTATTTTCTGGAAATTTCCAAGTCAAGGCCCTGATCTGGCAATGACTTATTAGGTAGGTAACTCTGGAAGAAACAAAACTATTGACCATTACAGAAAATGAGGCAGAATAGGGGATACATTTCATCTTGGTGAAAAAGCAGTGGGACAGTCTTTTCTTGCACTGGAGATAAGTGAATAAATCAATTTCCTCCTGGTGTCCCATGTTAAAATTGGAGCAGATTTATTGGAGCCTCCCTCATTACTTTTCCCATGGCAAGTACAAGCAGTTAGGTTCACTCACAAGAGTTGCAAGTTTGCACCTTTTCACCATTTCCAGCACAACTGCAATACTGCATGGAGGATAGGATCCTGCTTGATAACAGGCAGAGGGAGAGCTCTTAGAGCCCCTCCAGGGATCCCTGGTACAAAGACAACTGCAGTGTGAGGGATCAGAGCCCATGATGTGCTTGAATGGGGCTGTCAGGGACAGCTTTTGTTAAAGTTCTGCCATGCAAAGAAAGGAAGATTTGCATATTTTCCCCTCTGACATAAGTACACGCCTCAACACCTGCAAAATCACCCTTGCCACAGAGGCCACCTCTACATGACTTATGACCAGTTGCAGCTTGTCCAAGCAGCCTACACTGAACATTGCACGTCTAGTGGCAAATTCCCAGAAATACCATGAGACCATATTGACTAACTGCTCACTGGTAGGAAATGTGTTGGAAGCATCAGAAGACACTAGATTAATTTAGTCCTCTGCCCTGATATATATACTCTTTGGTCCTAGTAAACACTCCAAACAAACATTTAGTTGGCTGCTTTCTGAAAGGACAGTGAAAGCCTCAGAGATGCTGCAATTAGCCTGTCCACTGCGAAGTTCAAAAGAGAGATTTGATCTTTCACCACAAAAATATCCACACTCTCTTTCACATGCATGTGAATAGAAAGTCTTTGTTCAGATCAAGCCAAGAAGAAATAAACTATTGTTGGAAGGCCATTTCAGCTTGCTTCGAGGGGTGGGGAAGAATTACAAAAAATAACCAAATGTAGTCTTCTTACCAGTGATTACAGATACTGTCTTTCATCAGAACAGGCAAGTTTTTGTTAGAGAGATCTATTCTTGTGTTCTTCTAATTCATTGTAGGTTCAGGCTAGGGTTTTATAAACTGTCTAGTGGTTTGAGGTACCATGGTTCCTGAGTATCCCACTTGAGATACCCTAGCAAGGTTTGCTTTTTAGAGAATGAGTGGTTCCTACGAGGAAACAGCAAGTGTAGGCACTCAACCTGCCTTGCAGATCTTGGTGGTTGCTTCTTTGACTGGCGCTTGTCAGCATTCAGGAAATTATGAGTCCAACTTGCTATTAGAACAGTAAAGACTTCCAGTAAGCTGTTCTGTATTGATATTTGGAGGCTTTGCTTGGATTTCATACTCCACCTTAACATAAGTCTGTCACCAGGTTGGCAGCAACCACATTAAGTCCATCTTCCAGCAAGCCACCACCACTTCTATAAAGAAGAGTTTTGCTACAACTAATAAATCCATTTTAAAGGGAGGGCAGGGAGGGGGCACATGTGACATTTCAAACATAACTCTGCCGGGATTTCCTGTAGTTTAGTCTTTTTATGAAATCTTCCCCCTTATCTGTCTCATATGAGGCCTGATTCAGTAAATTACTCCTATAAATAACTTTCACTAGTTTAAAGTTAGGCCTGTCCATTCCTTGCTGACTCAGGGGTATGACTTTCTATCTGACAGTGAAATGCTATCCAGGAAAATCCCCAAAGGTCAGTTTTCAGTATTATTATTTTTTTGACATGAACTCAAAGAGGCTGGCAAAAACTCTTCAGTAGTGGTTTTCTAGAAAAAAAACCTAGGGAATATTATATATCTGTCTTTCAGCAAATCTGAAGCTTTGGTACAAACCACAGCTTGCCTGGCTATGTCCTGTTTTCTTCTGAGTATTTATTTCTGTGGATAAATGGCTTGCAGTAGTCCATCATACAAATGGTCATTAACAAATCAAAGCTGAGATTTTCAAAAACATTCAGCATAAGCCTAGCTCTGCTCTTGTTCAAGTTGCTGGCAAACCCCCTCTGTGATTTTTTTTTTCTTTTTCTGCAGATAGCCCCTCAAAATCCTATCCTCTGCCTTTGCCCCAGAAGAAAATTTTCCTGTTTCTGGTCAGATCATTATAAGAGTTATTGCATAAGGAATGAACACTTTGGCAAGATTATAATGGCAGCCCTGATCTTCTTTTATACAATTATGAATTCAGAAGGAATTCAATCAGCAAGCTTAGTGATGGAGATAAAAGCTGAAGAGGTTGTTCCAGTACATCCAGAGTCCCTGTCAATTTTAAATTTTGTAGCCCATAAAAATCTTCCTTGCCGTACTGGACAGGTCATCCACACCTACATCTGAAATGATTGGTTTTATATTCAGATTTTTCTTTCTCAAATGGCATAGGTAATCTCCTTAGGCTGTGGTTTAAACTTCTTAAAAAACCCAACAAAAATAAGAAAGCTGACCTTTAACCTGCTTGATTTCTTTTTAAGTGCCAAAGTAAAGTAAACAGTCTTTGAATGAAAGAAAAGAGGCAAAGCCAGAGCTCAAAGCAAATGGATATTGCAGCGAGTCTCTCCTCAGCTCTTTCCATCCTGACTTTGCTTGTTACCCCGTGGGCCACGTAGCACGTTCCAGCACAGGCGCGCACTCGGCATGTCAGCAGTAGCCTCCACAGCAAGCCCAGACCTTCTTGCTCCAGAAGTGCCATCATGCCCAGGAAACCTCCTGGATCCCTGCTGCGTCATCCCTCCTGAGTATCCTCTGCTCCACACACACCTTGAGCTGAATGACTTTGGGGATCCCCTGGGGGGTTTTTTGTACCCCACTTCCACCATTGTTTTGTTTTGTTTTGTTTTTTTCTTGGAACTTGGCCCGCTGCTGCTCATTGCTAATCGAGGACCAGGGTGCCAGGGCCACATGTTTTTCTCCATTTTTTCCAAGCTAATTTGATTTGTGGGTTTGCACAGTCAATAGCAGAGACCGATTCTTAGCTGGACATCACATCCTATGGTTCATTCTCACTGGCTTCCCTAAGACAGGGCTAATTTACACCTTCTGCTGGGGCAGGAAATTTACTTTAAAAGTAGACAGCCAAGTACAGGAAGGAAGGAGGGGCTGTGGGGAGCGAAGCAGTTGGTTTCTGTCCTGGGAATCCCTGTTAGGCTGAATGAAGGCTATCATCTTGTTTGCTGAGCTGCAGAGCAAGAACAGAGAGTCAGACCGGGACGCTTCAGACCTGCAATAACCTGCCGAGCTAGCGGCCTCTGCTCAGCTGGCTAAAGGAGATGGGGAGGCCAGCTTGCCTGCATCCAGATGCACTTCTTTCAGTCGAGCTTCTGCTCCTGGCTGCTCATCCAGCTTTCTTCCTACTCGTAAAAATGAGTAATGTTATATTATTTTTATTAAACAAAGATGAACTAAGAAATAAAACTGTAGGCTGCCTCTTCTGTGCACCCTCCCATATTTTTTGATCATTGCTGTCTGTGTGGAGCACATTGCAGGTTGCAAATTTCTTGTGGGGGTACAATAACATGTACACAGCTATGCAATTTTTATGTACATTTATACCACAGTCCTTAGCCGAGCACAACTTCGACTGATGTCATGATTACTCACACCAGATGTCTCATGGTGGCATTAAGGCTTTTGTTCCACTTTCTTGATGACTATGGGGAGTGGTGTTGGGCAGATCTTGCAGAAGAAGTGCCATCGTCAGGAAAAGAAATGAAAATCAGCTAGGATCTTGCTTCTGTCAGTGAGTGAAATCTGCTGTTCAGGGTATTTTGAGCTATTGTAATAACAAAAGCAGCTCCCTCTCTTTTAATTTTCATTTGCTTGGACTTGGATCTTTCTCTCAACTTTTCTACACTTGTATTCCTTATGAACTTATTGTGAGATAAACTAAAGACACTGGAGACCTGCATAGCACGATTACTGTCTAACTGATTTTGGGTATAGACACATTCTCATGGGAAAAGTTGTGAAAACAATATAAGCTGCTGGAAAAACCGAGACATTATTTTCATCTTCCCTTCAAATTGTAATTAAAGCATTTTGTCTAAATTCCAAAATTTCAAAAACTTCAAGCAGCCACAGTGATCGCTCATTCTGCAACTGCATTTAGAGGAGACTTGGGAATTTGTAAATAAGAGGCCTGAAGAACAAAGGCTTCTGCCCTCAGGAAGGATATTAATATTGAAGGAGGCCTATACTTGAGCATGCTTCTACCCCTGCTTCAGGGGATTTTCTTGCAGTGGGGATTTTCCTGCTTCATTTGCTACTTTCCCTGAAGGCATTTTGACTAGTTGGATTCCTCTTTACACTTTTTGTCATAGCTGTGGTATTTGAGGGAGACAAAGTGAAAATCTACGAATCTGTACAGCGAAGGAAGGAGCTGTTAGTATATGCTTAAGGGCAAACAAAGGATTACCTTCTAATCTGCCCCTTTTGCTAAACAGAAGTTATAGAGATTTACCAGACATGACTTGCATCTGTTTAAATTACGGCTTATCGTTTAGAAAATAACCAACCTTGGTACAAGCATTCCAGTGGATGAAGAATCAATTGCATTCTGTAGGAAATTGTTTCAGTCATTTATTACTAATATATAAAACTGAGATTTTCAGAGTCACCTTGAGAACTGAGCCGCCCAAGTCCTGAAGGCAGTTCATCCTTAAGATCTCCATATGGATGAATTTCTTTAATATTTTGATAGTGTTGATCTGGAATATGTCTGAAATGGAAAGTGTTGTTAAGTCCCTGAAGTCTTTTGATCTGAAGGAGAAATTTAAAAATGGTTGGAGAATATGAATACTCACTGCATGTCCACTGTGTGCACTTAACCCCTGCCCCTTTCTCCCCAAAGGTCTGGCTATATACTAAATAATGACTGAATGAGTAAATAGATACTGCCTGTGGCCAGAATCAATAGATGTGCAAAACATTAATCTGGTTAAGCTCCCATTTGCTCCTGCAGGATGCATATGCTGGGAAATTCTTCCCTGTCATTTACATAGATCTGAAAAATGGAGTTTTGACATCCTGCAGCCAATTCTCAGAGAGTGAGTGCTGGGACATTAGAGCACTTGCTTCACTCATGCCAAACATAAAAAGTAGCTCTGAATAATATTTTCTGAGTTGCTTTTGAAAAAAATGTCATTTTTCCCCATCAGTTAACAAATTTTCATGACAGGTAAATTAATCTTCCAGTAGTGTTCTACTGTTGCACAGTCTACCCATAAAATGTGCACAAAATTCCTAATTAAGCTCTTAGAGAAATTAGCTTTGAAAATACTGCACAGGGTTTGAATTCTGTAAATATTAATTGACATAAATATTCAAAAGAAACCATAAATTATTTGACAGTGAAACTAAGTTTGTATTACAAAGACCAAAAAATTAACCTAGAATAGAAACCATCCCTGAGCTACTGTCTGATTTTCTGATGCCTCTTCCTACTGGTATCAGTGATGACATGTGAAAAACCACTGCAAAATATGTAGCTTCGTCATACCAAAAAGACACATAACTAGGAGAAGGGGACTGGATTTCAAGAAAGCAAGCTGGATTTACGGAGGAAGATTAAAAAAGCTAATTATGTTTAACTTGGCTGACAGACAGCTAAAAAGGGTATATGATAACTGCCTACAAATATTTGAAAGATGCAAAATACACCAAGGAAAGAGGGAAATAGTTTGAGACAAAGTCTGGTAAAAAAAAATTTAGGCTGGGTAGAATGCTAACAATGAGACCTGTCAGACCGCAGGTAAGTTTCCCAAGGGAATTAGTCAACACCTCATTAAAAATACCTTGGACAACATGCACTGAGGGGGATTGCAGGGAATAATCCTTCAGTGAGAAAGTCAAGGACCAGGGAGCTTCAGAGGCCACATTCTGCTCTAGTATCAGTGCTGTTGTCAATAGGATATGATTTTAAAGGTTTTCCCAACAATGTTTTTGAGGCAGGAGATGTTTATTTCCACCCTGACAAACAGTAGGTGGAGGGAAGCTCTTTTTGAGGGAAATTACTCTTTTCATGGAAAATCTAAAACATCAAGGGAAAGTCACCGTATTTGGAACTGGAGCTGTGCAACACACCAAAATGGTGTCATGCCGACCTTCCCTTTCCCCAGGAAAGTTTCAGTGTGGGTGACAGGAGTGCTCTGGTTGAAGTGCCAGGGAATTGGAGACTATCTGGGTTTTGGATGATGTATGTAGCTCCTGTTCAACATGAGCTCCATGGTAGACTTGCACTTGAGCAGCTACCCTGTGTCAATAGCCAACCTGCCTTGCATTTGTGGGTCTTTTAACCTAAATCAGCTAATTTGATTTTGTCAACCCAGCTCCAGAGCACATTATTTTTTTTGCAGTCTAGACCTACCTCCACTATTAGGGGGTGCAATTTCTATGCCAGAAATACCAGCCTGTATTTTTTTCCTGGGACTGGCTCCCCTGCATGATCTACCGCAACTGACACTTAACATAGCTGGAGTAGAGCAACTGTGAATCTACTTAGTGTTGGTCTTATGAAAGTCAGTGGAAGCAGCTGATCCCTTAAAATGAGAAGGGAACCAGTGTTTCACTGCACATTTATGCCTATGTAACTCCTCTGCCTCATGCTAGGATAAACTGAAACTAGGCAGCAGTGAATCAGACCTAATATGTTTAGTGCTCGTATACTAAATTTATGAGGCACCCAGTGACATTTGCCTTATGCATAATGGTAGCACTCCCAGCAGGATGATCTAATCATTCATGAGGAATTATGGTACAATGTTGGAGTTTATTTAATCCTTAATATTCACAACAACCTCCAGCATTGATTTTAATCTGGTTACTGCACACATTGTGAAACAGATCTCTGTGGAGCAGGAGCAGCAGCAGCAGAAGAGATGAACCACATCCCATACAGCATGGCATATATCAGCAATACAAGGTTGCGCTGTTTTTCTGACAAGCAGAGGAAGCAGAACTGATTCACATACCAGAACGATTCCTCTCACCAAGACACTTAGGAATGCATCAAAGGAAACCGGGCTTTCTCTGCAGGCTTCCTCTGAGCAACAAGCTTACTGTAAGTCTGAGACTAGAGGAATAGCACTTTTAAAAAATTATGTCCTTGACAAAAAAAGCAGGAAAACCTGTGGAAATTTGGGTCCAGCAGAATGGATATGCAAGGAGTGCATGCTAAGATGTTAATTTTGCAATATGTACTCAGAATGGCACATTTTTCTGCTTCTAACATTGTATTCCCTCCACAAGGGAGACTCAGGCCAAAGAAGTTCGCTGTCTCCAGGAGGTACACTGTCCTTTAGAAAGAACCAAGAATGGAAAAAACGGAGGAAAGAGGATGTTCTTCCAAGTTGGTTACTCAAATTCTAAGGAAAAAGTTTCGAGTCAGTGAATGAGCTTTTCATAACAAAAATCCCCTTCTGGGGTCCCTGCAGTTTGGAGCTAGAACGTGCTTGGTTCATGTTGCCTTCGAGTCATTTTAACAGCAAATATTTCCTGAGCAGGAAGGGCAAATTGTCCTGCTAGTGGAATTTAGTCACACGGTTTTAGGGAAATAGCATTAATACTCACAGCTGCTGTGTCAGTGCCACAGAGAAGCAGCAGCTTCAGGAGGATGACTGGTTTGTATCCTGTCCAGTCTTCATCCAAGGTTGGCAAGCTCATTTTGCTGATTTTCCACTGGAGAGATCACTGCTTTATCGCCTCAATGATTTCTTGAGCTACTTGCTTAAAAGAAGTATTTATATGGCATCTGTTTGTGTGATTGATTGTTCTTGTTGCCTGGCAGCTGCTTAAATATTACATTAAAAAAATAGAATAAAAAATTCCTTCATGGTAAGTTAAAGTTACATCAAGAAGGTTCTCACATTTGACATCCTCCTGTGACCACATGTGACAATGTGGTGAGCAACAGGACCCATCCAACTTGTTTGCCTTGGGCTGTCAGGGAAACAAATGACCATATACTTTTGCTGAAGAAGCTTATAACATCATTTCAAATGTCATGGGGCAACAGCCAAAGCTCATGTATTCTCCAGACGAAAACACACTGCCTGTGTTTGAGACTACTGACACAGAACCTGTTTAGGAGAAGAAGCAACCGCACTGCATCTCCCACAGCTGTGTTAACAGCTGGCAGAGTGTGACAGCGTTGTGTGGCTCTTTTTCTCAGCTGCCCCATGTCTGCAGCACTGTCTTCCTGTGGCCCCTCATGTGCTGCTTTGCTCAGTGAAACGACCCTCAGTGTGCCACTTGTAGGCAGGCCTCTCTGTGTGCCCCAACTGAGGATGTTTTGGGGCAGGGACATGAGCCCTTGGCCCGGCATGGGGTGGTAAGTGCCCACCATGAACTCCCCTGAGCAAGAATCGAAATTGCAGCTGCATCCTGGGCTGCACCATGGGGAAATAGGGTCATCCAAGAGTGAGATGGAGGAGGGAGTGAGGTTAATCATAGCAAGAAGGTGAAGAAATTAGAGAGGGTCAAGTTGTGACCCTGTATCATTGACTTTTGGGGTAACTCTGATGAAGTTCATGGTACAGGACATTATTCAGTACCCCTGGGCTTCTCCCCCAGCAAGGCTTGGAGGGCTTGATCTCGCCATCAGCAGTGGTTGTGGGGCTCACGGGGGAAATGCCCCCACAAGTCTGGCAGCTAGTGCTAATTATCAGTCACTCTGGAGACACTTTGTGTGGCTCCTGCATCTGTGAGCTGGCACTGAGGTGCTCAAGCTGCCGAGGAACAGCACTATTATCAGGTAACATGTCTGGTTACTTTATAGACCCAGTTAACAAGAAAGAGGGGGGGGAATTCCTACATTGTGCAAAGGACTCTTTTCTGCCCCCCCTGTTGTTTGGACCTTTGCCACTGTTTAAGTTTAAGCAGATTTGCTATCCCAACATCTGCAGTTTGGTTATTTGACTATTGCCTGGCTCTCGGTCAAACCACAGCAGAACACACTAGTCTGTGATTTACAGCCTGGGCTGTGATTATAATGGTTTTATTTTAGTTGGACCTCTATTTACAAGCTCATTTGTATTAGTGCACAGTGTTATAATAACAATGGTAGAATTATTAGGTCTTGCAGAAACAATCGCACACAGTAAACGGCTGCAGCTCACAGGGCACTGCTTAAGTGCTCTAGCAGCCTGGTGATGTCTGTAACACAGGGGTTTCCATTTTAATAGCAAGGCGACGGGGGGGGGAGCAAGAAGAGGACTGGGGAGGGGGAAGGAGCTGAGGAGAAACGTGGTTATTATTCATTCTTTTCTAAGTAAATAGAAAGGACGTGTGTTTCCTGGATTAGCAACTGAAAACAAATGCTGAGAGGGGAAAGCGCTGGTGTTTCCCTCACCAAGGTTAAATAAGGTACTCTGCCACAGCGCTGATGGCCGATGGCTGCTCGGAGCCGCACCGTGTGCCATGCGAAATGCCACGGTTGGCGTGCCGAGGAGCACCCGCAGCCATGGGGAGGGTCGTGGATAGCCCCAGGAGTCTCAGCTTGCCCCAGGGAGCCCACGGCCACCCGTGGTGGAAGTGCCTGGGGTACATGACAGCAACCCCACAGGCCTGTCCCAGCAGCAGGCCAGGGGAAGGATGAGGCGAGGCTGGGGAGTTTGGTGGCACGTGTAATGGGCATGCGCTGAGGGCACCCTGAGCCGTCGTCAGGACACCCCACCGCCACGCAGGGCCGAGTCACTGCTCCGCAGGCATTTTCGGGGCTTGCCTTGGGACCCCTGTTTCATGAAAACCCTCCCTTCATTGACAGCAGAAAGAGTACTCAGGGCTTTACCTAGCACACCGTGGATGCTGATCAGCCGGACTCCATAACAAGGCCTTGGCTGAATATGACTGGAGTAGACCACGGCCACAGACCTCACACGTTTGATCTGCCGGTGTGAGGAGCGCTGGCAGCTCCCACTGGAGACTTGCAGGTGTCCAGCATTACTGAAAATTAGGTCCTTTAAATGACTTATGGCCCCAGGGGGTCAGCAGCAGAGCTGGGACAGCCATGATGGAGGGGAAGCTGGGCTTCAGTTCCTGCGGGTCTCCTGCTGACCCTGAAGGGTGCAGGGAAGGGACAGCTTGTCTCCTCTGTGGAAATGCTGCCCGAGGACTTCTACCTCCTGCCCCACTGGCAACTAAAATATGGCTTTTAAAAAATGCTGATTCTTTAGTCTCAGAGAGGAAAAAAAACATCTAACAGAGCTGAATTTACTGCCCAGAAATAGAGAAATCACAGCTCAGGCTGCTCATACTCCAGCAGTTGATTTTAGGCTGCATTTTTACTCTGGCTTTATAGGCCAAAGCGCACGGGGCTGGAGCTACTACTCAGGTTACCGGAGGAACTAAAGCCACCTGTGGCAGGTGAGGCTACCGGTGGAAGTGGCCACAGGGAAAATTTAGACTCCGTGAGTTTGAATGCCAGGCATGGATGCTCTGCTTTGAGCCTAAGGAGAGCTTTTTGAGTTTGTTTGGGTTTTCAAAAAGAAAAGCTGATTGCTAGAGAAGTAACATTTTCTGAGGGGAAAAAAAATGAAATATAAACCAAATATCTATAAAAAATATGGTTTTCTAGGTATTCTCCTCACCTTCTCCCACCATTTTCATGAAAATAGTAGCTGGTGTTTTCCATACCTTCTACATGCAGAAAACTCTGTATTTGTTTCCTCTCATCGTTTAAAGTTTTAGGCCCTCTTTTTACTGCTATGTAACAGATATACAGAGGATATTCACACAAGTGAAGCCAGCCTCTAGTGTAAATAAATATATAAAAAACACCCATACACATACCTAATAAGGAATATGAACAAGCGAATGAAGGTAAATGTATTTCAGTTCCATATTGTCAAGATGCCTCTGAACAAATATGACTTAGTTAAGACCCCTGGAACTGTGGCCACAATATTTCAGGGACATTTGCTAGTGAACATAATGACTTGGCTAACTTACACTATATATTAGTGTAATAGCCAGAGATCTCTACCTGTTTTAGAGACTCCATCATCAAGTAGAAAAATCAAAGGAAGAGTGGGACCAAGAGGCATTATCATTCTTTGTGAAGAGTGTAAGGCAAAGAAGTAGCCTTGACCCAACTTGCAGGGCTTAAGTCCCTTCCCTGACAGGACTCTCTCAGCCATCACCTGAGGCTGCATAAGAAGAATGGATGAGCTGAATCACCCTCTCCTTTGGCTATGGAAGAAGCATAGGGCAACAAAACACTTCATATGCATGTTAGATAAATTACTCAAGATGCCTGAGATTAAATCAGGTTTAAGATATTCTAACTAAGATAAGGGGTATACCATTGGTGTGTCCTTGATGCCTGTCCTGTGCTTAGCTACCCTTCCTCTCACAGATGTTGTTTGGTATTGCTGACCAGCTCTGTTCAAGGGTAAAACTCTTCAAAGCTGAGAGAAAAAGTAGTATTTCTCTTCCTCTGGCTGACTTCTGTCTGTGTACCTCTCTCTGTTTAAAAGCTGCTGGTTTCCTGCGTGTTTTGATCTTTTTCAAAAGAACCTTATGACAAGTATTCTGTATAGTGAGAGTTTTTAGGTCTTTCTGCAGTCCCTTTATATTAATTGATTCCCCAGTGCATTAGCATCCCCAAAACTAGATTAATCTTCTTTTCATTTTAGTGCTGACATCAGTGTCTCTGTCAACATAGTTTATTGAACCTGGTACGATTTTACCACTTGCCTTTACCTCCTCTAGGATGGCTTTTCTCTTAAGCATGTCCTGAGAAAGGATCCCTCTTTAAAACTCTCTCTGGCCAAACTGCAGGGTGGAATTGCTCTCCTGTGGGGCATGATCCAGTGCCAAAATCCCTCCTGCTTGATTGCAGCCACCAGATTTTCCAGCAGCTGGCATTTCATCCTACAGCTTTAGGAATCAAGCTGTGTCTTTTTTGTCAAGGAAAAATTAGGATGGGCTCCTCTGCTAAAGAGAAGGACTAGTGGGAGATACTTTCACGCATAGGCTGTGCAGCCTGGGCTCTTCTCACAGATGTAACACAACAGTTCTGCAGTACAAAACTTGTTTTCTCATGGAGCCAAACTTCTTCCTTGTATTTTTCGGGTGCCATTGTATTAATTCCTTCAAAACTTGGCAATAACAGCCTTTTTCTGTTTCTATTTCTTTTATTATCTGTTTTAGTCAGGCCAATTGAAATTTTATGACTTCTTTTTTCCCAGAAGAAAGCACTGGGGTAGGGTTGGCACTGAGAACAAACCCCTGAGTCAGTCCATATAGCCACCAGCCAGCATTGTGAGAACACGATATACGCTCAGATTCAGAGCAAGCCACCACGGCTCCACTGTCCTCTGCTGTCTTCATGTAATGTTTTCTCTGTGGAGCCAGCCTGTAAGGACATTGCACACTAACAAGAGTGCCGAAACTCTTAATAGCTGTTCATTCAAAGTCAGCTTTATTGAACTGTATCTTGCCTGTTGTCTTTGTCTTACATGAGAAAAATCAGGCTGAGAAGTAATTCCTACATAATTACCCAGCCTTATAAAACAGACTGCAAAAAAGAGGATTTGTAGATGGTCTTGCCTGAGCTCATTTATTTCATGCCACAATAGTCTGGGAAAGCAATCTTTCTGCTTGCTTATATGGATGGCCCAGACAGCAAAGGGTCCAGTCCCTCCTTTAGCGCTGAGTCTGCTTCTGCTGAAGCTGGTGATGAAATTGCCGCTGGTGGTGAAATTGCCGCTGCCTTCAGTGGTAGATGGACATGAACTCTTTCGGCTTGGGTTTGCACTGTTTTCTCTTCTTTTTACTTGTATAAGGATCAGTCCCTGCAAACTTTCTGTGCATCGGCTGCTTCCACCAGCTTCAAGGATGTATTTGAGTGGATGAAGATTATTTGCTCATATGTGGCCTGCGAGATTAGAGCCAAAGATAAGTAACTAGAGGCACAAATCTTGCCTAAGAGGGCTGAAATGGAGCTTAGCTTACTCATCTGCTTCTGTCACATGCAGTGAACCTGATTTGTAGCCCAGCTCTGTCTTCAGCATTGTGCTAAATCCTTTGTAGCACAGCACTTCCCAAAAGAGCTGGGAACCCCCATATCTGCAGGGAAAATCAAACAGATTGGAGAATTTAATTGTAGAGTTCCCACACACAGCTCTGCATTTAAAATGAGTATAAACAAATAGATCTGATGAGCTGGGCTACTTAGAAAAGAAGCTAGCAGTGCAAACTAGAGAAAAATCAGTTTGCATTTATAATACTCTAATCACTTATACTTTCATTAAACAAAGTACTTAAGTAGATCTTATGCTTCAATTAAGCTGAAGGGACTTAAGTATATGCTTAAAATTCTGTAAGTGCTTAAAAGTATTGCCAAATAAGGATGCAAGTCCTCAAAGTGCTTCAACTGAGTGTGTACTTAAGTGTTTTGCTGAATCAGATCCACGGTGTCACAGAGCCTTGAAGTGAGCTCAGAGGCTTCAGCCTAGATGAGAGAAAAAGCCAAACAGCATAAGAGGAAACTCTCAGGATTTTCCAGAGTCTAGTGCATAATTAGATTAAATGTGCAATCCTGTTTTGGGATTATGAATGGGTTTGGGTCTTTTTAGCTTGTTAAAAAGAGGAAAAGCCTTCCTTTGCAGACATATACAGTAACTATCGGGTAGCTTTACCTACACTTGTATTTTCCTAGTATGTGGCATTTCAAAATTAAAGAAATGTCAGTGACACTGCAGTTTAGTCCTAAATAATAGAAAATGTCCAGCTCATACGAGCAAATCCTTTCCCTGTTTGCATCCAGACAGTGTTAAATTCCTTCCCAAGTTTCCCTTGGGCAACTAAATAGATTGTAATGGTAATGCAAGTGCAGCATAACACTGACCATAACAATGACATCTAAGCTGTGCTAACCATACATTTCAACAAACAATTCTTCTTGATTATATACCTTATGGCACATAAGCGTGTTTATTTTAATATACATTTTACATATTTAAAATATGTTTCCCTACCTCTGTTCAGTGTTAGCCACATCCATTGCCTGCAGAAATGCATGAAGCAGAGCAGATTGAATAGCTTCTTCCCACTGCTTCAAGTCTTCCTTCCCCTTAAAATTCTATCCTATTACTTGGCCCCAGCCCAATCATGCCCTCTAGCACTGCTGAATTTCCAGGTGATAATAGCTTTGAAACTGATGGAAAGAGATATAAAGAAAACTAAAGACATAAAAAGCATCTGTTACCTTCTTGCTGACTTTGTCTGTATCTGATATGTGATTCCTTTCAACTGTTTGAATTTAAAGTTTGAGTTTATTCAGTCATCTCAGCATAGGTCCTGAAACTGTACAGTCTGTCAAGCAAAATTTTATTGTTTTTAACAAAGACATTGCACCTCTGAGGAGAACTAGACTATCTCTTGCTCTTATCTACACTAATCTTATGCTTGATGCATCCTGTTTGCTGGTGTTCTGCAACCTCCCCACTCCTGGGCCAGGGCCTTTGGAGCAGAAACGGCTGCCAGCTGTCGTTATCTAGGCTGAGATAGATAGCCCCAAATGTGTGTGACTTGCCAGGGAGCTGAGGTTGGGTGATCCAGGCTGACTCCTTGCAGAGACATTGGGATATCTCTGCAGCATGCTGCTTGGGTAGTAGCTTTTCCCTTTTCTGAGATATCTCAGCAGTCCCCTATCATCTTCCTCCCTCCCGTGAGCACAAAGATGAGAGTTGGCTGCAGAGCAGTGGCCACCCCAGGACCTGCAAATGTGCCCTGATGCCTGGAGTTGGGAACACAAGCCAGAGCTGGCTGGTCAGTGCTCTACCAAAAAATGAAACAACTCTAAGGTGTGAAAGCAGTTTCCAAGATGTCATTGGCCTCTTTTGCCTTTCATATGCCCTGTATATATGACTTTAAAGGGGGTTAGCAGTAGGGCTTAGATTCCAGAAGCTATGAAGATATATGAGGGCTTGATTCCCTGTGGGCCTCTGTTCCCCTGCTGCAGCTCCACCAAGAAGTCAGAGCAGGTCCATGTGGTGTGGCCTAGACTCCGGGTGAGGGTCGCCCCTTCATCCAGCATGAGGGAGAGGCAGGCCATATCAAGGGCCCTCCCTGGGGGTAACAAGTAGCTGCTCTGCCCCAGGTCCAATGTCCTCGCCTCACTCTACACACAGTTGTATGGATGCCCCACGTGTCCTTTTTCTCAAGGCTGAAGCTCCACAGTGCAGTAGCCAAATGCAGGGAAGGCCATAAGTTGCCATTTTCTGCTGGCAGCAAATTACTACGCAGATGGGCCCAAAAGGTGTGAAGGCAGGCACAGCTCCTGCATGCTACTCACTGCTGCTCCAAACGGGACGAAACCTGGGCATTGGCTTTTCCCACACACATCTTTAAAGGCACGATTCGACTATAATTACTTTAAAAAACTACCATTCTATGTCATTGGATAGTATCTTGCTATATCAGCTTTAAAATCTACTGAATGCAGGAGCAGTCGAGATCTAGACCTCCTGTGAGTTATAGAGACCTCAGTAACAAGGAAATTAGCAGCTGAAAGATAAAGATGACAAGGAAAAATGAAATAAACAGACCTTTCAAAAGCACTTGGGAAAATATCATTGAGAATGCTCAATTAAATATGGATATTGTTTAAAATGTATGGGCGGAGGCAACAACAGGCAAGGAACAGCTGTGCCTGTTGAATCCCATCCCTTTGTTTGAGCAACAGCCCAAATCCCCACAGATGTGGGATCTTTTTGTACTACCTTGCCCCCCACCCCACATATACTTACCTTTATTTATAGCATCTCTAACAGCATCTCAGGTTGTAACCTTGATTTATCATATTGGAAATGCTGGCACATCATTTCTTTTGCATAGAAGTTACCCAGGTGAATTGTATAGCCGAGCTGTAATGTTGCTGTGAAGAATAGCAGATGTTTAGCTGTTTTAATTTCCACTCCTTGGTGGACAATCAACAACATTAGATAGCTTCTCTTGCTTGCTATGAGGTGGCCCAGAAATCCAAGTGGGGGGTCTGGCCAGAGAATCATACACTACTGAATCAGCAGAATACCTCCCTCAGCTTTTACATCGGCTTAATGACAGTAGATATCTCAGTAATTTGGGCATTGTTTAGAGCTTTTTATGTACTTCTGATTGCCCTAGGTCTGTTGCCAAGGTTTTTGGGGTTGTTTTGCATGTGCGATACAGTCCTCTTCTGGGACTTCCCACAGGACATCAGGCACCTTTCTTTCCTCTTCTTCAGGAACTGAAAGCACACAGCACAGATGGCTGAGAAACCTAGTGAATATTTTCACTAAAATGGAAACAACTTTATTATAACTGAATTTCCCATGAACTCTTAATGAGAAACCTCCTGCTTTTCGGAGGAAAACAAGCAAACAAAATCCTCAACCCACCCTAGTGCTCAGCAAGTTCCCCCAGCTAGGGATCTAGCCAGGCTGCAAAAATTCTGTTGTGTAATGCCTTGGAAATGTAAGAAATACAACAAATCACTCTCATTCATCCCTCAGTCGAGCTATTTTCCCACTCTTTTCCACCCAATTTAAACTGATATCCATCCAGTGACTGCAGGGGAGCTTCTGTCTGGGGGAGTCCTAGACTGCATGGTACAGAGTCTGTATCACCTGAACAATGTCTCTATTTGCACCAGTACACTTCAGCTTAGCTCACCTCCTTACTCTTAGTTGATCAGGACGCATTGGAGCCTCCTGAGTTGTAAACCAGTTGATTCAATCCAATATCAAAGATGAATCATGCCGAACCAGTGTAGGCTGATATAAAATTGCTCAAGAAGCGTAGCTACTTGAAAGGGTGTTAACTTCACCAGTTTCAGGGGAGTTACTCTTGTTTTGTGCCACTATAAACAATAGCAGAGCTAAGCCGTGAGTCATCACCCGTCTCTCTTTTGCTGGTTCTATTTTCAGAGCAGATCTGCTGGCTTTGCTGCTGGCTGAGCTTGCAGTGATGCTTTTTGGAGCTTCTTGCTAGTTAAAAAGGGGTAGACTTTGTTCTCTGTGGGAGAGCAGAGAGAATCGGGATGTTATGAGCTGGGAAAGGCTGAAACCCAAAGGCTCACATAGTATTTTTAGAAATATTATAAAATACAGGTGCCCCAAAGCCTAGGTTTGTCTCATCTGGTAACAAGCATTTGAGAGCAGTCATTCTGTGGCTGTACCGGGTTCCCAAAAAAAGTACTTGTCCTCAGCGATCAAAAAAGAGGTGCCAGGGAAAGCAGTTTATAGTATTACATGGACATGGACAAAGATGCCTGAGGTGAGTAGTTACTTTGAACACCTTAAGTATCTTTGCATTGCCATATAATCAGGAGGTATTTTTAATAGAGACGGCTATTTTAAAACTCACTCCTCTGACACAGGCATGCACAGGCAGGATGCATCCATTTTCTAAAAGACAGGCGATGCAGCAATCCATCAGCTGAGAAACACCTGAAAATGGGTGGTTTTACTCAAAAGGAAAATAGCTAAAGAAAGTATGTGGCTTTCAGAGGAGGAATACTTTGTTATTATTAAAGAATCCAGTCCACCAAATGTTTTTAGTCGGACATTTAACATTTGAACTACCCCATGTGGTCCAGCATTGTAGCTATTAAAATCACTTGTTTGCATCCACCAGTCAGCAAGTAATTCTGTGCTGTGTTCATATCTTCCTTTTCCACCCAAGCTGCTGTTAGCTGTCTGCTCTTTGCTTTCAGAAACCGCTCATTGCTTTTACCAGGCCTGAAAACAAGATGTGGCAGGAGCCATTATGAATTGACAGATTCTGTTTGCAGACTTAGGGATGGATGCTGTGCCCATGGGAACTAATGAAAGTCATGTCTTCCATGAGTGCATTGCTTTTGGGTACAGTTTGTCCTGAAGATTGCCATGCTGGCAAAGATCTGCAAAAGAATAGGATGAAATTCTCCCCTGTGTAGGCAGCCAGCATGGGGTGTGTGCTTTACCACAGTCTCCTATGAGCCTTATTTTGACAACGCAGTAATGTACAGCTATTCTGTTGGTCTTCTGAAAATGAGTGGATTCCAGTCTTATAACTTAACTGGTGTCACATTATTATGAATCACCACCAAAATATTTTCAGTGCTCCTTGGAATAAATAGAAAACTCAAGCAAAAGCAGAAGAGCTAAATAGGAATTTAGTACTTACATTAGGAGCCATAAAATTACTCTAGTTAGAGCCCTGTGAGTCTTGATAAAGAATATGATGAATATAGTTGCCTCTTTGTTTCTTTCAGGCCACCTTTTCTTTAATTTGCAGTCATGCCAGGTTGAGCTGATTTGTATTTCTGTGCGGCAGTCCAGCAATCAAACAAAATAACATAACATGCTGGCGAAGCTAAAGAGAGCTCATGGACTGCAAGCTCTACGCTGGTGTGTATGCATGCATATGTAGATATGCCTGGGTCAGAAGAAATTGGAAGAGATCCTCCTACCGTTAGGATGGATTCTGCTGCTATTGTACCCAGGCATTTTCCATGCAACCCTGTTGACTTCAATGGAGTTATTCCATCTGCATGGCAAGGATCCTTAAAAAAGAACTTGGACTATTGAAGTCAACGGGAACTTTGCCACATCCATTGGCTTCATGAGGAGCAGGGATATTGTTGGCTTAAAATTACAATCAGCTTTCAATTATTATTTCTGGCTTGGGAGGGTAGGGATTAGAGAGGAGAATGGATGGAGAGAAACATTGATCAAAGCCAAGAGAAAGAGTTTGAGAGCACCATCATTATGCTTTCTCAGAACAACAGGAACACAACACATCTCCAGAAGAATGTAGACTCAAGTCAAATTGCAAGACTTGTATGTTTTCCCTTAGGAAAAATGCTGTGGTGAAAAATGTTAATGATTTAAAAATAATGCTCCATTTTGCAGGGAACAATTTTCCAAGCAGTCTGCCTCCCAAGCAATTGCTGACCATTTAATGGCATAGTAAGTATCAAATACTGGCAGAAAATGTACGTGGTAAGGACCATATAATCACAAAGTAAATTCACCGTTATTTTTTCCTTAAAAACCAGCACACGTGTTAAATGATATTTTTGGGTCTGCTGTGTGTAATTACCAAGCATCGTACACTTCAGGAGTACATAATTACTATGTATTCTCCTTGCACTAGGAGTATACAATTACTCCCTCAGGTCCAAATTCTTCCCTTGGATGCTACAACTGCCCTGTCTGAAGGGCCAAGTGTGAGCCCAAATATAGGATCCTTAGTGACCAGGACTTCGGGGACTTTCACATAAATAGCCAAGTCAGCACCTTGCTCTGTTCTGGTTTCCTTGAGAAAGCTTTGGGTGAGGCCAAGACCTAAAGCAAATGTTGCAAAGGAACTGCAGGCTGGCTTAGTTGCTTTAGCCTTATTACAAAGATGAAGAGGCTTCATCTGCCTGTGTCTTCCTCTTGTCATTGCATTGCTGTACTGTGTGGCAGTGTGTCCGCCTTCAAGAGGAGCTAGAAAATTTCAAAATGAATGCAGGAATAAGAATGACACTGTGGCTGGAAAACATGCCTGATGGGCAGATGCTTAAGGCGTTCGACTTCAGTCCATCAACAGGAAGTTCAAAGAGGTGACTGGAGAAAATGCTAGGTACAAAGTCACCTAGAGGCACAACGAAGTGGGTGCCTGGAAATTAATGCCAGACAAGTTCAACTAAATATTAAGGACAGTAGTTTTAATGGTCAAAGTAATCAATCAGTGAAGCAAACTGCCCAGGAAATGATGAAGTCTTCACCTCTGAGTGTTCCCTAATTGAACTCTGGATATCTTTATGGAAGGAAAAGCACTTCGATATACAGAAGGTCACACTGGTGCAGGTGCAAAATGCTTTGAAACCTTGACCTGATGGGAGAATTCAGGAATCAGAAAAATCTGAGGTCAATCACATGTAAGAGGCTCAATGCCAAACCCAATCCTGAAGGCTGCCCTGTCCAGAGAGTGACCCTGCTGCCGTCAACAGCACTGCACTGGGCTGAGTGGAGAGCAGGTGGGAGCAGAGTCAAGCACATGACAGCCCTTTGGGACAGAGTTTGGGGTGTGCTGGGACGGGCATTGCACAGGAGTAGCCTCCACAATTCTGAGGAGCAGAAGAACAGCTCCCACCCAGGGAGCAGTGGACGGAGGGTTTGGAGAAGGGGCAAGGAAAGAGGAAAAAATAAGGAAACTTCTCACGAAAGGCTCCACAATGAAATATGGTGCATAAGGGAATTTCTCTCCTCACTGCATATTGAGCAGATGAATGTAATTATGTATCTGCCTGAGGCTTTATTTCCCAAACCCACTTCCTAGGCAGAAAAATCCCCATTCCCTGGAAGGAGAGTGGTAAAACCACCAGGGTCATCCAGCTGCTGGGCTCCTAGAAGGAAGAGGGAGTTGGGTGATTTCTGGGCTGATCAGCTGAATGAATCCCTAGGGGATGCTGCCTGGTGCTGTGGATGTGATGGCCAGTGTTAGTGTTTAACACAACACACAGCAGAGAGAAAACCAGAGCTATAGCCAGACGTGATATTTGTATCACACCAAATTTCCAGAGAATGCACAGAATGGTTAACTGAAATAAAATGTTTTGCCAGAAAACTGCCAGTTCTATAAAGTTATTTTCTATTGACTGCAAACCTCTAAAGGCCTGTTAAATCCTTTTGGTGAGGAAGAAGAATCTTTTTAGCTGTGAGAGACAGAATTAGTTGATTTCCATCTGATACCTTTGAGTCCTGGGAGTGTACGTTGTGTGCTCTTTTTTCAGCCAAGTTCCTGAAACCTCTTTTCTCAAAGGATATGCAGCACAGAGCAAAAATATTCTCTTCTCGTTTGGGGTTCCTGCTTTGACATGTTTTTCTCCCTATGGTCAGTAGCTAGCAAGTGGTCACTTGTTGTGTCTGAGGAAAAGAAGAATATCACTTAAGCAGATGAATGTAATGACAGGACTATAAAACCAAGTCACTAACATTCTGCTATCTCTTCCTGTGACTCAGGGACACTGGTATATCTGAGGCATGTCCTGGCACCCTCTTTAACGTTGTCTTGCCAAGTACTCGATGCCTGAGTTTTAGAAACCTTTCTTAGTCAGAGCTGTGCTGTATTGTTGGAGCTCGATAAGGGCTCTGGGTCACTGCAATTCAATGTGTGCCTGGCTTGCTTAATCTGAAGCCCATTCTATGAGGGAACAATTATCTTGATTTTCTCTGTCTTCACATTTGTACTCTGCAGTCTAGGGATCTCAAAGCAAATGCTAATTAGTAAAGATCTCAATTTAAATTTAAAGCCATACTATAAGATTTTGGGAGAAAGGTTAAATTTTGCTAGTATGCTCCCACCAGTGCTAAACAAGTTCTGCCTGTTCATATTTTAAAAGTCTTCCATATAAATATCACAGACGTTAATTATTTTATCATTGATTGCCAGTGGAAAGCAATTGAGAGCTATTTCAGTGTGAAGCATTCTGCCATGCATCTAAGCAGGTGATTTAACAAATCTCAGGCTAATGTCAAAGGTCCAGATGATTCTCACACTTACAGGCAACTGCACTTTGCACTGCCTGACATCTGCTGTGCCTCAGCTGCAGAGATTTTGTTCAGGATAATGCTAGCAAGTATTTCCTTTGATGTTAGATAGCATTAAGTGAGTAAGTGGGGAAAAAAAATAGAGGAAAAAAACCCAGCCCTGAACCTAGAATCCAATCTTTCTGAAATATTCAGGATAATAGATGGTCTGTTTTCATGGTCAGTCTTCAAAAGTCTGTCAATGTCAGATTAGTTCCTGATGCTGTTTAGTACTTCAGCGCCAACATATATTTCATAATAATCACAAAATGGTGCAAAACCTAGGATACAGTTTCCACACTGTGCTGGGGCAAGTCTGGTGTAATTCTCCTTGTCAGAGGCTTGAGTCAAGCCTGATGTGAGCAGGAGCTAACTGATGTTTACAGTCTTTATTTGTGAAGAAATAAAAATAGCAGTGACACAGGAAATATCTGGAGGCAGTGTGACTCAGGGGATTAATAACAGTGACGAACGGCCCTTGTCAATTTACAGCTGCTCACATTTGGTCGCGTATCACAGCCACCCCATGTTTCCTTTGCCCAGATGTAAATGACCAAACGAGATGCCGGGCACTGGCAAGTTAAGCCCTACATGAATATTTCAGATCTTATGGGTAGCGAAACGCAGGCGGTGTCTCCTGAGGTACATGGTGCAGTACCCCTCAGCACACCTGGGCGCTGAGGTGTTAGGAGATAGATGGTACAGGGAAAAGTGCAGCTGGGGGAGGAGAGCTGTATGCAACCACGCTGTGCAGAACCGCGCACAGGAGTGCCAGTAGCTGGAAGGGAACTGAGGCTCAAGGAGGGTGGAGAGGCAAAGAAGCAGAGTTAAGAAAGACTGTGGGTGTTCAGGAGTGACTTAGAGACAGACAGGGAGGTTGTTTTGGCAGAGCAGAGGGAGTGGGAGCCTGGACAGCACAGCCAGCTCTGCAAGGCATGGGGAGCAGAAGGGAGCATCCGCATGAAGTGCAGCCCTTGCAGCAATTCTTGCCAACTTCTGTTCTTTTTTCTTCCTCTTCTCAAAATAGTTACTTGTTAGAACAAGCTTCTTGCCAGGATGTCGCAATTGAGACGTTTGCTCCAGATCCTGGCTGTGATTCCTGTAGCACAACTATGCTGGGTAAATCAAACCCCAACCCTCCCCAACAAGTGGCAGAAAACACAATCCTGGTTGCACTGAAAATAACAAACTTTGACTCACTTCCTCTTCAGAAACTCTTCAGTATGACCCATTATGCAATTCTCCAGCCTCCTGGTATCAAGAGGGAATTAATATCCATTTAATACCTTAACAGCAAGCTTCTAGGAGGTACTTTTCCCAGCACAGCTCCTTCAGTCATGGTCATTTTAAACTGGTGCAGCTATTCCTGGCCCTGTGCTGATCAGGGAACGCTCTGCTACTACCACCAACCAGTTTGTGTGTGTGTATGTGCATGTGATCCAGATCTCTCCTTGCTACTTGGTTTACAGAAGATATGAGTCACTTGGCAATTTAGCTGGAACACCTCAAATCCATAGCTCAGACTCCAGCAGATCAACCTTTCAGCTTTTCAGGTGTTTTGCAGTCTCCAGGAACAATCCCAACCGTCTGTCATCAAACCAGCACCTGACATTAAAAAGATGTAGGTTCTACTTCAGTGGATAGCATACATTTCTCTGGTGACTGCTGGGAGGTAAGCAGGGAAAAAGAGATGGACAATTGCTTGGATGTGAAATACGCATGAAGAATATTTTTATTAGCCCAGAACTGAAGTGGGATCCCAGACTTCAGTCTTGCTGGGCTTTACATCTGTCATTAAGGTCTTCAGACTTCTGAGCTGCAGCAATAAATCTTTTTTTCTGCTAACGACATCAAGGCAGCATGGCATCTATTTAGGCAAGACTGTCCTGCACGCACACATACAGACACATGCCCTTTTGGTGACTGCTTGTTGGAAGAAAAGTACTCAATATATCAAGAACAGATGTGCAAAAGTAAAAATATCTTCTTAGTCATTGGTGTGAATGAAGCTTTGCTGAAGAACTGAAAAGGGTGAAAGGAATTTCCATGAATTCAGGTGCTGGCTCAGCAGCTCAGTCTGTAACAAGACAGTTCCTCTGCTGACAACTCAGGCACATGCATAAGAACAGTACTGTATCCATGGAAAACCAGGGGAGCCACAGCATATTTTTCAGCCATATCACCCCCATTTTTTCTGCAATTTCCCACTGAGTACAGCAACATGAAGGACCTATCCCAAGCATGAGGAGATGCAGCAAGACATCAATGATGTATAATGAAGATGAACACTGAATGTTCACCTCTAAATTGAGTCCATTGTATTGTGACATTTTCTGGTGATATGTTGGTGGAGTTTTAGCAGAGCAGAAATTCCTTTAATAGGGGCAAAGCACAGAGTCCTTTTGAAAAAAAAAGCTATTTTCATTGCCACCCAGAAAGATGACACAGATCCTGATACTCAGAGGGATCTACTATTAACTCTTAATAAAACACCTAACTGCTTTTGAAAATCTGGGCTTCTGTGTTTTAGAGGGATCTACTATTAACTCTTAATAAAACACCTAACTGCTTTTGAAAATCTGGGCTTCTGTGTTTTATTTAGTGCCCTCATCACAGACAAAACACTGTTGCCCCAGACCCCTTTCACACACCACCTCTAATCCTCCAGGATTTATAATTTAAATAAGCATATCAGAGACCTTAATCTGGATCATCCAAGAGTTTCTTTGGGGTTTTTATTCCAGATTCCAATCAAAGACATAAAGGTCTGGGATCTGGAATCTTTTCTTCTGTAGTCAGGTGTTTCTTCTAAAACAGGGGCAGGGGTAGGAAGAACACCTCTGGCTGACCCTGGGCATCTGTATCCCCCCTCAGATAGCATCAGCTCCCCTGCATGATGAATTCTTACTTGGCAGTCATACACAGACAGCATTGATGAGGCAACCGGCAGTGAGGTGGGCAGCCGCTCCCTCTTGACTCCTCCAAGTTGCTGGTGGTTTGGATGCAACCGAACAAGCCAAAAGCCCACGGAGAGATGTGTACGTGCATGCAGAAAATTAACAAAACACCCGCTTTGCCAAAGGGGCTGGGTTGCTGCAGAAGCACGCTTGGCGGGCAGGAGGATGTGCCTCCCAAATCTGGAGGCAGCTGTGGCCCAGCTGACGCTGTGACAGGCAGCCTGCGTGTGTGTGTGCTTGGCCTCCATGAAAGGGCCAAAAAGGCAGGTGAACATGCAACACAGCCCACTTGCCTGGGCCTGCCTGACACTACACCGCCAACTCGTGTACAAAAACACTGCCTTCATTCTCCTGGAAAGGTAAAACAACTGCAGTTGGTTGTGTCTTAGGAGAAGCTGTTTACTGTGCCTGTTCCCATGGGAAGAAGAGTGGGTCTCTTAACCTTTTGGGGGCTTCCCAGAGAACAGAGATGGGCCCAACACAAGGTAGAGTTACTGTCTGAGGTACAATGCTGCCCATCCTTCTGCCCTGCGCTGTGTCGCAGACCCAGGTGAGCACAGCAGGTGTCCACCGAGATGCTCTCCAAGGTCCAACCAACACACATAGCTAGGACCCTTCTTCAGGGCTGGTGAGGGTCTGTACCATTTCTGATGCCACCTCACACTACCTAGGGAAATGTGGCTTTGAGGGGGCAGTTTGATGGCGCAGTCATATGCAGCTCATTGCCCAGCTGGAGGGATGTCCTAAAGGGGGAACAGCTGAGGCTGCTCTGTCTCTGGCACAGCTCAGTGTCTTTGGTAGTGATACTGAGGGTGGGTAGAGATGATGTTTGCTTGATCTGTGGAAGGCACAAAGCTAGGAGACCTGTAGTGCATCAGGGTGAGGAGTGGAATTTAAAATTATATCTCATCAGCTTAGAAAAACAGACTGGAGAAAGTAGAATGAAATTCAGTCCAGACAAGTGCAGGATGCTATACTTAGGCTTGAACAAACAGCTCTTTAAATCTTCCAGCTCAAAGGTGTGAGGAGTCCTGCTCTGCTAAGCCCTGGAAAAACCTCAGCTGGATTTCTATGCTCAGTTTCATGATCAGCTAGAAGACCAGATCTTTACACAGTTTCTTTATGACTCAGTGTAGAACAGAGGCTTTGTAAAACAACAGACAGTGGCTGTTTAAAGATCTGTCATCATTCCCCTCTGGCACAAATACTTCTGTTGGTTTGGTTGACAGTGTCAACTTCTGGGGTTTCAGTCTGATAACATCAGAATTAAACTTTGAATTTCTCATGGAAGATGGTGGCCAGGAAGTGTATAGGAGACCCTTTTGAATGGGAGAAACCATGGTGATGTGGTTGTGCTGGGGAATATGCCTTGCTTCCCTCCTGTGTTTCTCCGAGTCGATAGCGGTATTACTCCAATAACATCAAGGGAGTTAGGCTGGCATGAAACTGGAAATAATGCAGTGTTTAATTAGATGATTTTGATAAGAAGAACCTGGGGTAACATGTGTAGCTAGAAAATATTAATTGCAGCTTCATTTCCCAAGGTAATTCCATGTAAGATTGCCTCTAGTCACAACACAGTTTCACTGTAATTGTGCTGCGCATCGTTGTAAGTCAGCAGTCATTTATTTTGTGCTGAACAGACTACATTATGAAGGAGATAATCCAGTTTGCTGTCATTTTGGCAGCTTCTTAATGACACAGGGTAGCATAATATCACATGGGTTCAGAATTTAGCTGCTAATCTTCAAGCTTCACGCTTTGCACATGCTGTCATTCTTCAGAAATAGTTTTTGCTTTATCCCAAAACTCTGCATTAAATTTATTGTCACTTCTGGCTAGTGTCTAAAGGGCAACCAAATGACATTTTTCTTCGTGCCTGTTAAATGATGTAGTAACAGAGGGGGAAAAAAAACACTGGCAATTAACATGGCCAGACCCTTTGTAAGAAGCAGACGGAATGGAAAAGAGAACAGATCTGATCTGACTCATTCAGAACAGCTTTTAACAAATCCTCCATTGCTCTAAATCTATGTACGTCCTTCGTCTAGAAGGAAAGAGAGTCCAGTGGCGTGGATACTAGCGTAGGACTCATGTCAGGCTAAGAGCTGGCCTGGACCATGTTCCTCCCTCCCTCTCATACTCCGTTCCTATCTCCTAATTTCCATGTAAAGGAAAGTCAGGCCTGTGGCCCAGCCAAAAACCACAGCACACACAGCTGGCAGCACCAGGGCATCAGGTTTAAGCCCAGAGAGTAGGGATAGATGAAGCTTTGCAAAGGTGAGCTTCCATGGCATCCTATGGATATCCTGGTCCACTGCTCTCCAGTGCTTCAGGGGGATTGCCTAGCTCTGCCCTCTGATCACAGCCCAGTGTCCTTCCTGAGGTAAAGGGAAGCATGGGAAGTTTGAGCTGAGGGATCCGTAGCTCTTTCTGGTGTGGTTTCTGCAGCCACGGTAAAGCTTGTCTCCTGGTTTTGGTTTGCGTGAGATCATATCTTCTGAGTTTTACTTTGACTTTCAGGGAGAAAAAGGGAAAATTTGCTAAAAATTCCTAGCTCACTGCCATTTCCACCACACATTATCAAGATTGCTCTCCACTGCATTGAACTCTCCTAGGTAAATTTTGCCACAGGTTTGTTTTTTGAGGGTATTTCATGCTAGAAGTGGTTTCAGGTTCACAGACCATAACAAACCCTTCTGGAAATCAGGCAGAGTTTGTGTGGTGATTTGTTGGATTTGCAGTTTGGTTTTTTGGTTAATTTGGCTTGGTTCATTGTTCATTTGGAAGTTCCCAATGAGTAAAGGGCAATCGGCTCTCCTGCCTCCTCCTATTCATAAAGGGTGGGAACTCAGGCACCCTCTGACAGTGCAGGCTTCATAAGGGTAGATAGGTAGAAGGATCAGGCTGTGAAGGGCATTCAAAGTGGATACAAAAAGCTTGACCTTCATGTCCTGAAGCCTAGGGAGTCTGAAGAGTGATTCAAAGAGGGTACGAGGAGCTGACACTCGGCAGATGATGCGCAAAGAATATAATCTTAGCAACTGCGTTTTGAAGGTGGCCTTCGGGGGCGAGGGGAGGAAGAAAAAGAAAATGAGAGCAATCATTAAAGTTTTAGCAAAAAAGTTGACCTTTATTGATGTTAACTGCTATGAATTATATCAGTTTATACCAGCAGAGGAATTGAGCCTGAATTTATTTTTCTTACAGACTTCCCTACTAGATGAATTCACTGGTGAATGAGATAAAAGTAGGAGGAAGCTGAATGCTGATATTGCTAACAGCAAAGTCCACCTCTCAGGCCAGCCTTTCATACAAAATAGCTGTGATCTCATGCTTTTGTACCTTATGAAAAAGACTGAAATACAGTCAAAACTGCACTGTGCTGCACTGAATGGTATTTATGGTGGGTGGGGTGAGGCATCCCAGCACCCTCGTCCTCTCACCCTCCTCTCCTCTCCCCACCCAGTAAAACACAGCTGATTGATTGAAAAAGTTTAATATTTGCTGAGATCTGGGCTAGGTCTTCCTGGACATGAGTGGGTTGCCATGCTGACTGCATGGGGATTTAAGTGGCTGGAGTGAGGAACAGAAGCTGGAGAGAAATGGGTGGGAGTAGGGCTAGCTTCTGGGTCCCGGCAGGGACCCTGGTCCTGGCAGCAACAGATCCATGTTTTGGCAGAGCAGTGATGCCAGGCTGACATTTCTTATTGCCAGGTTTTCTATTAGCACCATTGCTTCTTGTGCATTTGGCCATAACTAAATCCCACCACCACCACTACCGCAACCAAGATGTCCCAACCCTGCATCATGAAATCCTGTTCAACCAGAGGACAAGGACTGGAGATGGTAACACTCTTTCTGGAAGCAAAAAGAGGAATGATGCACCCATTACCAGGATAAAACTTTAGTGGCAGAGCATAAAATGGAGCTCAGCAGAGCCAGGCTCCCAGCTCAGCCCAGGTTGTCCCCAAGTTAAATCCTGTCCTTTCAAATGTTGTAGTCAAAATGAAGAAAAACACAAACTGGTTTTCTTAGAAGAGAGGGAGGAAGAGAGGAAAAAGGAAGCCTATTTTTAACAGCTGGAAGGATCTTAGGTACAAAGGGTCACCCTGGATAAGCGAATATAGAGTGGGCAGAAACAGCACCATTTCTGAATGGCTCAGGAACAAGGAAGGAAGGAAAGCTAAGAGTTGAAGATGGGTCATTTTAAGGACCTGAATGAGAAGGAGGATGGGGTATTCAGCAGTTTCCCATGAAGAAGTACCTTAAAAAACAAACCTCATCTTTCAAAGAAAAAAATGTAAGAGAAACAAAACCCAGAAGACTTTCACAAGATTTTGAATAATTTATAAATGTCTTTTGCATATTTCTCAACAAGAAAAGTTCTTCCTAATCGAGCCAATCACCATCTTCCAGGGGTAGCTCTTGTTTCCAGTGCCTGTTTTCTCTGAACAACATAGCTCTACATACCACCTTGCAGCACTGCTCTGTATCTCATTTACAGGGCTACTTTATCATCCTCATCCATTGTTCCTAGATAAGTAATTCCACTTGTCACTGGGTGTTAATCCCTTGCAAATATTTATGTATGCCTCTCTTCATACCATCACTCAGCCAGTGCCTTCAAACTTTCCTCTGAAGCCCTTCACATCTCCAGTAACTGCTGTTACTCCTTTCCTCCACAGTCACTCAATACTCTTCTGATAACAGCCTGGCCACTATACACATTTTTCTTTAAACTTCTTATAGACGTACATCATCTCTGTCCTTTTTCCATAGGCAACAGCTGTTGTGACAGTGATGGTGACATCCCTCCTCTGTGAACCGAACCCTTTGGTGCAGGTATTCCCAAACTGCACAGCTGGTGGTTTCAAGTCCCGTGGTATCCAATTGCTATACGTAAACCCATAGTCCCCCTCAGTGCACCTGTGTGTGAAGTTTCCTCTCTGCCTCTCCACCATGCATTAATTTATAATGAGGGAAAGTAAGTTGGTCACTGTTCTGCTTTATATAATTATGTATTTGGAGCTTTAATTAGAACGCCACTAAAATCAGAGAAGAAAAATGAATCTAGCTCTAAGACATTATTTAATCACCTAAATGCATTTTCAAATTAAGACAGAACTCTTTGATAGCAGAGCCACTTAAAGCAATCCACATTGGTAACATTATTGACTAAGGAACCATGCACGTGTGGCCACCTGCATCCATCAAAACTAAAGGTGCTCTAAATCATCCAGTGCCAAAATTAATGCAAACAACCAGCAAAAGGATAAAGAACAAAGAAAATAGCATACCAGCCCTGTGACTTCTCCTCTAATCTTTGAAGAGCCTTAGGGAAGATACATCAATTATTTTCTTTGTTCCTCCTTCTGTACACTGTTTGCATTACAATTTGGCACAATGATTTAAGAAGCCCCGAGTTGTGTTGGATGTGGGTGGCAGATTCATGGCTCGGAGATTGTGTTGTTGTTGCATATTACTGTCTAACTCTCTGGAGACTGAGCTTACTGTACTCCATCTGCAATTAATTTATCACTTTGCATGTGTGCATTTATATAGTGTACATATTATGTACAATGTATGCATACATACCCCTGTAGCTATTAAGCAATATAATTTTATTTTTTCCCCTTTTTGCTGTAGACAGTAAATGTCTGCCTAGAATTGTTCATTTTTGAGCACCTAATACATGATAGAGTGAGTTTTGTGGCATGTGGTTGAGCAAACAGCAATGTTAATTTTCTTCTCGTGTTGACTGTTCTCAAGCTACAGTGATGTAACTCCAAACAGATAGCAAGACATTGTAGGTACACAGCAAGATCTGCAGCTCATAGATGGAGCTTGGACATACAGGCAGTTCATCCTAGTTTTCCTCTGCTAAGGATTTGGTTCAGAAAACTATCATCTAGAATCTGTGATATTTCTTCTTAACGAGGGTGATAGGGGTGACATTGAACACATTGAGTTAATAAAATTGTGCTGGAATAACTAAAAGAAGGACATGATCCATATTAGCCTCAGGCTGTACCACTGGCACATCATCCAAGAAAGCTGAAATAGTTGCATTCTTCTAAGATTCAAGTATGCTTTGAGGTGAAAATACCATTTAGCAAGCACATATATCAACAATTCATCTTGTGGCCTTTTTCCTTAATACCACAGACTGTAGGCCAAATTCAAGAGTGATGTCTGCTCCCTGGCTTCAATGGGCTTTCATCCGAGTTAACATTTGGTGTCTTCCACTTAAACCAGAACCAAACTCCTGCAGTGAAGTAAGTGCATATATGTCAATTAAGTAGTAAGGGCAGTATTGGAATATATGTAGGCAGTGAAATTGCTACTGAGGAAATTTTATGCTCTAAGTGTGACTGGGCACTAATCAGGACAAGAAACAAATCATTAAAAGCATTAGTAATTCTCTCCCAAACTGACATGACAATCGATTTGGTAAACTGGTCCTTCGACAGCACAGCACACAAGCCCTGTCAATTTACAGGTTAGGTATTGACTGGGTTTAGTCACACCCTGTTAGGAAATACTCAGAGCTGTACAGAAAATACAGCAAATGGTAGATTTTCAGTACTCTCTAACTAATATGGAAACGTTGGGAAGAACAACTTGCCTGTTCTTCCTAAGCTCTTGCACTGCAATGTCTAGCTCACCATCATACTCTACTAAGTAGGTGGGCAGAGGCTTAGTGAGAGCAGAGTTGATCCCCCTTTGCTAAGCACCTCAGAACCACAAAACGTGGGGTATATAGAGGCTGGGAGTCAAGCCCTGCCACGCTCTTGGAACTTCTTCCTTGCAGACATAGGGACGGATGACCTTGGCTGGGCTGAAGTGACTGCTGCAGAAATGGAGCAGGCTGTGTGGAACGAAGGATCACACATTGCTTAGCTTCAGGGAAACCTGCAGGTCATTTCCCAATATTGGGGCAGGTAGGAAACGAGTGGACAGCAGATGCCTGGCAAGTTGTGTCATGGCACAAAAGAAATATGAGAGAAAGCTCTGCTGCTTAGCTTATCTTCATCCTCACTGCAAAGCAGATGGTTCTGAATCATATTTATTGCAACGCTACTTATTCCTTGGACAATGTAATAGGTCCTTGTAAAGAGCATGAGTTAATTTATGCACATGTAGGGTTTCAGAGCATTATTTGTAAGCCAGGCTTGCAAGGTGTTTCCCATTTAGTAAGAGCACTGTTCTCCAGTCAATCATCTCCTCTCCCCACACATTAAGTAGGAGATGACAAAGTGCTACCGTGTAAAAGCCCTTTGAGAATGGTGGAAGGCCAAATTGTGCTCTGTGGCCACACAAACTAGCCACCTTGTGTTTGGGGTGGGGACAAACCTAACATTTTAATTGAAAATAAAAATGCCTACCATAAAGCCCAGCTTGATGTAAAGTAGAAGCGACAAGTGGGTTCCTCCTTCCACTGAAAGAAATCTCATGTTGACTTAAAATCTGGTTAGGTCAGCCAAACTTTGCTTTTGAAGAGCCTTAGCTATGCCTTTTGCTTAGAACCTGAGTTAAAGCCAGGCAGGTTTTGTGTGTCATTACCAAATATGGCAGTGCTCTGAGGCAGATGCCATGCTGCAGAGCAAGCAGTGTAACATGCCTGTTGGGTGTGAGGCTACACACCCAGTCGGAGGCAATACCTGGCAGGGCCGAGGACTTTCCGCAGCTTTCTGCTCACTTCTCCAGGGGGCGAAACTAGGGTCAGTAAAAATTACTGAATATTTCCCCAATGCTAGGAAAATCTCCATGAGTGCAGCCCCACTGCACTGTATATTTATTAGACAAATAACCTCATGCATATGCATTAATGGGCCTTGTCAGGGAGGCAAAATTTAAATGGTCTAGTCCCAAAATCCATGCTACTCATGCTTCTTTGGCACTTGATTTAGAACTTCTTCCCTGCTTTAACCAGGTAGGCAGTGTCTCCTATGCTTAGTTAACTTGTTCACCTTCTATAGGCAGACAATCTGCTTTCATCACCAGCTTTCGTGACTAAGACATCTGACCTATTGCTAGAGAATCATGTCCTTTATATCTGTTCTTTGATGTAGGAAATCAAGAAGCCTCCAAGACATGAGCTGTGAACACTTTGTGAGATAGTACTATGGTAATAACATGGTTTTTAACTTCAGGTTTAAGAAGGTGTGGGGTCAAGCCCTCAGTGACGGGATAAAACAGTCATGTGGCAGCACAGTACTTCTAGGGGAAATTGTCTGGCCGTTTCTGCTGTTTTAGCAGAGTACACAATTCAGACATGAATAAAATTGTACCAAAGTGTGAAAATAAAATCCTCTTATTTATGAATAATTGGATAAACCCAACCCTCGCTGAAAATTTCTGTGTAATTTGATCATTATTTCCATGGCTATAATTGAAAGGCACAAAAGGATATCACAGAGGATAAATAGAGTTGTTACATGGCAGGAGTCTGATTTTGATTACATTTGTAAGGCGTAGTTCGGTAAGTTTCTGCTTACATCCTAATTTATGAGGATGTGGGTCAAAGCTATTTGCTACAGCTCAGAGTAAAGCCAGGAGATACATTCTTTACCTATTATGTATAATATGACATCTGTATAGAGTTAAATAAAGAGTGTCTCTCCTCCATGGGTTTTTAAAGCATCCTTCTACTACTGAAATGGGAAATAAATTCCAGGTTAAAGTGTCGTAACACCAAAGCCAACAGAGCGAGGACAACCTCAGGCATGGGCCTGGAACCTGGAAGATCTCTACGTTCAAGGCAGAGTAAGTGGAAGAAGTCAAGGAGAAGTGGAAAATGTATGCCTGATTCTTCACTTGATTATACTAGTTGGAAGAGGGAAGATGAAGTTTCATCAGTTTGATTCACTGATTAAAGAGTGGACAATGACAGCATGTGCTTTTAAATAAAAGTGTTGCTGACCAATTGGTCAGCAAGGCTATGATACAACCCTAAAACCTCAATAAGGAAGAAGACGCACTAGGTCAGAGAGGTATTGCATCATAAGGTGGTGCATGGACTACAAAATCTGCTCACCTGGGTTCAGCTCCAAGTTGTGCCACTGACCTCTCTTCTCATCTCAAGTCAATAGTCAATACCAGGGTTTGAATAAGTGGTCATCATTTTGCATGTGACTATGAAAACCCTAAGCCCGACTTTTTGCAAGGAGGCCCGGAAACTCCAGCTGAAAATGGAGAATTTTTCAGCTGGGCAGAACCTTTAAAAATCAAGACCGAAGTAGCCTGAACCTACAAAATTAGAAGGTGCTTATTACTAACTTCCACACATCACAGACCTACTGCAAGGCTTAACCAATTATATGCTTTAAACCTTGGGATGGAAAATAATGCACATAATGAATGGCAGGTTTATTTTTCTGCTGGTGCCCATTCTTTTTTCTCACACATAAAGACTTTTAGTTTAAATTGTGGAGTATTAACCATTTTGATGTTTTAAGGAGTAGTCCAAACAGTTATAGGATTATACCAACACATGACATCCTAGGAAAGCTTTAAGAAGTGCAACAAAATTTGAAACAGAATTTGGCCCTGGTGCAAAAAAAAAACAAGATAAAACTGTGACTTCTGTTAACTAGGGTATTTACTGTCTTGTACTTCAGGTGAAATGTAATCACCTGGTGCATATGTCCTAAAAATAAGAGTTTTACAAAGGGTCTGCTTCTAGCATTGGTTTATAGCTGATTCTCACTTACCGCTCATGAAGTATTAAGGAACATGACTTTCCTGTGTAGCTTGTTCACAGGATCCTCCACAGGTTGGTGTTTAGGAACCTCTCTATACCGGGAAGTTCATATTAATTAGGAAGAAAGGGGTATTCACAATGTTAAACATCAGGTACAGGAGCAACCTTGTTATGCCTTATCGAGATGGAGAAACACGAGTCACTATGGATGTAGCCACTTGTCCTCTTAGGTACAGAAGTATTTCCCAACAGCATATACACAGGGGGGAGGCTAGTCTCCTGGAACCAAATCTATATATAAATGTGTGGTCTCTGCAAGTAGCTATTAAAGGTGACCATGAGCAAGCACTGAGTACGGTTCTTGGGTAGTGCAGGACTAAACTCCACGCTGCTGTGCAACTAACCTTGCAGTCAAAGTCTGCGCTGATTATATTTTCCATTGCAGGTAAATGATGCAGGTCTCTCTGATAACAGCCATGGGTACCTCTTTCAGGATGCAAGGTGGGTGCTTCTGAGAGCTACCCAAATCATTTATCAATCATTTATTAATCAAAGGAATTGGCCTTTGATTCCAGTTTTGTGGCATTTGCTCTCACATTTTAACACTGTTCATCTCACATCCCAGGGACTCCCATTTTGCTTACCGCTGACTGCTCAGATGAGGCCCTGAGCGAGGTGGGTTACTGTCAGGGAGAACATGTGGGTGCACTGTTCTTGAGCATCTCTCCCTCTGCTGCAGCCATAACTGTGCTTCCCTTTTGAATCAGACTGTCCACTCTTGCTTATTCTACTTTTCCTTTCTGACACAAACTAGCTGGCAAAAATATCTAGTCTGTAGGTTATAGCAGAAGTTTCTCTTGTGTTCTCTAGGGTATTGCAAATGAAGAGTTATATCCATGCAATTTCTCCCAGGTGATGAATTTCTTTTGTCATTCATAGCAGCATTCATGCTACACTGTGCTCATAGCATGTGTAGTAGCATTTGAAAAATCTGATATCAAGTTCTAAAGGATTTTTGCCTTTTTGTTCCTTCTCCAAATTTTTCTCTGACATTTCCAACTCTCTTCTCTTCCCTATTCCCCTGAGATTTTTCCTCAGGGGACAGTGTCTCTGAGTGATTTCATTAGCTAGGATGCTGTTAGCTCTGCTTGTGATTCTGTCCTTGCTCAGAAGTTTCTGATTTTAAAGGTTTTAAAATTTTCCTTATGTTTCACAACATCCACTGCATGGTATCACAGGAATAAAACCTTTACTGGGAGACATGGGAAGCACACAGCTCTTCTGCTGCATCTCCAGTAGTTACTGCATGAGTCAGAGATGGACCCAGGCTCGTATCTTTGCTGCAGTACAGCCCCCGGGAGAGTGTCAGGACTCATGTAGTCAATATGTCTCATAATTTTGTAGATGGGCTGTGAAAAATTTGGTATCCCCAAACTGGGTAGAAATGCAGAGCTAGGCGTGAGTTTTGCAACCCAGCCGAGGTTCATTTTTGAAGAGTCATTATTAGCAACTTTTATGATTTTATGACTGCAACCTGGAAGCCCTCCGAGAAATGTTCAGCCCTGCAGAGGATCCTAAATCTCTTCATGCTAACAGTGACAAATATGTACAGATTATCTATAGCCCGAATGCTGAGTGATTTCACCAACCCAGTGGGAAAGATTCTTTTCTTAATTACACAGGAACAAGTAGGGAATTGCTCTAGTGACGTGAATGGAGTTATTTTGGATAGGCACCAACACAGGAGAGAACACAATCTGGCGCCTTGAATGCTGCCAACAAAAGCCCGGTTGTATTATCCCATGATTTGACTGTGGCAGTCAGTCTCACTGAACTGATGTCTGACCCAGCTCCCTCAGAAGTCAATGTGAGCCTTTGCACTGATTAAAATGCTTTTCAGTAGACCCTCTTGGCAGCCAGATCAGATTTCGGATCAAGGCCTCTGTTACCTACTTTGATTGAAACTCATGTCCTCGATGGTGCTGACCTAACTGCCATCTTATCTCAAGACTGGCCCTGCTTTGACTGGGGGGGTCAGATCAGGCGACCTTCTGAAGGCTGCTCAGACATGAAGTATTCTCTGTATCTCTATGACTTGGTAACAAATAGGGCTGTGGGAGACACAGCAATGCTCTTGTCCATCAGCCCAACCTGTACTTTCAGTGGAAGAAAGACTCCTGCACAAGCGTCCTTGGGAATTTTAGGCATTATTTAACTACTGTATTAACATACCTGTTCTTATTACCTATGATGCTCTCATCATGTTACAGCAGAGATCAGGACAAGCCCCAAACACGAGAGATTTATCTTTAAAGGAATGTTTCCAAGACTTTAGCCCAGTAAACACTGGAGCTTAGCTGGGGTTTAGGAGTAATGACTTTTCCTATTTGATTTGCAAGGTCTATGTTTCCCTGCCTCACTACAAATTTCCAGAATTTGGGGTGGTAGGGTTTCATTTAAATAGTTTAAACTCCCTTGAAAAAAATCACACTCATTTAATTTTTCATCTAGAAAATATCTTGGGTGACACAATTTTGGAGCTGTATGCCAGTGAGACCAGACTGTTGAAAAATATAGTTTCTGCAGCATCTGCCCAATCGACAAGGTTTGTGCCTAGCAAAGCTTGCTTTAAATATTCACTTTTAGGGCTTCTGGGCTTTGCAGTTTGTTTTCCTCTTCCATCTTAATCTGAGTTTTTGCACATTGAAAAAAGCTGCGTTTTTTTTCCTGAGGAACTTTGGAACAAGGGTGGGGATGTGGTAGCAAGATTAAATAAGTGTGTGTAAATGAATATCTATTAAAAATCAGAATGGAGACAAAAATAGAGACTCTCTAGATCTAACCTTTCTGCCAGATTCCTCTGTACAGGTTGGACTACGGAAAGAATGATGATCTGCCTGACTGATCACTGAACCATATAGTTCTTATTGCTTTTGACCTGATGAATAGTTTATGAATTGCTGATGATGTTCCCTCCACTAAGCAGATTACACACTTATAAAAGGCAGGCTCGTCTCTACCGAATCCCTCTCCCTCCTCCCAGGATTCAATGTCCCTGTCCTAGTTTGGATAGGCTTTCTGTAAAATAATGTTGCAGTTTGGAGAATGCAGTTCTCTGATATCAAAGAGGTCACATTAGGGTAATTTATCTTCTCTCTTTCCTCTTGAAAATCCAAGCCCATGAGTTGAATATTTAGGAAGAAATAAATTAGTCCAGAACCCTCCAGATTACCTATAGAGTTGAGAAATGACTAAACTAGAAACATGAAAGACCCATAGCAGTTGTTACATAAATGGAGTATGAATTATGCATAATTAATGGAGAACTAGTCCAAATCTTACCATAATTGCCATATTCTTACTAAAGATGACATGTGGTCAAAAGCACGAGCATTTTGGCAGCCAGTTTGGTACCACAATAAGACAAGCATATAGCATGCAGGTCTGATGATATTTGGTATGATTATGCTATTAAACTGGCAGTGTTCTGCACCCTAGTTGTAATCAAAAGATTCAGGGCCTGGGATTACTATAATTTTGAAGAGTAAAATCCTGGGCAAAGCTGTATTTAATTCGATAGAGCCCACTACTGAAATCCTTACATGGTGAAATGACTCATTGACGTCACTGGACTTTTGCCTGAATAAGAACTTGAGAATAAGGCCCTGAGGGATTAGCTGTGCTCTTCTCTGCTTACTCATTAAGTAAATCCCATGCAGCTTCTAATGAATGTAAAATGGTGTAAATGGAAAGATGGGTCTTATATAAAGTGAAAAAGGTTTTACTGGATTTATTGCAGACACCTTCATTTAGGCTACTTTGTGTATGTTTTGTTTTTTTTTTTCTTCAGAAGAGTGCTTTCTATAGAAGAACAGGAACAAGAACATCTGTAATCTGGATGTGATAACCAATATGACAGAAAATCTCTCAAGGAGTGTGGTTTCCAAACTTTTTTGATGTGGAGATCCCTAGCAAACTTCCAAGGGAAGTGCAGAACTCCTTCTAAGGAATTTAGGCAGCCTGCCAGTTGAAAGAGTTTTCTTTGTCATTTTTCATGCACCTTTTGAAAGTAGCCCACCCACGGACCCTTGATTTAAAATCAGTGTTGGAAGAGTTTGACCTTTTCCAAAGAGGCAACAACCGCTGCTACTTGGGTTGGTCCCCATAAACAAAGAAATAAATATTTGAGGGGGGAACATGTGGATCCAGTGCAATCACTGGCCAACTCTGGGGCCTTCAACACCTACTGTGCAACATTCTTGCTCCAAAATGATGTAGGAATTTTCCTTCTGGATAAGAATCAGGATCCAGCCCTGGCACCTGTCCTTCCTGCCTTATTGTTCTCAAACTGAACAACCTGGACAACAGGAGGAGAACCCCACGCTGCTGGGAAAGGGATCTGTCCTGCTTTCCCCCTCAGTGCTATGAATAATCTTGCAATTTTCTAGCAGTCAAAGGAGGGTAAGATTTCTAATTTCCCCAGGCATGATGGCTTTTTTTTCAGAGACAGTTTCCAGCCATCCTGAAGGAGGTGGTGGAAGTGTAAAGCCAAAAGAGTACTTTTTACTCTGGACCATGGCATGTGCTCACACTAGATCATGTCTAGAGGGCTTGACTTCATGAGGGACTCTGGCCCCACTGATCCTGGAAAATGGTCTTTTAGTTTCCTAGCTCAACTTCCTAAAATCCCTTTGGGCTGGTAGATGCTTTAGTGTTCATCCTAACAGGTACCAGCACCACTGATCCCTGCCTGTCCTTTGACAGCAGTATGTTGTTCTACCTTGACATGACTTTTCTCTGCCTTATGGAAAACACCAAAAAGCCATTGATATACCAGAAACCCTCAATGGCAACTGCATTTCTTTCATACAGTATTAAATTCACTGCCCCTGTTCTCCAGTGCCACTGACCTTCCCATTCCACAGCAAGTCAATGTTGAGATGCTGCTGAATCCTCCCTGGTGCCTTCAAAATGCAGGACACCCTCCAATCCTGCTGACTGGCTGGTACTGCTGCAGCCTTGGTGTGTGAAGGTGTTACGCACCCTCCCTACTGATGGCACGAAGGGGGACACCTCAGTTACCCAGCCTGGAGCTTGGCCAAACACAAGCAGGAGAGTTATGGAGAGGCTTAAGCCTCCCTCTTCCAGAACTAACACTTTGATTAATCACATTTACGTTCAACTAAGATGTGGATTAATGCATATTAGGCCAGGCCTATAGAGAGTACGGGGCTTTACTGATGAATACTTTTTAGTATACCTGATCTTGTTTGGGACAATCCCTTTCTCAGCCTGTCAAATAAAGCGATAAATGAGAGACTAACTTGAAATGTTATCCCGTTCATTGGCAAAGTATTTTTTCATATTCTTCCCTAATATTAGGGCTCTTCTTCTTGAAGGCAGAAAACTTAGCTAACCTTGCCATGTCCCATCAAGCACAGATGCTCTGTTTATTGTGTCATGAAAACAAACACCACATTTTTAATGTTAAATAAACATTTATCCAAAGGTTCAGCGTGACTGCTTAAAGCTTAAGTAAATCAACCACTGTAGGTTAACCTTTCCTTGCAACACTGTTTTTCCTTTCCGAAAGCACTGTAGCCATCAGATCTCACAGTTACATGTTTTTTCAACATGCCACTGTCAGGAGAAACACTTAGGGGAGAAATCTGGCACAGCAAATGCTTTTCCACCCAATGTTCCGTGGAGCTCAAGAAGTTTATGGGTTGCTGTGCTGTATCTTAAGGACATGAAAGATACAGTTTCAGCTACAATCCATCTGGAAAAATACCATGAATGTGAAACTATTGAGAGTTTAGGAGAAGTTAATGTTCCCTGGCACACGCATACCAGCGCAGTTCAATTACACAGTTACAAGCATGCTTTCCTTCTAAATTGGCTCAGTGGAACAGATCCTAACATGTCATACCAAGGTGTTTGCGTTACAAAGGGTTATTGTACTGTGGTTTAGCCAAAGGAGATGAGAATAAGAAGATACAAGAAAACATTTGCAAGGAATTTAGGCTGTGGCAAACGATGGCTGCTCTCTGCCCTGACAGAGCAAATGTTTTTGTACCTGCAAAGGTCCAATTAAGTTGGGTAAGCAGAAAAGTTATCCAGCTTAACTGAAGACTAAAATGGAAATCTGAGAAGAGCAAGGTGTCTTGCTCACTGCAAGGCAGCATTTTTTGTTTAAGAGTTTATTCCCTCTGCCGGTCAGTATATACAGCCGCTTTACTCTCTGCACATCTAAAACAGGTGACAGCACTGCACAATCAAGACAGGAAAAACACATGGACCGAGAACAGAATTGGAGTGCTTTCAGTGGAGGTGGCTATTTTTAGAGCAGGGTAAATGATACAGTGGAGGTGGGCAAGATGGGATCCTTTTCACCACGTGTGGCTAAGACAGCTAATGCTTGTTCCAGAGGGACTCTTAAAGGATCTTCTCACTTCCATGGAAATTCCTTCTTCTCCTCCTGTAAAATCCTAGAGCACTTTTAGTTTGGATGAAAACCAGACTGTGACAGGAGCTGGGACTGTGGGGAATGCACCTTATTTGTCCTGGCTACCTTTCGGACAGCTAGAAATGCTCCCCAATTTTCTTTGACTAAATGTCTCAGTTCTTCTTCCTTCTGTGGAGATTTTCACTGACAGCTAGAGGAAAAGTCTCAGCAATGTTTAAGCCATGTACAGTCATGGGATCTGCTTTCTGCATCTCGACTGAACTGAACTGTAAACATTTCCCATCAGAGGTTGAGCACACTGCAGAGATCTGCAGACACGAGCTGTGGCACAGGTCATGGGGCAAGACGTCCCACTTCTCCTCTGGCGTTCCCTGTAAGAGCCACCGCAGCTTCAGCACAGTGTACACCAGTCACCACAGTGTCAAGCAGAGTGTGGGCTTTGCAGAAACCCGTGAATGTGGCCTATCCAGGGAAATATTCCATCTCTTTCACTCTTTAAAGCAAAACAGGAACTGTTCTTGAAGGAAAGCTGCAGTCAGACACCAGTTTGTTGGCTTATTGAAGAAATACCTGGGAATCCACAGCCAGTGATTGCAGAAGGTCATACTAGGTGGGCTGACAGTTTCCTACTGCCTCAATCACTGAGGATCCTTGAGGCCCCAATGAGCTGTTGCTGTTGTCCCCATATGGCAGCTGTCACCTTTCCTTATTATGCCAGACCGAAGTGTCTCTTTCAGCAGTGCTATTCTCTAACATACAAGGTGGACCTTGCTTCTACATCCAGTCAAAGCTAAAACATCTGGAGATACCTTCCTTTCTCTTACCTGTGTCAGGGCTACTGCAAGTTTGCTTCCTCCTTACAGGTTTGCTCTTGCAGGTCTTTAGGGATGATTCAGCTATTTCCTAGCAGTGTGTAACCAGGCTTAAATGTATGGCTTGAAGACGGAGAGGCACCCAAGGAGTCTATAGCCTGATTAGTGTCTCTTACTCTGTGTTCCAACTTGCATGAGGCCTTTCTGTCCACCCTCTGTGTAGACATCCCATTTACAGGGCCAGCCATGGATATAACAACTGTATGGACTCCTAAAGGGACAGGCCACTCTATCACAGCCTCTCTGAAGCACTATAATCAGGCATAAAAAGTGCAATAATCCACTTCCATGTTATTTGCAAACTCTGTAAACAGTGGTTTTCCATGTCGATGTGGGGCACACTCCATGCCTCCTCACAGCTTTATCTGGAAGCTTGTTTCCTTCATATCTGCAGGCCCTTTGAATTAGGTCACATGCAACTTATGACTAAGTGAAACCACAGGAAGACCTTTCAAATCCCAAGACACTCCAGCCTTCTCTCAGAGGACATGCAAGAGAATACATGAAGCATGTATAACCTGCAACTCAGGTGATACTGGGGATGTAAATGGAAGTCAGAAAACCCTGTGAGATTCATTTCCTCAAGTTCAATGAAGAAATAAGGCATCCTTTACAGGATGGTTCAAAGTGAGCACCTAACTTAGCTGTTTGCTTCTCTCCATAGAGAAAGCTGTGTCTCTGCTGGCTAGGGGAGAAGGCTAGGTTGATCATACTCACTGAGATGAAGATATCTGTTGTGAATCCCATTTCTCCCTGACCTGCAGCCTCTCATACCCTCAAAATCTGCAGTCTGGGGTCAGTCTGCCAGGAGGGACAGACATCTGCCTACTGCTCAAGTGATGCTCCCTCAGTGGGAAACAGTGCAGTGTTTCACTTTCTATGTGCTGGGTCTCAATCAGATGCAGCCCCTCCACCCTCTGTCTGGGTTTCTGGTGCAATCCCAAGAGCATCAAATCTGACTGATCTCATTCAAAGTGCATCTTGGACGGTATGAAGGAGATGGTTTCCAGTTTGGACATCAGACTGATTCAGGCTATAAATACATCTGCTAAAAAGGCATGGAGGTGGGTAAGATGCTGGCCTCTCCTGCAGTTGCTGCTGGGACGCCCCAGATGTGGATGCTGGGATCCTCACAACTCAGTAACCATCGCTGCCCACTCAAGACCGTGCTGGAAAATCCCTGAGCTCTGCCACAACACTTTCTCTTTCCTCCACCTCTAAGTAATATCCACCAACCCATGCTGCTGCAAAACCACTATGGCTGTGGTAGTCTTCTGCTTAAAGAGCTAAGTGATTCCCTCCATTTTTTGAGGTAAACCACTAACCCAAGTCGATTGTGTACAGTGTTACTGGTTTGAGCCTCACCCTAGAAAAGCTTCATCCAGCAATCAGAGAGGTGTTAATGTACACTGTCCCTTCCACTAGTAATGGCAAAATGGGCTGTGGTGGGTGACACAGGAGCTCCTGCCACTGCTCCCCGCTCGCTCTGTGGGCACATCGCTGTCTGCAGGCAGGGATATGGACACAGTCCCTTCAATGAGTGTCCAGCATGGATAAACCCAGAGTTTTTCCTTTGAAAGTAGCCACCATGAGAAAGGGATTGGCCTTGAACGTACTACTTAGCTTCAATCAAGCAAGCATGATTTAGACTCATCCCTTCGAAAGGAAAACTGCAAACAAATGGTTGTTTTCTCCAGCCACACAGCAAAGTCCTGTTTGAAGTAATTTGCCCCCGAGGCAGAACATATAAAAGATACACCCCTGTTACAACCAGCTACAGCTTGCTAGGGAAAAAATCACTCCAGCAGCACTGGATCCCTGCTTTGGAGTGACTCACTAACAATGTTTATCCTTCATTATGATGCAAGTTTGGTTCATTAATTGTCTGACTATTATGTCACTAATTAGAGAACCCTAAATGACTAGGACAGGAGATGTTCACAACAGCTTGGTGGGGTGGAGGGAGTGACAAACAGGTCAAAGACTGGATGTAACCTAGCTTTAGAAGGGCAGGAGGGTTGGAAGAATCAGGAACAAAAACTTGTCTGGGACTCTCTCCTCCAGCTGCCACAAAAGGAAACACATTTTTCTTGCTGGGCTGTGGGCTGCAGAGGCAATGTTTTGCCATAGCAGACTTATTCTATGCTTTTTGGTAATATGGGGAGGGAAAAGAGGTGGACAAACAACTGCATCCTTTTAAAGTTAAAGAATCAAATCTTGTACAGAAACCAGCAAACAGAACTAATGTCCTCCTTGGGCTGAGTGACAATGCTGGATGAGTTGGGCATGGCACATGAACAAGTTACCTGGAGAAAAAGCTATTCTGTGACTTTATAGCACTTCAATTCATCTACTGTAAATATGCCTGCTTTTAGCCCTCAGTAGATATGAGGTCTAATAACATGCTCCCAGGAAAAGACAGCCAAATGTCTAACACATTGTAGGTTCTTTGCTTATTGCTCACTCCAAAATGAGCATGGACATTGATTACTATAATAAAAAAGACAAAAAAAAACACACTATGGATGTCCATAGTATCTACAAGTAGCAAAGCTGTTGGTGGAATAGTCTAAACTACTCACACCAAATACCCATGAAAAGAAGGCAATTCAGCTTGGAAAAAAAACTGCTTGAAAGTAGGAACTTGAGGAAGTTGAAAAAGCAGGCGTCAAAATGTCGGTCCTTCATGTTTGCAATTAGCAACCGAACATATGGGGGAGTGGGAGGACTCACTGCTTGCTCAGAGTGGAGCATCTGTTACACAAGAGATGCAGCAGTGCCAAGCTTCCCAAGTCCAAGGCACATAAACCTCCTTGCACAGCAGATGCACAAACGCGCGCCTTGCCTGCGTGCCCCATCATCACTGTTGCACAGAGCCACGGCACTTACAAGTGGCTGATTACATACTGCTAGCTGGAGGTGGGACTTGCCATGATTAGCATTTGAGAAGAGAGTTGTCTCAGATGCCAACACGTCTCCTGCCTGTCTCTTTCAGTCGAGGCATTTGATATTTATATTCATCACAAAAGCATTGGAGCATCCCATATAAGCAAGAACTGGTTAATGTTTAACCTCCTGGTTTTGCTTTTTCCTTTTTTCACTGCATCACTCTGCGTCACATGTTTTGCAGTGGAACCAGCTGTGCCCTGCTTTCATTAAGCCCTTGGCTCTTAGCACTCACTGGAAACATTTTCCAGCTGTGAGATGAAAGGTAAAAGATTTAAAATTATGTAGTGGACAGTAGATCTCTGAAACAGTTTATTCACAGTGAATCTGACATACTCCCTGCTAAATACCACAGGCTGTAAGAAAACTTTGAGCATAGCAGCCTGGCAACTTTTTTTTGAAAATGTAAAAATGGGCCACCTGAGGATCTGGAATCTTCTGGCTGTGTTCCCTGGCAATGGGCAAAGTCCACTTTTGACCAGAGGATCCCAGGACTTTTCAACTCATCAAGCCTGGGACGCAGCCCTGGGACTCAGCAAAGGAAGCACTGGGCAGCAGCCATTTCCCAGTCCTCTAGGTAATCTTCCTGGTAACTAGCAGTCTGGCACAACCACTTACCAAGCCATGTGGCAGCTGTATAGGGTCATCCTGCTTAGTGGTCCATGCCCTTTCGTCCATTTACTGTCTTTTCATAAATGCTTCACTCTCAGAATTGTAAATTCCTTACACCTCCATTAAGAAAGCACTCTGTCTTCCCCCTCATCTCCTTCCTCCCCCACCCATTTGGTGGTTTTCCCTCTCTATGGTTTCTATTGCTTCAGCTGCTCAGATCAAGAACCGTAATATTTTCACCACAGCTGAATAAAATAAACCCCACCCACTCATTGCCACAACTTGCCTTTAAACTAGCTGGAGCAAAAAAACATTCCAACAGGTAAAATATTAATTTACTGTGGGCTCAAATGAGCCTTGGAGCAGTTCAATGCTCTATGAAATTGTGCAGGACAGAGCAGGTATTGTCTGCACCTGAATTCATTAGACGTCAATATAAAAGGCTGGAGGTGGGCTTGTCGGAAATCGCAGGTCCAGGTTCTGCACTCTGTTGTGACTGCATGCTTCTCTCCTGGGCTCACCACAATGCCTTCCAATAGTCCGGGGTGCTTCAGATCCTGAGGTGCTTGAAATCCAAACTCAAATTTCTCTGAAGTTCAAGGTATCTAAATTCAATGGCCAAATGGAGAAAAAGCTCAGTGGTGCTGTATCTGTTGCTTGGACCAGAGCCAAGCATCTGGTTCAGAGATGTATCTGTGTAACTTTGCTTTTGCTGTGAAAACCTCGGACCTACTCAGCAGCAACCCTTCACTCCAGGAGGCATGCTAGTCCCTCTCAGTTCTGCTCAGTCTGGTTCAAGGCATCTTCACTCTTAGCAAGATGTAAAAAATCAACCAGAAGAGCTATGGAAAGAACAAGAGTAGGCGTGACACCGGACCCGTTCAACACAGTCTCACAGAAGCAAGCATTTGACAGCATAATCTGGCTGTTCGGCTCTATAATCTAAATTGACAACATGGATTGCTGTTACGAAAGAGAAAAATGAAACCATGTTTTCCCAGATTGTGGAGATTAATCCCGTCAGAGGAGATCCCATTTCCACAGTGACAGCAGACGGCTCCCCACCTCCCCCCCGCGGCACCTCACACTTGCAGGTCACCAGCAGGGATTTGGGCAAGAGGGGCTTGCTCAGCGTAGCGAGCCTCCCGAAACATGAAGGAGCAGCGACCTACAGGTCAGCCCCCACCTGTGGGTGCAGAAGTGGATGTGGGGGCAGGACCCCCTCAGCCTCACCCTGGTTTTGGCAGAGCATTGCATTTTGAGGGGAGAGAGGTAGGGCACAAGCCTGTGTGAAGCTTGGAAGGTGCCACATATCTTCATCCCAACCCGCACGTCCCCATGAGAAGGGCCTGCCATGGCAGGTGGCAAACAGTGATTTTCAAGGACTTTTTGTGGCTGCCATTAGCTGGTTGTACTACGGTAAAAAAGCTCGCTTCAGTTCAGTGCAATGAAATGAGCCAAAGCAGAGAGCTAATGCTCAGCTCTGGGAAGGAAGGTTGGGGAGGTAACCCAAAACCCCACATATATCAGCAGCTGGTAGTGCTGCCCCCAGGTGTGCTTCCCTGCAGGGCTGGTGGTGAGGAGCACTCTTATTCTGGAAGCTGCTGGACCTGCATCCCTGGGGTCCAAGCTGCACCTTCTGGCTGTTTCTCATGTTCATTGCTCATGCAATCATTTCTCTGAGATTCACAGAGAGACTGAGGCCAAGCAAGACCAGATATAATTTCTTCCAAGGAAGTTTGTAACTGTCTGTCTGATTTAAAATATGAGAAGCTTCTGAATTACTGATGTGGAAAATATCTTTCCAGGAACGCTTGCACTGGTCTTGTTAATCACATAGTTACACTGGTAAAACATCACAGGTTCTCCGGTGTTTTCCCCAATCGAGAAAAGTGACTGTTTTGACACTGGACTATTACATTTTGCTCACTTGCATTACAAAGCCACAAATAAGATTTGGGTTCCCTGAGACTTAGCAGTGTAGAGAAAATGAAAGAAATCACCACTGTGCCTCAGTTTCTCTTGAGAGTGGCATAAGAATCAAGCACAAAGAGATATGGTGGCTTGCTCAAAGCTACCTGAGCAGTCAGTAGAAGATGATAAACCAAGCTTAGATTTCTTGACTCTCATCCAATTGCCTTTCCATGGGACCTTATTCTCTTCACTGACAATATGGCCATTTGTTTGCATAAGGCCTCATGTATTAAGGCATTAGGGAAGACCAACGCACAAGCAAACAACTGGAACAAATCTCATCTGCTTTAAAAGGATTTTGTTGATGAAATAAAATTAATGAGCATTTGAAGAATTTTACAAAGAGTTTTGCATAGCACTTAATATATCATAAACCCCATACAGATCTTTCCTATCTGAATGATAGGATGGTGTTAGCTCCTTCAGAGGAAAAACAAGACCTCAACTGCAAATGAGTGACAGCCTGCAGCTTTAAATATCAGCTCTGGAGGGCAGCTATTTCAGCACAACAGATGCCTTTCTCCTGTGAAATTCTGACACAGGAGATGCTTGGGTTCATATATGCTTAACTGCTCCATCCTTCAGCACTTCCTTTCCCTCGAGTGAGGGAAAGTTAAGGAGGGCTCCACTTCCAGTAAGGATGCAAATGCTGTTTTGAATTACAAAGAGGAAAATGAAGGACTCTCCCTGGGCAGCCTGACATGTGTTATAAATTCCTTTGTTGTAGGCATAGTCTTGGGTCTTCCTCCATCGAATAAGAAAACCAAAGGGTTCAAAATGCTTTAGCAACACAAAGAGCCTGGTTTAACTCCCAAACCTTGAGCAATCTTTCCTCCCACCCCCCAAAAAACCCCAAGACAACAGGAGGCAACAGGCTCCCAGATGCTTCTGTTGTAGTTACATTTCTCAGTGTAGCAGACCTCTGGCTGGCAGTGGCTTACTTTTTTAAGCAGGCAAGAAGCAAGCACGGAGGAGTTAAGACAAACCATAATATACATAAGCTGAAAGCTGCTGGGGAAACAGGACAAATTAAACAAGGAAGGGCTTCTCTGTGCTAGCATTTCCAAGCCATTTTTTCCTGATTTGGTCCCATTGCTGCACATAGAGATCAGGTTGGTTGTATGGCTTGTCTGAACCCAAACAGCTCTCTTTGCTCGTTCACCAAGCCAGACTTGAAAAGGTTAGAGAAACGCCTGGACTTTGACATAGCCTACTGCAAGAAGAAAGATATTGTCAGGATATTATCCTTGCATTGTTGAAGTATGAGGAGGGACGCATGGAGGAAGATTGTGCCTCATAGTTTAATATAAGATGGCTAAGAAATAATAGTGAATGCAAAAAAGACAGAGAAAAAATGACAGGACTAAATAATCTTTCAAAACTCGTAGTTAAAGATCAAGAAATACAGAATTAAAGGGAATTTGAACTGCCCTGCCCAACAACCAGGAATATAAGCCTGACCAGTAATACAAAAATAGCATCTTCTTATAAAATGAAAAATCTGTGCTAAGCCACAAAGTTTCAAAGTATCATCTGGTTCTTCTGTTAAAGTATGATCTTTCTCTGACAAACGCAGTCCTGCTACTGTCCTTCCAAATAGAAAGAGAGGGAGAAAACTGCTCAAACATGATGAAATAAACTCATTACGAAAATTACAGAATCTAGAGCAATTACAGGTGAAGATGTGGAAAGAGATTCTTTGAGGGGAGGTTTGTAGTGCTTTTTCCAAATGACTCACACCTGTCAGTGTCCTGAAAATTATCATCTCTGAAAGATGTAATCTTCTGGCACTCAAGGTGGAATCATCTTATAGAGTAAATTAAAAAGAAAAAAATAGGTGGGTATGTGTGAGCAAGGGACTGGTGCTCCCCAGCTGTGCCCTGCTGGAGGGAAGAGGGCAGTTTGCCAGTGACCCTTGATTTGGGAGATGAGAGAGTCCATTGGCTTGCTGCTTACAATGCACAGAAAGCAAGGTTTCATAGGAAGGGTTTCAACCTTTGCAGCTGGCTTCCTGGAACCTCCATATCTACTCTGGTGATGGATGGATTAAATCTTGAGTGGTCTGGAGGTTTGAGCTGGTTTAGGCATGCCACCAGGCCCCTAAGTTTAGGTGCTTAATAGGGCTCCTCTACCTTGCAGGAGCGGACCGGAAATACCACTGGGACCAAATCCTTGTAATTCGTACACAGTGCAAACCAGTGTGGGGGCTGTGGTCAGAGCTTCATGCATATACTGGGTCACAGCAAAGCTGAACAGTCAGTCAGTGATGACGAGGCGAGCAATCCCAGCAAAGATCAACAGAGAAGTTAGCTGGGACCCACAAGCACTGAGGAATGATGATTGTGCACTGAGCTGCTTGGAAGTCCCTCAGGAGGTCACAAAAGTGACACTGGCCAATCCTTGCTGCTTCTGACAAAATTGTTCATTTGTCTTTCTCTCCTGCTGCAAGTAACAGCTTGTCTTCCTGCTGGGTGCCAGGTGTAAATACCCTTCTGCCAGGTCTTGATTGTCAGCCAAAGGGTTGGGTTCAACAGCTGAGAGTGTCCATGTAAGTCCTACTTTAAATGTCCTATCTGGGAACCTGCATTCTCCTTTCAAGCAACAAGTTAAAAAAAAATTGGCTAATTAAACATTGCTTCATTGGGTGAAGACAGGAAAGAACAAAACAAATAGTCTGGAGGCCAACACTACCAACAGTCCCTCGACTGCAAACACAGCGACAAGAATCACAGCCTACCTTTCCTGGGAAAAGCAGCTCCCCACCACCATCCCCTCAAGCCCCTCAGCTCCCATGCTTCTGGGCCGTGGAGGGGACAAATGCTGAGGCCCTTTCACTCATCCGTTCATAAGTAGCCAGGTGGAAGCGGGAGCTGCTGGTTGGCTTGGGAAGAGCTGAGCTGCCTTTTCAACCACTGCTCCTGCTAGCAGTTGTCTCTGCCCGCTACCCTGCTCACCTTCTCTTCTTCACTGAGTTTAAGTGCTCAGTAGATGACAGCTGCATGGGGGCCCCAGGAAGACTCCTTCCCACATGAAGACATTTCCCAGACAGCCTCCTCTCCTTCTTCCAACGGCCAGACCTCCAGGGCCTCAAGGCTGCAAGCTGCATTGCTGGGTTAGGGAGACTCAGGTTTGTTGGATACCTTTGGGTTGACTAAGACTTTTCATATCCCTACTATATCTTTTTCAGTTCCTTCAACTTCAATTTGTCTATTTGTGTGGATTTCTCTCTGAAATATAAACACCCTGTGTATTGTACAAGGTGCAATGAAAACAAAATATTTTTAGGTGTTCCTGCTGGCTCTGTGCATGTCTCCTCACTACTCTTCTGGCTTCTGGTTCTGGGTTGTTCTCCAGGGGAATCTACTCTTCTTCCTCTTTAAACATCAGCACCAGCCTTATATATCAGGCTAACAGAAACTGCATTTTTTTAAAGGCTATAAAACATAGTGGGTTGTGTGAAGAGACCTTGATTTACTGAAATTTTGCATTAAAAGCACATCTTTACAGCTGTAAATTTTTTGTATGTTACTTATTTTTATAAAATATATAACAGGTGCTTAAAAATACACAAACAGTCAACAAAAACTTTGCTTATATGACTCAGTATTTGGAAAGTCAACAGAAAAACTGGGCTCAGTGCTGAGCCACTGGCAACTCCGTGGCTTCCTTTTTCCCACCCGTTTTCACCTCCCTGCACTCTCTCCCTGCACACTTCATTACCACGTCACTTCTAAATCCATTGGAACAGGATTGCTGATGCTGTGTTTGCTCACAGACCTCAAACTCTCTAAGCATCTCTAGTGTTCTGTGAAGGTCTGTGTTAAAAGCCTTTTAAAAGTATGGCTAGATTAGATCTATCACTTTATTCCTGTTGGCTCTCTGGCTGCAATATAAGCATCTGAGCTTTGACTTAGATGGAATTATGGCATTAAGAAAAACACAAGTAAAATTAATGACCGGACAATGGTCTACCTAAAGGAATATATTTATTCCTTACGACCTTCACGCTAAACTGTAATATAAGCATTTATTTTTTTCATGATAAGATTCAGTTGATAGTTCAAACATACCAAAATTAGACCTCATAGAGAGGGGTATTCAAGCTCCTTACTTGGTGTGACCTGTGAATATATTCTTTTCTGAGTCCTAAAGCTACTGTAGTCCTTCTAACACACTTCTCATTGAGGCTTTTTTCAAGTACATTTGTGTGTGGAACAGAAAAGGAGGGAGCAAAAGGAAAAGTTAATGATACACCAAGGGGCGGGGAGGAGAGAGAAAAGATAATCATCCATATTAATACAGCTTATGCAATTTCCAGATGTTTGTTAATGAAAAAAACACAGAAAGGATGAAATTAAGAGGAAAACTTAAATAAAAATAATTGAAAACCAAGTTCATATTTGTCTAAAGTTTGCTGCAGCTCAGCAACCCTTTGTGTGAACCTGGACTGATCTATTATTTCACATCAAAACCACGCCAGCCAGGGGATTTTGCATGGTTAGGTTGTGAGACCAGATGATTCTCACTACTTCCAGGGTTTATTCAATTCCCAGAACACAAAAGAAAAGCCAGAGGGTGCAAGCCTGCATGAACTGACATAAAAGAGAAAACAGCAAATCTCTGAAAAGCACAAGGGCCAAGTTTTACATAGCTCCAGTTGTGAACTACGAATTTCCACATATACTTTCCACACTAGTGATTCCTTTGAAATTGCACACTCTTCCCCTTCCAGCCCAGAGAGCCTAAAGTTACATGTGCCTTGACTCTTCTGTAACTACATAGCTTGGCCCTCGATCCTCATCTGCAATGCTACATTAAAGTTCTCAGGAATCCTTAGCCAGACACAGATTTGGGACAGAGGAAGAAACCGAGGGTATTGGTGCATGCTTCTGGTCATGTAAGGCAGTAGTGATCATACAGCTGCACAGCTCCCTCCACGCTCAGCATGGTTGCCTTGGCTTGTGCTAGACTATTTTTAAATCACAGTATGCCATTTCCTCATGCTTTTCATTCTTTCATCTTGCTGTTGCTTAGAAATGTTATTCTCATTTGTTTAAATGGCTGGACTACTAAGCAGTCACGATTTCCTTTCTAATCTACGTTGACTGCAGACTGCTATTTCTCAGTCATGCTCACCCATTTCACCATGCAGAATTTATACTTCCCGTATGATATATATAGTGCCCTCTGACGCTAGTTCATCTGCTTCTCAGTTCATTGAAACAGTGTCCAGGCAATGCCATACTGTCCTGAGAATCCCACAGATGCTGTTTCACAACATTTGTCATACATTTCCCTCATTGTAATTATTCATTACAGCTTCAAATCTACACAGGAAGGACAGCAGTTACCCAATTGGAGATCCTACATCCATACATTTCTCTGACATGGTTCATCAGTCTGTTTTCCTCTGTGGAAGAGATCTAGAGGTTTTACTCAAAAAAGAGGTCCATTTTGGTATCAAACTGACGGATGGTGAAAATAAGAAACCCACAAGTACCCCTCTGCAACTAAAAGTCACTAAATAACTCTGAAATATGTTCTCTGTTCAGCTATAATTTTTTCTCCTTGGCATCTATATTTGAATAGCTCATTTTGTAGTGATCTCTGGGAAGTTATACAACTAGCACTGTACCTAAAGGTTTGCAAACTGACAGGCACAAGCTACCTCTAAGTGGGATGCAAAAATGGCCAGCAAAAAAGAAGGATGTGTCCTCTAGTGCTTGCAAACAGCAAGGACCAGAGCCCTGAAACTTGCTGCTGCTGCCATTGCCGCTTCTGGTTTCCAAATCAGTGAGGGTTTGGGAAGCTCTCTCCTAGGCGATTCCTCCTACTCAAAAATCATCATTATTAGCAATTCTCTCTCAGAGAATGAAACAGTTCTTGCCTGAATTAGGTCATATGGGTCTCTGTGTTTTCAACAGGAGATTTTTCATGTTAGCTTCTGGAAGTGTGGCCAATTCTCTTTTTGCTTCTAGCAGCTGTTGGGCACTCTGCATTGCCCAGTCCTCAGCTGGTGCAAGGCAGCATAACTCCTTCACAGTAAATGGGGTTGAATCACATTGTGCCATGGAGGATGCCACATCATGGGACAGTGCTTGCTCTAGAAAGTATCCTGGAGCCACATGGGCTCTTAGCTTCTTTACTTTCAACTTTTCTCACCATGGTACTCATCTGTCTAAGACTTGTTTACATTTTTGTGCATTTACTTGCTGGCTGTGATAATGGTACGTACCATGCCTGAGTTTTTCTTGTGCTGCTGACTGACTGAAAATGGTTCCCGTTGTGATTTGGATTTGTGTCATCTACCAGTATTTTAGATTAAGAAAAGTGCTGTCATGGAGCATGTCGGTCCCTGCACTGAGAGTGCAAAATTACAACAGCAACTCTGACCACTGTCAGGAGCTTCCAAGCCAAGTCTGAGGTCAGGATTTTTTTTTCTAAAAAAACCCCCTTGAATTAAAAAAACAAAACCAATTACAGTCTATGGCTCTGGGTGATCTATTCGCTCATTCCTAGTCATTGGAAGATACTCACATTACTTGAGGCCTGTGCCACTGGAAGAGCACATGCTGCAGGGAATCCTGGCATGGTAATCATAAATCACTTCCCATTCCTGGGTGACTCAGGAGTGGTTCATATTAAGTAGTAGTCCAAAGTTACAAAAGTTTTATCGTATTTTAATAAATTAGAGATCTGTTGAAAAGGCTGAGAAAGGAAAAAACCCTCTGCACTTCATTTTTTGCAATCAAATCAGCTAGCAGTTCCTGGGTTGGCCCTGTTAATAAAAATTTCCAAGCCAATTAGTCTTAAGATGCCATCTTAATTTCTCGTTGCTTTGGAGTTTCTCCTAGACTGACAAAGGAGGTAAAAAAGTAGCACATGATGGGACAAAACTGCCAAATTCTCACCTCCTTGACAACCACTATATGTGAAACAAGTTGGCACTTATCTTAAGTCAAACTAGTCTATGGGACTGTTGGAAGAATTTAACAATTTCAATACCTCAGACTACTTTCTGACACACTCTGCTGGCCCCTGTGCAGCTGCCAAATCTGCAGGGTTCCTGGCTTGGATCTGACTAAGGACATCTTTTTCCAACTGGGAAATTACTTCAGATTGTGCAATGTTGTCAGGAGATTTCGAAATTTAAAGCTAAACCTGAAACTAAGACTATCTTACTGCATGTTTTCCCAGCTTGTGCCGTATCTTTGAAACAAGTTCATTTAATTCAGGCTTATTTCACTTTTTGTGGGGTTTGAACTGTAAGAAAAAATGATATGGTTTATAGAAGCTGGCAGGGTAAGAGAGAACAGGAATCCTACCTGTCATTTCATCCTTTTTTTGTGTGTGTGTGTGTGTATGAATTCAAGTACTTTCAGTACAAGTTCTCCCTAATCCTCTAGCTGCCATTTGAGAATGGAGAAAAAAGAATGTCTTAGTTAATGTGCTGGTTAGTTAACTCAATTTGACCTTCGAATTAGAAAGATGTGCTGACTTCTCCATCTCATCATTTCAAAGAGTCTTTTACAGCCCTGAGAGAAGTGCCTGAACAGATTTCAGCTTGTGACGTTGGGCATGTGCCCCCAGTGCTGGGCTGTTTCCCTCCCGGAGGTGCAGCACAACCTCCTCTGTGGAAATGGCTTTTAGACCTAAAGGTCTAAAATAATGAGGAGTCCTTCTGCAATGTTTTCCCTCATTTTAGATTAAAAAAAAATTACGTAAAATCTTGTTTGTTTCCGTTAACTTGAGAGGGCACGGAGTAAATGCACACAGACCAATATGATCGTTAAGCAGATCTCGTTTGTTTTTGTATCTGAGGGTACATTTATACTATTCTATTGAGGGTACATTTATACTATTCTGGTTTTGTGCACGCTCCGTGTACGTGTCATTTCTATTATGATTGGTTAGTATGCTTTGTTCACACGCCTCTATATTAGTTCTGATTGGCTTATGCTAAAAAGTTATATCTTGCAGGTGCAGCATTCTTTCTTATTTTTCAACTTCCCCATATCTTATTTTTCTCATAGCCAAGGCCCTTGTTCTGTATTATGATTGGTCAGTTCATCACCACCCCATTACCACCTCCTGGACATGCCTGGACATAGCTCGTTCAGTAGCTCGTTCCCACCACTGTCCCGTGGGAACCCCACACTTGTTCATTTAAGAGTAGATATTTTCACAGCACTTGCACTTATGACTGTAAAAACCTAAGAGAGTAGAAATGACATGGCAAAGATTTTTTTTGTATGCATTTCTTTGATGAGAAGTTCCCACAAACAATCTTTATTTCTTGTAGAAGGCTGAATGAAGAATAATCTTAGCAGGACACTGCTGTAGACTAATATTCTCTCTTTCCAGGAGATTAAGAAATCTATGCAATCTATGTCATCTCACCACTTTCTCATCTGGAATAATCTCTAGGATAACTTCTAAGTAATTATTAATATAGCTATTCCATGTAAAATTACTGTTGATTCCCCTCCCCGTCAGTGTTCAAGGCCAGGCTGGATGGGGCTTTGAGCAACCTGGTCTAGTGGAAAGGGGTTGGAGCTAGACTGATCTTTCACGTCCTTTCCAACCCAAACCATTCTATGATTCTATGATTCTATGATTCTATGATTATCTCTCTGAGCTTGTGGAAAACACCACTTTTAAAAGATCTTGTATAAATAATAAAATACATCTGGCATTGCAAGGTAAACTTTATTCCTTTAACACTAACATTTTTAGGTTAAAGATTGTGTGTGTGTTTGCAAAGCCCAGTGCTTTTTTTCAGTGCTATTGTAAGTTTATTAATGTTTTGCTCATTAAGGGTGACCAACATCAGTAGTTAAGAAAAAAAATCATAGGAGAAGCACTCAGATAGCTGGATGCACCATCATAACTTAAATTCTGCCATTCTTACCTCCCTTCACTTTTTGTAAATAAACAAATATGTCCTTGCACTAGTAACTCCTCCTTGAATGTGGTACCACCACTACTACCAACTAGGACAAAGGAAACTGATGACTTTAAACAGTTGTGCAATATTATTTAGAACTATCCTTTTTTTTTCCTTCCTAGCCCTTACAAAAAGGGATTTAGTCATTTTTCAGAAGGATCTAACGGTTTTGGGTACTCCAAGTCAGAAACCTCACAGATATTGTCCCCTGTCAGGAAGCACCGAGCTCCCCGGGAAACAGGCTCCCTGCAGGATTCCCAGCTTGGGCACAAGCAAAACCAAATGAAAACTTCAGCAAGGGAACTAGCTCCCCGGCAGCAAAAGCCGACATCCTGGTGGGCTGATTGTACCTTGCAAGAACGGCACACATGACTTAGGATCAGTCTCCTTCAGCATCCTCATTCAGCCCTCCGTGCCTTTTGTGAGCTCCCACAATTCACTGAACTTTCCTAGGGGCCTCTTTGTTACTCCCATTCATCTCCCTTTTTTGTCTTCTCTGACAAATGCTTCTGCTGTAGTTCACCAGCCTCCTTTGTGTACAACATTGATTTCAGTGGAAAACCTGTCTCTGAAGATCAGGCTGGTTCACTGCCCTCTTCTCCATTCTCCTGCTCTCCAACTCCATGCTGTCAGCTTGTTCAGTCACTGAAATTTCCCCTATGTTTTGCAAGTTAATGGTTTCTTTATAGACTCAATAGATGGGCATTTCTTCCTTGCCACGTTCCTTTTCCTTGAGTTTCAGAAATGCACATAACTTTAAGCTACTCTCCAATTACAGCTAAATTATTCCCTAAGGCAATTAAGGTGAAACATTACTTCGAAAGACGTTGCTAGTGTTTCAAATTAACAGCAGCATTTGATACAGTTGTCAGTATTTTTCCATTAACAGTCCTAACCTCCCCACCCTCCCTGTGAATGCATAAAATCGATCTGATTCACATGGAGCTGATGTGAGGAGTTCAGGTGCAGTTTCTCCCAGTGAAGCTGAAATAAAACATTTGCCAGGACAAGCTGATTCTCAGAACTCCCTGCTTCATTTATTGATCTCTTTCATTCAGTGCATTACAACTCAAAAACCTCCCCTGCGCCCCCCCCCCCGCTAGCTTTTAATCCCCTTTAATCAGTGGTAGATCATGTTTCAGCAGGGCTTTAATGGATTCTTGAGGATAGTTACGGAGCGCTTTACCCTTATGACTTGGCGGCTGTGTAATCAGTCTACTGGCTTAAAATCTGTCTGATTTCCTGGAATTCTTCTGAAGAGAACTGAAAGGAGCCTGACAGTGACAGAATTACACCGCAGCAGGGAAATCTGCTCATGCTCATGGTATGCGCTACTGGTTACTCATTTCTCTCTCTACATGCCTACCAGTGACAGCCCAGTATATGCGGCAAGAGAACAACAATGCTCACACACAGGATTCCATAAAGGCCTGATTGTCCATGTACGCACAACGTATTTCCAAGGTTAAAAAAAATGTAGTTACACTGTCCAATGCAGCACTCCCTTTGGCATTATTTATACAGCCCTGAGCTTTCATTCCCTATTGACGGAGGATAAAGAGAAAGCTTCGGGCAACCTAATTCTCTGAGATACAATCAAGGCCCATATGATCTGTCTTTGCCTTGAGTAATGCTGGCATCAAGCTAAGCCTTAGCGAATGACAATGCCATCTTTGCTCAAGTAATGCGTATTTCTTGAGGACAACTTCATGCATGGTTCTTGTATGTTTATTGCTTGCCTTTTCTTTTTTTAGATTTTAGGTAGATTTTAAAGCAAATTAATATTAACATATTGTTCAACTGTAAATGTTTTCAGATGAAAACTCTTGAGATAAATGAAGGTATAAGGATGTGTAAAACTGCCCATTGATCTGCCCAACTCCATTGATCTGCTCTGAATAAGGAAGTGCAGAAGGATACCTTAAAAAGTCCAAGATGGCCATTCAAGTACAGTGGCAGCTACAATGCCTGGAATACTGGACTCAAGAAAACATCTAACGTTAGAAACAGCTCAGTCTCATAGCACTTCCCTAATAAAATTTGGAAAAAGCAACATTCTGAGCTTTGTACTTGTCAATATAACCCTTAGAAGTACTGTAAGCATTCCGTATGCGGTGAGCAGGTATCCTAAATAAATGATTAGGCATAACAGAAGAGCTAGCAGAAGGACAGCTCTGGTTTGCATTCTGAGGGAACACGGTGTTACCCTGAGCCTTTGGCCAGCACAACCTAGATATGTGGATAGCGACTGCGCCTGACGTGTCTCTCAGACCAGTTCCTGTTCCTGCCACAGTCCTCCATGAACAGCAAGTGATGCAGCAGGCAAGCAGAACCATTTGAAACAGAACTTGGTACAACATATTGAGAGGATAAAGTTTTGAGCTAAGGCTACACTTTTGGGTAATTTCATGGCCAAGTTTGTGTACATGAGTCAATAGCCTCGACCAGCCCAAACCTTTCAAAAAACATGATCTTTTTTCTCTAGGTCTTTTCTTCATATTATAATAGATCTCTCTGTGGCTGGCAGCATTTCGGCACACAGGTACCAAGCTCAGTGTGAAACACATTGCTACCATGTTCACAAGACAGAAACAACCCAACACACAGCTCTTTCATGTAAAGCACCTTTTGTTCTCCCCAGAAGTCCATGATGTGACCTCATAGCTCAGTTCACAAACAGTGGACAAAAGCCCATAAGAATTTACATGAACAGACCAAGGCACGGAGCAAAGAACCCATAATAAACTGGGAAAATTAAAAGATCGCATTGTCTTTCTCAAAATATACAGCAATTGTCATGTGCACTACAGCCAAGGCCACTCTGAGAGAAACCATTCTCCACAGATGTGCTTGTCATTTATTCTGCAGGAGTTAAGCTCCACATCACAAATATTTTTGCTACCAGTAAACACTAAGGAAAATGGAAAACCAGTTACAGACAGCAAAATAATTGCTGTTCATGGCTGCAGAACCTGTCACTGCCTCAGCAACTTGCAGACCCTGCACTCCAGGACAAATGAGTCCTTCTGCCTTTCTTTAGGCTTCCTGAGTGCACGTAACAAGCACAGAAAAGGTATGAGAACCAATGCCAGTTTGCTGTTCAGTTTGGGGTCTGTTGTCTGTCCTGTCTGCAGAACAGCTCTCAGCCATGAAACGCTAGTGAACTGAGGGCCTGATACCTAATTCACAGCTGGTGAAGGAGGTACATTTCTGCTGCAAACTGTTCTAAAAGCAACTGCTAGAGATGGAAATACAAATAAAATTAGGAGATTGAGAACTAGGCTTTCTTTTAAAGGCTATATGAGTCCTAAGAGAAATCATCCTTATGTTTAAAACTAAAACCTAATAGGTAATATTTCCAGTTATCTTTGCTTATTTTTTCCAAATATCCAGATAATAGCTGACCCTGCTTTGAGCAGGAGGTTCCTGCTCAGAGACCTCCTGAAGTCCCCGCCAGCTTGAACTCTCATGTGATCCTATAATTAATAATTAGCTGAGAATTGAGATAAGTTCTTAAATCCAGCTTAATGAGTTTGAGAAAGCATTATGTCTACTTTTAAAGCATCCACAAGTTGGTCTGTCCTGCTTCAAAGTCCACAAATGAATGCTTAGAAGTAGGTTGCACCAATAACAGCTACTGTGAAATAAAGAGGCGGTTAAAAAGGTAACACTATTTCTTTTGCTGCCTTTGAAGCTGCTAGAGAAGATGACCCTAAATATTCAGATCTTTCAGCCTCTCCTATAGAAGGTCCACATGCCTTCCTGGTGGCAATACAGAATTCCTTTCCTCACCACTTTCTCCTTTCATTCCTGAGCCTTTATGTAAGCCTTGCAAATGGCACTGCCTGCACACCGTGACAACTTCCGCAGACCTAGAACCACATGCAAGCTGTGATTCTCACTCCCGAAGAGAAAGAAAAAAAGAAGAGGAAGAAACAAAACTCAACAAGAAAGAGAAAAACACCCCATCTTTATGAGATTTCCTGTATTTCTGAATCTGATGCCTAGCTTTTAGATTAGAGGCCTACCCAAATTCCAAAGCTAGAAAACGTCATGAGATGTAAACTACTGGTTCAAGAACAGCCCCAGCTTCTCACCAGAGCTTTTACTGTCTCGTTCAAACTCATTCTACTACCAACACAAAGAAATAAATTTCTCCCAAAGCCCTGAGTTCCAACTATTAAAAGAAAAACATACCCCCAAAAGATCATCTCCCTTCTGGTCATAAAGCAGCAGATTTAATAGGACTCTGTTTTAATTCAGAGCACCTGAAGGAGCCCAGCATGCTGACCCTCAGCTCTACCCGGTTGCACTTGTGAGCTGGGGCTCACTACCTTCCCGGGCACCCTGTCAGACTCTCCCAGACAGGGTACCCAAACCAACAGGGCTGCAGTTCACCAGCTGAGTGTCTGGCCCTTATTGGTTTAACTCTATCAGCTAGTTGGATCTGGTTAATATTAGAGACTAATAAATTTCATCTGTTTTGGAAACAAAGGTGAGCCAACAGTTAAATCTGCCATCAGTAAAAAAATTAAAAAAGGGTTAGAGGAAGCCTGAGAATGATTAATGCTGGGCCCAAACTAACCAGAAAACAAATACTCCTCAAAGCTACCATCAAGAAGAAGAGATCGAAGCCAACATTTTGATGCATGATGTAGAAATAACTCCGACTGAGAAATGTAACGCTGGAATCAATTTTATCCAATAGCGCAAACAATAAAAATCACAAGCCAAAGTCTACCCTGGATGTACACATGGGACTCCCGTTGATTTCAGTCCTAGCCACACACATGCATCTGAGGGTGGATTTGGGAACCCAAGGTCTTTAATCCACTACCTATACTAAGCTTAGTTATTACATGCATTAAGGATGAGGGTTGCATAACTGTAACTGAGAACAGAATTTGGCCCATTTGTTGTAAGCGCTGTCTGAAGTGGCTTTTCTCCTACTAAAGAAACCTAACTTTTTAGGGTTATGAAAAGTTGTAAGTGGCATGTCGTAAAAAACTTCCAGTCCACAATATAAAATGCACCCTGGAAAACTACTTAAATGATCAGAATCCATCTTCTAGAGTCAGGAAATGATTCACTGTAGAAAGAGAATGAGGAAAGGCTCTTTCAGTTGCTTTGGCTCTAGACTGGACTGATGTCCCTGCTAGTTTTCTGACTTTCAAGTCCTTTAGTACCCTTCTATCCAGCCTGTACTGTCCCTGTAAACATCTGACCCTTTGCTCAAATATAATATTACTGCATGTTTCTCCCCTCTTTGCTTTGGCTAGCAACACTAGGAGGACAGATAAATAACCAACGATGTCAGAAACATACACCATAAATCACTGGGAAATTGAGGTAATTTGAATAGTCTCACTGAGTGCTGATACTCATTAACTACGCACGCAGCTTTAGGAAAGGCTGCATGCAATTGCAAGTCATTAACCTGAGGTGCATCCCGCATCCCACATGCCACAGTGTGCTCTGCAGAGCCTGACCCAGCACTGCTGACCTTAGCGGGGTGTTCTGCAGAGTTCATGGCTCACGTTCTGAATGCTTAAATCCACCTGGAAAATCAACCAGGTTATGTTTTTCTTAAGAATTCTATGCCAGTGTTCGGAAAAGATAAATTATCACAAAAATTGTTAGCAAAACGAACAGAGGATTTACAGGGGACTACAGAAACGTAGGTGTTTGCACAAGTTCTGCATTTGCTTAGGGTCATTGGGAAATTCTAGCTTTTATGGGCTGAACTTTCAAAGGCATAAAGAGCAGCTAGGACATTAATTGCAATTGAAAGCCAATGGAAATGAGGTGCCAAACCTCCAGTTCTGCTCTCAAGAATTTTCCTGATCATTTAGCAACACTATTGCTATTAATTTCAAGGACACACAAATCTCTGGCTGTCAGGGCCCTGAGGGCACTCTCCGCGGGGTTCAGCTGCCAGGGTCAGGGTGAGTGGGGGGCTGTTCCAGCCTGTGATGGCCATGGAGGGCTCTCAGCAGTGCTGGGGGGAGGCTGCTTTCAGCCAAGCCAGGCACTTTGACCCTGCTAGAGCTACGACCATTCCACTCTGTAGGAGCGTCCCAGAGGGATATACCACCATAACCTTTAAAAGGTCTAAAGACAGGCTACATGGAGGCTCCCTGAGGCAAAACACCTGACCTCTGAGAATATCTAGCCAGACTGCAGCTGAGCCCTATCTTCACATCCTACATCTTGGTGATGAACCTGCTTGTGGACTTCAAGAAAATCCCACTGGGGCTGTGGGAAGATTTGCATTAGTTTCAGCACGGTGGCATTTTAAAAAGGGGGCAATTTACTGTTCTGAGCATGTTTAGATTTATCTGCAGAGAAAGAACAACTCCAGTGCAATAAGATATCACGCACCAAGCAACACAAGGTCAATTCCCACCAGCAGCTTGGGAGAAGGCTTTTCCCAACAAACAACCTATCTCCCATGGGCATTTGCTCCACCTTTCTTCTACACTGAGACACACAAATTGTATCACAAAAATCATGAGTATACACATATTTTTGACCAAAGGTAGGTACTTGCTTCAAAGCATTTGGTGTCTAACTGAGAATGAGGTCTGATTGTTGAAGCTGTAGCCAATAGTCTTGGGAAGCACTGATAGATGTGTTGAAGGAAATTTACAACAAATCCATCAGCACATCCTGGAGTTACCTGTTACAGTATTTCTCTGGCTTCCTTAAAGAGTAAGGGAAAACTGATTTGCAAAGTAGACTGTAATGAGCATCGGTTTATGGGAGAAGAAAACACGTATCGGTATGTGACAGTTCAGCTCGTGGACTGGAAATGTTAAAAGTTACAAATAGCAGGACTTCTGATCAATGCTTGTAAGGATCCGTACACATTGTTCTTTCTGTCTCAATGTCCTAAACTGGGCTACAAGTGGTGTGTCAGCTTAGATCACCACATTAACCTTTTTGGGTTTAAAATCTAGGAAGTCAAAAGACAAGAAATGTAAAAGTAAAACAAAGTTAAACATAACTGAGTCTTTCAAACATTCTATCCACACAGAGGTACCAGGTTCACAGTGGACTCACTTGGCACTGATGAAACTTGAAGCAGACCTGAATGAGGGAATGGTTTCTTCTTGCAAACTGAATTTTTCCATCATTTGGTCCTGTTTGTGCTCCTGACCAAGCCTGCAGAAAATACACAGAGCACACCACTTCCTTTGCTGAAGGCCCATGCAAATGTTTCTGATAAATTTATCTCATGCTGCTCCATGTAATGGATGGTTCAAGTGCCTTGGTGAGGCTTCTGAAAGGACTGACTGTCATCGGTTGATACCCCAGGCCTGTGTGCAGATGCAGTTGCCACAAAAGTGGCAAAAAGCTAAAACAAACACCACAATATCTGATGAAAGATGGCCATCTCTTATCGGAGCCATTAAAATTCCAGTCTTGAAGGGAGAGTGGGCCAGATTGTCCCCTGGAATTTGCAGTCGTCATTCGGCAGAATGTGGTATTCAATAAAACGGTAAATAGTCTGGTAAGTGCCAAATACATTTTTTATTACAGTGCTGTATGGCTGACTGTTCTCTGATGCTGTATGACAACATTTTGCTGATAAGAGCACTTGTGAGTGCTAACTTAGCTCGGTTGGGTGGGTTTGCTTCTGCTTCCTGGGAGAATGGGTTTGGATGGAAAACCAGGCTTGCCTTGTTTGAATTACCTGAGTAAACCCAGCCTTGTAAACAGACTTACATGAGTCCTTCTGCAGAGGGTGAATATCACTCTCGTAAATCACAAAAAGTTGCAGGACATACATTCCTGAATCTGATGTAAGACAACAAAAAAGAGGAAATTCACACTTGGAACTTGAAACCTCTGCTGTTGTCATTTTTGCTCTGCACAAATTCATTGCACAAATGAGAAATCAGCCTCTCTAATTATGTGAGTAGAGTGCAGCAAGACAAACAAGAGGGGAAACTGGGCATCCAGCTTTTTATTTCTTTGACATTGGAAAAATTTTCTCCGGAAATACTCAAGCTGAACTTGACTCAGTCATATTAATTAAAGGAGAAACTTGGTCCTTACTTTGAGTTTTACTTTGCAGACACTGGCTAACATAGTTTTATTCAGTAGGACCTTCAACGTTACTATTACACACACATGGAAATGCTTTGTTCTTCAGATACTTAGAGAAAGATACCCTATTTTGAGTTCACTCCTGGAACGGTGCTAAAAATCTTTCAGATGCACTTTTGAAATAAGCAGGCTTTAGAAAAGAGATTCAAGTGGCTCTGAGTGCTGGTGAGTGTTAAAAAACATACTTCTAAAGCCTTTAAAGATAATTTTTATCCCTCCAAATCCATCACCCGCACTCTCATATTAGTATCCACTCTTTCCCTGTTTTCTTCCTGCCTACCCTTCTTATGACCAGACTCAGCTCACACTGAGCTACTCACCCATTACTATGCATGGACTGTTAAAATAATCTTTCTAGCGTGATTAGCCTTCGTATCTTTGTAATGTTGGCTCTGCAAATGTTTAACACTACTGCTACAGTTGTTACAGGGACCACTGAGACAGAAGGAGGGTTTAAGGTGTATACAGGTCCAGCCTTGACTCTCTGAGAAGTGGTGACTTGATCTGCTGAGCGTACTCTGACGACAGGACTTCCTTGCCCACTTCATATAAAGATGTAAGTGGTGATTGTGGTTCATGTTATATCTCAGTACAAAAGTTTAAACGTACCCTAATGGCAAATGCTATTGATACTGAGATTGGTGCAAATGAAAATGCAATCCAGAAGTTTTCCTTACTAAGCAGATCTTCCAGAAAATAGCTTTTTGGTATGGGTAGCATTTCTGAAAAGTGTGAGATATTCTACAAATACATCCTTTTCATGTACTGGACACAGGTGCCATCAAGTCAACAAGACTGACTTGCTTTGCAGCATAATGAGAGAATGCATATTTTGGAAAAGATCTTTTCCTAATCTTGCTGAGTTATTTGGCATCCAAATTGCCAGAACAGAGTCAACAAATCAAGAAACAACAAAAGTAACAAAACTTTCACACCTATGCCCTAAGAAAGTTAAGTCAAAATCCTGTGAAGGTTTGCCAACATTTCTGGCAGATTTCTATTGTCCTACCAATATACATCATCTTTCAAAAAAATCAGCTACGTCTGTCACTGTTTAAATGAACTTAGAAATCTTCTATACACAAGTTACATCAATAATTTCTTTCATTCCACTGTTCATCAGTAGTTCGCCAACCTTAACATCAGGTCAGCATTAGGTAGGTCCGAGCACCAACACTGAACCTTCATATGGTTTCTGTTTAGTGGAGAGCCAGAAGAAACATTACATAATATGTCACAGATGTTAAGAAGGAGATGTCCACAGACATAACAGGTATGAAGAATGCTCTCTGTAAAGGCACTGGGTTAAACAGAAAACCTATTTCAGTGTGTATGCACAGGGGCACAGTTTTTAGACTGGTAATTAAGGTCCCAAATAACATTAACTGCAATACACATTACTTGCGATGAAAGAGGGAAAGGCTTTCCTGCATATGTTTCATGAGACACCAAAGGAAAATAGAAGACAGGTTTGGCCTACGTCGAGGACAGTATGCCTCTAGTGTACAGACACTACTCGTATATAGGTGATGTCACCACTTCCAAACCTGATTTGAGTTGTTCTAGATGAATGATGACCATAATCATTACAAACTAGCAACTAATTCAAACCAGTGGAATATCCATTTAGAGAGAGGCAAGACAATTACATAGTACAAAGATTCTTGCAGGGCATAACAGAGTTTATGAGCAGCTGGTAGATAATAGCTTTTTAAAATAAACACTGTCTAAATGCACAATCCAGATTGCATGCAGCTCTTTGAATCTCAGTGGCTGCTGTTTTATTTTCCCTGCCTTTTGCAGCCAGAGACTTAGAAAGATGGCAGTGAATTGACTGCTGGTTGCAATTACAGAAGTCGAGTAAGATGGTATCTCCATTAGGTGACCTCTCTAGCTACTAGGTTTTCTCTAAACATCTCAGCAGAAGTGTGACACCTCCCAGAACATTATCAGGACTCAGAGGTGGGAGGGAGGAGTCCAGAGGGATTTTTCTATATAAATTACTTTTCAAGTCTAAGCATGCTTCATCTAAGGGGTTGTGGTTATGGGCTGCAGTGTGATCCTTCCTCTCAGAATTCGCCATATTACTCCTTTGCCTAACTTATTATAGGCTGGTCCAGAGTCACCTCAAGAGAATTCTGGACAAATTTTGGCAGGTTTATTTTGGCTGAGTTTCAAAATTATTGCTACTTTCTTGAACAGGTGTCCTTTCACTGGTGAGATGTTTGCTCATTTTAGAATAGCATTTGTAGATCTCTCCTTGCTGGACTGTGTCATCATTGCACCAGGAGATGTCTCTGAACCCCTGGCTACCTGTCGACTGTGGATAATCACTCTCCTTCTGGGGTTCAGGACAGTCAGTTCTGTACAGAAAAGCTCCCCAAACACAGTATGATGTTATCAACAGCCACAGAAGCCTACTCAGGTGTGAGGAGGAGTAAGAGGAGTTCAACAAATGCACTCATTGACTAGGAGGACTTTGTCCAGGTCAATACCTGGCAGCAACACACAAATAGTGCCTCATGTTCTAGCTCAGCTTGATTAAACCAGCAGAACTTTGAGGATTTTTTTCCAAATGGGAAGTATCACCGTTCTCTCATAAACCCTGTGAACAACCTTTGCTTCGATATGTCTCTTCTGGACAAAAGGATCCATCAGAAGCACAGAGGAATGGCCAGCTGGACAGGTAGAATTCTTACACTTATTTGGATGGCTGAGTGTTAAGTACCTGAAACTGAGCCTCTCCCATAGGTGTCAACATCAGCTCTTAACACAAAAAACCTGAGCCCCATAGCGAGACCAAGTCCTGCTCTCAGAGAGGACCTTGCTTTTTGTGCTAGGGAGAAGAGGCTTCCCCCAGGTGACACTCTGAGACCTGTTGTCTCTCCCAAGAAGTAAAGACAATGGGAATAAGCAAGAACTGAGAGGGAAAAGGAGAAAACAAAAGCTTTCTTAGAAAATATGCCACATTAAAATAAAGGCAATCCCACACCATTCCAGCTGTACAAAATTCAGGCCCTTAAGTATTTTTCCAAGTAAAGATATTAATAGCAGAGACCAGTATCTTTGATGCAATTTTTTTTATGTAGAACAATATAGAGTCTGCTCTCATAAGCACAGTAGGATGCCAAAAACTGGAGGCAACTTCTCTTCTCACAGCAGCGGATCTTTCCCAGCCAGCTCTCCAGCCTCTCAGGCTTCTCCCAGGACAGGCATCCGCAAAGCTTGGCTGTGCTGCTGCTCCTCTTCGCTGCCTGTTTCCCACATGCTGTCTCCCTCTTTCCCCACCTGAACTGTCTCTCATCCACCCACACATATTCCTTTTCCAAAATAATACCCAGACAAAGCCGAGCTCCCCACAATATTCAAATTCCTGAGCTGCCTTTGTTTTGGGTGGAAACATGTGCTTAGCAGTCTATTGTGGTATCTTAAATGAAGGACAGTTTTCTCAAAGACATAATCCAGCTTACAGTACACCAGTGTGCTGAGATGCTACATTCAGGCCTTTGCCCTGAGCTCTCTTATTAAACATCAGCTGTCATATGTTTGTGCAATACTAGAGCTTAGTGTCCTTATCACAGTATTAATACCAGTGAAGTCTACCAAAGTCTGCTGTCTTGTTTCTTTGAATTTGACATCTAACACAGGCAACAGTTGTATTTAAAGAAATACTGTTAGGGTCCTGCACCTGTGATAAACAAAGAGAAAAGCAGAAGCACTGCATGAGAAAGAAATGGAAAATGTCTGTGAATTGGTGCTGCGCACATCCTCTGCCACACAGCAAATTACTTCCTCTTCACCACCTCCTCCCAGCTTACAAAATAGCCAGCATACAGCCAGGGCAAAATCCTCTGCACCTCACTGCAGAAAATGAGTATAAAACTGCACCCTTTCTTCTTTTGTAGGGCTTTATGTCTATTGGGCACAAGACCACGAGGCAGTGGTCCTCTGCACCTCTGAAAGATGTGTGAATCATGTGAAATTACAATAGTTCCCACCTATGCCTGAACACTGGTAAGAGAGTAAGGTTTTATAGCTCAGCCGCTTACTGCTTTGTCTCCGCAGCTGGTGAGACCTGTGGTGGCAGTGGAATTGATCCTTGTTATTCTTACGTATTTTCTTCTGCCCCGTTGTGTTGGGTTTGCGTGGCAAAGTTTTGGTAGTGGGGGGGGTGCTACAGGGGTGGCTTCTGTGAGAAGCTGCTAGAAGCTTCCCCCATGTCCAATAGAGCCAATGCCAGCTGGCTCCAAGATGGACCCGCTGCTTGCCAAGGCCAAGCCCATCAGCAACAGCGGTAATGCCTCTGTGTGATGACATATTTAAGAAGGGGGAAAAAACCTGCACAACAGCAGTGGAAGAGAGGAGTGAGAATATGTGAGAGCAACACCTCTGCAGACACCAAGGTTAGTGAAGGAGGGGGAGGAGGTGCTCCAGGTGCTGGAGCAGAGATTCCCTTGTGGCCTGTGGTGAAGACCCTGGTGAGGCAGGCTGTGCCCCTGCAGCCCATGGAGGACCCCATGCCAGAGCAGGTGGATGTGCCAGAAGGAGTCTGTGACCCTGTGGAAGGCTGCTCTGGAGCAGGTTCCTGGCAGGACCTGTGGACCCGTGGAGAGAGAAGCCGGGGACCCACACTGGAGCAGTCTGTTCCTGAAGGACGGCACTCTGGGGAAGGGATCAACATTGGAGCAGATCATGAAGAGCTGCAGCCCATGGGAAGGACTCATGTTGGAGAAGCTCATGGAGGACTGCCTCCCGTGGGAGGGACCCCACACTGGAGCAGTGGAAGAGTGCAAGGAGTCCTCCCACTGAGGAGGAAGGAACAGCAGAGACAACATGTGATGAACTGACCACTGCAACCCCTATTCCCTGTCCCCCTGCACTGCTGGAACAGGGAGAAGGTAGAGAAAATCAGGAGTAAAGTTGAGCCTGGGAAGAGGGGGGCGGGGGGGAGGTGTTTTTAAGATTTGGTTTTATTTCTCATTATACTACTCTGATTTGATTGTCAATAAATTAATTTCCCCAAGTCGAGTCTGTTTTGTCTGTGACTATAATTGGTGAGTGCTCTCTCCCTGTCCTTATCTTGACCAATGAGCCTTTCATTATGTTTTCTCTCCCCTGTCCAGCTGAGGAGGGGGAGGGATAGAGCAGCTTTGGTGGGCACCTGGCGTCCAGCCAGGGTCAGCCCGCCCCACCTGTATAGGCCATCCTGTGAAGGCAAGCTACGCAGCTTTAAAAAAAGCAGGAGGAGATTAAAGAGGTAATATTAAAGCAGGCTGCAAAGTGCAAGGATAAAGTTCCTTATCATACAAGTAGGAGTGTAGTGGGTCATTTACTTGGCACCCGTGACTGCAGTGCCCCTGGGGAATCCCACTAAATGTTATCATCCTGCAGCAGGATTTCTCCTCAGAGCCCCATAAAAGAAGCCAGGAAGTTACTTACATTCCAGGGCCAGCAACTCTTAAAGTACAAGAGAGCACTGATGCCCTGGCTAGAGGATGGGACATTAGTAGAGGTCTGGATCCTGCCTGTACAGATCTTCACAGATGGGGACTTATATCCATTAGAGGACAGCAAAAGCAGTATAGGGATTCAAGCCAGGCTGAATGACTGAAACCAAAAATATTCTTGTCACTTGCTCAGCGTCAGTGCCAAAGGACATGCCTAGACAAGCTTACTTGCTGAATTTTTCAGGTGGTCTACCATGAAGCCCAAACCCACCCTCTATAGATGCATTGATATGTGGCATTCAGGTACAAGACACTTCTTCATGCTGTATCAGCTGGCATGGTCCTATGGCATAGCTCCTTTCACGAAGCAGTAGCATTCACAGGCAACCTGTGAGAGCAGCCTCAGGAGTCTGGGAGGAGTCATATTTTTTCTGAGATATTTGAAATACTGTATTTCTCTGAAAAGAGGTTGGAAAATGCAGCCAAGAAGCAGGAGGAAAAGGATGAGGATCATTTTTTCTTTAAGACGTCTGTATATGTCAAACTTGGCTGAACATGAAGACTTTGGAGAGGTAGGACTTTTGAAGTAATAATGAGAGCCATTATAGGCTTTTAATACCAATATCTTTAATAGCTCAGCTTGGGTATAAAGTGTAAGAGAAATGACAGGACAACTAAAAGAGACTGGCTTGGCCTCAGAACACACTTCAAAGACAGCATGAAAACAGCTTGGATCTACACATACATCTCTCTAATTCACTTGAGTACTGGAGTTCAGCCCCACTCTGCTAAAATATTACTTCAGTGCTCATGAGCAGGATCTGTATTGCATTTTGGAGCTATAAAAAGTAGCCAGGACTCAAGCTTTGGGAAAGTGCCTCCTTATAAGCACAAGCAAAGGGGCAGAAGTTATTTTATCAAGCTAAAGACTGCGGATGTAAATCTGCAGTGAAAGGGAAAATGGAGAAAATAAAAAGTTTTGTCTGAAAACGGGTCTCATTCCAATATAACCAATTCCATCCTGACCCAGCATCAGAAAGTGGTTTAATGAACCACAGCTGAAGGGGGAAACAGGTTCAGGTTTAAGGACATACTGTCTCCACTCTGAGAGGCACAGGGAATTTGTGTCAGGGTTTTAAGGGAAACCCCTTCCCTCAGTGTGCCTGTTCCAGCCCAGCACAACTCATGCTGATGAGACTAGCAGTTACAAGCAGGTGACAAAATGCTGGTTGATGTTGCACATCAAATAAGTTACAGGGCTGCATTCCTACCTTTACAGGATATATCTGCGTATAGATCTATGCATCTTTCCAAAGGTATCTATAAATACATAGATGCATCAGACTTCATTTCGTTTAGCCCACTCCTCTCTTTTTGGTAATATCCTGGGATGGTCAAAGAAATATATCCTGAAAGTTCAATTTCTCTTCTGACAAATCGCTCTTTTGAGTTAAAATGGATGCATTTTGTTCTGCAGAAATCTCTCCTGATAGTCCCAAATCTGCTGTTATGAAGCAGCAGCCTCAGACTCCAGGTCTTTTTTGCAGTGTGGTACCTCTCAGGCAGACGGTGTGAGTGAGAGAGACAGAAAGCTCTTGTTCACCCTGGACTCCTTTGGGCTCCCAGCCTCTTGCAGCTTGAGCAAGGGGAGGAAAACACAACCACTGCTCGAACAAAATGTCCTTGTGAAAACAACAGATCTTCCCAACTTTAAGCATTTGCTAATTAAGGCTATGCCTAGAAAACAAGACTTGTTCTTTCTAATCTCCATAGGAACGCTCAGCCATGCTTCCTTCCTAACTTATGCGCTGGAAGCATGTCGGTATGGACCAGCAAGCTTTACTGGCTGGTTCAGGCGTTTTTGCCAGCAGAATATTTGTCTGAAGCACGCAGAGAGGATTTAAAAAAAAAAAAAAAGCATCTGTTCTCTTATTTATAGGCACAATTAACAAGAAATTCAAGTAATCATTCTACCTTTCCTGTTTATCATGCATTACGATGGGAAACCTGTGATGCTGAGAGCTGTCTGCAAATTCCTGGAAATCCACAGACTTTTCCATGCATTCCTATAATATTTGACTAAAACTAGGACTAAAAGTTACAACCATGAAAATGCTCATTATAACAGGTGTTGGTTGTTTTTATTAGAAAAATGGGTTATTAATCTTTTCCTCAGATTGAGATTTTGCCTCAGAGACTCCAGTCAGGAGCTAACTTGGAATCTTAAATGACATTTGAGGTCTTGCTTGCAGTTTCATGGCTGGAAATCTATGACAGCCTAAAACAACTGTAAAGGCCACTCCACCCTCTTCTTCTGGCACAATCTAGGAGTACCTGGGAGCCCCCCACCTCTTGTCCTTGCAGCTGCTGGACAATCTGTCAGCTGCTTGCAGGCAGACTTCTGGCAATCTGTTTGGATGTACGCGGCAGGATAAGGAGCTGCTGGGTTTGCTCACTCCTGTGACTGAATCTCCTCTGGAGAATGCCTTCTTGGAGTGAACCGGCCCCACAGGGAGGCCAGCTGCTGGGACAGAGTTAATCTGGCCTTGGGGAGACATTCAGGTGTCATGTATATTTACCAGTATGTCTCCTCACAGTCAAAGGTATACCATGGTGTTCAGGATAGTCAATAATGTTGGCACTGTGCTTTGGAGCTCCATGGCTCACAGGTGCCATGGACAGTGGGATCCTACATTTTACCTACACCAGCAGAGAGTCCTGCATGTAGCTCCAGAAGCAACGGTGTGATCACCAGTACTGATAAAGATGTTTGCTGCCAGACAAGGCAGCTCGTTTGCCTTAAGCTCTAATGCAGAGGAGCTCTGCATATGCCAGTGGTTATTGTTTTGTGGCCAGCATGTACTGGATTTTTCTTCCTTCAATGCACGTTTTCAGAAAAGACTTTGTGTGCCCTTGTTCTGAGTTAACTTCAGTTCCTCTTTTTCCCTTATTAGTGACAGGAATGGCTTTTTTGTTGGCCTGTCTCACAGTAGCAGTTTACTTAGCATCTGGGAGAAATCCTAAAGAAAAAAGAAAAAAAAATCCATTCCAGGAAGCAAGACTTGTGTAATGAGTATGGGTTCCATATCTGCTCCCTCACTAGCATTTCAAATCCATCTTAATAGCAAAGAGACTGAAGTATATTTGCATTTTATAAAAAAAAAAAAAAGTGAAATCCTAGCCTAATGCTTTGAAATCGAATCTAACAGCTCACAAATTCCATGTGTCATGCTAATCTGAAGGCTCTGCCTACGATAAACATTTCTGAATCCACAACTGCATTTAATGCTGCCTCTGCCACACTTCAGTGGAAGGAGAAAGAGAGAGAGGAAAAGCTCTCTCTACAGCACTGAAAGTAATCAGCCTTAGAATAATCAGCCTTATATAATCAACCTTAATTGTAAAAATATTTTTGAAAGAAAAAAGGATGGAGTAGAAGTTTGTGACAGGAACAACAGGATTATCTGGACATTGGATTTTTAAATTCTATGGTCTAGTTAAATTAGCCAATTCCTTCCATCTTTCCAATGATAGATTTAGCCAATTAACACGACCAATAAACTTTATGATGTGTAGATTAGGATTTCAAAATCAATTAAACAATGCTTAGGAGGTAAGCGCAATTAGGCTACATCGCAATCCTGATCGTATTTGTAATTAACTTGGAGCTTCAACCTGAAAGACTGAAGGCCAGATGCTCAGCAAAGCACAACTGACAGTAAGATAATTGAGTTATATCACATGATGCTAGCTCCCGCTTGGACTTAATCCAGAACCACAGCCTTACGCTAGAAGAATTACTTTAATTATGCAGTGCATAAGGAGAACATGTCTCTCACTGGCTGTAGGTGTAAATCATGATAGGCACCCTTAAGCCCCGAATCAACAAAATTCATACACAGCAGAGAAGAAGAACATTGGTGCTGAGTCAGACCAGAAGCTCACGTTGTCCTCTGTGGTGCCTCCGAGACCACTCAGTAGCAGACACTTGGGGACACCCATACCAGCTGGTTTCAGTGGGGCTTAAACCACACGATTAAAATTAAGGACAGACAAATTATGTAGGGGTCTAAATTCCAAGGAATTGAAGGGCCAGGGTGTATGGGCAGAGACATGCAAATAGTGAGATTTCTGCTGCTTTGACCTTTGCCATTTCCTCTGGGGAATTAAGATTAATCTTAATTAATAAGATTGTGATCTTAGCTTAAAAGGCTATGAAGCTGCAGGACTGGGTATTTCCACATTCAGTGGCCAGTGGAGGACATTACCAAAAAGTCCTTGAAGACCTTAAAACCTGTGAGCAACTCTGAGGAGACTAGAAAACTTTACGGACCACAAACAACATGAACAGATGGTACCTATTTCCACATAAAACACAGAAGTTGTAGTGAACTGTCATTTTTAAACAGATGCTTAACAAACTAGGTGCTTGGCCATGAATGATAAAGATCTTTGTGTGGTTGCACTTGATTATTTTTAGGAGGCAATCACCATTTTTTCCTTTCTCCCACAGAAGTTGTTGAGACCTACATCTTAAGCACTGAAGAGAAGAGAAGCCAATAAAAGGGCAGGAAAGGACAGAAACACATGTATAGCACATCTGCCAAAAAAAAAAATGTATTTTTCACTTGATTGTATTAATATATCTGGTTACAAAGTTTGGGATTCACCTTGCCCAGCTTCATATATCTAAGAATTGTCTAAGTTTCCCTTATAAGCAGTAGAGAAAAACAAGCACCCCCAGAGGGCAATATATCCCAGCTATCTTAGGTGGCCATGCTCAAGTGGGGTGACTCACCTTCTGAAGATGGCTGTTTCTTTCTATAGAGCGATTTTAAAGGATGCCTTAGACTAGGGTGACCAGATTTTAGTTAGTGGGACAACTCCACACAAAGAGACCAAAAATGTAAGGATTTTTCTTGAAGAACCAGTCAGTGATTAAACTGAGTAGGAAACTGAGAGGGAGATCAAAACTCTGCTCTAAGAGTTATAGCTTGTTTAGATTTATCTTCCCATTTGTTTGCAGTATTTAACTGCTATGTACTAAGACACAGCCTGGATCCTTATTCTGTGTTGGCTAAGCAAGCTTTTGAAGTGAATGGGAATTTTTCAGAATAAGTATAGAGATAATAATAAGAATGCACATCTGGACTTCTTCCTGTGAGAAAAATAGGAACGAACAATCTTGCTTATCCTTTACTACAACAGATGAATGTCATCACCCACTAAAACCTACCTACAACAGGACGAGTAAAAAGAATTCACAGTCTTTGAGCCAAGCTTGAACAACTCTGTTCCTGGAAGTAAAAGTGGCTTCTTTTAAGATTAATGGTGCATTCTGCACCCTTCAGCTTAACATGGGAAATGGGAAAAAGGTTTTCAGAAAACAGCATCAGCCTTGCGCAATACATGTATTTGAAATGCTCTGTAAGATATGTGCCTTTGATGAGACCTTGCTTTCTTATACTATGTACTCAGAGAAGATTGATACTTTATTCTTCTCTTTATCCCAGTTCATTCTCACTTCTGCTTTTCCCCGCTGCATTCTCACAGTGTGTTATGTTGGAAGTCAGGCGAGAAGATCATGATTCTTCCAGCCATGAAACTGCTTGATGTCTGTTCATTATACCTTCCTTTTCTTTTTCCCTCCTTTTCATGATTTCATGCTCACATATGACTTCAGTCTCCAAAGTCTGTTCGGCATCATGAGATCCCCACCTACCCTGAATGACACTCCTTATCATGTTGATTTATTTTAAACACATAATGGTGATGCAAGCTTCTCTTCAGCTCTTTTGTAGAAAATTCCCTTTGGATATCCATTCTTGAAAACTATTTGTTTCGTGATAGCTGGAATCCATCTGTGGCCTTTAAAGATGAGACTACTCCTATGCAATAAAATTGGTATTTCAAAGCCCTAGTGTAACTTCACTCATTTCACAGAATCACAGCAGGGAGGAATTTAGATCCATTGGGTTTACGCTACTTCAGAGTACAGCTTGGTGTAACTTGTTTATTGGTTTCAAACCTCTGATGTAATTTGTGAACCTGTACTTTATGTATTTATCCTGAAAGACTTTGCCCTATCCCATTCTGACTGTCTAGAAAAGCTCTTTGTTTCAAAGGCAAAACTACTAATTAGTGCCATTTTCATGGGAAAAATTCTTTCTAGAGTAATTAGATTTTATCATTCTGATTTGAATAAATTATCCAGCTGAAGGCAGCCTAATTTGTTTCTGGGCAATCGACCGTGTTAGTAAGTTGCAAGGATGTAGGTGACAGAAAGGTTGGTCTATTCTTTCTAAAGGTATTCACTGTCAAGTCCTCTCCCTTTCTTGTACAGCTGATTTACCAAGTGGCTACCTGCAATAGCAAGGGCCTAACATGAGCTCAGAAGTAGCTTGTTACCTGTGTTCTCAGGTATTTCTGTTGGAATGCTCCTTTGAGTGACTACAGAACTACTGTGTTACACTGAACTCCCAATTAGAAGTAAATAAGGGACAGAGATCTACTAGAGAGAGTCCAACGGAGGGCTATGAGGATGATTAAGGGACTGGAACACCTGCCTGATGAGGAAAGGTTGAGAGACCTGGGGCTTTTTAGTCTGCAGAAGAGAAGACTGAGAGGGAATCTGATTAATGTGTATAAATATATGAGGGCTGGGTGTCAAGAGGAAAGGGGCAACCTCTTTTCACTTGTGCCCTGCGATAGAACAAGGGGCAATGGATGCAAGCTAGAGCACAGGAAGTTCAACCTCAACATGAGGAAGAACTTCTTTACTGTAAGGGTTACAGAGCACTGGAACAGGCTCCCCATAGAGGTTGTGGAGTCTCCTTCTCTGGAGACTTTCAAGACCTGTCTGGATGCGTTCCTGTGTAACCTGCCCTAGATTGATCCTGCTCTGGCAGGGGGGTTGGACTCGATGATCTCCAGAGGTCCCCTCCAACCCCTAACATTCTATGATTCTATGATTCTATGGTTCTTTGATATGCACCTAAGAGACATTCCTTTCTCATACCTGTTGCTCTGAGTTATTATGCCTTCAAACTTCAAGACTTGCATACATATTTTGCTGTTGCCATTTTAAGGCAGTGGTTAAAACAAAGTATGGGAGATGTAGAATAGCAACTTTCAAGTTGTTATCTGTTGACAAAGATTAAAATGGGTGTTTCATCTGAGAGACCCAGATACGGTCAGCAGATATGCATGGACTGACTCTGATAAGCAGGCAGTGACTAACGCAGGATTTCTCTGTGATATGACAGCATCATCATTGTTGAGTGTGGAAAGATCCTACCTGCCCTTCTCTGCTCAGCCCGCTATGTGGTAAAGAGCTAATACAATCAGGCTAATGCAAGTCAGCCTCAGCAGAGAGAAAATATAGGAATTTAGCAGAACTATGCTTATAGAACTGGCTGAGGGCACCGTTGCTCAGAGATACTAAAGGAAAGGGCATTTTGCTGTACTTTCTGAATTGGCATGAACTTAGTCCCAGGGTCCTGTCAGTATTGTCTCCCGTGGCTGGGAGAGGGGCTGCTGGGTGCAGAACATCTACTCTGGTGGTCCCCATGCCCAGAGCATCACCACCAGCCAAGGACCCAAATCCTGGGGACCTTCATCAAGCAAAACTCTGACGTGCTGCAGTGGTCCACAGAAGCTGGCACCAACTTCTTATTGTTAAATACTTTGGGACACCTCAAATATGAACGGAGCTATATAAAATTCAATTCTATTGTAAAGAAAACAGCTGTCATGAATTAAGGCTACATTTAGCTTTTGAGATGTGGACGCCTGTCCAGTAGGGAATGAACAGAAAACTCAACTTTAAGATGGAGATTTGTCTTCTCTTTCCCAGAAAACAAAACCCCAGGGATTTTAAATCTATAAACCACATATAGCATATCACCCAAACAATTTCTTCTGAGGTTTGAAAAACCCCTTGCTGCTAATTATTGGTTATAGATGGTTTGAAAGAAAAATGTAGTTTTAATGCTGGGTTTAATTAAAATGCCTTTGATAACAGTCATGGATTTTGCAGCACAAGTGCTAAAGGGCCAAATCCTGCTTTTGCAGTGAATTGAGTTCAGAAGAACTAGATGAGCATGCAGCCCAAGCCAGATTTGTGCCAAACTTTGCAAAACAGTTTTGCTTTTAATGTGACTGAAATCCGCTTTCCCAATAAGAACATTTTCTGGAAAAGAGCAGATTTACTGTTTGAACTTTATCATTTCCTCTTCTACAAAACAATGGGAGAGAAAAGGAACCTTTCCAATTTTTCACCCCTTTAATTAATAAGACATTCTTTGGCATATGACAGGAAAAATATGTGATGAATGTACTTGATAGGTTATGATTAATAGTGGTCTAGGGAGGTTTTAGAGACATGAGACGCCCCATAAACATGGAATTAATACCAAAGTGAACATTTTTAAAATGTCATTTTTGGCACTCTCCCTGACCTAAGATGTTAGTAGCTTTATATGTAATTTAATTAATGCTTAAAAAAAAAAATGCAAACAGCTCTTTTCAAACCATAACAATTCAGTGCATGACTTATGTGGGTTTGAACTGGCACAGTTAGTCAAAACATTCCTAGTGCCACTTTATTTCCACAAACCATTTGTATTATAAACTTCACCAGAAATTTCTGTGCCAGGTTTGAAGAGTTCAGGCAGAGGACACTTTGAATATAGGGGTGGATGTAGCGTGCTTATCAAAATGATTTAATAATTTGATTAGTAATAATTAGAGAAAGAGAGGGAAGCTACCCCAATGGTATCTCTAACTTATAACAAGAGTCTGCAGCTAGACAAATTATATTTTAGGAAACATGAATATATCTATTCAGGTCTGAAAATACTTGCCCTGACTTACCTGTCACAGTGGTTGAACTTACAAATAACTAGTGGTGTTAATCCAAAATAATAACAAAATAAAGGGATCTTTTGGCCCATTGGCCATCTCTTGCATTAAAGGTGATGTAAGTGATGTCTTCCACTTGGTCCTCTCTGGAAAGTTCCTCAGTCCAGGGCTGTTTTGGGTAATCTGCTGAGCTGACAGTAGAGACAATCAACCATTGAAGAAAAGCCAGCTGGGACAAGGATACAAAAACAGAAGGACGGGATTATACATGCTCAGTGGCTGCCACTCTGGAGCAAAACGTGGAAGAAGTAATATCAGTGCAGGACAAAAGGCAAAAAACCCAGAGGAGTCACTTGTTTTGAAACCCTGAGCTGGCTGAGGAGTTGAGCTGAGAAGTGCTGAGAAAAGGGACAAAACACTGCCTGCGCTACAGGTCCTTCATTTCTGAGCACCCAGACCCAAAAGACCACGGTTATAAAACAGTAACATACTCATCAACCTTCTCCAGCCTCCAAAAGAAACAATGGAAAGGAGGAAAAATGGAAGATTAGTACTGAAAACAATCACCCAAGTGATGACACCGTTAGAGAAGGGACGGTGTCTAGTCTGGTTACCAAACCAGTGATCATTAAGGGACACTGAAATGTCCAGGTTGTCCCTAAAAAAAAGGAAAATGAGAATGTGTAGCTGAGGATCTTAAATCACGTTTCAACAAAAATATAAGATGTTTTGTCAAGGATGAGAGAACAGGGATATTGAAGGGTTTGTGATGAAAAGATGTATTTTTGGAGAAAAAAGGAGTGGAGTAACATTATATGCTATGCTGTAAGAGACCATAAAGGTGTAAGCAATCACATAACATGGATAAAACTATTCAGAGTACATAAGTATGGTATATTATGCTATGCAAAAATATAGGATGAAAAATAAATATTAATATTAAGGATAAGGTCCAGGTTTTCCTGAGTATGATAGCAGGCAATTGTCTTTATGAACTAAGATAAATTTCATTGAACAAGAGGGCACCCTTAATTAGACTTTGTTTTTATAAGTGATAAGAAATAAAAACGTGTTTCAAGTGGACCACGGGTTGATTCAACTTAAATACAATTTAAGGATAAACAAAGGCAGTTTTGTAATTAAGGTTTTAGATTTCAAATGGATAAAGACTGAAAAATGAAAGTATCTAATTAGTGAGCTATCCAAAAGAAATCAAGGACCTGAGTGCAGAGGAAACATAGAATTACTCAAAGTCAAAGGGATGAAGCCTGTCTGGAATCTGTATCATAAGCAAAGGAAAAATCTTTGTAAACTTGTGGGGAAGCACTCTGGATAGAAAGAGGTAAATAACCACCTTAAAAAAATATATTAAGATTTTAGAAAAAGCCTTCTCAGGAGGGAAAAATTGAATGGTCAGCAAAATGAGCTGCATTAGATGTCAGGAGACATACAGGTAAAGTGAGAATCAATGAAATTCAAGCTGAATTACACCTTGAACAAAAAATGAGACAATAAGCAAAAAGCTGTTTAACCATATGTATCAGATCAAAGAAAAAGCAAAGCCCCATTGGAATGAAGATGGTGTAGAAATCAACGGTAATTCAGGTACAGTTTCAAAACTCTGCCTTGTTTTTGATAAAAACAACTAAATAGAGCAGTGTGGGTAATGAAAGCGAGACCCTTGAATTGAAAATACACACAGCTGAAGCTGAAGCAGAAATCTCTGGACCAGACAACCTCCTCCCTCCTGGAACTGTGATAGACCTGGCACGAGAAACTGAGGATTGAGTAATAATTTTTGTACTGATTAAGTTAAATTGGCATGGTGCATTACAGTTGAACATAGCTAATGTAATGCTGCTGCTTGTGAAAAGATGGAAATAGCCCACTGACAACCATGGATTTTGAAAGAAAGTATATGTAGAGAGAAATAAAAAATTATATAAAATGCAGTATGGCTTTAACAAAACTGAATCATGAAAGAATAAGCAGGTATATTTCTTTGGTGATAAAAATGCTTTCCTAGACCAAGGAAATGCAGCATTTTATCTGGATTTCAGGTGAACATTTGATACGAAGCCATAGGGAAAAAGGTTACATTATGTGCAGAAGCTGAGAATTAGTATAATAACTATAAGGTCAACAGGGAACTGCCTAAAGGGCAGCTCACAACAGGTTCTGCTGAACGGGAAATTATCAGGTGGGAGGAAATCTTTTGTTTGACGAATTGACCTTAGGACCTATTTACTTAATAGTTTCATCAGTGACCTTGGCATGGAAAATAGTAGCAAATGAGAGATATTTACTGATGACTAAAACTGGAAAGCATGAAAAGAACTGGAAAGAAAGAAATGGATAACCTTGGGGGCTGGTGCACTAGAAGTGAGATCACGTGTAATAGAACCGCAAGCAATGCCCTTGCATGGAGGGAGCAAAGACACAGGTCTGCCTCCATCTGTCTGCTGTTGGCTAGTTTGAACCTTCAGAGATAGCTAACTAGTATTAACCACATGGATACAGGTTGAGTGTAGGCCATCTGCCTCCAAACCATGAATTTCTACTGGGAATAAATATCTGCATATGAATGGACCAAAGGATGGGTCTGGCCCATGAACAGGATGCATCCATGGACAAACCCAGAAGCTACTGTGGTGAGTATATAGGAGAGGTACTTCCAACATCAAAAGGAAAACAGTAGTGCTGCATGAGAAGCCGTCAGAAGTCCACAGAGGGAATACAGTTTTCTTTCCTGATCATCTATTATCAAGAAAGAAGCACTGAAACTGAAAATAATGCAGTGAAGGTCTTCTCAAAATGGTGGAGAGACTATTTCCTGAGAAAATACAACAGGGCTTGTTTAGGTCAGCAAGGTGAAGTTTGAGAAGAGGTAGGTTTGTTTTCTCGAAGTACATTGTGGGAGAAGAAAGGAGATGAAAGGAAAAGAGCTATTTAAGGTGAAGGACAGCTCTGGCACAAGAGCTGTGTACATCGCTTCCTACTCAGAGCCCTAAGTTTTTGGAAGAATTTCCCAGTAGCAGTATTTGAAGGAAAAAATCTCACTAGGTCGTTATTAATCAGTTTCTGCAATGGACTCTGCTTCCACCAGTGGCCTGATGTAGCCGGGCAGAGGGCTCACAACCTACAGAATCTCTTCCAGTCCTATGCTCTGCAGCTGCAGCCACATGCATCTTGCCAGCTGAGGTTCACTTACACAGTTTTCCTCTGATAATTTCAATGTAACTGATTCCACTTACAACCCATCATCATAAATATTTGGATGCTTTGAAAATGCTGGCTTTGAAAGAAAGGTGGGAGACCTGCAGAGTGCTATCATCTCCATACTTTTGGCAGGATTAGCCTTGCTGTAGGGATTTTAAGAGTTAACCAAGCTCAGAAACACTGAAGTTGAAAAAAGGAGCAGGGAGGGTGTGGGGCAGGAGGCAGGAATTGTCAAAAGAAGGCAAGTTAGGGTAAGACCTTACTGAGCCCTGTCCTTTCAAATTTCCTGTGCTTGACACATCATCAGGATGATGTCAAAGTGACTTAACCAGCTGTGACACTTCATTCCAATGATGTGGCCAAGCAGAGGAAATTTGAAAGGATGTGGCTTATGGTACTGAAAACAATCGTTTAGAGAAATGCATGACTGCTGTTTTTCAATTTAAATGAATTTTAAGCCCTTTCTCCCCTCTCCTAAACACATATTGCACCACTTGGAATATTTGCATTGCTGCTGAGCTTGCCAAAGGTTGTTAAAATGGCTTTACTGTGATTAAAAGGCAGCCCCTAGTTTTGATGTGGGGACTTCATCATATTTTCTGTTGTGCATTACAGTATCTATGGCACTGCATGGAAAACTACTAAAAATAAAATTTTAATTCTATTGTTATTGTTGCTATTAATTTTAATACTATTAACTTGTAATAGTAACACCAAGCAAGCAAGCTCTATGAGCCCAGAAGCCCCACAAAGCTTTCAGCACACTTGCCCCCTCGTGTGCTCACTCACTTTGCTGCCCTCCTCCATACCCCTGGACAAGCAGTTGGTGCTGGGGATGATGGGCAATCTCCACCTATCTGGCCAAATACTGTATCAGAGCCTGCGACAGCAGGGACTGTCCCCAGAATGCCCTAGCCATGTGTGTAGGCAACTCTGAGGTGACCGCATCCCTCAGCAGCAACTGGCTTGGCCACTGCTGATGCCTTCAAGGGCAGCTTACCTTGTCTCATGGCCCCCATTCTGAAGAAATCCCCACTGCCACAAGGTGGATAGGGAGACACTGAACACAGCACCTTTTTTGGGGTACCAGATGTTCTTTGTGGTGAACAGATGCTGCTATCTCTCCATCTCTCCTGGATCCTTCTTGAGAGTCTCCATCTCTCCCGGACGCTCCTTGAGAACTTTACATTAAAGCTTCTTCTCAAACTTGAGGGGCAGTGTGCCTCGTGACAGTACGACATAACATTTTCCAGAGCACTGAAATGCCTTGGAAACATCATTGTCAAAAGACAACTCATTTCCCAAAACATCTTAGCCATGAATAGGCTTCAATAACCTGAGTCACAGTTACAGCAGCATCTCAGTTCCCGACGGACATTGAAAACTCTAGCTGTTCTTTCATGGGCAACAGGAGAGAGCAAATTGTTCAAATGCCTGTTTAGAGGATGTGCAGTATATCTATGTTTTGGGATACTTATCTCAAATCTGGGTGCAATAAAATAATTTCTAGGAACAGAGGGACTGTTACACCCCAAAAAACATATCAAAGAACACCTTATGTATCACCAAAAAGAACTGATAATGTTTCATTTGGTCTGAAAAAAAGGCCAGATAGATTTTAAAATGTTAAGGGATAAATTAATACATTTATTTTTGAAGGTGGAGAAAGAGAGGGAGAATGAAATGCCCAGAAAATAGAATACTTATGTGACTTAGTCACTAAAATACACAGTAACTATAACTGTTAAAGAGGTCTGAGGACAAACATAGCTTCAGTACTTACACTCTTCTTACTTAAAAACAGTTAGCTTTTATTTAAAGAATGTGAATCCTTTCTTTGCTTTTGCCAGTCTGTCTTTGTTAAATGCTGGTTTACAGTTTCAGCTTCCACTGCTGTTTCAACCAAGCAGAGCTTTATCTCAAGCATGGTGCATAATATTTTCTGGCAAGTCTTAAATCCTTGAATTCATCTTATCTCTATGGTGACAAGCTTACATTTGGAATAAAGTATCAAGGCTTTTCAGAGTAGAGGCAGTTTCAGATAAGAGCTAGTGCACTTGTTTTATGGAAGTTCTCATCTTCTATCATTTGAAAAAGAGAAACCCCTGACTATTGGTTAGCAACAGCTTTTTTGGCAATAACTATTTTGGAGTAAAAAAAATCCAACTCTATAACTATACAACCTGACTCAAAGCATTGCTAATTTACATAAAATTATATGTAACTGCTGAAACTAAATGGACACAAACATGTGTCATCTGTGTTTGAAATGCCATAAAACTCCTTGTTGAGAGGAAGTAGGAGAGGAAGGAAGCAACACAGACCAGTCCAGGACTGAGAAGAAAAAACTTTTTCCCATGTAATAACTTTTACAAATGTTATTGACTGTCTTCCGTACTCATGTACTCTCATTCCCATATGAACTGTAGCTATGACAGTAGCCAAGAGCTGTTGGCACTTTCATCTTTCTATCAAAAAGGGTGTGACATTCATTTCACATTAAATCCTTTAAAAGGACACTGAAAAGCCAACCACTTAATAGAATGACGTTTCCTTTTGAGATCACAGCCCTGTTCTGATGGCAAAGACCATCCCATCTCTCACCAGCCACACACCAGCAGGTTTGCAATGCTTACCTGGCATAAGCAAAGCATCATGCTGAAAAACATGCTGAAATATGGATTTTTGTGTTCAGGTAACACTGAAACTCTCTGCAGGAGGTCTTTGAGTACGTCTGAGGTGAGGTCTGGTGCTTTGTAGGCACCATGAGGACAGTGAAAATAAAAAGGATCCTGCTAAGCATGTGCAGTAGAGACCATGAACTTTCTAGTGGAACATTCAGGTTTTTTTTTCTTAGAGAGTGTAATAGTATTGTTTTGCAGTAATACTTTGTCAGGTAATTCTTTCCAAACCCCATTGACAATTCTTTCATGAAGATGCTATAGAAGACTGTGAGGCTGACACAACATCTTTTAAAAAGTATCTTTGAGGGCAGATATTAACAGTTTACCAAGGTTTTTCACTTCTGAACTCAGCTATGATGTTAGTTCAGTCATAAAAATCCAGTGGAAACTATGTGCAACGTGTTTGGTTTTAACTGTTTGTTGATTTCACCTGATTTATATATATCAAATCTTTGCCAGTGAGAGCAGAGATTTTTTACTACCAATTGATGCCTTACGCTAAATCCTGAGTTTGTGTCAAATTTTAACTTCTGTTGGTTTTAGCCTTGTAAAAATAGAGGAAGAAAAATGTGCCAAAATCAGCTCCCCTAGATCTCCTTTGATCTTATCTGACATTTTCATACGAATGCCCTTCTAGGTCTCATGATCTCATTATTCATGAACAAAGACGTATAGAATCAGTTTTTTTTCTAAATATGTCAAAGTGGAAACTAGCATTTCAGGGCCCTTAAAACATTACAAGAAATATGATGTTGGGAAAGAGGTATAGGAGGAAAGGTAATAAGAGCAGTCATATAATGCCCTGGGGAAAACCTGTTTCCTTCAAGAAGCAACATCTTTTGTTTTTTCATGGAACTTAATGTTAAATTACATATTTGAAAGGCATTCCAAACTGGTATCTCAAAGGGATCTGACCAGACAGAAACATGTGATTTTGAAATGTTGCTGAGCTGGAAAGAAAGACAAGAGCAGCACATCTGTGGATGCTATAGAGACCAAGGAGCTTTGGGTGTCTGCCTGCACAGTATCTGCTGTGTACTTTTGTTTTGTTACTTGTTTCAGCCTGACACAGCCGAGCCCCATGGACAGGATGCATGTAGCTACTGGGTGACACAAGACTACACGTCCAACATAAAACTGCTGTCCTCGCACATATACTTTTTAAAAACAAAAAACAATACTTTTTCAGTGAAAAAGGTTAAGAAAGAAACATGAAAACAATTCTTTTCGTAGTTTACAGAAAGTTGTATGCCTGCAACCACCATGCATAACAGGTGTAGCCACGTCAGATAGCCCCCAGACCAAAAAGTGACATCCTGCTAAAACAAAGTTTCCTTTGCTGGATGCCTCCTCTGAATTCCCCCCTTTTCTCTCTTTGTCTTGTGTTTATTTCCTTCTTATGTCTAATCTGATCTTATTTCTAACCCGCTGCTATTCAAATGGCTATTTTGAATACTACTTTGGCCTTGTTCCCCATGCACAACCATTGGTGTCGTAACCAGGGGGATTCTCGTGTTTGTACTCGAAGCCACTTCTTGGTCTGCCTCAGCATTTTTAAGCCATGACAATCTTCTACAAACACTGTAAGAAAAATTCTTCATACAAACACTTTATCAAACCAGGTTTCTAACATGGTCTTAGCTTTCCACAGCTGCCACATGATGCATAAATCACGCAGAAAACAGGTTTGTAGGAAGATTCACAGTGACTCCTTTTTTTTTTGTCAGCTTTTGGGCCTCTGGGCACACCATTATATACAAACTTATTTCAATCACCATACTTATATTTACAAACCATGGACCCTAAAGAAAGCAAAGGAAGCTGCCACTAATAACTATAGTTTGTAGGCAGGGAAGGAAGCCATCAAAGATATCCAACAGTTATATGCCTCATTAAAGGCCCAGTGAAGTCAGTAATAACCTGTCCTTTTGATCCATTGGGCATTGAACAGAAACAGCACCCAAGGAGGAATACTCAAATGGGATTTAAAGTCTATTAAAAAAACCCCACCCCTAAAACATTAATTCACCATCTCTTTGTGGACTGTGAGCTTGGCAGAGCTCTTCTGATGCTTCTTCTTTAGCCCCACTAAATCTATTCCATTCCCTTTCAGTCAATGACACTGAACTACGCTGTGTGCCAAGGCTTTCTAAATTATCTTTCCTCTTTGCATGTGTAGAGCAATTTCCGCAAGATACGGTTTTGCTTAGTGCCTTGCATGACTGGGGATGGAACAAATGAGGAATTCCATGAGCTTTTTTATATTAAGATCTAATCCGTAAAGATATATCTATAATCTTTATAACAACAGCCCTCTCCTTTTGATAGTAACTTAATGATGACAAGTATTCTTCTTCTGTAGATCAAATGTACTAGGTAATGCTTCAGATGATCTATCTACTAAAAAAGAAAATGCTGGCAAAGATCATTGTTACAGGTGAATCACAGGAATAGCAAATTCAATCCAGTCAGTGCTGCATGTAATTACTACAGCAAGGATTTTAGATGCCGTGCGGACTACTGTTGTCCTAGTTGGACAGCCTTTGTGATGAAGGTGGGAAATGAAATCAGACTAATCTGTTTTACATCAAAAAGGTATATTAGTTGATAGAAATCATCAAGATAATCTCTGTACTGTATGTAATGTCAGCCTTGACACTAGCCTCTCAGCAAGGGATGCTTCAGCCTTTGATTGTTCCAGCGTGGAGTTGGGACAGACATCCTGCCTGTGAGGGAATCCAGGACAAAGCTGGAGGGATAAACTTTCTGCCGTTTTCTCCCTTCTTATCTCAGTATAAAAAGGCCTTAGAGAGTTCGCCAGTCTAAAATTACTTGAGCTAGATAAGAGATGTAGAGCTCAGTAAAGAGAAGATGACAATCTGGTGGGGTGCCATGAGACGAGTGTCCAGTGCTCCATGGGAGAGGCATGCACTCAGGATGCAGAGCAGGATTTAGTTGTGTGCATGTTTGTTCGGAGAAATTTGAGATGAAAGAGGCTTTTTAGATCGCATAACCCAGAAAAAAGGGTTATGGCAGGGTTTGTTGTGTTCCTTCACCCCACTGCTTCTCTTGGGTGAGCCAGTGGCAGAGTGTATTATTCAGCAGGGTATGGTGCCACTAGCACAACTAACTGCACAGTCAGGGGAATACGTGGGTTCCCTATACAGGGCACAAAGAAGAGTTAGGCACCAAAAGTATGTCCCTTCTGCAACCAGGGTGCGTACTCATGCTAGCTTAAACCTACCTCACTCCGTTAACTGCATCTAAGATACCTCAGTGTGTAAGCTGTGCAAACCTCCTTGGAACCCGCGGGACATCCTTGGGCATACCAACACCTGTACTGCCCTGCTGACATTGCCACCGGCACCTGCGTGAGAAGGATTCACAGAGGTGTGTGTGTACCTGCCCTCGCTGTAATCCCAGATGGCTCAGCAGTGTGGCTGAAACAAAGCAAGCTCTCACCTCTTGGTCACTGGCAATTCACTTGATCAGCGTAAGTGTGGTTGCTTCTCACAAATTGACATTTTCTCACTGACGTAGACAGACACATATACAGAAAAAGTATACAGCTTTGCACTGAAGAAACCATCATCACTGTCTCCAACAGATGCCCCTATAGTTATACTCCTATAGTGGGATTTACAGAACCTGCAGTAACATGATGCTAGCCTTACTTGCTTGTGAGGAACAAAGACCCAACAAGCAAGCCACATTGCTTGTGTTTGCCCAGCTCCTAACTGAATCACAGGGAAGTGCCCATCTTTGCTAGCGATTTGTAACCTTGACTCTTCCACTGGAGACAAATTCCTAATTCTTTGATTTCACAAACAAAAGCTGGTTTTATGTCTTTCAAAAGATAGGTGAAAGGGCTGCTTGCTTTTTAGCCACAAACCCAGCAGATATTAATCTCTGTTTGTCTAGGAAACAGGTACAGTTCCAACATCTGCCTGGGGACATTCATGTGCATGGTACCCACCTCCCTGGATGAACATTTCCATCATGCAATCATTTTATGTGAGGGTCTGCCAACCCCTCCTCTTGGATCTATCTTATTTTACTTAACTGTTTCAACACTGTTTGGGCACAGGGGGAGAGAATGGCTCCACATCCCCATGGTTTTATAGCTCAAATGGATGGGGAGAGGTGGGGTTTCCACTCCCACACCCAAGCCAATGCCTGAAAGAACACCAAAACCACATGAGAGAGGAGGAGAGATTGTCCCTACTCCATTAAAACCTGAATTACTCTACATGGAGTGGAACTTTTATGTTCCACACTGGCATGTATCCACAAAAGATGTTGTGGTGGCTCCAGCTCAAAGGCAGATCAGAGCCTCTATCCAGGAGATGAAAGGTGCAGTGCCAAACACCCTCTGGAGGGATTTGGATCTGCCTGTCTAAGCCCTGGTATCACCAGGCTGTTGATGAAACAGGAAAGAAATCTGCTCCTCTAAAAATGTAAGTGGATCTTAGGGTAAGGAAAGCATGACGGTTTCTATTTTACAATAGCCACAAATTGCACTTTGTAGGGTATTATAATGATTAGTTCATTGTTATCTGGCATCTTCATGTTAAGATTGAATGCTTTCCTAAAAGAGAAACCCCAGAAGCCACTGTACTAGCATATTTGGGAAGAATAGTTTCCTCTTTTGCAGAATTTTCTGGACTTACAGCTTATGCTACATCAGGCTTTCTGAGCAGCTGATCGCATTGATGCCTTGTGGCCTTAACAGCTATTAACTGTCTTCTAAAAGCTTATTGGTAAAATATTAACCACAGCATGTACCTTGTGTATCAAAATGAAATTCAATTTGACAAGTCTGCTTAAAAATAAATAAAGCTTCCACTTTTACACAGTGTCCACATAGACTAGAAACTCCTTCAGATATTTGTGTAAGTATATATGAATAATGCAAGCAGATGAGTAAAATCTGATGTTCTCTGATCCTTCTCTCAGGAAGCTTTGAATATGAAAATACCCTTGCTTTCTCTGAGTCGTTTACTTTTTGTTCTTTTTTTTTCCTGAGATTTTTAAGAACCACAGTTCCTGTAAAGAAAAATAATTGTTAAGTATAGGCAGTCTCCAAAATGGACAAGCAATATTATGAAATGTCTTTGTAGTTTGAAATATCACTATTAGGCAAAGGACCCTCATTCCATATACCACTGCAAATAGCAATTAGTTCAAGTAGAAAGATTACGACCAGGAGCAGGTTTTGAAGTGACTTTTGGTGGGAGGAGGGAAAGGTCTCTCTTTTGTTAATTGTCTGTGGTAATTCATCAGGCATCTGAGGAATTTAGGGATATTCAACCTTTTGTGCTTAGCCAACAAAATACAACCTCCATGGCATCTGTGAACTGGATGGAGATACAGGTTTTATTGATGGTTGTCAGTCCGCTCAAGTGAAAGATGACATGAGGAAGAAGTTTATGTTATATTTGTCTTCCACAGCATATCTATTTTGCAGGAGCTTTGCTGGAGGGCTCCTTAAGAAGAAAGGCAGAATGAGCCCCTCCAGTGTGGGAACCCATCGGCAAGCTCAGCTCTAGGGCCCGGGGCAGGCAGCAGGCAGATGAGGTGGCTGCAGTGGTTCCCTCAAGCCTTGCAAAGCTATAGGTTACTTTCAGAAAATGACAAAGAAAGGGGCCTAACAGAACAGTGTGCCCCTGAGAAGAAAGATACTCTCAAACTTCAAAAACCTCCTTAAAAGATTGGATTAACTTCTTCTAATCCTTTGAATCATGGGTAGATATCAGTTCAAAGGACTAATGTAATTTTACTATTACATTTAATCAAATGTTTAAGTTAAGAAATAGGAACTGAGCTAAGGGCAACCTTCACTTATCAGCTTCCAATGTCTGAAAGCAGGAATGAATTCATTAAGTACATGTAACAAGTTCAGGGGTATAACATACAGAAGCAGCTGAGTCAGCTTGACCTTCAGCCATTTATTGGGGTGAGATGTGCAGCTCAAGTCCTACCAGATGATTCAATTCACGTATCTTGGCAGTAACAGATAAGCCAAAAGGGATGCCCAGAGGGAAATAGTGTCATAAATTGGCAAGGCAGAGAGTCATTCACCAGCTTAAACAAAATGTTGTCATCAAGGAAGTTGTGCATTTAATCCATACAGTAGAGTAGGCTGGCCTACCAAAAGGCAGATTAAAGCAGATTTTGCACGTTAGTTTCTCATTAAAGGAAAAATGAGTTTTGCCAGGTCCAGGCATATTTTATGCAACTGGCTTATATCAGGCTGTGTACTCCAGCCCCTCATTTTCAGGAGTTTCAGCCCAAATACCAGTGCCAAATAAGAATCCATTGGTCATGATAAAAGTGTTAAAAGTGCAGAGTGCGTATTCTTGCCCCTTTTCCACAGCTTCCCACAGGCAAAGACTTCTTCACAAGTGCGACAATAATGTAAAATTTCTTCAAAGATTGCACATTTGCTTGTATTGTGAACCAGGAAATTGTAATACATAATCAGCTCCACCATCACTATGTATGCCCAAATGACATATGACCGAAGACTTTTCTTTCTTTCTATAAATTAACTATGGATGAGAAGTGACTAAATTGCAATAGGTTTCATTTAGGCACAGTCAGTTAAGTCAGTGCAGTTTAACAAAGGAAATTCCATTCTAACAGCGCATGTTTCAGCACAAGCATTTTTCCTTAGATGGCAGGTAGAGATCCTCAGAGGTGGAAAACTAAGTACAGGAAGAAAGAAATTATCTAAAAAATCAGAGTACAATATTGCATATTTTCAATTCAGTGGGAATCGAAGTGTTTCTGAAAGAAAGTTAAAGTGCAATGTAATTTGAATGAATCATTCCAGGGGACAGGGATTTCTTCTGTTTGCTAGAAAATTAAAGCCACAGAACATCTAGGGGGGAAAGAAAATGGACGGATAAATCTGAGCCCTGTTCTCTTGCCTCTTTCAACTATCCAAATTTGGGAAAAGCATGGAAATATCATGAACAACAACAACCTCAAACCAACCACCAACTTCATATCCATGAAGGGAAGGCACTAGCAGTATGCTGACTGGATGAAGTCATGCTACCCAGGTCCAGCACAAGACCAAGAGCTAGGAATTTAGGAAACACACAGAAGACTTTCCCTCTGCTTCAAGCCCACGCCTTAAACACAAAAACCAAATAACTTCTGGGTTTCCAGCTTTTGCAGTCTTCCACGGTTCTTTTTTTTTGCATACGTTTGTACGTGTGCACGTAATACGAATGTTAGTATTCCCCCTGATTTCATCCTTTCTCCTGTATAGTTTCTGCAGAAGAACCAGGCCATTGGCTGCACGGTGCTCAGCCGTTGCCATGACAATGGCCTGTGATGTCAGAGACAGGGGATTAGGAGTTCCTGGCATCGCTGAGCTGAGGGAGAAGCCTGGCTGAGAAGGAGGAAACTCCCATCCAAACAGCTTCGACAATAGAAACAGGGATTTCAAAAACAGCTAGCGAAGAACCCTTGGTAGTAAACCATCCAGAAACAACCAGAAATTCAGTGTCAAAAATCTGTTGACTGAAGAGAATCCCAAAAAATTTGGCATGGGAGTAAATCATTAAAATCAGTGGAGCAAAGCCAGTGTTGTGTCAACAGTAACTGTGACATTAGAATCAAGATCATTTTACCAATGAAAGCAAAATACAGTGACAGAAAATACAGCGACAGAAAATACAGCATCTTTGAGTAAATTATACAATAAATATTTATACCAGATCCACTGGTAAAAAGTTGAGTGCAATTTTACCCAGATTATTTGCTTGGACCAAAAGTTCACAGTGGAAAGGACAATGTAGGAACTATGTGTGTGAGTGCACTTAAAATAATCAGATATCTCAGCTTGTATGTGTGGGAATACTGTGCAAAACTGCAAGTGGCAACAGGGGACTTGACAACCAAAGTCCACTCCCACAGACATTACTTTGGAAAAGCAACAGATGTCAACAACTGAGCCAGCAGCCCAGCCTTTGGGGGCTGAGACAGAACCTTCTCCATCCCTGCAGCGCAGCTTATTGTAGCACTGGGGATGAGTTCTGCTGCTCTCAGTCAGCTGCCAGACCTCCTTCTTGGGGTGGGCGTGCAGCTGGTGAGGGGAAATTGGAAAAAATAAAAATAAAAATGGGGAAACAAATACAGGGAAGGAAAGAGTGTGGAGGCCCAGAGCAAATGTTGAAACTGGGTCATGTTTTGTATGAGGGTGGTTTGTAAGGAAATTAGCTGATTCCTTCTCTAACCTTGAAAAGAGGGAACTGGGAGCAAAATGCCTTGTGCCTCCTCTCCTGCCTGGGTGGCCTTGCTCCTTCTTGGATGTGTTTAAAAAAAGACTGGACATGGCACTTAGTGCCATGGTCTAGTTGACATGGTGGTGTCAGGGCAATGGTTGGACTTGATGATCCCAGAGGTCTCTTCCAACCTGGTTGATTCTGTGATTCTGTGATTCTGTGATTCTGTGACTATTGCAATGGCCAACCTACCTATGTGCCTACCTGCCACATCAGGACACCTTTAAATCAGTAGACCTCCATCCGCTTCCTAGACAGAAAGCCTTGATGACTCATGTGTTGGACAAGGATGACATGTGATGAGCTGAAGGACCTCAAGCTATATATTTCAATGGAAAACTAAATAAACTGAAGGATCCACATGCACACACCTCTCAGGATTTCAAAGGTAACTTTAAAAAATACCCACAGTATTCAGCACCTCCTCAGCACTGTGCTGTGATTCAAGGCATGTCTACGCCCAGCAGGTGAGTATTGAGGCAAAGAGCCCTGAGCTACCTATTTCCAGAGCTGAGTGCTATATAATTACTGGCCTTGCTTCAAAAAAGGGTGCAGCCCCACATAAAGCCATCTATATTGCAGCTGGGACATGAGCCAGTACCTTAGTGTGTCCCCATGTCGTGCTGTGGAGATATATCAGACTGTTCAGAGGTTACCCAGGGCTCTGTGCCCTGCTTTGTGGGGTGTACCTGCCTGATGAAAGAGTTGTGAAACAACTGTTAAAAATCTGTGCTTTTGGAATTAAAACTCTATTTCACTTAACTAAATTCCAAGCAGACCAGCCCATATTATTTTTGGTACAGATGTTGTAATGACCTCCAAATTATTTGAACTGCTGGTAGGATTTTTGTGCCTGTTTTGCAACCCAGAAACCCTGGGCTGTAAAACAGAAGCTGTGATTATAGTGGACAAAGTTTTCCTCAGCATTTGTGCTGCTTCTTTCTGTGCCAGTGAACTGTGAAGAAGCCACAGTCCGGATTAGCAGTGAGCCCTCTGCATTGTTTGTCTGCACTGTCTCTTGTGGTATTTTAAGCGTCTGATGCGTAGATGACAACTACCCATGTTGCCGGCACGCACCTATGTGTTGTTGCTGATTCTTCCGATTTTACTGCTAGCACTTCACATTTCCCTTAAAGCATAAAGGGATGGCAGGCATAGAAAATTATTTTAACATCAACCCCTACTCTTCAACCGCCTGGCTCCTTCTCAAGTTGTGCTGGGTTTTTTACTTCTGCCCTTCCCTGCATAGCGCTTTGCAGAAATGCAGTTGATGCAAAGAGCTGCTGTGCATTTAAATGAAAGTAACAGTGTGGGGAGTCAGTGCAAGTCACTTGATCAGAATTAACCCACCAACCCAGTGCAGTGGGAAGGGGATTCTTCAGAAAGGACTGCTGGGTTTATCTTCAAGGATGTTGTCCCTTGAAATAGGATGCCTCTAGTACCTTCTGCCTGTGGTAAATGTTGCCACATGGCACCAGTTATGTCAAAACTGGTCTTGAAGTTGTGGTTGCAGAAAAGGCACCTACTCATATTTGTGTACCTTTTCAAGTGGATTTGACCTAGCCACTAACGTTTTTACTGGAGCTCCCTGAATAACTCAGTCTTGCTTTGTAACAAATATTCCCTCACTTACAAGTTACTGGAGAAATGCTGTGCACCTGCAACAGGCCACAGAAACGCGTACAGGACAATCACATTGTATCTTTGCAGCTGAAATGAGTGAATTGCAGAGGTTCCAGCACTATAAAATATCTACAAGAAAAAAAATTAAATAGCTATTAAATTCTTATAGCCAAAAGAAGTGAGAAGGAATTTTAGTGGCATTGGAATACACAGAAGTCAGAGGAAAACCAGTTCATTTTATCAGAGAAGATTTTGCCGCTGACAGCTGCTTCCTCTAACATCTTGCCATACTGAGAGCAAAATAAGAGATCAAGCAAAAGGAGTTTTAACTTAAGCTAAAAAATTTGCTTGTCGTGTTTTGCATCATGTTTTCATCGTGCCTAATTCACCAAGTACAATTATTCCGATTAAGAAATCATATGAAAAACAACAGGTAAGTTACCAACACTCCGATATCAAGTGCAGACTCATATCCACATGTTCACACTTATGCTCTCCCACGCTTTTTCCTCCTTTAATTACATTATTTTCTAGCAAGTAGCAGATTACCTGACATGTATGTCAATTAGTCATCCATTTCCTGCTGCAAATCTTACCATCTGTTCAAGATTTCTTAGGATTCAATGGGAGTTTTCAACTGACTTCTTTATTCACTGGGTCAGACCCTCAAATGTTCAAAAAATGGTAGAATTATACTGAAGTTTAAATTCATGTGGAGCTTTATAGACGAAAGACAGGCTGATCCAGCTGGATCTAAGAATTGGATCCAACTAAATCATATGTTTAAAGATAGAGACTTAAATTCTTGGTAATTCTGGATGTACTGATTCAATGCCTTTAATTCTCACTTATGTAGCCATTTTTTTCTTGCTGCCTTTATAAGGGCAACAAAAATTTATTTCTTGCAGAGTGCTTACCATCTGTACAGCACTGTACTGCACAAAGGTGAGTAATCACCAGGCACTCTTATGTAGGAAAGCTGATGCTGTGTGCAGCTGCTTGTTTTGGTCCTGGTCACTCACTGTCCAGAAGAGCATTCAGGTGTTTTGAGTCCCAGATTAATTCCTATAATGCTCCTAGGATGTAGTCAAGTCCATTAAACCCTGGAGTTTAATGTAAGTGCAATTAACTTAAAGGAAACTAAAGCAGAGAGATACAAGGTCTGATCCTCAAAAGTACAGATAGCTAACTCTAAAATCTATTAATTTCATTAATAAATGAGTGTGCTCCATCCCTTTAGGGATGCCAACCATTGTGCAACTTGCTCAGTTCTGTCAAAAAAAAAAACCCTAACTGTTTCTGTTTATCAGTCTGATTTCTGTAGCATTCTACTATAACAAAAAATCAAAGTTGCTGGTGGTCTTCTTGGCCTTGATAATCTAACATGTAATAAAAGTTAAAAATAAAAGATCAACTTCACTAAATGTTTTGAATAGGTTAAGTAAAATATTTGGGAATACTTCCTCTTGGGTAAGATTCTGAAAATGCGTCACAAACACCAGAAATTACCGATGCTAACAACCCTGCCACTGTTCCAGCTCACTAAAAGTAGAGGTCTGTGACAGGCTAAGAATAAAAACATTCAGTCGGAAGTTTGCAACTGTTAGTCATATTTTGATCTCTTAAATCTATCTTCAGTGCAAGAAATGATTACTATAACAGCAAACCCAAAAATAAAGTTTCAGAAAGCCATGAGGACATATTACAGACAGCTTCAGTAGGTGTATATTTCTGGTCTAGTAAAATCATTATACTAAATACCTAACACAGTAATTGCATTTTTGCAGGCATATAAAGATCATAATTCATTACATTTAATCTACTTTTCAACTATGCACGCTCTTCTAGGGGACTGACTTACTACACTTCAACCATCAGCCATCACAAGGCCAAACTAGCTCAGTGAGAGCTCTCCGTAGTGAGACCCATCAGGTCCTTGGCACCAAGGGTCTCATCCTGCAGATCTGCTGCTCCTGGGCCACACTACCTCCTCATACAGACATAGTCAACCTTTTCTCATCCTGTTCCCAGTATATTTGGACTTCTTGGCACGGTATTTAAGAAGTTCCTACTTTTTGTATGCTCAGTAAGAATGCCAGGGTAAACTCTTCTGTTCAATATCCCACAGTGATCCATCCAGCCCTGTGGAAGGGAAAGCTCATTCCCCTGATCGTCCAGGGAGGAGAGCAGAGAAGGCAGCCCCGGGGCGGATGGTGGGCAGAAGGATGTGCAGCTGCTACGGCAGGGCTGCAAGACACCACCGAAGGACCAGGAGCACAGAGAGTGCAGTGGGAGTTGCAAAAAGACAGGAGATATAGTCCTTTTGGGCAGCCCCACAAAACCTGTATCTTCAGGAAAGCTGCCAAGGGCCACGAGGCAGTCGCAGCTGACAGTAGCACAGATTGCCTGGGACTGCTTGTCCCCTGCCAGGGCAGCTGGGGTCAGAGGAGAGACTGTCCTTGCACATGTGACATACCTCATCTGGATAACACAGACTCCATGCGTTTTGTCTTCTCTTCTGCTACCTACTACGCAATCAGCAAATCAACTGCAGCATTTTTGTTTACTAGGCATGGGCCAAAGCTCGCTTTACTCCATTCAGGATAATGTTCCTTTGGTTTTTGTTCCCTACTTCTTTTGCCCATTGTAACAACTTATTTTTCAGGGGACACTTTTTCATCCCACCATACTTCACAAATCTCACAATCTGATGAGGTTCGACCTCCCTAGGACACAGTTAAAAGTTAACTGCCTCCTCCTTGTCTTTATTCTTCTCTACATTTTTTTAGGAGGAAAATGCTCTTCCCCACCCCCCCCCCCCCCCCCCCCCCCCCCGCCCAAATCAACAAGACCTCTTTAAAAACCTGGTGTTAGAAATTCCAGCATGAAATCTTGTGCAACAATCAGGGAAGGGTGGAGATATAAATATCATAAAGTACAAATTCATCACCGAATCTGGAGCACATCCACAAATTTAAAAGCCGATGGGACACTCAGAGTAGAGATAAACACAGATGGACAACAACATTGCCAGAGAGAAGGATTAGACAGGACCCACAAGTGACGTTAGGGAACGGTCAGATCAAGGCAGTGCATTTTACTCCCACAAATGTCCCTACTTCCCACCTCTTCCAGTAAGACGAGGCAAAAAATTTCTTACCCCCCACTAAGAATTCTTTCAGCAGAGACCTTTTAAGGGTGCAGCCAGTACATCCCGCCTGTGTCTGTGCTTCTGGCGTGTCCCTCTTTAGAAAACTGACCACTCTGTGACGTTCCTGTGCTCTTCCCACTTGCTGTGTTGTCACTCAGCTATGGGCAATGCCCAAACTTCCCCTCTGAACTGTGTCCTAATTTCTGTGACTACCCTGGTCTGCTATGTGTCCTCTTCTAAAAAATAATTGGCTCCTTGGACCCCATGTGCATGGGCTTGCTCTTTGGAATAAATTGTTTCACTGCATGCAAGCAGAATACATGCAAAAAATTCCATTCTTCCTCTAATGAAAAGGTTGATGGTGGTGACTCTACCTGGATAGCACCCTTCAGGAATTTAAAAAGAAAAAAAAAGGAGCATATTATTGTTCCCTCTTCTTCCTCGCTTCTCCCTGGGAAATTTGAACTCTCTAGGTGCTTCAAAATGTAAAAAGAAAGCTCTAATTTCTGAAACAGCCCATTCCCTCCACATTTCTCTTGCTTGCTCTCAATATTTGTCTAGTCAGACAACTACTAGCAGCATATCTACCACAAGAGTTCACTGCCCTATTGGTAGGGAGTGATGCCTCCCACAGTCAACGTCTAACACACCAGCAATGTGTTAGCTGATGTTCTGCAAAGTTTAAAACTTTGAATTGGTTTAGGTGATTCTTGCTCCCACTAAACAACACCCTGTATGAGTCACAAAAAATTTTCAGCAGAAGGTTTTTGACATTGCAACACACTTCCCTATATTTAGACACAAGGAATGATGTCTCAAAAGCTAAAAGAACTCATGCAAGTTTGAAAATGAAACTTCTAGCATGATTTTTAAAATTCTGCCTGAGTTATCTTGGAAAAGCAGCCAGTGGTCCTCTTCCAAGAAGGTCAGCCATAAGCAAGTGGTGAGCTTAACACAGCAGTCAGCTCATACCTTTTGATATTCACACCTAAGAGATATTTGTAACTCTGAGCCAAGTCAGGCCTGTTGTTGGAGTCCCCAACATTAGCTATTATTTTTTCTTTAGAGTTTTTCACTTTCTGGGGATTTTTTTTTTTAATGCACTGTAGTTGCACATGCAATCAAATGTTGCAGCTGCTGGTTCCCATTCATTTCTGGGCATGGTTGATTCACACTGCCCTGTGTGCCGAGATTGTTCTGGTGGCCCCATCCTGAAGGCCTGATTCCCATTTAAACTGGGGCCTGATTCCCTTTTATGGTCCTATAAAGCAGCAACAGATAAACGCCTTAGCAGAAAGAACTGGGCCCTAAATACACTGAAACCACCTATTTGTCAGGTAGCTAATCCAAGATGTTATAGCCATTTATAAAAACTTGTTATTTTTCTACAGTCATCCAGGAATGTTGTTAATAGCTCTTCTCTGTGATGCCAAAAGACGCTTTTTGAAGGGATTTAATGCCCAGTTCATTGCAAATCTGATCTTTGTTTTTGCCTGTTCCCCAGCCAGCAGCTATGAACAAAACAGACTTTGAAGCCTGCAGCATTATTAATCTGAGATTTATTACAGTAAGAGACAGAGAAGGAAATAAATCCCTTCTCCTAGCACTACTAACTCAGTGTAGTGGCCCAAGAATGACAAGTTAAACATTACTCCAAAATTATCAGGCTTCATTTCTCATGATGGATAGCAAGCGGCAGATTGCACTTTATCGTTTTAAGCTGACCTGACTGCAAACAAGGAATGCGCAGAATGCCAAGGCCCTCCGTTCCCTCTGTGTAGCCTCCTCCAGCAGAAACTGTGTACCATGATGCAATATTTAGCACTTTGTTCTACCACTTAGGACAAGGATATATTCACAGCAAGCTGGCTCCCTGGAAAAAGAACGATAATCTGAAGCCGTTTCCCTTTGCAGACCTGTGGAGCATACGCCTGTGTTGATTCTGGAGGAGAATGCGAGGCTTGGTCAGGGGGAAGCACTTCAAAAACATATATCATCAACATATCTCTTGAGCTGAGCTTTGATCAGCTTCTTCTACTGTCCAGCAAAACAGTTGGTAACCACTAAAACATTTGGAATGATGTCATGTGGTTCAATGAGGATCAGCCTCAAGTATAAGATGGTCAAATGCCTTTACAGTGAAGACACTCCTCTGTCTGTCAAAGGTATATCGGGTTAATGACAAGCCCGTGCTTTATGGTTGCCTAAAGACTTTGCAAAATCACCAGGGATAAGAGGGTGTTTTAATTTCTGTCGAACAACTTTCATTTATCATCATGCTCACAGTTGCACAATGATAAATTTTCAAATTTTTTACTGTTTTTTTTTCCCATTTATTCCCCTCCTGATAGAAAAGCTGCCTAAATAAAATGCGTCTTCAATATTTTCTCATTATTCTTGCCAGTCTGACATTTCAGTTCCCAGAGAAGGAAAACAATCAGCAAACTAAATTTAACACTGAAATATTGGGGGGGGAGGGATCCATCCATAAATTATAGTTAGACCAGTTTTGAAAACTAAGAATTGTAGTAGAGTTACAATAGAGCTTGATTCAGATCTCCTTTATTTGCATATCATTCTTTTAATAAGTCTTTCCCTACACTGTAAACTTAGGCTAGGTGTATTGGAAAGCACCAACTGCAAATGAGACTGCAGCAAAACCATCCATCCCAGGGAGCACAGGAGAGCCCGCCCTAGGAGCACAGTGTCTTTATTCTGAAGCTGCATCAGTGCCAGACTGGTCCCGTCAATCTCAGTACACAAGGGAGGTATTGCTGGAATCATGACTCTCTGTGGCTGTACTTCGAGTAGTTGGTGAGCATGCACTACACTGCCCAAAGTCTCAGGTCCCTAAACACCTAGACTGAGGACTTGGGTGCACTGAGGAGGAGTACCACGCTTCTCTTCAAACCCACAAGCCTAGGCTACACAATCAGCACAACTTGTGCCAATTGCCCCACTTTTCTTCACTAGGCAAGGATCAAAGCTCTGCTCTCCCCCATTCAGGATAATTTCTTTTGGGTTACGGTCTCTGCTTCTTTTGCTGAGAGTGCAGGGAGGAACCCACCATGCCAGCCAGATCTCTCTTAGGAAGCTAGGAGAAACCCAGCAGCCTGCTGCAACTATGGAAAGGTGCAAACTTCTTTTGTAGCCCACTGGTTTGGAAGTTGTGGTGACTTTTACTCTCCTTCCTATCTTACCTAACCAGCAAGACAGACTTGTCCCTAGTTGCATTGCATCTAAAGAAGAGGATAAATAAGTTCATGTAGCATCCAAATACTGTAGTCTGCATTACTGGTATTTCTCAGCACAACTCAGGATAAAGCTCCTATCACTTGCCAAGGCTGTCATCATGTCCTTCAAAATATGCAAACATCCACGTGGCTGTTTGTCTCCTGCATGCCCTGGAGTATTTTCTCCTGTTTCAAAGGGAGAGTACAGGGACAGGATTGCAGCATGCAAGCTCTGGGTTGGAAAACTTGCCCATCATGAAGAAATTCTTTACTGTGAGGGTGGTGAGACACTGGAACATGTTACCCAGAGAAGTTGTGGATGCCCCATCCCTGGCAGTGTTTAAGGCCAGGTTAGATGGGGCTTTGAGAAACCTGGTCTTGTGGAGGGTGTCCCTGCCCATGGCAGGGGGGCTGAAACTAGATGATCTTCAGGATCCCTTCCAACCCAAACCGTTCTATGATTCTATGAATTCCAACTTTCTTCGATGCTTCTTAGGGGCTAAGTTCCTTTTCTACAAGCAAAGTGCATGTATTTTCTTAGCTCATGCATTTTAAAAAAGTATTATGCAGAATTTATTCACCTGTTTCATATAACACTGAATCTCTTTGTGCTGCAGAAAGAGTTTAATGAGATAGAGCAGAAATACAGGGTAGAAAAACGGCACTGCAGTCTCTGCTCTATTTGTCAGTAATGTTTTGTTATTATAAGAATGCTTGGGGTTACATTTTTTCTATGCTGGACTGATAGATCGCGTTTTAATCATTTGTAAGACCAGTTGTTTAGATTCCATTTGGAAGGCTGTGGAGAGAATGCTCTTTTCATAAAAACAATCCAATTCTTCTGTAAATATCTACTGTCATATTTATCCTTTTGGAATTAAATTACATTTTTTTATTAAACTTGCTACCAGAGGAAGCAATAGTTGCAAAAACTGTTTAAATAGGTACCATTTGTGAATATAAACAGCTTCAGATTTTTTTGTCTGAAGTCTTAAGTGCTGTCATAATTTCTGGTGCTGTTTTGCATGTGTTTTTATACAGAAATAGACTAAAGCATGCTGAAACTACCCATAAGCAGTGGAGAAGGGGGAGGAGGACAGTTGTTTTAAAAAGGGCTGGAGATCAGAATGGAAGGCTGTGAACACAAATGAATTACACGTATGTGAGTTGCAAAAGGAGGAGGGAGTCACTCTCCACATTTGGAAATGATAAGAAATATCAGGCTGTCCTGTGATCTCACAGTCCAGAGCCGTAAATCCAGGGAGAAAAAAAGATCAGCAGACCACAGTTTGGATCAGGATACGAGCCTTCAACGAACATGACAAGGTAGATGTCTTTACTACAGGCTAGTGGTGGTCCATCAGGCACCACGTCATAGATTCCTTCAGATTTTTGCTGCTACTTAATGTCTACTTATAGGGGCACTTAAAGATAAATCACTTAAAGATAAATCACTCACAAAGGAAAAAAAAAGACAAAGAAAGAAGCAGAAACATAAGGAAGACAGCAAAATGAGAGAAAACATGTTTGCTAAGTAATGGATTAGACTCTACCCTAATGCACACCACTCCACCCCTTACCATTGCATTCAGCATGTTCCCCTGAGCTCTATCCCTCCCTGGCTGTTTCAGCCACCGCACTGCCTCTTTCTTTCATATCTCCCCCTGTCTCCAGGAGGCTTTGTATCAGCGACACGAAGCAAGGGAGAGAGAGGTAAAATAAGCTGCCTTTCCGAATCCATATTGACACAACAGCCAAGAGTGGCAGCTACGGGCATAGCCTGATCTCGGGTCTCCTCTCTGCCCGCAGTGCTCTCACTGGCACAGAGGGGTAGTCACCTGCACACCGAGCAATGAGGTGCCACAGCCCTTCTGTGATGCACCCTGGCACCAAGGGTGATTTGGTCTTAAAGGTTTTTTGTGCTCACAGGCCCAGCGTTAAAATGTCTAAATTATCCCTTCAAACTACATGAAAGGAAAAAAAAATAAAGATGACCCCACTGAGGTTCCAATAAGCTTGTGAAACTTTCCTCCAGCACTGTTTTGGGATATCTCTGCCCTCAGCAAGTGTCCTGGTAACCCTCTGCAAACCCAGGCAGGTGAGCACCCCTGCTTTGCACAGCTTGGCTAAGCCAGGTTGGCAAGTCACCCACCACACCCACTGCTTTGAAAACGTGTCACAAGACTGGTCCCTAAGGAATTTCCAGCATTAGATCCTCTGTCTGAGAGACATTTCTTTGTCTTAGCTTAGCTGTCCTGCCCAAGATCATCTCCCCCCTCCACCAAGTCCTTAGAAGCCAACTGCTGTTTGAAGAATGACTTCAGCCTCACGAGATCAGAAGCTGTGGGTAGTCACACACAGTGATGCAAAGCCTCTGAGGTAAACGATGACACAGTGAGCAGGGAAATTGGAAATCAGACCCATGTGGCTTTCCTGAGGGCTTTTTTTGTTTTTGTATTTGCTGCCTTGTTAAGAAGAAGTCCCTCCCAAAAGTCACCAAGGGAAGTAAAAATGGGATCATACTACTCATCCATAAGCCCTGTTTTCACACAGCACTGATTCACTCCACATTTCATTTTTTTTGTGGCACACAGCATAGTAACTACCAATAAAACTCGTGAATTTACTGTTTCATCACTTAAGGAGCAGTGTTTGAGGTGGCCATTTACTGCTTAGCTCTATTGTTCCCAAGCTGCAGCTGATAACAGTTCACAGTCAGGAGCTCTGGATGTTCATTCATCTCCAGATTCCAAGACTTGCATATTTTATTATAATTTGGTTATCTGAACAGGGCTGTTTCATCTCTCCCTGTTATACAGCCACAAATCTGCTTCCTCCAAGCTGCTAAGTTACAGCGAACTCCTGATTCAGTCTGCAGTCCTTTGAGCTCTGAGTACCAAATACTGTGGTTTAAAAAGATTAAAACCAGAGATGAAACCTGATTGTTGTTCCATGCATCTGCTTTAAATTGGTTGTTCTGTTTATTTGAGAGACTTCTACTGGTGCAATGTAAAAGCAAGCATCCATTCTGCAGAATTAATCTTGCTACATTGGGCTTTACGCTCAGCTTTTATTTACCATTCTTTTTTAGAGCATCACTGAAATCTTGCCTTCATTGCAAAATAAGGTGATTAACGATTGGCACATGCCATGAAATTAAGTGCTACCTCTACTTTAAATCGTGTAAGTTATAATTAGTTGTGCTCTAGCTGTGGCTGACTGGTCCAGGGTCCCACTCATTTAAGGACCACTCATGAGGTTACAGTATATCCTTGTTAGAGGGTGCATGCAGGCAAGTGCCATTCCAATGCTAGCAGTCCTTTCGTGTCTTCCCACAGCTCTCCTTGTGTGCCCAGCACTAATAGATACGCTCTCCCATGCTCCATGGGGCAAGCATCAATAGCGCTATTCAGCTCTTCCAGGATTTAGACAGAGGTGTCAGGGGCCATGTAATGAAGGAGAGGAGATACCTCACTGCCTGGCCTAAGGTGGGACTCAAGATGGATGAGCTGGAAGGGAGAAACTCAAGTGTGGGCAACACAGTTAACACTCACATGGACCCAGGGACAGAACTTCCACTTATGCCAGCCTTATTTCCTTATTCATACAACCCTTCCACAAATCAGGAGAATGAGGTAAGTCCTGCCAAGAACTGAAACAAAGCCTTAGTGTCGTTTCATCTTACTTGAATGATCTGCAAGTCTTGACCAGCCTTCAGCAGGAAGATGAATTTACTTGTTTTTGGGGGAGCTGAAATATTAGCTTAACAACACAGCTTTTGTGCTGTGATCCATGGACCACACGAGCAGTCCCTAACTGCTTCTAAAGAGTCTTTAGAAGATAGGCAATGAAAGCAAGGCTCACTTTTTTGATGTAGAACCAGCAACTTCACTGGCAGGTGTGTACGGGTACTCACAACTCGAAAGAACACAGGCTTTGCCCCATGCAATCTGGGTAGACAACATACAGCCTGAAACTGCCTTTCCCACAAGACACTGAGCTGCCTCTTACCACCAATCCACCGCAGAGGTCAATGTCTTGCGTTCAGGTACCGTGCCTGCATGACTTTTTAAGGGGCTGGATAATGTCACTCCCTCTAGGAGCAGAAGGACATTTGAATGGGTTTGGCTGCAGAAACAAGCACTATCTCAGTAAGATTTGCATAGCTAAATCACATATAATGCAATCTGTAATTGCATAAAGAAAAAGGCAGTGTAATTGATGTATTAAAAAGTCCTAGGACAAAGGTATCTGCCATTTGTATTATAAGTGATGTGATAAGTTCCATAAAGCAAAATACTAGCTTTTATTTTTAAAGTGAGTGGACAATGTAAGCTTGTGGCAAACTGCAGTAGTCTGCCTGAGTCTGCGTAATGTATGGGGATTTGACATCCAATTACATCCCAGGGAATTCTGGGAACAGAGGTAATGTTTCTGGTGCCAGGCCAGGTTAAATGCATCTGGCACCATAGACCCTGTAGATGCTCAGTTGGACAGATGCAGAAACTCGATGTTATCCTATTTTCGGATGCCAAAAAGAGCTTATTCTGTTCTTACAAAGCAAGGACATAAGAGACATGAAAGGAAGTGGTGTACCGCAACAAAGGCATTCATGGCTTGTAACGCCCTTCCAATTACAAGGAGCAGACAATGGTTCATCATAAATGTTAGAGAGAGAAAGCTGAAAGAAGAGAAAATGCAGCTTGCCATGAACAGGAATAAAAAAGCTGTATGTGAAATTGCATGCTAACATAGGCTGATGCACATCTGGCATGACTCCACTGTAATCAGCAGGGTTAGCCTGTACTTGCACCCATCTATACAACAGCTGAATCCAACCCCAAAAGTCTCTCCCTATAATTGTGGCAAATGCTGCTTCACCAAAACCTCTCTTTTGTTCTCCCCAGAATACTGGGCTCTCTGACTTTTCAAACTAATCTCTGATTAGAGTCGTAACAATGAGTTTATACCCTTTCCTCTCTTGTCTGCCACACAATTTATTTGTCTAGGGACTTCCTAGGAGGAAAAGATCAGCAAAGATGCAAACTCCAGCTATATTGAGGAGCCTCCTACTTATATTTACGTCTTGCTTGAAGGCCATATTTGTTCTGGGGCTGAGTGATGGCTCTCCCTGATTTTGTCCTGCTATTACTTTCAGAGGAATTGCAGCACAATTGTGAATCAGGCTCTTTAAACTGGACTTTCTAGAAAGCCGGGTGGAGGGACTTGAGGATGGATTAAGCATAAAGAAGGCACAAAACAACCGTGTTTTCAAGCTTCTTCAGCCAAATGGTATGTACCACTGGGGGAATAAAACCACAAAACCCTGAGGTTTTAGTGAGCCTTTGTGGGCCTTCTTGTGAAAGTGGCTTTCTAGACACTTCCAAGTGGCAACCAACGAGACTTGCTTTATATGGTTGTTCACTCAGCTTTGGTAGATAAAACCAATATTCCTCATTTCTCATTTGGGTGTTTCTGGCTGAGACACGCAGGGTATGTTTTGTTAGGGAGTGCATCACCTTCAAAACACAGAACAGAAAAACCTCAGAGAGCTTTCATCTGCCCCAGAGTCATATGTGACCATAGCTGTATTATGAAATAGCAATAATAATATCTTCCTCCTGTATCTTACCATAAAGCTTTGTGACTGCTGAAAAGCACATGTGGAAAACAATGGAGGTGCATCCAAAAGGCAAAGATGCAGAGAGACAAAAGGCAGTGACCTGCTTATCACCCAGAAACTGCAGCTGCTTTTTAGCAGTCCTAATAAATAGACTTCTCCCATTCCAAGGGAAAAAAATGTATTAGTCACCTCCAATAATTAGATGAACAACAGTGACTTCATTTGTTTAATGTTTTTATTTTACATGAAGTTACACTGACAAAAACCTTCTTTTTAGCATATTCTCAGTTTTTCTGATGAGGAAACTCCAAAGACACATGGGAGACTTGTTCCCATAGTGCAGCACCTGAGGACAACACCAAAGCAAAGGAACCCTTGTATCTGCCCAGCATCCCAAATCCTCCCAGCAGCACCATAAGGAGAAAAGGCAGAGTTGTGAGCCCTCGATCTCAGCCAGGTACCCATTGGTACAAGACAGCAGCTGTAATGCTGCACTAACCTGTGCAGGGCCTCAGAGAAATAAATCTCATTATTTAAACTGAGACCAGAGTCAGAGGCGCTGTGTCCAGGGAGATGCAGTAGAGTAATGTATCAGTAAGGCACTGGCTGCTACTAAGATATGTTCCTGATAAATGAGCAGCCCTTCTCCGATTAGCGTGAAAATATGGTCAAATCTTTCTAAAAAATCAATTTTTCTTAGCTGGTTGATAAGAAAGTTGGCATTTTCAGTCCAAGACAAAGCCATGAATCAGAAGCCATGAATCAAATGACTAACCACAAGAGATAAATGGGGTATGATCTTCCCTAGCTCAGCCATGCCAAAGAACTTCTTCGCTTAATAACACTGGTTGACACTGGCACCATCCCAGTGGTTCCCAGTGCTTCCTTATTAATGTGAATGTTTTTGACTCAGCATTTCCACAGTTTCATGAACATCATGGCTGACATAATTTAAACTGCAAAAAGCATTTATAAGCATCAAAGCTCAATCGTAAAGCTAACCTGAGGCCTGAGCTAAGCCTTGATTTATGCACTGAAGGTTTCTACTAACCAGGCTATGGAACGCCTTCAGCACAAAACTGAATTTCTCATTTACTTCTTCCTCTGCAACAGAACAAGTTAAATGCCTGGAACCAAACCTTCAAGCTCCAGGTTAGAGTTGTTCAGTTTGGGTTGATTTCCAGTCATTCTGTAAAGGATGTAGCATGATTCACTCACTATACTGAAGGTACACGGAGACCTTTAGAATAAGGGCAGCTTTCACAAAGCAACTCTTTAGGTCTCTGCTAAAATAACTATGTCTCCAAGCAATGCCCACTGCTAGTCCTGAATGTTTTGGATAGAGATAGAACCAGATAAGACAGATTTCACAGTAACATCACCTCTGTCACAAAGGATGATGCACATCACCTACTATGCCCAAAGCATTAAACTAGCATTTGTTTGAAAGCGATGTCAAATTTGCCCTTTCCCCTGCAATAACTGCGGAAGGAAAACAGTCCCTCAAGACTGTCTAGTTTACCTGTGGCGACCTCCCTGCTCCATGGCCCTGTGTTACAGTGAGCTCACTTCAGTGGCTGGTAATCTTTATCTAGTGCAAACTGAAAACCGCACCTAGTCCTCCCAATGAGTGAAAATGGCCCTGCAGTTAAGAAATCTGATCTTACAGCTTTTCCTTATGAATGCAGCTTCTTCAGTGAAGACTCAAAAAAGTCCCTTTAACTCAAGTTGCCAGTTTGACTCAGCAATTTTATTACTACATCCGTTATCAGCCAAAAAAGAAAAAATATTTCTGTGAGAAAAATGTCTTCTTGATGCGTATTTTAAAAGAAGTGTTCAAAAGGTACGCATGATACTGATAATTCAATATAAACAGACTGGTGCAAGTTAGTTTAGTAGAACAGGGAAAAGAAAGAAGAATGCATTTGGGAATAGTATGGCAATGATGGGGAAGGAATAAATGGGGAGAAAAAAAAGACAAAATCAAAATGAAAGAACCGACGCATCCCCTATTGCAGATATTTGCTGGTGAGCACCTCTGTATGATGACAAATTTTCCAGCACAGCACTTTCATTCTTTGCTATAGGCAAGGTAGAGCAGTGTTCTCAGCACTTTGAATACCTTTGAACACCTTTGATGTTATTCTTCAAAACACAGAGTGAAAGGAATGGGCTTTGCAGTCTTAATGGTTTCAGCGTGAAACCTGAAAGTGTGACCTACAGTGAAAAGTCCCAAAAGTCAGTGAAACCACTGCATGGCATGGTTTGGGTTGCTTTGAGAGACACACAAAAGATGCCGTTTCAAGTTTCTTTTTTCCCATGCACTGGTGCAGGCTGGGGGTTGACCTGCTAGAAAGCAGCTCTGCAGAGAAAGACCTGTGAGTTCTGATGGATAACAAGCTCACCATGAGCCAGCAATGTGCCCTTGTGGCCAAGAAGGCCAATGGTATCCTGGGGTGCATTGGGAAGAGTGTGGCCAGCAGGTCAGGGGAGGTTATCCTCCCCTACTACACTGCCCTAGTGAGGCCACACCTGGAGTACTGTGTCCAGTTCTGGGCCCCCCATTTCAAGAAAGATAAGGAACTATTGGAGAGAGTCCAGCGGAGGGCCACAAAGATAATCAGAGGACTGGAGCATCTCTCTTATGAGGAGAGGCTGAGACAGCTGGGTCTGTTCAGCTCAGAGAAGAGAAGACTGAGGGGGGATCCTATCAATACTTTCAAATACCTTAGGGGTGGGTGACAAGAGGATGGGGCCAGAATCTTCTCAGCGGTGCCCAGCTACAGGACAAGGGGCAACGGCCACAAACTGAAACATGGGAAGTTCCATCTAAATATGAGGGAAAGCTTCTTTGAGGGTGGTAGAGCACTGGAACAGACTGCTCAGGGAGGTTGTGGGTCTTCTTCTCTGGAGATATTCAAAACCCGCCTGGCCATGACCCTATGTCACATGCTGCAGGGGAACCTGCTTTGGCAGGGGGTTGGACTAGATGATCTCCAGAGGTCCCTTCCAACCCTTAACCATTCTGTGATTCTGCGATTCTGGCAATAGGGTCCCTTTCGCCACTGTGCTAATCCAACTTTACTGCATTGAGAGCTGCAACCCTGATGTAAAATATGCTGTAATGTCGGTTCTCACTCACCAGCACAGTCAGTGCTGTGAGGCCAGTGCCTCGCCTTTGGGCTGACCTGGTGTAAATCAGTGGATCAAAGCTGTGAATATGCACCACAGGTCTGGCCTGACACATGTGCTCTGAACACCCAGTCATCAGTGGAAAGGCTATGGTACCCTCTAGCTGTTTCTCTTCCACATTCTGTGTCTCCTTCTGCAACATTGCCCCCCACAATGGATATACAGACAGATTCCTAAAACTAGCACCTTGAAATAGAAAGTGCAGGCTTCCCTACGTATGAGCCACATGGGTTGTGCAGAAATGGAGATGTAGAAGGACCAGATTTGCTTTGTGTTACATGAAACAACCTTGCCCAGCATATCCTGACCTGTCATTCAGCAAGTGAACTGGCACGAGTCAGGGAAGATGGAGGTGGGGGATGTGGACAGGGCTGAGCTAAGGAGCCATGCTTCCACAGCATGCCTGAAGGGGATGAATGAGAGAATATACCTCAACCTAAGAACAAGAACTAGTCCAAAAAGTCTTCATCTATTAAGGAGAGGAACCTGCTGACGAACGGGAAAGGAATGCGCAATCAGGTTTTGTCAGGTTCGACTTCATCAATCTTTCTCCTGCAGGTTCTGCCTCTTAGATGTGATACGCAGGGCTGGCCATGAAACAAGAATTTTGTTTCACAATTCAGAAAAAAAATGATTTTTTTTAAGTTTTTCAAATCTGTTTTCATTACATATCAGAACAAACCCACTGTATTTCCAAAACCTTCACATGTAAGGCCCAGAGAGGAAAGAGAAGGGGAGGCCAAGCAGCAAACAGGCCAGTGCCTCAGTGATTCCCCTCTGGAGGGGAAAGCCTGGCTCCCAGCTCCTAAGTGCTGTCAGACAGGAGGGGGACAGCAACTTAGACTCCCCCACCAGAAGGCCAGGGACAGCCAGGTTTTTCTCCCCCACACACTCCTTTAGTTAACTCTCTCTCACCCTCTGCCCCCATCTCCTTGGAGCCTCTCCACTCCATGTAAATAATTACATATGAACTGAGCTAGAGAGAATGAGAGTATGCAGTCCAGTGGTTAGGAAGTTCCCTGGAGATAAAAGGGAGCTGCAGATTCAAGTTCTTTCTCCATCTGATTTGAAGCTGATTTCAATTATGTATTAATTGGAAGAAAGCAGAATGGCCGGTATAGCTTGGTGGTCAGGGAACCACTCCAAACCAGAGCAAGGACTCTAACTGGGGACGCACTTCCCAGGGAAGCCTCTTAACCGCTGGCAGATTGATCAACTCTCACACGTGAAGCAGGAGTGGGAGGAAGGCTGAAGCTCTCAGCCAGTTCTGGGGGAGCTGCCTCTTCTGGGGGCTTCACTCTGAAAGGAAACCCATCAGAGGGCACACATCCAGCCAGTATGCTAGAATCATCATGTGAACCAATGTACAAGCATGCCCATTCTCCTCGGTCCCATCATGCAGACCCCCACACAGACTGTATCCCACCAGGATTTGAGGAAGCTGAGAAGTTGATATCAGGCAACTCCAGAGTAGGAGTAGTTTTCTCCTCTCCCACAATTCCCCTATCAACCTAGGAAGGTTTTCTGCTGATATTATAGCTGTAACAGATACATTCTCTCAACAAGTTCCAGAGAAGCATAATTGCCAGGTAGAAAAGTTGGTCTTGGATTGTATGGGATGGATCCAACACTAGCAAAGAACAGAGAAATTATCAATCATAATGTGGGAAATGGAGAAGTGCTTGACAAATGTTTCTGTTTCAGATTCAGAAGGAAGCAGAATGATATATTCAGAGCCTAACTTGATACTTACTATTGCACTGGTAATTAGAGATGATGTTAAACAGCAGTCATTAATAACAACATTTGTAAACTTCCATGACTTGATTACAGTCCTGGTGAGGATTGCCAGCTTGGCTGACAGAAGTAGCTGCAAAAAAGGAAAAATATTTAGACCTTTTAAGGTGTTTAACTTGCTCCCGCATAACAATCCATGTTAAATGGCTTAAAAGCTGTCTGATGAATGTATTTCTAAAAGTAATTTTAGCAGAATCATTATCATTCAAGGAGGTGTTCCACCTGGAGTTTAGAGGGGCTTTATTCTTGGTGCCAGCTACTCCTGTCAGTGACATCTATACCAACAGTGTAGACAAAAACAAAACCACTGTGGCAGAAGTTTGAGACAACACAAAAGGGATATAGGATGATGAAAGCGATGTGGGGAATGTTTGTTATAGGAATTAATTCCTTGTTATTTGTATTACTTGCATTTTCAGAACAAAATGTGAGTTATACATCTTGCAACAAAGGCTTTATGTCACCCTTTAAGCTATGAACCAGCAATTCAGATATAATTAACTTTGAAAAAACTTCATGGTCACATTAGATAATCAGCTGAACGTGACCCTCCAGAGCAATTCTGATCCTTAGATAAATAAGCAGGGGAGTTTGAAAGGGTCAGTGTAGAGCTCTAGTGAGAATATTCCTGAAATACCATATGCAGTTCTGGCATCCCAACTTTACAAAGTGTATTCAAAATTTGGAAAGAGTTCAGAAAAGAGCTACAAGAATGACCTGTGGTCTGGAAATCAGACTGAGACTAAAGAAGTTTAATCTGATTTATCCCAGAGAAGTTTAAGAGGTAATATGATCACAACTCACAGATACCTGGATGGTAGAGTAACTATTATAACTATGAGAAAGAGATTTTTAACTGTAGGTGTCATATCTAGTGTAAAAGGCATAATGAAATCCACTAGGCAGCAGCCAAAGCTGGACAAATTTCAAGTTTGGGGCATTCATTTTCTTTAAACTGTGAAGGGCATAGCAATTGAATATGATGAACTGAATTCTCTATCCCATGAGATCTTTAAGGAAAGGCTAAAAAGTTGTCCATTATTATGGGCAGAAAAAATCATGAGGTGTTGCAATGAAGTTTGTAGATATGTTATACAGGAGGTCAGACTAGAGAATGATCATAACCTATCCTGGGTTTAAAAATCTCTGAATGTGTGGCTATAATTGTCTAATTTTTTCTCTTTCTAATGGAAGATGGTCACCGGCTTTACTACGTAATTTCCTAGGTGTCAGCATCTGTCAGTATTGGACAGTTTGGGTATATAATTATGTAAGGAGAACCTTGTTAAATATCCACTGCTAAAAACAACTTTTAAGGAGCTTTAGCTTTATTATTGTAATCTAAATAAGAGTTCCTGATGCATGCTGCAGAAAGAGATCACTTATCTTCTTGTAATAACATGGAGACTTTGGGGCTCTAGAATATTCACTTGACTGAACTATACTGATTTTGACTTGCTCCTCCAGCTAAGAAGTTTTATGTTTTTCTTTAAACCAAAAGGAGTCTACAAGAACTAACACAGGAAAAATCTTTATTTTATAAAGATGAATATTCCTCCTGAACATTTTATAAGGCCAACAGTCACATTGGCAAGTCAGATGAGATTCAAGGGAACTCAAAGATACTGTTATTCACTGTTCATTTCGTAAGTCATGCAGGTACCATTAAGTGTTACCCTTCTGTGACTGCTATCACTGCACAGTAGGAGGAGGTCCCATTTTCTGTAGGAGATGGCTACGTAAAGGTTGAGCAGCAAGAACTTACTTAAAATGGATGTTGGTGCAAAATAACTTCTGTAAAATGAGCAACAAGAGAAAACTTACCTGGATGCATGTTTCCCTAGGAATTCTGTTGTGGTTCAGCAGTGCTCAGTTCACAAACACTTCAGCAAATCTCAAATGATTAATTGCTTTTCTTGGCTTCCAATACAGAACAGATGAAAATCTTGCAGTTCTGGTCAAGTCTTCTTTGAGTTTTGGGATTCAATGAAACCAGAACACCCGAAAGGTGTCTAATGAAGTAGGGGAAGAAAGAGACAGTCCACTGATACTATGTGCAAGAAGTTTCCCCCACAATTCCCCTCCCTAGGAGCTAACAGTCAAAGCAGAAGCAAAAGTGTCAATGGTCTAATCCATGATGACTTACAGTAACATAAACCCTCGATGTCACTAGTCAAAGCCCTGACCTCACAACAGATGCCATGCCCACACATCAATCCTCAAGTCTGAACTGGCAGTTGGACAGGACACTCTAACAGCTTGTATTTAGTGCTACAGTGGCAACCAGCTGAGTCAGCATCTGCCAGCGATCACTGTGCTCTAGTAACCAAAGGCTAGGGGCGAGGTGGACCTTGGGCTGTAAAGCAGACCCTTAGTCAAATGAACTAGAACTCCACAACATCCAGAAGCAACACAGCCCAAGGCAAGAAGAGACCGCTGTACCATTGACTTACAAGGCATTGCTCCTAAACTGACAGAAATCGGAAATTACTACCGTGTCTTTTTTATTGCTATTTATTGTATTGCACTGCCGTAGTCTCTCACAGGGATTAGCACTTCAGCGTGCTTGGCATTGTACAGTCACATACTTGCCTTAATAATTAAACTGTGTGATCCTCCTCTGCTCCCTCCACCTCTCAGTAATGACCCAGATTAGCACCTGTGAAGGACAAATTTCAGACTGTTCTGTGAAACTTTGAAATACAAAATCATTCTCATGAGATGTGACAATGTGAATGTTGAAGATAGATAGATTGTGAAAAATACAACATACCATAGCAATGTTACCTGGTCAGTACTTTTCTTGCCCTCCCTTATCATTCCCTTCTGTTACAGCATGCCACCAAGTCACGGTTTCCCAGTTGCTCAAAAAAAAAATAAAGGAAAATTAGTTATATCTTCTTTGCAGACCTAAGCAGGATGAAAGATTGTCTGGGCATGATCAACTTGGATGTTGCAGAGCCAAAATAATAAAACTAGCACACGCTTAGACAGCAATATCTGTAGAGATGTAATGCAAAGGTGGGATTTCTCCGTGTCCTGCCCCTCAGTGCTATGCATACTTGCAGAGCATGCAGACCACCTGGATGCAGCCATACGATCCCACCCTCCCCAGCGATGGGGACCAGCAGCTGGGAAAATGTTCCCGCCGCCTGGGAAACATGCCTTCCAGCAAAGCCTGTCTGGAGACACAGTGCCACATGCAGCACATCGACGTGGCTTCCCTCCAGCTTGGGGCCGCCACGCAGCTGGCGTAGCCTGCAGCGAGAGGGGGGCCTGCACCGCAGACGGAAGTGGGAGACGGGGTCTGAGAGCATCGGTCTTGCCCTGACAGCCTTTGACTAGACAGGTCTGGTTACAGCAGCTGAAGATCTGATCTGCAACACACAGATCCAGCATGAACAATATAAAAATGGAAAGCATCCTGTGCTAGAGGAACATCTGTTTAGGCGGTGAATACCCCTTGGAGCGCATCATTCTGGGTGAATCAGCACAGCTGAGACAGCTGTGCGGCTGCCTGAGTGGCTGATTTAATTTTTTCCCAGTTTAGCTGTGTGCCATCATGAAGATTTATTAGCCAGAGCTCTGCAGAATTCCAGGAGGTGCGGTTATCAGGAAGTACTTGGCTCCTCAGCCCTGTTACTGGGCTTCACACTGCATAGATTACAAGGTGTGCACTGACTAGCAGATAAGCAGACCCTCTGTTATGCCTCGCTGTTCAGAATTGTCATTCCTCACTGTATTTCCGCGTTGGTACTGATAGCACTGAACAAGACTGAGACTCTACTGGCGTAAATTGGCGTTGCCTTGTCAAAGGCAGTGATGCGATGTGGATTTGCACTCGCTAAGCATCTGGCCCAGTTGCAAAACTCTCTGAATGAAAACTGTTGGGTGTCAGGAACCTGCAGACCTGATATTCTCTGTAATTAAACTGACAGCATTAGTTGGGTTTGTCTTAGACCTTGCTATGCTTCTGCGATCTCTGTAGATGGGAAAAACAAACCTTGTTCTTTGGATGCCTCCTTTGACAAAGCCGAATCATGGCCACTTGACACAAGATGAGCATTAAGAGCTTTACCAACATCATGAACATGAGTCCAGGAGAAAGAGAAGACCCAGTCCTCATCGCCTTGAGACGAGTTCTGGAGGGTTCTATTGCATCCACAGCTCTCCTGGGGCTATGCTGTCCCAGGAATGCTCAGACAGAGTCAAAAATCACAGTCCTATTTTCTTCTCTGTCTGGGCATGGCACTGGTTCCCAAATTGATTTCCCTTCTGACACATTGTGCCAGGCCAACATATAGGTCTGCTGGCCAATATTGCTTGTTTAAATGCATATCAATATTTTATCAGCAAATGGAAACAAAAATGTGCTCATATCAAATACTTCAGCAAAAAAAAATCTGTTTTGTGATACAACTCAGAGCACCTGAAGACTTCAGGGTATCCTCTTTGACTAAAAATGACAGTTTTCAGTTTATTTCTGAACAAAAACATATTAAAACACTTTCATATATAGTATCACTTCAGAGATTCTGAAATATTGCAGGAACTCAAATTCCCTGTCAAAGTTGAAAGTTATGAAGCAAAATGTTGATAGCCTCCACCTGGATAAACTTTGAAAAAGAAATCTTCTATGCCATTGCTTTCTTACACATATCTAAGCAGTAGCCATTTTATGAGCACGGATAGAGTACTCGACTGTAAGCCAGGATTCAAGGAAGGCATGAATCTAGTCTAGCTCTGAACTTTGCCATAACTCCCAACACCATGAACGAGACAAATGCCTACCAAATTTTGAAAAAGCATTTTTCTTCTTCCGGCTTAACCTCTAGTTACAACCACAGCTTTGCTTAGAGCAGACTACAAGAAAAGATGCTCCTCATCCTCTTCAGAAAATATCAGTTTCCAATTCTTTAATCAATTAGTTCCAATTAGCAGCCAGTTTATTGGTGACCTGAGACATAGAAGACATAGAAATCTGCTGCTCTTGAAGAGATGGATCTTTGATTTAATGACACCACAAATGGTTGGTTGCACAACACCCTGTCTACCAGTATTTGAGTATTTGCACCAGTATAAAGAATAAAACAGTGCCCAAGTAAAACCTGGAAATTCAGGCAACTACAGCTTGAATAAATTTTGAAATCAGAACAATAATTTTGCTGAGAGTATTTTATAAATGTCTCTTTGCTCCATGGAAACAGATTCTGGTTCCTCATTATGCCATATGAAACCATGGTTACAGCACTCAGCTGAGCACCCTGTTTTCGTATCTCCTGCTTGTTCCTAAACACGCAGCTGAGCATCAAGTATTCTGTTACAAACACCCTATGACCCAGGGTAAGCAGTTTGGTTGGAAAATACTGATATTTGAAAACATATGTTGCTTTTATAGCCTTGCTACTTGGATAGACCAAAACACCAAGACTTAAACATCTCGAAATTCTCCAGAAGAGACAGAAAAAGGAAAAATGCATTTTTTAACAGCCAGGGCATGATCAAGGAATCAGTGAACACAAGAGGACTTTTTCCGTCCATACCCCATAGACGCATCACTTGGCACAAAGCGACATGATTCAGTTGCTGGTGTTTGAAAGCATATCGCAGGGCAGACCCACCAGCCAACTAAGAGACAGTCTCTTCTGCTCCTGCCCTTCTCTCCTAAGCTCAGAGGGAGCTGTAACTTGAGTGACATCCTTTGGCACAAATATGCATCATTCATCTGACCCTAATCTTGATGTTCTCTTTCAAGCAGAATTCAGTTCTTGGCAATTTTATCTGAGTTAGTGTTAAGCAAATGCTAAGTAGAAATGGAATAAAAATATCAGGTTGTCAGCTCGTAACAAGAAGTTGCTGAGCCTTGGCATACAATAAAATTCAAATTAATGGAAAATGATAAAAAGCCCACAGGACAGTCACCTATCAAACTGACACACAGCATTACAAAGTGTACTTTACCTAATCTATACGGCCTAATGTGGCTTGAGTAATGTGACTTCTCAGCCTAAGGGACAGATCTCCAGGCCCCCATATCACCTCCCTCCTAGCACTTTGCTCTGTTATTCCTCAGAGCAACATGTTGAAGATGAATACTTGCTTGCATCACTACCTTAAGTTCAGCACCTTAAGCCCAGAAAGGGAATAAAGATTATCAGAGTGTTTATTTTCATCTCACTGTAAGGATCTTATCTTCCCAAAGTTTTGCATTACTGCTCAGCATAGCAGGGCAGGATGTAACAAGTAACTTCTACAACACTGTAAATGTGCTACTGTCATGCCATTAAATTGTCATGTTATTATGCCATATTTCCAAAATAAAAATTGATTAGTTACGAATCACAAAACCAATAGATGATACTTGTTATTAAATCACTGCGGGGAGAAAGGAACTAGTCTGAGAACTGTGTATTTTCAAAGACGGTTCCTGCAAAGAAATAGCTTTCAAACTAAATTTTATTAAATTTAGTGTTTGAATACTTTGCCCCTTGGTAAAGACCTTTTATCCATTAACGCTGGAAAACAGCCCTTCATGGGATTCATTCCAAATCAAATTTAGGAGGGAAGCAGGGATAGTGTGTTCACAGACACATATGTGCAATTAAATGAATACATGCTCTCATAACAAAGAGCCAACTCAATTACCTCCCAAGTATAAAGCTTACAGAGAGGCAGATGTGATCTTTATTCCAGAAGGTTTACCAAGCAAACATGAGAGAAAGAATGTGGAAGAAATTTATGTGAAAGCAAATACTTCATACCTTATAAGATCCCCATTGGCTAATTACAAACATCTCTTGGAAATGCCAATTAGTCAGGTGTCTCTTTGTCCTTTTTAATTCTCCTACCTTTATTAAATCAATATCTCAGACAACTTAATGGCTCCCCAAAGTCTAGGTCAAACAGAGAGGCAAGAGGAGGTAGAATGAAAGGCTGTGCTTAATTTTGTGCCATGATCTAACTGTGGGTGAGCAGAGAAGGAATAATTTAGCCTAATTAAATAACTAAATATACAGTGCCTTGAAAGGAAAATTGGCCTTCACTTGACGAACTATCAAGACAATCCCTGACCAAAAACCACTACTTCTCCTGGTTGCAAAGCTATAACAAATTCTTTTCAGAGGCATTTAGTTTTTTTCTGCCCTGCACATAGTGACTTTTATCTCCTCTCCGACAGCACCCTGTGAAGAAGAACCTTAAGGCTGAGTCACAACCCCTACTGCACCCAAAGCACCCTCCACCTTCACAGGCAAAACAAAACTCTGCTGCCCACAGGTTGCTGTTTGCCTCAGCCCTTTCCAGCAGGTGCATGAAATCTGGTCATGGCACAGGAAGGAGGGCAGGCGTTGTAGACTTTTGTCAGGTTCAGGGATACTTCAGAATTTGGCTACTGTGGAATACCATACATTATATGGAAAATTGCACTGACAGAGCAAAAGTGTTCTGACTGAGGAGGGTAAAAATAAGGAGTACCAATCTTATCCACAGGAAAGTCTGGAAGGACAGAGCCTGAGTTGAAATAAGCTGATACAGTTCCACTGACCTTGAGAGAGATACTACCACTTCGCATCAGCTGGAGACCTGGCTGAGAATGTATATTGCAAGTCACTTCTCCCTTTTAAAATGATAGTGTTGGGTCCAGCTAGGAACTGAACTATCTGTTGAATGTGATGTATTCAACTCACTTGATTAGACAGATAGGACTTTGGAGCAACAAGTCTCTTAAATTAAATACTTCAGTTTGGCATCTAAAGAGAGGATGAGATTAATTTCAACCTAATCATGCTAAATCCTCTCTTCCCATCCCCTCAAGACTGCTTACATTCTTGCTAAGAAAGCAGATCTTCCTCAACTCAAAGATCAGACTCTTAGGGAAAACTATTTAAAAGAGAAAAAAAAAAGTGGAAATATGTAAAAATAAGCCCATGCATTTCTGGGAACCTAGATTATATTTAACTGCTTCTCAGTAATATCCATATGACATGAAAATGTTTAGAGGTCCCAGGTAGAACAAGAAGTGGGAATATGCTAATTAATGAACTTTTATCTTAACACTTGCCATTAACTAAAAGCAGAGAGGGAAAGCAGAGGCCGTATGGTGGTTAAAAGGCAGAGAACAGGACAGAGAGAGGCAAAAAAACCACAAAACCTTTTGCTTGATTTTGGAGATCAGCCAGTAGCTGAGCCAGAGCACAGACAGGGGCAAGGTACATGGGAAGCAACCAAGGTAGGACAGGAGGAGGAATTATGACTGCACATGTCTTTGCTTGGACAACATGAGGAACGGCACCCCAGATACAAGAGTTAGATCAGGGTTGCAATCAAAGTGGGCAATCTTTCCCATTTTGAGAATGTTATTCTCACAACGCTCCTGTACTGCAAATGAATAGAGTCATCTTCAGTTGGAAAATTAAGAAAATAAGATCGAAAGTGATCCAGGCAGGGTTTTGAAAGGCTAACTAAATTGTTTAGACTGCAATCCACACCAAACAGCATCAGGTTTTCAGGGAAGCCTATGTGTAGAGCTTTCGCTGTGTTGGTTTGTTTGCCTACATTGGAAAGAAAAATATTAGGAAGTATTCATCAAGAATAGTTTCATTTCCGGTTGATCTGAAACAGGTCTTCCTTCTCCCTAGATGCTTCACTTTCACAATGAAATGGTTGAGGAGAGGAATGACTTTATTAGGTTGACTACAATGGTTCGTTCCGTGATGATTTGGATAGCTAAATTCTTAAATTATTGAAGTGAAAAATTAGCACTGAAAATTAAATTGAAAAATCCAAATATTTCACTTAGAGAATGGTAACATCAATGCAATAGTTTGAATGACTAGAAATTGGTTTCATGCAACTATACACTTACCAAAACAGAGCACCTTGTAGTGCAAACCCCAGTTTTTCACTAAGAACATTTAAAAAAATGGGGAATTTTTACCATGTTTGAGCAAGCAATTATGTTTTCTACAAAAGGGAGTGCCAAAAAATAACTCTTGCTGCCATATTAATCTCCATGCCTTTAGTCTGACTTGCATGTTCTCTGTAAAGAAGCGTAGCAAATGAACTTGATCAACAGTTTTCAATGTACATTGATGAACGTGGCTGGTTCATATTTAATGCAATTCTGTGGCCTCTAGCACTAGATTTGTTCTGTCCATCTCCTTATATTTTGCATGCTGATGACATAGTCCAAGCAAGGTAACACAGACCTCTCCTCTCACTGAGAAACTATTAAAAGGGTTTGTATTCCTCATTTGGCCAGACCAATTAATATTTAAGGTGTCATGAGAGAACAACTGTTACTTCTTTTCTAATATTTTTGGCTATCAGAACTCTAATGCATGTGGCATAATGAAAATTATAGTAATGTCAGTTTTTGGGGAGTTTCAGCTGCCAAAATAAAGCCCTACACCTGCACAATCTTAAGACATAGAGTCTGCACACCTTTGGGGGGATCCATCCCTGTGGCAGAGTTTCCTGGAGCAGTGCCATTGCTTATGATATACCCACGGACTGAAAATTCCTGAATTCTTCTGCTTCGCCTTCTACGAGTTGCAGCAGTGGATGAGTCATTTTACCTCATACCTAACATGTCATTTCCCATCATCTATTGAGTACGCAACCACAAGAAGATGAAGCAAAAACACAGCTATTTCTTATCTCACAACTGTGTTTATTTTGAGCTAATCTATCATACTGACATCTGCTTGGTCCTAATCCTGATTTTGTTAATAAGCCATTTGTGTAAATCTGTTCTATGCAAGACCGTGTCTTACTCCACCCCTGAAGACTGATGAATGCATTTTGGAAGCCAGTAATGCTTTAGGATAAGCCCACCTCGGAACTCCAGTAATTTTCCAATAAAAGCTGTCCATGAATGAGCTCATGAACCTCTAATATGAAGACCAACTTTATCTCTGGGGTAGAAGTCATCCAGTGGGCAAGTTTCCAAACAGGAAAACAAAGCAACCTCCTTCCTCCCCAAGATCGTCCCCCCATTCTCTGCTGCTGCTTAAAAAAAATGGTCTGCTCTTTGATGTGAGCCCTTGGAAATACTGCGGTTATTTAATTATTCTGTTTCTTGTCTCCTGGTAATTCTCCTCGATCCTTTCTACAACGTTGATTCATATTTCTGAAGGCCAGAGCAGACCAGACTGATCATCTGGTCTGGCCTCTTGCATAACATGCACCGCAGCATTTCACCCTCTGATCTCTGAATCAAGCCTTCTATCTTGTGGGAGATCCAGGGCATCTTGATTTTGTCTCCAAGTGCTGGAGAATTTACCACATCCTTGGTTAGCCATTCCAGACGTATGTTGCCTTATTTGAGTTTCATTTCCAGTTCGGATTTTTCTGATTTTTCACCTTCCAAGCCTTATGTCCTGCTGTGTTCAAGGCACAATGGGTGCTCTTTGGTATCCTGTCCTTCACCCCGTGCAAAGACTTCAGGCTGAGACCCAAGGGGCATCTCTGTCTCCTACTCAGATAAACCCACTACCTGGAGTTTCTCACATCTCCAGCTGTCAGGAGTGGATTTAACACCAAACTTGCTCTGGTAATTCCTCTCTGACGTCTGCAGGTTCTCAGCATTTGGTCTGAGGGCAGAGATCAGCACGGGAGGCAGCAGAACTGGACATGTTGGGACACATCTTCTCCTGAGCAGTACTTCTTCCCAGACGCAGCCCAGCCTTGGCTCCCTGCCCTAGCCCCACTGCCACCTTGTGCCACTGCTGTTTGCTCACCCACCTGATGGCATTTTGTCACAACGTCCCAGGACACACTACTTACTCACCCGGTGTGCAGTGTTTATTCCTTGTCTGCCTAATCTCTTATTTCTTCTCTTTAAAAGCATGTTTTTTGCACCACGGGGCTTCCTGAACCACGCTGGTTGTGTCACTCTGGGTATGCCTTCAGCTATTTATTTCCTCAGGAAATGCCACATCACCTGGAAACTTTGTATTTTCTCTCTTACAAAATAAAGCTTACGGTAATGAATTCCTTGCTTCTGTCAACTTCCTTACGTCCTTGAGAGGCTCCAGCTGCGAAATCGAGTCCAAAGACAGACTTCTCAAAAAGCCCATATTAACTGTCTCTACAGGCTGTCACAGCCATTGGGATGTAACTAGTATTGGGGAGACACAGGGACGGCTGTTCCAAAACTGTAGCACTTAAAGAGTTCAGCAGTGACTGTATTCACATCTAGACATTTACTTTTCTTTCGTCCTGCAGTACGGCATAAGCTGAATTTGTAGCAGGCTACTGTGAATGCACAATTAAGTACATCCATGAAAGGTGGGAGCACTAATGTCTGGATTCCTGCTGTCCTGCCTTCCTGTGGACCCATGGTAATCCCACAAAACATCGTAGGGATTCATCTCATCCTGCAGCCTCCCCTCCAGCTGAGGCCCTGGCAGAGTCTCTTGCTCCAGGCCAGATGCCTGCTTTCCAGAAACTCCCAGGCTTTTAGCAATGCTGAGGTCTTTATCCCTCAGCTAATTTGGCTGAAATTAGCCAACCACTTCAAAAGTTTCTGAGGGGAAGAGGAATGACACGCAGGCAGACAGACACTTATGCAGATGGACAGTCACAGGCTAAAAAGGGGAGAGATAAATCATTTGTGTTGTGGGAGTTTGCTCTCAGCCACCTTACTGATCTTTTCTCCTTGTCTTTACAATCTCTACTGTGCAGTCGCTGGCTGCTCACCCTTGATGCACACTGAGACAAATCTTACCAGCTTTTTTAACCTTCTGGCAGCCATTTGCCTAGGAAGATTTCTCTCCTACCCCTCTTCCTGGTAAATTTATATTACAGTAGCCACTGAGAAAAGCTGTGAAAAGTGACTACTGAGTGTACCCAGGCTCCATCTGTTGTTCTCAGCAAGTCCCAGGAAAGTACTGACAGGCTTAATTTGCTCTGAAAGACCACTGAAGTCTGTGAGATTCATCCGAAGCAGCCCACTCCCTGCAAGTCTGCAAACCTGGGAAGCATCCCAAGAGCCTTATTTAGGACCATGCTACACTAAGCACAGCCCCAGAGTCGCTGCGGCGTGTTGATGCTGAAGTCAGTGCAGGAAGCCCCAGGGTGTTACTGAGGAGATCCCATGCAGCGGGAAAGGGAAAGTTATGCCAGCTTGGTCAGAGCTTCACCTCGGCTCACCTGGTCCTGGATGGCTGCCTGGCTGATTCAGTTGCCCAGGGTGTGGATCTGGACAAGCGTCTCACAGACACACCAGTTTGAGCTGGGATCATGCCATCTCTCTTTCTCCCCAAGGCAGAGGTGCTCTGGCAACTCCAGGGTAGTAAGGACAGACCCTGCAGCAAGAGTCAGAGAAACGACCCGCATTAGGTGCCAAGTTTGCTCCGTAGGGATCGTTAGTACAGTTAAAACACAACGAGCACAAACCAGACTGCACACCCAGAGTATCATACAAGGCCTCCTCTATCAGCCCAGTGTGAATTTACTGCTCTCATGGGAAAAACCAAAGGACCCAGGGCAGCAGACAGTCTCTAAAAAAGCTACAGAAATAGTGAGCGGCTGATGTCTAGACTCAGGAAAGGAAATTCCTGTCCGTGTTTAGAAGAGTAACACACGTACACATGCAAATAAAAAACAGCATGTGCTGCTGTAGGCTTTGATAGCAGCCCAAGGGAAATGGTGTAATTTGGTAGAAGCAGCAAACAAGGCATCCACTTAGACATAACCTGTCAGGCCTAAGAAGGAGGGTGCTTTGACAGACAAGTCTTAGAGAAACCAGATTCGGCACAGCAGCACAGAACTGCCTCCGCAACAAATGTTGGGGACGAGGCCCTGGGAGAGACCCCAGACATGTCAAACAGCTCGAGATCTCTTAATGGGAGTCTAGAAGGTTGCAAGTTGTCATATTGGCTGAGACAGATGCATGTTTGGAGCCGTTGTAGCTCCTGTCTTTTGGCCTGGGAGCCCATCTGTGTTCAGATACATTAATCTCTCTTTGAGAAGTGAACAGGGTGATACGTGCATACTCACAAGACCCTACAAAGTTCCTGGCCCAGACATATTTATCACATTATAAAAGACCTGTAGAAGTGCCAGTTTTGGTGAGTACTATGTAATGTGGTTCCAACCACAGACTTTATTTTTCCACCATGATGAGGACCACAATCTCTCTTATCCAAAATAAATAAATAAGTAAATAAATGAGAAGGGTCAAGGGGCTGCAAATCTTACTGACCTGTTTCTTTAATTAATAGCAATACAAGCTTTTCTTTGCTTTCCCCCCGCTAAGATATTTGCTACTAGACTGGAGGGCACCCTGCTCTGTTTAGCAAAGACCAGAACAGATTCACAAAGACTTGCCAAGCCTCAGACATTATGTGATCTGAATGCAATTTATCCACCCAGTCAACAAACACTCTATTTTTATTAATTTCATAAGAGGCTAGTAGGAAGGGAGGGAAGGAGGGAGGAGGGAGGGGAGGAAATGCCCTTTGACCAAGCAGAATGCCAGAGCTCAGTGAATTGTTATTAGCACAATATGCTAAAACTAAAGCTAGGCCATGTCTTTTCATTTCACAGCAAACCTAGCCTTAGGACTGGAAAACAAGATTTCTGTTCCACTGGGCTGGCACAACAGCATTAGACAACCTAAGGCAGAAAGTGAAGAAGAAATTACCAATGAGATGTCAGGGGAATATGAAGTAAAGAGCCTTTCTTCTACAAAAGAAGAGATTTAGGACAATAACTCTGCCCCTGCACATCACTAGGCTGTCTGCTGGCACACTCAAGCCAGGGCCAGTCCTTCTGGCTAGCCAGACCACCATGGCAGCCCCCTTCCACAGACAAGCTCCTTGGGCATGTAGGAGAGGGCAGCTCTGAGCACGAGAGCACAGACTGGTGCCCACTAGGACCCTGGCTGCACAAAGTATGGCCAACACTCTCAGAATGCCATCACAGCAGTTCCTACAGCTCTTGGGCAAAATAGGGAGGGTTTGAGTGGATCCTAAGGAAAAATAAAGGTCAGGAGAAAGAGACTGCCACCCTCATGAGAATTCATACTCTCCACATCCTGTTTCTCCACTGGCCCCAAGCAAAAAAGTGTCTGTGAGCAGACAAGAGGCTACTTAGCTTGGCACAGTGAGCTCTGTGCATCCAAGCAGCCTTGCAATGAGCATTTCTCTTGTGCCTGGTGTCTCAGCCTGTTCCCAGCTCCACAGCAGAGTTTCACTGCAAATTTTTGACAGAGGCCAGGAATCAATGTTTGCTCCTTAAATCACCTTCCTTGGCCAAAGAACTGTATATCGCAGCTCTCCTTCCTTACCTTGCCCCCAGATAACTGCCTTCTTGGTCTACATTTGAAAATATCTCAAGTACCCAGCGGTGTTCCCACCTTACCAGAAAAGACCGTGAAGACGATGAATGTGCACTTCATCCAGCCATATGCATAGTAATACAAGCTGTACTTATCTCAGTCTATCCCGCCATTTGCCTCCCACATGAAAGAGGCTTTTTGCCTGAACACGAAAATGCTTTTGTTCAAGGCAAGTCTTTTGGTTCAGAGTGTGGGTCACTGAGTGAAATGACATAGCCTGCACTATGCAGGAGATGAGGCTAATGGATCTAATTGTCCCTTTTCACCTTAAATTTGCTAGGTTCTGCAGCTCTGGTTACATCTATATGGGACAAATGAGGGCGATTTCAGGTAGCTCAGCTACTGAAAACATCCTCATTAACATTTCTGCTGATAGAAACACCATAGCATTATATGTGTGTGTCACAGAAGGTAAACTACTTTCTGTAAGTGATAGTTGATATAGAACAATGTGTTCCCTTTTCGCCTGGTCCCCCTAGCTTTCTCTCTGGGAGATTCCTATCTGAGAGCTAATGCCATGGTTGTACTCTTCACTGATGAAGAGTTACACAAAAGGGGTTTCAAATACCATAAACTATAAACCGTAAACCACCTCCTTGGAACCTATTCCTAGGAGCAGACAGTTTACACTGCTTGCCAAAACTTTTGTCCAGCATGGAAAGCATTCAGCAGGCGATAAAACTTAATAGGTGATTTTTTTCCTGCACCCAAGCAGTTTGCTACGAAGTTCTACACTGAACATCTTCCCTCTCTGTTGTAAGAGAGATGAGGTCACCAGAATCACAGTAAACACTTAGTCCAAAAAACCTGCATTTCATGTTGGTCCATTGTGCTTTTTACTTGTTAATTCTGCTCATGTAGATGACAGTGACTATTGACTAATTTCAAGACTGCAGACACAGACTAATTGAAAGCTTACAGAAATCTGTCAGAAGCCTCTTACTGATGCTTTGGGCCCCTATCACACCCTATTTAATTACACGCTGTTTGGAAGGTTCAAAGCAAGCTAGTAAGGAGAAAGCAAGAATGCACCTGGATAAAGAAACACACAGTCTATTTATTTTCTTCCTTCTGTCCTTGCATCATATTCATTTGTTAATGGGTAAAATATTTTTGCAGTCCCTTAAATTCCACATTTTGTGTTTCTTAACTTTTTTTTAAACTATATGGTGCAGCCAGGTGGTGAACCAATAACATTTTTCACCTCAGTTGACACAATTAAACACTATGATTTTCAACCACCAAGAAAAGTTGGCTGGCTGAGTAAGGGCAGTTTGACAATTGAGATATTTATGTACCGCCAAAATGAGATAGTGCCCTATATTTTAAACAGTTCAAGTCAGAGGAGAAAAATGTAAAATTGGTTCCTAGATAATAATGCCTAATCTTTGTTTTTATGGTGCATTGCTGTGCAATTAAGGTTGGCTTGTGAAAGCTGTGCGTGAGCACACTCAAATTGCTGAATGGCCTCATAGATGGCAGGAAGGAAAACAAATATTCTACTGTTTATACTTTCTGAAGTAAAATCTTCGAGATAAACAGTGTGTCAAGCTGACAGGTGTGACTTCTTTAGCCTTCATCTGACGAATTTTTCATTCACAGCTGAGGCTCATAGCCTGAAACTGTTGATGAAAAAAAAACACTGTTCAGATTTTGATGGGAATATGAATGTCTGGGTCTTAGAAGGATCTAACTTCTGTGCAAAGAATTACAGAGACTCTGTTGTGCAGGTGTGGGGGGAGGACCACACTGCAGCCGCGCTGCATTGGGCTGGTGTTGCACTCGAGGAATGGTGATATAAGGGTACGGCATTTTAGAATCATAGAATCATAGAATGGTTTGGGTTGGAAGGGACCTTAAAGATCATCTAGTTCCAACCACCCTACCACAGGCAGGGACACCTTTCCTCTAGACGAGGTTGCTCAGACCCTCATCCAACCTCACCTTAAACACGGCCAGGGAGGGGGCAGCCACAACTTCTCTGGGCAACCTGTTCCAGTGTCACACCACCCTCACAGTAAAGGATTTCTTCCTAATATCTAATCTAAATCTACCCTCTTTCAGTTTAAAACCATTTCCCCTCATCCTTTCACTACTTGCCCTTGTAAAAAGTCCCTCTCCCACTTTCCTGTAGGCCCCCTTCAGATACTGGAAGGCTGCTATGAGGTCTCCCTGGAGCCTTCTCTTCTCCAGGCTAAACAGCCTCAACTGTCTCAGCCTGTCTTCATAAGAGAGGTGCTTCAGCCCTCTGATCATCTTCATGGCCCTCCTCTGGACTCGCTCCAACAGCTACATGTCCTTCTTATGTTGGGGACCCCAGAGCTGAATGCGGAACTCCAGGTAGGGGTCTCACGAGAGCGGAGTAAAGGGGCAGTATCTCCTCCCTCGACCTGCTGGCCACGCTGCTTTTGATGCAGCCCAGAATATAATTGGCCTTCTGGGCTGCAAGCGCACATTGCTGGCTCATGTTGACCTTCTCGTCAACCATCACCCCCAAGTCCTTTTCCTCAGGGCTGATCTCAATCCATTCTCTGCCCAGCCTGTATTTGTGCTTGGGATTGCCCTGATCCACATGCAGGACCTTGCACTTGGCCTTATTAAACTTCATGCGGTTTGCACAGGCCCAGCTCTCAAGCCTGTCAAGGTCCCTCTGGATGTCATCCCTTCCCTCCAGTGTGTCGACCACACCGCACAGCTTGGTGTCATCGGCAAACTTGCTGAGGGTGCACTCAATCCCACTGTCCATGGCGCCGACAAAGATGTTAAACAGGACCGGTCCCAATACCGACCCCTGAGGAACGCCACTTGTCACTGGTGTCATTTTCTAGGAAGATGATCAGATACATGTCCCCCATGATATTTGGAAAGCAGAAAGGTTTTTCAGAGGCTTCTCCTGGGTACTTAATTCTTCATAAAAAACCCAAATACATGCACTACCACACCATTCTTGATTTTGGCAAGTTCCTCACTTGCCAAAATGTCCAGTTCTTTGTGGAACTGCTGCTTGTAAGCAAACAGCAGGAGCATTAAAAGCATCTTCCTCTGGCTGGTTGTGCTTCATTTGTCCAGGGTTTCTGCTTAGGTCAGCCCAGGTCCAAGGAGGAGTGAAATATGGATGGAGAGAAATAGATTTGTATTGAACACAATGAGGAGAAAATGATGAGCAGGGATCATCTGTGCAAGAAATTTCACGTTGTAGAAGAAAGGCTGCATCTCCAGGCTAACCAAATGTGAAAAAAGGCTTGCTGAGCCCTTGCCAGTACATGGAAATTCCAAGAACAACAAGTTAATCCAATAAGATCCAATAAGACATTGAGATTGAGAAGTAGAGAGACAAATTGTGTTCATACTCCATGAAAATACAGAGCAATTGTAAGTCCTATAAACTCCCCAAGATTATTTTTCCTGTCCAAGAAAATCACTTCTGTCTCATATGGCTTGAATTTAAACCAACTAGCTTAAATCCTCGCCCTTAACTCAATCACTGAGAAAATAAAGAGAAAGTAGGATTGAAATTCAAAGCAAAGCGGTGGGGCAGCACATGGAGCTGGGCATAGGGATGGCATGCCAGGCAGAGACAGACCCCTGCCCCACCACTCACATGAGGCTTGGGCCAGATGGGGGCTGACTACCTTAAAAAGCTGTAACAGCAGGAACGAAAGGGGAACCCCTCCTCTGCCTAGGGTTTCTGAAGGGCTGTCACACTCCAGAGGGCTTGTCAGTGGTCAGTGGCCACATGCGGATGCATGACAACTCCAAGATGTCATTTTTGTATTGACAAGCATCTGCAAGTGTTTGAGAAGAGGAGGAAGGATATATCTAACCCTTCACTGCTCCTCTTGTGTAAAACTTTCTACTACATATTAGCAGCCTTCCCAGCTGTTTCAGGCATAGATCATTTCAAGTTTTTCAGAGTAATTATCTGCACAGTCCCTTTTCCCCTCTGGAACAGCTGATTTATAAGGTGATGGCAAGACTGTACTCCATCAGGTCTCCTAGCAGTGAGAGAGAGATGAAAACTGACTCTAAAACCTTTATCATTTTTAGGTGGTAAGTTATAAACATTGCTGAGGAAAGGCAAGAAGACTGGAAAGCTCTAAGCGTGACTTAAATGTAAAACAATGGGAAAATCAGGGCTAGGCTATGACTAAATTGCATGGGAGTCTAAACCACACACATACAAAAAATACATAAACCAGTTCAGAGCTGAAGACCAAGTATGGGTTTTTTCATCCTCACAGATGATAACTGAGAGGATCAATTTTCCCCCTAGAAAGTTCATTTCTACTTAGAAGAGCAACTTTGAAAAAAATCTGCTTCCTCTGAGTATTCAGTACCTACCACGTTTACTCCAGCAACCATAGGTGCATTAATTTTTGCTGCTCTTAGCACTGAAGAGCCAATGGAGTTACGAGAGTCAATGCCAAAATACCAAGAAAAGGGGATCGCAACCAAGAACAGACTGTGATCAGCAGACTCCTTACTGTCGGTGGCAATGCTCCGCCAGCAAGACTGGCAGTGCCAGCAGTAAGTATAGGGAACAAAACAGAAATCCTCTAGCCTTCTCCATTTACCACATTTAATCCGGGCTTGGCAATGCCCAGTCAACGCAGAACTCCACATTGCTATTTTTTTTTTCCAAAAGACCTGCTGTTCCGTCCACAGCACAACACAACAGACATATATAGCACTTCTAGAAGGGTGTATATTTTCTCTTTTCTTTTTTTTAAGACTAAGCTCTATTTTCTTCTTCCTACCTGAACTTTTCCTAAAGATGAATCTGCATAATATCTCCTTGATTTGTTTGCTCATTTCCTTAAAAAAAAAAATCAATTAAAATAAATAACCAGGAGGAAAGAGATGGTGTGTCTCTACGAGGTTATTTATGTAAGTTACGCTATGCTATAAATCTACATGCATGAAGAAGTCAAATAAGAAGGCTAAAGTTAAATTTAAAGGCCCATGCCACAAGGGAATCAAATCACAGTGTTAGTTACATTTCCTAAAATGAGAAAATATTAGGTACAAAGAGATGTAGAGAGAAGGGGAGAAGTAAAGACACTGTTTTGCTTTGCAGAGCCAGGGAGCACCCAGCTGAGCGGCATCGGGGAAGAAGAGCTCGCAGCCGGGCACGAGGCATGGCACGGCTGGCAGCCCTGCAGTTTTCCTGCTGCCGCGAGGGCGTTCCCAGAACATCTGAAAGCAAAACTTGGCAAGCAATATGGGAGCTGGATGGAAAGGGAGAAAGACAGGGGATTAAAAATGATCACTTTCCAGAAATAAAAACAAAAACCAGCCACCAATTTCTCCCTTGCAGCACAGGAGACATGAGGATACCAGTATGTATCAACAGTAGGATACTCCCACCCACTCCCCCATTCATGTCAGCTTGCACTGATTTCTTCACTATTTATCAGAAGGAAAAGGCAGCAGTTTTGTTTACAAAGTGATATAAATAACAAAGCCTGAAACGAGGAGCATGATGCCCCAGCTCTGCAGTAATGACAAAAGCAGCAGGGCTGGCTGTCAGGCACGCTCCCCTATCTACTGGCAGCACAGCGATCCAATGTTGTGCTACCCAAGGCTTCAGCCACCCACCACTGATGCAGGCACAGAACACGACCTTTTCCTCCATAAATAACAGTACTTCATCCAAGTGTCATTATTAAATTCTTTCATGTGTGATGCAAGCCGTCGCTGGGAATAAATAGTCTGGTACGTGATTATGCAGGGTGGTTTTATAGGGAGACAGTTTAAAGAAAACTTTGCCCACACCAGATTAGCCTTGGGCAATTCAGAGAAAACTATGAACTAGCATGCACATTTTTTAAAGTGTCACATTAAACACACTTCAAAATCCCAACATCTGACTGTTTGTATTCTTTTCTCTGATGATACATAAACCCTAGCCTTAGGTTCCAGCAACTGAAAGCACTTGAGCCTCAGACAAAATGGTGTCAGCCTCACCAAACTCCCACCAAGAGCCCAGTCGGAGCCGACCGGGTGGGCGTGTCCAGTCAGCGCTAACTCTAATCCCATTAGGTGCAGCCAAAGACTGCTCTCCCATAACGCACAAAAGCATGAGTTTGCCAAAGTGCTGGTTTGCAGTCCAAACCAATACTCAGACAAAAACAATCTTAAAATAGAATCAATGTCCTAATTATAACTGCCCCAAATATTAATAGAATATTACAGTCATTAAAAATAGACCTTTCAAAAAAATCAAGGCCTTTCCAAGGTCTTCAGCCACCAGCATCTCTCTCCCACGCATTCATAGTGTTCATTGCCTTTACTCATCTGCTGTCATCCTCAGTTACAAGAGGTCACACATTGACCCTTCCAGGATAGAAGAGGTACAGGGAGGTCTCCGCCCACACACAGGAGGGATGTCAGATCAGATCTCATATTTGGGGAGGAGGAGGGAGTCTGAGCTTCCTGAGAAAGAGTCTCAAATCACATTGGCATTGCCCCTTACCTTTTTTTTCCCAAATTCCTATCCTGTAGGGGAAATGAGACAGCACTGAGCAACTCTGCTGCTCACTGTGTAACACATTGTCCACACATTGCTCTCTTTTGTCCCAGCTGGCTTTAGCCGGCTGGACAGGGAGGGGAATTCTTTGTTTAAATCAAAAACTTTTACAATCTTCAGGGTCCCCTTCATGTTATTCAAATAACAAAAACTATTAAAAAGTCCATTTTTGGTTTACCCTTGTGTGATGACACTAAGGTAATTCACTTCTTGCTGCTCCCTTGCACTAACACAAGAGGGAAAGAAGCCTAGTATGAATGTGTAGCTCCCATGATAAGGGACATTTTGCCTTTTACCTTGAGTCCTCTCACTTCCCGTGACACCTTCATTGCACCCACAAGTCTCTTATGGGAGTGAAGGAAAGAGAATGACAGTAAGGAACAGATACTGCCATGACAGTGCATTACTGGAAGATGTTCAGATACTGTCCCCTATAGAGCCTGTATAGGAGAGAACAGCAAGTGGGGGGATCCTCTCCCCACATTCCTCTTTCCATAGGGATGAGTGACAGAGGAATTATCCTAATGGTATTTGAAGTAGTGTCAGTCTTTTGCTTCAGGAGAAAGCCTGATCAAAGCAAAGGTAATACTCTACCTAGAGGCACAGTAGGGGTAGGAGCATATGCAATTCAGAGGCTTCAGACAGGCATTCAGAAATCTACTGCGTGGTCTCTTTAGCTCATTGGTTCATAAACTCTAATGGCCCAGGGAACATTTTACAGCACTCCTGCCTCCTCCCTGATGCAGCCTGAAAGCAGTATAATATCTTGATCTCTAAGCTGTGCCAACCCAAACATCTGCTGAAGAAAAATTAAGAAAAGACCAGATGTGTAAAGGATAAACAACACAAACTTTATTATCTCTGGTTTTTCCTCCACTAATATTCTGTTTATTCACAGAACTACTTTTTTTTATTGGCAATTCTAGAGTTTATCTGGTCTCAGTCTATACAAAGTCTCTTCTTCCAATGGCATGATGCTGATCTGCGCCAGCTACGGATCAAGCACTACATGTAGGAGACATAATGTATTTCCTGTTTTCCAGCCCTTGATCTCCGGGTCATTATCCATCAGAGTTTTGTCAGAGGTGGTCTGCTTGCCGCATAACAGCTTCGAAGGCAGGCTGGGCAACTGCTTGATGGAGGATGCTTAACATATATGTTCCTAGTCCTTGTCTTCTCTTTCACGCACATCTTTCACCCTCTCAGCCGATCAGCACTGTGCCTATAAATCTTCCCTGGGACACACTGCGAGAGTCCACAGAGGCATCTGAGCTAGTTCATGCAGCAGCACTGTGCTGGGAAGACAGTGACTGACAAACAAGAAACACTTCTCGCCTCAGGTGGCCTGCTTTTCCTTGTCAGCCGCACACTGCAGAGAAAAGTAGCTGAAAACCAGCTATCCTGCCAAAAAGGACAGAAGAGTTTCTTGCGGGCAGCGTGACCCTTTTATTTATTTATTTTACTTATTTACCGCACTTTAGTCACTAGCTTGATTTTCCTTAATGTTACAAATAGCCTGCCAAGGACACAGAGCATCTGGTTTTCTTCAGCAAATAAACTGTTTGCCATGTGTCTGCTGTCCAAAAAAACTTGCTGCCCCCAAGTTACAATCCTGAAAAGGACTCTGTCAAAATGTTTTATCAACTAATAATAATAATAATAAAAACCTCCTGTGTTTTTCTCGCAGCTATTTATAAAATTCCTCCAGAAGCCAGACAGTGAATCAGGCTCCTTCTCCAACTTTTGTTTCTACCAATGCAAAGGCTCTCGGGTTTGCTATTGGAACGTTGTTCAAAAACAGCTGGGCTGGTGGCATTCAAGCTCTTCCTTTATTTAAGAGGTTTTGTTCTGGGTACAAAGACACAGATTCAGAGATCATTCATGGACTTAAAGTCAAGCATATACTTAATTACTTTGCTGCACTGAGGCCTAAAGCATTTGCATTGAAGCGAAACTATACACAAGCATCCTTTCCAAACAAGCACACACAAGCGTCCATGACAGGCAGAATACTTGCAGAGATGGTGCTGTGGTAGTAGAAACGGGGTTGTAAATTCCCCCCCCTGCTCTGATAAGCTGGAGTGAGTCAAAGTAGTTAAGTAAGTTGAGGTGAAGACTATGTATGCACAGCTTTCACTTGGAAGGTGGCTGGGGCAGAATGTGGAGGGGATCCTCAGAGATTTCCATGCAGGGGCTGGCTGCACAGCTCACACTCAGGCAGAGAGCACGGGTAAGTAATTTTAGCCTCGCGTGTCATACGTGCGTGCTGCTCCTGGTGCTAAAGAAACAGTAGCAAACCAGCATGGTTACCTCCGTCCTTCCATCTTCTGTTCTCCTACCCACCAGGGCTGCATTTGTCCAGGTCAGTAAGCCCTCACTCACTCAAGGAGTGAAAGTCCCTGTTGCATTTAGCAGGACTGTTGGAGAGAACTGCTCAGCCATGAATTTGCCGTGAGCTAGCTGGGGGTACTAGAGTGTAACAAGAACTCTTGCTAAGTCTCCTGAAATGCTGTACGAGTATTTGATCCAACCCACACTGAAGTCAAGGCAAAGACTCCCACAGATTTAAATAGGTATTAGATCAAGACCTCAGACTTGTAAAATCTTCAGGGCAGGGGCCATGGCTTTGTTACAATGCACAGTGTGCACTTAATGTGCTCTCTAAGTAATAATAAATAAGAATTTGGATGTAATTTGATGGGGGGTTGGGAAGAAGTTTCCAAAGCTTTCCAAAGAGCCTTGTTATCCCAGCATACTAATGTATTCTACCAAAGCTGTGTTAATCTTTTTAAATATCTTTGTACAAAGACTGTAAAATCCTAGTTGGTTACGTGGGTTGCAGTCATTCTGCAGCAGCTATTCATTTGACATCAATAGCTTAACTTGCAAAAAAATAAAATAAAAAGGCCTATCTCTTATTATTACTTTGCATATAATAAATGGCTTGCTGTCATCCTCCTCTGCACAAAATCTTTGAAATCTTTTCTGCTCACCTTCACATTCTTTTCCTTCAACATGAGACACAACTCAAAAAGTTATCTTCAGGTTCAGAAGCCAACAAACTATCCATCACTTTCAGGGCTCTGCGGAGGAAGACAAATAAACACGGGAATGAAGGGACAATGGAATCTCTAAAATGCACCCCGTTTCTTTTGACTAACCAACTGAGAGACATGAACCGGCTCTTGCGGTTCACACTCAAGGATGACTGTAAAAACTTTTGACAGCTAAATGAGGTGGGGTGGGTTTTTTACGTAAAGATACTCAATTTAGGACTGTTTCTTCCCTGTGAGTGAGATGAGTTAGCTCTGCCAGCTTTGAATGAGCCATAGACTGGTCCCTTCAGTCTTACCTAGGAAATGCACAGGGACACTGTCTGTCTGCTTTGTGTTAGTGGCAGGCTTTTCCTTTCCACCTCTGCAAGACCCTCAAATTACAACTTACTGGCTGAAGCACCACGAGAACAAAACCTAGAATTCAACCTGGAATCTTGCATGGCACTTAAGGAAGTTAATGGGCAAAACCCAGGCCTGTCATATATCCATTGCTTGATGTCAAGAGGGGGATATATTTGTTTTACTGGAACTGTTTATCCCAGGATCTCTACTGGGATACTGACATTTTGCAAATGCTTCCTCTGAGATATGCTATCAGTTTGCAGAACAGACTCTTTGAGTGCTCGCATCAGTTGTGCGCACAGATAACTTAAGATGACAAGTAAGGCAAAGCACAACAGATTATCAGTTGAGAGGGAGATGCTGATCTCAGTGACAGTCACGAGAAGTCTGCAGTAACCCAGCTGGGCTCTGTCAAATTATTTGCCCTCCACAAATGTCACAGTTCAGGCACTGTCCTGGGAGCAGGGAGGATGCTTGTTTTCACAGCTTTGTAAGCCTGACTGTGCACTGGTAGGTGTGAGCACAAGTAGTCCTCTTCTCTCAGCAGGACTCTGAGAACCTTGCAGGATTAGAGGACAGGCTGCTGTGTGTAAGCTGGTCTGCTGGAGAAGTCATACAGCCATGCCCAGATGGACGACAGCAGTGCAAGTCTGCCTAAGTCATCAAAATTGGAAAGACAGCATTATCTTTACTGAGGTCTCATAAGGAAGTCAGGGAAAATTTTGCTCTGCTGCATAATTGTTTTTCACCTGAGCAATTGCAGTCATAACCTCATCCAAAGGCAGGGCGGGGGGTAGGTGTGCCTCCAAAAACCCTCACTGAGGTTCTTAACATGTCACTTCACCAGAGGCAACCAAAACTTATTGATCCCACTCCCTATTTCTCCATTTAACTGTTCTGACAACAAAGACCTTTCAGTCAAATTGATGGTTTAAATGATGTACTGAAAACCTGTCATCTGGCCTCCACTGTAAACTTATGAAACTCCATGGGCCACTTCTCCAGCTAGCCCACCTCTAGAGTAGCCCCTGGCCAGCAGAGCTGCAGCAGCTGAGGATGAGGCCCTGACTGAGACGGTGTTAGAAGTATTTGACACACCAATTGGAAGGCTCATTTCCATTGCCATAAATTGCACAAATTCAGAGTTTAAAGATGACTTAAGAAACACCAGAAAGTGGATCAAAATTGGACTCTTCAGTCATGAAAGATACACCTGAATCTCCCATAAGGATGAAGCATACAGTTAATCTCTAGGTTTGTACGAGATGTTCTGCTGGAATTAGTTTTGAATACTTCCTGCCTTCAATCTTCTTTGTGGATGCTGTTCTTGATCCAATCTAAATCTCCCTTGATCCATTAGTGGCTTTCAACCTTATCACCAAGTTTTCATTAGTGAGCCAATGGCTTTGTCCAGCAAAGTCTCTCAGACTCAAAAGGGACTTTTTGGATAAGAAGAGATCTCTTCACACAGATGGTTTCTTCTATCTCCATTCTTGCTCAAGACATCACAATACACCTTCACTCTTACAGCAGATTTCCTTACTCTGAACCATGACTGATCTTCTGAAAGAGCGGTCCTCATCACTGTACCAGGACTAGTTTCACCTGCTAGCTGCATCACTACACTATTCCTCATTTTTAATTGTAACATCTTCCTAAACCTAATGTGAATTCTCCTAAATCTCTGCTCCATTGACTAACCTTTTGTCTCTCTGTCACCCCTTCAGAAGCGTGGTCTGCTTATATCAGTGTCTCAGTTACAGCTATCCTTTCGTGTTTTAATCACTGTGACATTTAGGTTAACCTGTGATATTTAGGTTATCCCTGAATAGCAGACTGTAGCAAGGACAGCAGGGCTTTCCACCATCCCCTCCAAGTAGTCCCACTGTCTGCATAATTGTCCTCAGTGCAACAGAAGACTGCTCTCTGCAAGGAAATCTATAATTAGAGATTAGTTTGAAGGAAGCCTGTGTGAAGTTACCTGCTTTGCAGGTAACCTGCTTTGTTCCCCTCGTGATACCCTCAGGTAGGGTAGGAAGCATAATTTCATCTCCATAGAAGGAAGGACATACAAGAGAGAACAAAATGTGTTCCTTTCTCTGCCATACTGAGACAACTCTTTGAGTGGCTGCAGTAGTCAACAGGGAGCTAGAAGGAGGTTGCAGCATCAGCACCTCCCTCTGCCTCCAGACATATCCTCCTCTTTATCTACAAACTCATTGTCTGTTATCAGAAGGATGAAAGGCAGCAGCTTTACTCGCTCAAGAGGTACAGGGACCACTTGTGCTAAGCGGAAGACAGAGCTCAGGAAAGCTCAAGCCAGATGGAGGTGGATGGAGAAGGGTTGTGCTGAGGTGAAGTGACTTGCTTATTGCCCCATAAAGAAGTTTGTATCAGGTTGCAGAACAGGGTCTCCTCACTTGGACCCCAACCCTCACCTTTAGCACATGCAGATCTTCTCGTTTTTCATCTAATGCTACTCACTCTGGTGCCTGGGTTATTTATTTTAACCGTACATATAGTTAGACTGAACTGTCTGTCTGAAGCAAAGAAGCTGCACTAGCAGATCTGAGCTTGACTTTTATGCACATGTAGGGAAGGTGCTTTGCTGTTCATCCATCATTCAGCTGATTGTGAGCATATTTCCTTAAAGAAAAGAAATAAATACAAACATTAGTTTTCAGACAGAGAAAGATTTGCCCTGTTTGGTGAGCTATAAATAATCCTTCCGAAAATGTAAAAGCGCCATGAGGCTGAAGTGTTTGGACACGCTAAACAAAAGGTTAAGTACATGACTTTGGAAAGAAGAACCTGTCTTTCCAAAAGCATAACGATGAGCCTGGGGGGAGCATGGTAAGAGTTGAATCTGGGCAAGTACAATACAGCACTCACTGTTTTATGAGCTTCTCAAAAGAGTTCAAATATCCAGCACTTGTCATGAAGCCCAGTCAGACACTGAAATCACTTAATGGGCTATAATGAACATATATTCACCAAAGCAAGTATTGTAGTTACCATCTGCATTTCTTGATGACACATTAATGAATGGGATGTCTCCTGGTCACTAGAGCTGGCTGCATCTCTCTTTATCTTTGGCCCATTTAATATCCGTGTTTAAGCTGATGAACTAAACAGATAGTTTGCAATCAGTCTTCAAGCAGCAAGGAGACAGACAGTTATTACATCTTGAAATACCCTGCGGTTTCAATGAAAGGTTTTCATCATATATCTATCTTTACCAGCATGCTTATATTATTAAACACTCTTGATTTGATGGCCTTTACTTTTGAGTGGGTTATCACTGGCTAAAGCTCAACTCTCCTGGGGTGATGTGCCCTAAAATTGCACTTTAGCCCATGGCAGGCCCATGAGCCCATGGAGGGCTCATGGCCCCTCAGAAGGGCAACAGCACTTCCCTCTCTGCTGTCTCCACAATTCAGCAATCTGGAGTTAACCTTTCAGAGAGACAGGGAAAAGGGGATACTGCAAAGCTTTACTGTGGGTTTGCAAGAGGTTCAATCTCGCTGCTGCAATAATGATTACCCAGCGAGCTTGGAAGGCAGAGGCTGTTATTATATCTGACAGAGGCACACGGTTTTTATTGGGACCAGGCACAAAGAACGGATCAAGCTGGGACATGGTGCAGGAATATAATTTGGTTCTTAGTTCATTGCTATAGTCTATAGTATGTGCACAAGTTTGACAGATAATTGCAACTTTTTTTCCCACACATTGCTGTAACGTTTTTCTTTCTAAAGGGAGAGGCTTAAATACTTGCCCTTAACAAAACTGTCCAAGCTTGCTAGCAACTGTTCTTGCCAGTCCTTGTCCAGAAAGAGCATTACGAGGACACACATTCTTGCAGAGCTCTGGTGGGAAATCCCCTATTGAAAAAGGAGCCCACGTTTCCATGCAGGACTGTTTATGTACGGATTTGAGAGATATGGTACGCACCATCAGCCTGGCAGATAGAAGTGCACTTATTTGTTCTGTTGATTGATATTTTTTGTGTGCCCTTCTGTACCACATAAATGGAACTATCTTTAAAGCATTTGTATTTTGGGGTTGTGTTTCTGGCCATGGCCTTGGATTTGCAATCAAGAATTTTTTAACAATACAAAAAAAAACCTCAACACCCCTATGATCTTGTAGGTGCAGACTGGCATCAGAATGCCTCCCCAAGATCTGCACTCAGGCTGCAGGTTGATAATATTGGTATTTCCTAATTTGCAAGAGCACGGCTTGGCAAACATGACATTCTTCTAATGCGTTTTTGGTGTGCGTTTAACTGAGCTTTTAAAACCGATATCTGAAAAAGCAGGCATACCAATGAATTCCAGCCAGAGCAAGAGAGGGATGGTCCAGATAACCTCTCAGCCCTATTGCATTTTGAGGTGGAATCACTCTGACCTTTAAGTGAGTCATCAACAGGGGAGCAGTCAGACTCATTACACTGCCCTTTGTCACCTAGCATCAGGGAGCTGTAGAGGCTCTTCTCTGGTGGACAAGTTTTAAGTAGAGAACAAGGCTCACAGATGCTAACTTTTCTGCTTCTGGTCCACCTAAGCCTGGTTTCTTCTTTACTCTGCACCTTCTCCATCTTGCCTCCTGTCTCCAGCTCCAGCTTCTGTCTCCAGCTCACCAGCACCTTCCTCCTCTCGATATCCCAGTGCACATCCCAGTCTCCAACGCCTGGGAGTTGGTACATCACACCCACCCTTCTCTCCCCTCACCTGTATGGCAACTGATTTGCCTCTACCTTCCCTTCCTGCTCCACAGGTGAGCCCTTTGTCCTTTCTCTAACTGTGTGAATTACTTTCCTCCTTGATTTAGACTCCATGGGGCTTTGAGAGGGGGAGTCATTTCTGTTGCATCACACCTGTGTAGCCAGCAGCAGCTGAGAAGGAGGGCCACTGACCCCAAATTGTGCACTTCTCACCAGCTCCTGAAACCAGAGGACAGACCTTCACATATTCATTCCACCTCCATGCCTCTCCCCTTCCCTCTTCAAGCATAAAAATCAAACTCTATATACAGCTGACAGTAGCTACGGCAGGGGAAGGGCTACTTGGCCTCTTCTATCAGAAGATTCATCTAAGTGTAATACTGTCAAACTTTTAGTGTTTTTCAGTCGCTTCTTCACACAGTCACAACAGTGTAAGCTGGCTGCTAGTGTTAAGCACTCTCCTTTCTCTGTCTGGGGGAACGGAGGTTACAGACTGGGTCAAACACTGGTGGAGATGCAAAGGTAAGGACCTGCAAGCTCTCACCTTCATTTTTTTTAAGTCTAATGTAAACAGCCCATGGCACCTGGAGGCTGGTGGGATGACCCAGGAGTCAAGAGGAGGAATTTAGGTCAGTTTACAGCTCTTATTTTCTATTTGTTTTCAAGCCACTGCTTTCAACTTAAATACCCACTGTTTGGGGTCAAACAATCACATGTAAAAGATACAGCAAACCCAACCTTTGATTATGCCTAGAGAGCTGAATATAAGTAAGTTGTTAAGCCTCTCCTCTCCGAGCATCACTTCTGTCAGACTGAGGGATCCCAGGCTTGACAATTCAGATAATTAGAAGTGGCGAGGGGAGAGGAGCAAAAGAAAACACCACAGCTTACTGCAATCCCTCAACTGTCAATCTTCCTTAAATTTCACAAAGAGACAGCACAAGGGTGCAAACACAGCTTTCAAAAAATCCTCTTCAGATCCCATTACCTTTTTTGCATGCATGCAGGACACACTAGGCCATTTCTGCTGTTGCGTGCTAAATAAAATTGTGAAGGAGATGGCAAAGAAAATGCTACAAGGCAGGGGAAATGACAGCATGCCTTTTGCAGATAGCACTCTTGCCTCTGTATCATCATTAATTTAACATCCTGGTAGAAACTGCCTGGACCGTGTGTTAATGAGGTATGTCCCTGTCAGATGACATGGAAAACCCACTACGGTCTGACCTCTGGAGGTCACCAATAATCCTGCAGTTCTTCTCAAAACAATGCAATGTTAAGCCCTCTGTCACGGGCAAATTGGCTTTATCTACCCAAAATTTAAAAAATCAAACAGCAGCCATCATTTTAACAAGTTTGCCCCTCCCAAACCTTGATGGTCAGGGCCACTGTTAACAAGTGATCAATTAGCCTGCTTAAAAGCACTGATAACAACATTTTTGTGTCAGAGCTGGCTGCCAGGATCTAATCTCCCCCTTCCTCACGGCAATCATTTCTGAAAAAAAAGCAGCTTCCAGGCTGGATGACAACAGCATTAAAACCTCTTCCTGGATTTCTTTTCAAGATGCCCTTAGAGAAATTAAGTGGAATTTTAAGACACGTAAGGCTGAGGAGCAGGGCTGGCCCTGCTTGGTGCTGCCAGCCTTGCATGGGCACCGAGACCCTCCAGCTCCCCTTCCTGCGGAGCACGTGCCCCCTCAGGACTCTGCTGCTGATCAGCCTCAGTGGGATTCAGGTTCAGAAAGCACAGAAGCAAATTCCCCTTTTCTTCAAAAGACTGAATAAACTGCTAATATTACTTCAACAGATGGGTGCGGTTTGCAGACCCCAGCCTTTGTGTAATTGGGGCTATTTATTCTTCCCATCACTGATCTACCCAATCCCATCAGACACTTTCTGTACCATCAGTCTCAGGGCTCCAGTCAACATAGCTTGTGCGTTCACCTTCATTTACATCAGCTTCAGCTTCGCACTCCTTTCAGTCTTCTTAGTGCAGGGAAACGAAGCCAAAATTTGCCCTGGTATGTGAAATACAGCTGCTGTGCCTGCAGTTTGGCTGCAGCCAGATAAGCAGGTCTGAACTCGGATCCGTAGGCTCAGGGCTGATCCCAAGCTTCACGGCAGCACAGGCAAATTGTACCTGGCATGGGAATGATGTACCTCACTCTGTGTGCCCCCTTTTACCCTAAATCCTTCCTCACCACCAGAGCAGCAGGTTGCTAACGCAGGAAACTTCCTGCCCTGTCATCCTGTTTTCTTTCAATATTTGTCCCCCGCGTCCTCTGGCACAGATGGATGGGCAGCCAGGCAGAGGCCACGCTTAGGGCTGGGTGTATTTGGGCCCCAGCTGTGGAGTGCCCAAGGGGCAAGTACGCACCACCCACCCAGAGCCCTGGCTGGAGCCAGTGGACCTCTTCATGAGCCCAGAGGGCCACGTGCATATTGCAGCCCCAGCTACAAACTGGGACCTTGTTTTTTTCTTGTACTGTAAAATACCGCATGCTATTCCTGTCCTTACAATACAGCACAAAGTCTTTTAATCACTCGTAAATGTCTGGGACCTATTATTTGAGCTTTTATAAAAGAAAACTGCCTATTTTCTTTAAGACTTCTTGTTCAAACATGCAGGTTACCACGCAAAAAGGCAGAGCACCAGCAGACTTGTAGAGGACATCATCTGATGTGATTCCTAACCCATTTGAAGACCTCATGAAACAAACAAGCTGGCACAGCTGGGGCTACAGCATGGCTTCACCCTCAGCACTGCAGTGGCCAAGGAGAGACCGAGCAGCGAGCAGTGGCTTGGAGCCACAGCAGGTTACATCCTGCTTTTGCTCTTCACTTGGAGAGGAAGAATCACGGTATCAGACCTAGGCCTGACAGTGCAAATGACTCCTCTCCCAGTGTGCTCCAACTCTCTCACAACGGTCAGCGTGACACGGGGACAGAAAACGGGTACTTCTCCTCTCCACCCCAGCCCTCTTGTGCCTCCAGATACAGGAAATTTGGCCACCCTGTGGATGCTGCTGGCTCCTTTCTGGGCATCCCTGCACCAGGAGCAGCTGATGCAGGCAGCGATGGTACTTCATGCATATGCTCCTTTGCCTGCTGGCTTGTGTACCCCACTAACTGTCCCTGAACTACCATTACACCTAAAAACAATCATGGCCCTAGAAGTTTCTCACAAACTTATTTTTAACAGAGATTCTTCACTGGAATCAACAAAACAGAATCCAAAGTCTTAATTTTACTTTCCACTTTAAGCCTCCCTTATACCCCTGGAGAAGGGCTGTATGAAGCTCACTATATAAAGTCTCACCCTCAGGATGTCAGCCTTAGAAAAACAGCGTTTTTCTAATAAAATACAGCTAACCAGACCAGTTAAGACAGAGACCTACCTGGGGGAGAGGCCTGAATCCATGATGTCCTTGCCAGCTAGAGTACTGAATGGTGCCCTAACGCACCAAGAAGTCATTTTTATGAGCATTACTTTGCAGTACAGCTGCATCTGGTCTCCACATTTCCACTAATTCTTGCCATTTCTGAGTAATTTAAAATAACTCCTGTTACCTCACTTTCTCCCCTCCTGCCCATTACACTTTTTTAATCACTGATGTCACCTCAGCTCTGTTCTTCAGTCACAGCAGAACCAGTTTCTCACCCCCATTTTGGCTTCTTGGTTTCCAGTCTTGTCACCTCATTCTTTCTCTGTTCCTGAAAACTTACACTAGCTTGGTCTAAGCAAGTTTCTTTGCTGCCACTTCTTACCACCTTCAGTTTTTTAAAATGGACTCTTTACACTGTCCATCTCTCCTTGTCCTTCTTGGTGTGCCTCTGTAGAGGTGCTCTTTTCTTTCTCAAGGCATGTTCATTTATTCTTTGCTTTTTTTTTTTATACAAGAGCAAATTATGATTCATTCTACAAAAGCTACCTGTTTTAGACTTCAAGAACATCATTATGCTATTGGATGCAAAATTAGCTCCTGAAGTGTTGGCAAGATTAATTAGGTCAGGTTGAGAAGCAGAGTTAATAGCCACTCCCTACTCCATGCAAGTGCTGCTGTTGCCCTTACCTTGAAAGAAAATAGATGTAAAGTTACAGATGTGTTAGAGACGTGCCCTCTCAGGCCTGTTTTGTCATATAGCTCCAACCTCTGTTCTTTGTCAACTAAAGCCATTCAGTGTGTGTTCTTTGTCCCCACTGTATGTGACAGCACCGTCTAGCCACCAGACAAAGAGCTGGCGCTGCAGACCACTTTCTTTCCAGCTAGCTAAGGTTTGGGGGTGGGATTCACACCAGCCAGCTTCTCACCTGCCCATGCCCAGCGAGAAGTCAGAGCCTCTTCCTCCATACGAAGGTCCACAGTCCAGTTCCAGACTGGAGGCCGCACTTTGTTATAGAGCTAATAGAAAGACCTTTACTCCTTTGAGGCCTCAGCAAGACAGCTTGGAAGTGGACCTAAGAGCCATCAGGTTGGAATTAGGGCATTGTGCAAGCAGGACTTTCCCAGGGACAGCACGTACAATTGCCAAGCACAACACAAGATCTGCCTTGATGATCTCATTGCTGAATAATTCAGTGATTGCTTTCAGTTAACATCAAAAGGGATGAGCAATCTTCAAGGGGGGCACTGCCTTGCCACAACCTTATAATAGAGTTATCACAGGTGTGAGGGCTAGGGGATCATGTGGAGGATTAAGCTGACAATACCCTTTTATGTGGAAACATTAGAAATGAATCTGCAGGTCCAAGGTCACCTAGCCCACTCTTTGGAGACCTTCCTCAGAATTGCTCTCCACACTGCATCTGAGAGCGCTACAGACAGTTAAGCTGGCATGTGCAGTCACTCTGATAAATCACACAAGAATTTACAAAACAAATACTGGCTTCTCCTTTCTAAAATATTTTTCTCCATTTTGTTTAAATCTTAGAAGTTATTTGATTGTTTCTTTTAGTTTCTTTTTTGGCGGTGCAGAGCAGTCAGACAAACAGCTGCAGCGAAATTGCAAAATAAACCCTCCCCCTTCTATTTTATTTTCTGTTAAGTTATGTTGGGAAAAATAAATACAAATGGCACAGATGTTCCATTTTTCTCTCCGCATAAAACAGTTTATGACATCTTGCAAATGCTGGAAAAAATATTTCTTTTAAGAAAAAGATTTCTCTTTCTCAAGTACACTACATTTCAAAGACGTTTTAAGGACAGTTGTAGAGCAAAGCCTGTTTTTTGGATGCCTTTTTCTTGTTTACTAATAATGTCAGAGAAATTGAATGTTTCACAATTAATTTTACTGGTTATTATTTGGATTTGAAAATCTATTAAAGTTTTCAGAGTTGCTGATCAGCTGCTACAAATTTATACATCTCTGTAGGCCCCCAAGTAACAGACTTAAGGAACAGACTTTCAAAATTAATGATACATCAGCTACAGTGGAAGATGTTTAGCATAGAAAACGAAAAGTCACCAAAAAATTACAAAAAAATAAAGACAATGACTTTTTCTCTTTAATTATGTGAAACAAAGAGAAATACAGTGGCTGAATAAAGCACTGCAATCAATGTATCATCACACTATACCAAAAAGCTTGCAAGCAGAGAAAACAGCAAGGGAACTAGATAAGGTACCATTCATCATGCATTTCCTCTGCTGTCAACTGACTCTGTCGCTCCCATCGTAAGTAATTGGACCTTTCCCTCAATCACAGCCACGTGGGCTGGAAAGGACCTTGAGAGGTCACCTAGTCCATCCCTCCGCTCCAGGGCAGAATCAGCTATTCCTACTGTCACCCCTGACAGACGCTTGCCTAATAGCTCAAAAATCCTCCAGACAGATTCCACAACATCCCTGGGCAACCTATTCCCTTGTGGTCTGCTGGCCTTTGAAGAGTTTTGTCTGGTGTCTAATCTGAGTCATACCTGTCACAATTAAAACCCTCGGCTGCAAGGGCGTGGAGGAGAGATGATTCCCATTCTCTTTCTATCGCCAGACACATGCACAGAGGTGAGGACCTTCTCTACACAAACTGTGCCCCCAGCCAGCAGGTCTCCTTGCAAAAATCTTTTTCCCCAGATATTTCCCATCTTCTGCATTCCAAAGTAGAGTTTTGGCACAGTAAGGTAAATGTCCCCTGTTCTCTTCTTCATAAGGTTATAAATTCAACAATGAAAATGAGAAAGTAAATGGATGGTCACTTTTTTCAGGGCATTCCCTGCTTAACAGTAATTTCAGAGAGGCCTCTCTCCTTTTTCACCCTCCTTTGCCCCACAGCTCTGGTTCAGCCAGTCAATCTGGTCATTTTGCTCTTCAGACACCCAGCAAACGAGAATTTGTCCTTATCAATTCCTAAAAAGACCTGTAAGGACAAAACAGTACCTTGTTTGATTGGTGTTGGTAATTACCATTCCCATAGACTTGCTCCACACTGTGGTTATGTTGCAATCAGGCTTACAGATTTCCATGAGAAAAGCATTTCTTGGAGGAAAAACTCTCTTCAGCTAAGTTATTGAGAAATGTTCTATACTGTCCATTTGTTTTCTCTTTGCAACAAAGGTTCACAGGTTCATAGGTTTTATAAAGTATACAAACAGCCCCCTTTTCTGTCAAAGAAAACCACAGGATTTTGATAGTGGGAACATGAAGTAGCCTGCAGTCTTCTCAGTACATAGAAAACATCCATAGTGTGAGTTCGTGCCCATGCACTTCCAACTTGGCAGTGAGCATTGCTTCACGTTTTAGATCCAACCTGAATCAACTCAGATACTATCATGGTATTCACAGGTTATAAGAAACCTATTGAGGGAAATTCTTTGCTCACCTAGTAATTATAAATCAGACTAATTGTCATCAGTAAAATAGTGCTGAGTCTATAACACTGGAAGTTAAAATAGAGTTCAGCTCACTGTTACTACAGTAATAGCTGAGGAAAAAAGACAAATCCTTAAAGGCTATTGTTAACTGAATAGTAACAACTTTGAGAGGAATCGGGAAATTCACTGTTAAAACATTACTTGGACAGAGCATAACATAACTATAATTCTGGTTTCCTTATGAAAGACGGAGAAAGAAAGGAAAGGCAGGAAGAAGAATCATAGAGGGGGGGTGGAGGGAGTGAAAAAACTTCTAAAAGCAGCTTGTTCTTTTAGCCAAGCTCAGAACGTAAAGCTAGTAAATCAGATTCCTGATACTCTGCACAGAGGTTCCTCATTTTTCAGTTAAATTTCTGGAAAAAGATATTGTAAGGTTGAAAAAAAACAGGGTTCACTAGGTGAAGACTTTAATGAGATTTAAATGTTACCATCTGCAGTATAAATTGGGGTCACCTACTATCATGATTCACCAGCAAACAAGCAAAGAAGAAAAGGAAAATGTAATCAAGCAACCATAGCACAGACCGTGAATCAGGACTCTTGTTATTGGGCTCTGCCAAAGGCTTCCTGTGGGAGCACTTCACTTCTCTACCCCCAGCTTCTTCCACCTGCAAAACAGGGGCAATACCTCATGCTGTGAGACTTACTTCAGACACTTATGAAGCAGTAAGATTCGTTAGTGCAGCAGTGCCAATGGCCATTTATTAATTATCAGTCTTTTTATAAAGTAGAAATAATTCAACTATTGCTAACATTTGTTCCACCTCCAAAGAGATCTCACTCAATCATGATCTATATGTCCAGAATAATTCTTGCTGTTTGAAAAATAAGCTCCTTTTTGATCGTTGGTATGTTGTACTGCAATTCCTAAGGAGCCAAAGGCCTTTGATGGAGCCCCATAAATGAACACAACAGAAGCAACTGATTGATTTGCACCTGACTTCCAAGTTATCCACAAGATGTTTCTGTTTCTAAGCCTGACAGTACCACAACTTGCAAACTCACTTATGACTTTTGCAGAACCACTGCTGTTCAAAATATTTGCATCAGAAGACAAGACCAGATGAAGTTAAACAAGTGAGTTTTGTTTTGTTCAAGCCCAGTGCTCAAACTGAAACTTAGATCAAAACAGATTAAAACAAAAGATAAGGTTTTCATTAACCCTGAGAAAAGAAACCACCAAAGCCATCAGAGCATGAAATAATTACAAACCCATGTGAAAAAACTTTCAGATCCACTGAGGACAATTTTTGATCCACTTATTTGCTTTAGCATCAAAATTCTATTACAACTCAACTGGGATTTAGACCTAGCAATGAAGGAGGACTTAGGCTTGTAAACTGCACCCCTAAAACTGCAGATCAGTCACTGTCTACCGGGGAGGTGCCTAAGCTTCAACAGCCCCACAGTTCCTGACCTCAGATTTTCCCAGGACTCCATACGTGCACTTGGGTGTCACATCTTTGACAGGACTGAGCTTCACTTCCTCTACTGCACACCCAGAAATCCAGTTAGTTCTTCCTTTTATTGCAGAGATAAGGTTGAGAAGTTTTGGAACACACATAACATAAGCAGGAGGTCTGAACTCCTCACAAAATGCAATAACAAATTATTTTTTTAATAACCACCACAGTTTTCCATTCCACCTTACACACAAAATTCAATAAAAGCTGTGATGTTCCTGAATACAGCATTACTTCATCAACATGTCCTGTGAGTATTATGATGATATATGTTCCTGCCATCCTTTTTTACCAAATTACCTACACTATCCACCAAACTGTGAAAGTATGGGCATCCAGTTAAGGAAGAGAAGAGAAGGACAAAAGTAAGGAGAAAGGACAAAGCTGCAAGTCACGCTTTCCCATGAACAAAAGAAAGGAAAAGAATATTCAGTAAATTCCAAACCCTAATATAGATTTTCAACAGGGCAACGGTTCTGCTCTTGAAGCTGAAAGCATGATCTATGTGGAAATAACTCAGCTTTCTATCAAACAACATTTTTATTGAAAATTCCACTTATGTTTTCACTTTCCTAAGTGATAGTACACAGGAAATGCCGGTAGCTGCATGGATCTTTGAAAGAGAGGGTAGATGAAATAGGTGAGGGTGTACATTTCAACAGAAAAGACTTAAAATAATATGTATTATGGCTTTTGTGGAAAGTACGATGCCTACTTATTTTGCACCAATATTTTTTTTGCATTCTGGGGGCATGCAGCTTTGTCCTTTTCTCCCTTTTTTCCCATCCCTCACTTGAGGTCACCAGGCTGGGTCACTCACTGGCCATTACAATGAGTGAGCAGAACCTCCTTTAACTTTGGGGTGGATCGAACAACATTTACTGAATTATTTTTCATTTGTGTGAGGTTTAGTCTAAAATTCATTGGCTCCCATATCCCCACAGTCTTTGAGTAATTTGAAATTAAAAACTTGAAGTTATTTTTCATGAGTTAGAACAATAGCTTTTATATCTGTTGGCACATACAACTGACAGGGTACTGGCAACAGGCAATTTGCAGCATGACTTGCCAATGCCTGTATGCATATTTCTAAGAATAACTCAGTGTCCAAGAATTTGGCCTGTTATATCACAAGCCAGGACTAGCTGACAGCTGTTTTAAATTACAGTGGACTGAATGATATTAGCTTTATTGTAGTTGGACTGATACTCTGCTTTCTCTTAATCATCTTAATGTTCTGATTCGTCCTTTAGCCAGCAGTTGCACAGCATTTATTTATAACACTCAAGGTTTAAGTCACAAATGACAGATTGGTTGGATTGTCTTGTACACATGGAACATGATCAAAGTAAAGGACTACACAGTTAGGGAAATTTAAGCTTCTTTGCAAGGGACAGCCTATAGATCCAAGGCTAGGATTTTCCTTGCATAGCAGAAAAGACTGACTCTCAAACCGACCTATTCTAATTTTCCTAGAAGGAAGTAATTTCTTCCAAGACTCACACACTATCATGAGCTACATAATCACATCCCACTTCAATTTCTTCTTGGGGAATAAGACAAAAGGTTAGCCATGAACCTGCAAACTGCCATGTACCTCAATTAATTACAGACTTCAGAATTCATTTATTATATCAAGCACAAATGTCTACTCAGGATCAAATCTTGATCACATTATAGACCATAGTTAATTTTCCAAAGACTTTTCTAGGACCTGTGCTAGTTTTGACTGGGATAGAGTTAATTTTTTCCATATTAACTGGTATGGGGCTATGTTTTGAATTTGTGCTGAAAACAGTGTTGATAATATGGGGATGTTTTAGTTACTGCTGAGCAGTGCTTACACAGAGTCAAGGCCTTTTCTGCTCCTCACACCACCCCACCCACAAGTAGGCTGGAGGTGCACAAGAAGTTGGGAGGGGACACAGCTGGGACAGCTGACCCCAACTGGACAAAGTGATATTCCATACCATATGATGTCATGCTCAGCACGTAAAGCTGGGGGAAGAAGAAGGAAGGGAGGACGTTTGGAGTGATGGTGTTTTGTCTTCCCAAGTAACCGTTACATGTGATGGAGCCCTGCTTTCCTGGAGATGGCTGAACACCTGCCTGCCGATGGGAAGTAATGAATGAATTCCTTGTTTTACTTTGCTTGCGTGTGCGGCTTCTGCTTTACCTATTAAACTGTCTTTATCTCAACCCACAAGTTTTCTCAGTTTTACTCTTGCTATTCTCTCCCCCATCCCACCAGAAGGGAGTGAGCGAGTGGCTGTGTGGTGCTTAGTTGCCTGCAAAGGTTAAACCACAACAGACCAGAGTATGGCTATTAAACCTACTTGCATGTGAACTTCAACAGTTCATTAGAAATCTCCTATTCCTTCAGGAGAAAACAAATGGATGCAGATTTTGTTTTACGCAGTTGTCAAAATAATGAAAGAATCATTTACAAGGAACTGCAAAAAATCTGAACACAAGAATCTGATTCAAGGTGCAGGAAGGAATCCTTCTACTCCACTCAGCATTGGGAAGCCCCAGGTGGGATCCTGTGTCCAGCTTTAGGCACTACACTTAAAGGAAGATGCAGACAAATTTCAGAGTCCACAGGAAAGCAACAAAAGTAATCAGTCTAAATATAAGTCATATAAAGAAATGAGAACTGCGGGAAGGTCATGGCAGAATGGAATACTACATGTTAACAGTCTTCAACTATGTGAAAGGCTATGGTATGACAGGAAGGATAAGACCATTCTCTATTTCCAAGGATACTAAACCAAGACACAGCAGGCTTAAACTTCAGCAAGAAAAATCAGATCAGACTCTTGTGAAAGCCTCTCTCATGGAAGGGTAGCAAAGCAATGGAACTGCCTGTCAGAAAAAGTGGGGAGTATCTCTCCCTGCAGGTTTTTGAGAAGAGCTTGATCATATGACAGGTGGAGAGATGAGTAAGGTGACCTTGCAAGGGTGCTCTGAACTCTAATCTTCACAGAATCACAGAATGTTAGGGATTGGAAGGGACCTCGAAAGATCATCTAGTCCAATCCCCCTGCCGGAGCAGGATTACCTAGATCATATCACACAGGAACGCATCCAGGCAGGTTTTGAGTGTCTCCAGAGAAGGAGACTCCACAACCTCTCTGGGCAGCCTGTTCCAGTGTTCGGTCACCCTCACCGTAAAGAAGTTTTTCCTCATATTTATGTGGAACCTCCTGTGTTCCAGTTTGCACCCATTGCCCCTTGTCCTGTCAAGGGATGTCACTGAGAAGAGCCTGGCTCCATCCTCATGACACTTGCCCTTTACATATTTATAAACATTAATGAGGTCGCCCCTCGGTCTCCTCTTCTCCAAGCTAGAGACCCAGCTCCCTCAGCCTCTCCTCATAAGGGAGATGTTCCACTCCCTTAATCATCTTCGTGGCTCTGTGCTGGACTCTCTCTAGCAGTTCCCTGTCCTTCTTGAACTGAGGGGCCCAGAACTGGACACAAGATTCCAGATGCGGCCTCACCAGGGCAGAGTAGAGGGGGAGGAGAACTTCTCGTGACCTGCTAACCACACCCCTTCTAATACACCCCAGGATGCCATTGGCCTTCTTGGCCACAAGGGCACACTGCTGGCTCATGGTCATCCTGCTGTCCACTAGGACCCCCAGGTCCCTTTCCCCTACGCTGCTCTCCAACAGGTCTGTCCCCAACTTGTACTCATACATGGGGTTGTTCTTGCCCAGGTGCAGGACTCTACACTTGCCCTTGTTATATTTCATTAAGTTTCTCCCTGCCCAACTCTCCAGCCTGTCTAGGTCTCTCTGAATGGCTGTGCAGCCTTCCGGTGCGTCAGCCACTCCTCCCAGTTTTGTGTCATCAACGAACTTGCTGACAGTGCACTCTATTCCCTCATCCAAGTCATTAATGAATATATTGAATAGAACTGGTCCCAGTACCGACCCTTGAGGGACTCCGCTAGACACAGACCTCCAACTGGACTCTGTCCCATTGACCACCACTCTCTGGCTTCTTTCCTTCAGCCAGTTCACAATCCACCTCACTACCCGATCATCCAGACCACACTTCCTCAGTTTAGCTGCGAGGATGCTGTGGGAGACTGTGTTAAACGCCTTACTGAAATCAAGATAGACCACATCCACAGCTTTACCATCACCTATCCACCGGGTTACGTCCTCATAAAAGGCTATCAAGTTGGTTAAGCATGACTTCCCCTTGGTGAAGCCATGTTGACTGCCCCTAATGATCCCCCTATCCTTGATGTGCCTAGAGACAGCACCAAGAACAAGTTGTTCCATCACCTTTCCAGGGATGGAGGTGAGGCTGACCGGTCTATAGTTACCCGGGTCCTCCTTCTTGCCCTTTTTGAAGACTGGAGTGACATTTGCTTTCCTCCAGTCCTCAGGCACCTCTCCCGTTGCCCACGACTTAGCAAAGATGATGGAGAGTGGCCTAGCAATGACTTCCGCCAGCTCCCTCAGCACCCGCGGGTGCATCCCATCAGGGCCCATGGATTTATGGACGTCCAGGTTGCTTAATTGGTCCCTGACCCAGCCCTCATCAACCAAGACAGATTCCTCCTCTATCCTGACTTCTTCTGGGGCCTCAGGGGTCCGGGGCTCCTCAGGACAGCCTCCAGCAGTATAGACAGAGGCAAAGAAGGCATTCAGTAACTCCGCCTTCTTTTTATCCTCTGTCTCCAGGGCCCCCACCTCATTCATCAGTGGGCCTACATTGCCTCTAGTGTTGGCTTTACCTGCAATGTATTTGAAGAAGCCCTTTCTGTTGTCCTTGACCTCTCTTGCAAGGTTTAATTCCAAGGAGGCCTTAGCTTTCCTAGTTGCCTCCCTACATCCTCTGACAACAGACTTATATTCCTCCCAAGTGGCCAGCCCCTCCTTCCATGATCTGTACACCCTTTTCTTCCACTTGAGTTTGCCCAGCAGTTCCCTTAGAAGTTCACAGGATCTTCTAAGATCCTGTGATCTGTGGGGTTTTCTAATGTTCTTCTAGTTTATTTGAACTTAATACACTGGATAATAGCCTTTACTATTTGTCATTACTATTACTACTTTAACAGATTTGGAGTCAGTAAGAAGTGTAATACTGTATGTTATCTAAAATATACCACCCAAATGCTTTCTTGGTTCTGCTGGAACAATGCCATAGCAGTGGTAGGACTTCACAAACATGCAGAAAAAAATTGTATAATAATAAGTAAAACAAACAAAATACAACGCTTAGAGACTGATCTCAAAGACTCCAGTCATAGGAAGTTGTGCCAGATCCTTGTATGTCAATGGTTTGAAGGTTAACTCCTTTATTTTGCTTTACTCTGTACACAGACTACAAAAGAAATATTAAAGGAAGCACAAGAAAGAAGCCAACATATGAGAATGACAATATCTGTCTCCTTATTTTGAGGGTATTGCATTGGTCAAGCATGATAGTACAGTCAAGGTAGAGCTGAGTCTTGCATTTAGCACCACGGTCTACCTGCCTTGTTATATATAGAGAACCCCATATGACATTGTGCCCTATGAAGCTTCTGCTTAATTAGACATTCTCAGTTGTATTTTAGTGAAGTCCACTCTCAGGTAGTTGTGGAACTGCTGACATTTACTCCTAAGTAGCAAAATTGTGAAAGAAGAAGAGAACTACTTTTTTTAAAGGAAGCTCAGGTATCTCTTACAGACTCTCTGGATCCTTCCCAGTCTCCCTGATAAATGAACATGAGAGAAAGAAAATTTCCGTGCTCATACGGTAAAGTTTCCTGCACAATGGTGGCTCTGTGGTCTCTTGAATTATAAACTTAACGCTGCACAGAACATGACATGTTTTGTAAAGAGCCAAGAAATAATCAGTAGAGCCTGCTAATTTTGCAAAAACAGCAATGAAGAGTGAAAATAAGCAAAGTACTCATATGCTACAATGATAAATGATAGTGATAGCATCGGTGCTGCAGCTGCTGCCTCCTTCAACACCACTTGCTCCACAGTTAAACCAGAGCTGACACTGTTTCCACCAGTATTCCTTCTTTCACACAAATACACTTTTTCTTTTTTACTTTTGTTAAATAAAAAGGTCTCAGTATCTGCTTTATTCTTTTGGTCTAACTCCCTTGTCCACACACTTAAGTCATTAATGTATTTATTCCTTTGTTCCACTGTCTAGTGAGGATTCCCTCTAATTCAGTGTGTGGGGACTGCAAAGGATTAATAGAAAAGAGAGTAAAACATCCAAATCTTTCATGATTCCAGAAGTGAATAATTTCTCTTTATCTTTTCAGCTATCCCTCGCTGAGTTGTCCATTGAAGTAACCACACTGAACCATTCTTCCTTCTAAAGGTGGTATGCTTTTGGAAAGGGATTTATTTTCAATCAGCGCTCACAATCTATTATGGTCTACAGAGCATACTCAGTATGAAAGGGATAAATCTTCAAAGTGAAGTATAAAAATCTGCTAACCATTATACAGATTTTGTGGGTGTACCTCCAGCTTGCTACTTTGAAAACTTGCCCCTTTGCCTGTCTTGAACTGACTGAGGAATTTCCAGATCTGATGTATCATTAGAAATAAAGTACTGGACTCTGCACTAATGGTACTGTATGAAATTTAAACATACCGGGCTTTCTATAGATGAAAAAGAAAGTATTTCCAAGGAATGCTTGGAATGTATTCAGCAAGGAAATACATCTAATTATATTGAAACAGAATCCTAACTTTATTATAGATGACTACCCTTGCTGATAGCAAAGGACAAAGAAGGATTTTAGGAAAGAATTGCTAAAATATGGTCTAATGGCATAAGGGCTAAACAAGGTTAAGGAACAGAGGTGCTAAACTTACCATATTTAAGCCATATTAATCTTTTCATTAGTACATAAAAAAAATCACAACTTTCCATCTCAAGTCATTATGTTGATGGGGCATCTTTGATCTGAAAAAACAGCAATGATCCCAATGGGAAGCCAGAAGTGTTTTTGATTATTATCTGTAAAGTCTAAAATTCCTTAGGTGAAATTCAGTATGAAATGCATCCATGCAATGATGAAGGTGAGTGAATATGTCAACATCTGTACTTTATTAGAGCTGGACTATTTTTACTAGGCACTGAACCAGAGAGACCAAATACCCTGATAAAACCAGAAACTCCAGGAAGGGTTCTTTGAAGGTATTTCTTCCTGTCACGTTACTGAAAAATACAACTTAATGTTATTTTCCTACGTGTTTAATATAACCAGTTTGCCCTACTGCACATCGTGATCCAAAACTCTCATCTTCTAAAAATGTACAGGGAATGAGATAGATTTTTTTTGCTCACTATGGGTATCGAATGGATCATGAAAATGTGTTTTCCAATGCTCTGAGTAATGATGTTTCTAATAAAATACAGCTTAAGTGTTGCTAGGTCCAGAAATCTAAAATAAATAATCAGAATTATATCTCATTAGTATTAATTACTAGGATCTTAGATTTCCAGAGACGTGATTTTATTTTTTTTTAAAATAGTATCTGTGAATTCTCTGGTGAATGAATACTACAAAGCAAATATCTGTAAGTGCAAAATTTAAAGAAACTATACAGATTCTGTCATCCAAGCTCCTCTTTAGCACAGACTACAATGTTCCTTCTGTGCTAAGCCTAGTAACTAATGCTGGAGAGTAGCAGGTCCAGCAGAAAGGTAATCATCAACTCTGTTTTGGAGACACCAGAGATGGTGATTTCACAAAGTGAAAATCCAGCATAAGAGTAGTAGTGAAGAGGAAAGTAGAGACTGTGGAGGCTTCAAACTCCACGTTAGTGAATGGAGTCGTTCCTCAATCTCTGTGTGTTTCAAATTAGGTCATACTCCCAATGCAGATGCTCTGTTTCAAGAAAGAGTGACTCTAAATGCATCTCCGTGAGCAGACTGTAATTAGAGCTTTTCTTCATAGCTGGGAAAATCTTAATAAATATTAATTTGTGCATTCTTACTTCAGTTCAATTTCCATATATTCATATATGTAAAAATTCAATTTTTGTTAAGTTTGCAAGAGGCTGAAAAATTATGTGCCATGGAAAAACCACTAAAACCTGATGGAGACATCCTCACTAAGCTATGCAAAGAAGACCCATTATTACAAAAAAAACTTATAAACTGTCTGATTAATATTAATTTAATTGGTTATTCGGAGTACATTTCTCCTGTTTATTTCCCCAGAATTTCTCATGACTCTTTGGAGGTTCCTTATTAGCCATGCCTAGAGAACTATGGCAGACATGCAAACTCTGTGAGCCAGAAGATAATTTAAAAAAAGGGAGTTACAAAACCAAAATTAAATTACAAACAAATTACAAAAGCATTTTAACACTTCACAATTGAACATGGATGTTACAGTCTGTCAAGAGGTGAATAGAAGGAAGATTAATTCAGTCTTTCGCAGTCCAAGGAACTTTTGTCCCATTTCTAGCAAATTACTCTGATGATAATACAAAAGTATAGAACAAAAAATACAAGTTGGTATCAATGCCACTATAATACTGTCTCTGGAAGCTCAAAGGAACTTTTACAGAACTGTCAAAATATCTTCATCAACCTTTTATCCATTAAAATGCTATTATGCTTTGCTGGGAGGACTATTTGGCCAGGTAAAGGAAACAAAACACACCTTGCTGATTGGTACCAGGCTTCGACACTTGCCTGGGAAGAGGTGCCAGTCATTGTCCCACGTGCTGTTGAGCTCTGGTCTGCACTAGACCCCACGGTGATGGGAGGTTGCACATCTTACGTCCCAGCAGCTATAAACCATTGACAGAAGATACACTTTTTCATTTTGCAAAAATACTGTAGAGTTGTTTTCACTTCAAAAGAAAAGAAAATACAGTTCAAAACATCGACATTGCTGTGAAAAACAGTATCTTCCCTCTGACTGAGGTATTCTGGACTTCTCTTCCACATGGAAAGGCTTTAAATATTACCTAAGTATGAAGGTTAAAAGGGCACTCATTTATTACCCTTCCCCTTTCTCCCCAGTGAAGCACAGGCTTGTCAACAAATCATATATAAATTAGCCCCCATAACTGCATGCCAGCGGGTGGATCTGAGCAGAAGTTGGATGGTGCAAAGATCTCCCATTCTTCATTGCTGTGTTTTGCAGTGTGTTTTCACTGAATATTACAGTGTTTACAGCACAGTTCCATGACAGTGACAGACAGGCTTCCGTATGAAGTATCTCTGCAGTATAGATATCTTCACCCTGTTTGTTCTATTGACGGTAGGTCTTGCCAGAGGTTGGTTTGACTCCATGGCACAACATCAAGCAAGCTTGAGGCCAATGCATCTGGTTGCAAGAGCCAAAGCTTCCGTTAGTCAGCACAGAGAAATTGTGATCATCTGTGCGTCCCTGATCTTTTTCCCCTCGGATTTCCCATTTTAAATACACAGGAATGTAGAAGATAAAATGGGAAAAAGATCTATCATAGTCTTTAATGCCAAAACTCGACCTCACACGATTCTCTCAGTGCACTTAGGCTAAATGCTGCTTGGATAAATATTTATCGCACAGAGGCACCATGCAGATTTCAATCCTCCACATCAATTCAATGAAGATATGCTCTATTCCCCACCTTCAGCACTAGGTGGACATGTTTTCACTGTAGCCGTTGGGTCCCCACAATAGTAAATTCACCTGGGCTGTATAGCTCCAAGTTAGACACGGATAATACCAAAGTTCAGGAAAGCACATGCAAAAGAGGAACTGTGGTTGCCATTCTAGAAAAGGCCCACCTCCAGTTTGCTATCAGTACAATCACTAACAACAGAATTTTTTTTTTCTTTCAGTATTTGAACTCCTAAGATTGTCATTGTGTCCTAATATTGCCTTTTCTTTCTCCTTGAGCTCTGGTGATTTGCCTCCTCATCTAAGAAGCTGATCCAAAGCTCACTGAGGGCAACAGAAATCTTGAAGACAGGTTCAAGAAGCAAAAGCAGTTACAGGGCATGTAAGCGTTGCGTTATCTATTTCTAGTGTGTTTTCCAGAGTGAGATAAGGTCTGCTTTTCTTGTTGTGAACATGTTGCTATCTTCTCTCTCTTAACATACCTACTAAGACTTTGTACATTCCAGCGATATTGTAAGCCAGAAGGTCTTAAAGTACAGGTCATGACACATTGCCCGAGGGTCATAAACCTATTCCCTTTCACTGTCTCCGGTCTGCCACTGAAACAGACTTGCTTAGTCACTTGCCAATAGTCCTCCAATCACAGCATCACTCTATAAATCACTGTACCCATTCCTGCATGTTTACTTTGAAGCACCGTGGGAATCCGCCAGGAGGATTGTGGGAGACATCCAAGAAGGTCAGATAGAAAATAAGCAACTGTGGAGTCAGAGCAGGGAGTGAGGACACCTCATCATAGCAATTAACAAGATAGATGATACCAAAGAGCTCATGATCCAGTTAAGTTTTTAAGTGTCCAAGGACTACTGAAGGACAGAGATGGAGGGAGACGTATCAAAACTCAGTGGGAACAAGACTCACAAAAGCATTTTCTGTGAGGATCTGTCCCTTAGTGGCACAAGGGCACAAACCTCATTGCAAGTCCTTAAGAACTGTGATCCTGGTGATTTTTCAGGTTATGGACAAAGAAGGACAAAAAGATGTAACTGGGAAACTGTGTCTTCCCCTTTGATCCTCAGATTGTCAAGTGCCCAAATGATGAAGTCCCTGCCTTTAGTGGTGCAGGTAACAAGAAATTCTCCATACAGCATAACTGCATGTGTCCAGTTCTTCCAGCATGTTTGGCTGATGACTCCCTGTGTATACAGGTAACTCGCTGAGACGAATTATGATCTTAGTCTCTTAAAAAAAGCTCTTTCATTGTACCACACAGATGTGTGGCATGTAGCTGCCAACCAGCATTAAATTGAATATCATGGGAGGGGGAAAGAAACAAACTAATTTCCACTAAAATGAAGTAACATGGATGGAGAAAACAAAGCATGTTATACTTGAAATTAAGTCATATCACTGTGCCTCACATTTAAAATATCTGCAGAGCTGCTTTCATTGGGAGTGTTCTCCTTAGGGCTCTAGGCACTTTAATGCAACTTTCTTAACCTTTTAGTACAGACCAATAGCAGAAAAAGAGCTACTTACAGATGATCCTTTGTATTGTGGTGTTGAAGATTATATGGTTTAGGTCAGAAGGGAAATTAGTGCAGTCTTCTTGCTGTGACACTCCATAGCTCTATAGACGTCTTTTTGAGGACAGATTATGCCTGAGCTGTCTATATGGGAACATCTCAAAAGTGAAGGCCTTTCAACAGAGCAAGGTTCACAGAGAGAAGTGACAGCTTTTCTTACACCAGTTAATAATGTCCCTTCCTACAAACTTTCCCTCTGTATATCCTTAGATCATCTTGGCTCCAACATTGTTACTTCAGCATCAAAGTATTTAAATATTTCAAAACATAGGAACCATCTCCATACTTTAAATAAAGTAGCACAGTGCCAAAATAGTGTCCCAAATGAATACATCTGCTGTGTCTGAGGCAAGATTCCCCCAGGGATGTCAGGTAACTTCACAGAAGGAAGTGGGTTTAAAATGCAATACACATTCTTTATCTGAAATGAGCATAAAAATTATTTCTTTACTTATTCTGGGCAATTTCATGAGCATCTATGTAGAGAAAGTTCTCCACCAGGCATGATTTTTCATACTAGTTAGGGAAACAACTCTTTTAAATGGCCACTGACAGTCATTGATTTAGGGCCAGTACTTTCACAACAGATATTGTAGATACTTGCTAGTTATTTCCTACTCCTTATGGTTTGGCTGATTTCAACTCACAGGATGAGAATGGACTTGGTAAAACATCCTGTCTTGTAGTTAAATTCACTTTAGTCCTTTTTTTTCCTTTCACTTTGGATTGACGGTGCCATAGGACAACTGCCTTCTGCTAACTTTTTTCTGGCTAGCTGTGTTGGGAATTCATGTAACAGCAAAATACCGATATCTGGAGTTTCTTCCACGTGACAAGGACACCGAACTAGACTGTGTCCAGTTGTCTCTCCATAGGAACACGCTTGATATCTACAGCCTCCTCCACAGGAAGAGCTGAGCTATCTTGAAGCCCTCCTTCTTCCACTCTACTTCAAGATCACATTTGTTGTAGGAGAAAAATGAAAGTGTCTAGCAACTGATTAAGGAGTTTGTGTTGAAAACTCTGACACAAAATACCCACAGGAGAGTGAGGCTGGCCTGGGCACCATATGCACGTGGCCACCAATACTCACCCCAGCCCAGGGGCTTTAGTGTAGCTGCATGTTTACACACTTTATAGCAATGCCCCTGGGCACTACTGTGACAAAACACAAGGTTTCCGCTGAAGCTTAAAAAAAAAAGAGAGGATTTTTTTCTTATTTTGACTTGCATCGGTGAAGTCCAAAGGCACCTAGTAAATCTGATTGACTGCCGTCCCACACTCAGATCAGGGAGAGAGGTTAGTCCTCCCTTTCTTGAGTTTCAGACTAATGCTGCAGTGTACTTGGGAGAAGCACCCCACCCACAGCTGTTTTAAACAGTTTAGAAAAGCCTGTATCATTTGCAATGACAAGGTTGCAGTCACTGCTTTATCACTGACATGGGTCCTTTTTTTAGCACAGTCCAGCACACAGCCCTAGGAAAGCATATAACAACTTGTGGCACTGTTTTAAAAATAAAGTCTTTGTAAATGCCAACCACAACAACCTTAAGGCCTGCAGTGACTATTCTGGGAAAAAAAAAGCCCATGTTATTATTTCAGAGACATCTCCCAATATTCCCGCCAGAAAAGACTGACCTGAGCAGAAACGTTGCTGTCCTGTTTCGAAATTTCCTGAAAATGCCTCTCCTGACAAGCAGGCTTATGTAGTTCATATTTCAAGATACACTAAAGTAATCGAGGGAAGTTATGTGAACCCAGATCCTGCTTCCTGGAGTCTTGAATCCAGGCACGACTCCTCTTCTGTGGTAGAGTTTTTAGAAACACCTAGGATTTCAATCCTAAAGCAGTCATGTAAATGTTGTTCTAAGATGATCCCTTGGTACTGCTAACTTACGGGATCTTTATTTAACTGGTTTTGTAACTGAATCACAGGATCAATAGCAGGGATGGATCCATGAGTCCTGGTTGTGGAAGTTCCTTAGAAGTGTGTTTTGAAAAATAATTTCTGTGAAGAAAAATTTGTTAAATGTGCAACCTTTTAATGTCATGAGCAGGGTAAAGCTGGAGCTGGGGATGTGCTAAAGAGGAGGTTAACATAACAATTGCATTGAGTGCCAAGTCGAGGCAAGCTACCACTGCTGGCAACAACTCAGCAAGCTAGGAGTTATCTTCATCTCTTTTGGCTTGTCTGGAGGACGTTGTAACAGTTTGGAGAGCTGTGAAAGGTGTAAAGGAGGTGTCTCTCTTCAGTAACTCATGATGAAATAGGGCAGATGATCTCAGTGTAGAAGAGCACCTAAAAACTAAGAAAGGGGATGAATTTATTTCTAACTGGTGATACTATATCTGATTGCAAATATTTCAGTCCTCCAACTCCTATAAATATTGGATTGTTTTTATGTTGTTTTGAATTAGTTTGGAACCAACGTGACAATTTTTTTGCAGAATTCCTTGTATATACACAATGCTCTGGTGGCCTGGCGTTATTTACTGTGCTCCATAGACTTTACTAGATGAGCCAAAGCAGGAGCAGGGCTGAAAAGGAGGCAGCTGTTGCATTGACAGTCATCACAGCTGCCCTTAGGTTAAATTGTTCTTTAATATAGCTGAGGGTGTTCTTGATACAAGCTGGAGGAATTAGCGCACACAAGGTGGACTCCTCCAGTGCTGAACATGGAGTGCAGGAATAGAAGATCCCATGTGGACATCCTTACGGTGAGATATCAAAACAAGCACTATACTCACAAGTTTTTGATTGACGCCTACCTATCCGCTTCTGAGGTAAGCTAGGGGTCTAGTCAGTGTAGGTATTTCCCCTGCATTAAGTGCTTGTCAGCATCTTAAGCACTAGAATTCCTTTTAAAATCTGACCCACCATCAGCAGTACTGTGTGTGCTTAGGAACACTTAAAAACAGTGTGTGTGTGTTGATGATTTATGACCTTTTACAAGGTGGCCGACCTTCTAATGAAGAGAATAGCCATAATTATGTAAGAAACTGAGTTTATAGTTAAACCCACTTAGTCACTATGTTGTGCATGCAAATTGCAGACTGTACTTTGAAAGCAACAGAAAAATAAGTTACTGACCCCAACAGTCCCTTCAAATGGCTGCAAATTCTATTCTCCCAAGTATTAACCATTACACATTAATCTACCCCCAACCCCTTTCCCACTCCTATAACTTCTTGTGTTCAGACACTATTTAATTCAAAGTCATCTTCTGTGTCTCATCATTTCCTTCACATATAACCATGTCTTTAGGATTATTTCTTTTCGTAACTGGAGAAATAATTGGAATCTAAAATTAACACCTTTTTTGATGGTAGTTGTTCTAACAATGAACTTAGCTCTTTTCCATTATATTCCCATGATAAGCAAAGATAAGCAGGACAGACTGTATGAAAAAACGTATAGAAATGTTCAAAAAATGCACTTGCTTGTTCAGCTTAGCAAGAAAAGTGGCTACTACTGGACTGTTCCCTGTTCCCTTAGGTTCAACAAGGCCAAGTGTCAGGTCCTGCACTTGGGGCACAACAACCCCATGCAACACTACAGGCTTGGGGAAGAGTGGCTGGAAAGCTGCCCTGGGGAAAAGGACCTGGGGGTGCTGATCGATAGCCGGCTGAATATGAGCCAGCAGTGTGTCCAGGTGGTCAAGAAGGCCAACAGCATCCTGGCTTGTATCAGAAATAGCGTGGCCAGTAGGACTAGGGAAGTGATCATCCCCCTGTACTTGGCACTGGTGAGGCCGCACCTCGAATACTGTGTACAGTTTTGGGCCCCTTACTACAAGAAGGACATTGAGGTGCTGGAGCGAGTCCAGAGAAGGGCAACAAAGCTGGTGAAGGGTCTGGAGAACAAGCCTTAGGAGGAGTGGCTGAAGGAACTGGGATTGTTTAGCCTGGAGAAAAGGAGGCTCAGAGGAGATCTTATTGCTGTCTACAAGTACCCGAAAGGAGGTTGTAGTGAGGAGGGTGTTAGTCTCTTCTCCCAGGTAACAAGCAACAGGATGAGAGGAAACAGCCTCAAGTTGTGCCAGGGGAGGTTTAAGTTGGATATGAGGAAAAATTTCTTCACAGAAAGGGTTATCAACAAGTGGAACAGGCTGCCCAGGAAAGTGGTGGAGTCACCATCCCTGGAGGTATTTGAAAGATGTGTAGATGTGGTGCTTAGGGACATGGTTTAGTGGCGGACTTGGTAGTGCTAGTTTAATGGTTGGACTCAAGCATCTTAAAGGTCCTTTCCAACCAAAACGATTCTGTGACTCTGTGAAAATTTAGAAAGACAGAAGAAAGAAGAAGGTATCTATTTCTGAATACTATGTTCCTAATTGTAGAAAATTTATAGAATAATAAAGTTTTAGTCAAGTTCAGCAGTAGAAAGGCATTTTTCCCTTTCAGCTATTTCTTCTCTAAATGAGTCTAATCCTCCCAACATTCGTATGAGGTGACTAATAAACCAGTTGGTGTGTGCACAGAGCTGTATAGAAGTGGCAATCATAACACAAAGAAACTGAGTGACTCGCTCAAACAGAAAGGCACGCGGCGTCAGATGAGGGACTAGAGCCCAAGAGGTCCTGGCTGCCAACTTCTGTGTTGAGACTGCTAGACAAAACTTTTTATTATTCATTCACTTGCACAACAAAAGTGAAAAACCCACAAAAGGCCAATAAAATGAGCTGATGACTAGTGGAGCACAGATATCTCCTCTTCTCAGTGGCTAGTGTTGAGCTGATGATGGCAGCTAGCAGGCATCCCTTTCTGACAGCTGCCTTACTGCTGTTCAACATAAAGTTCAGCAAGGGATCTCAGAGTACTTTGAGCTTACATCACTTAAATATTGCCAGTCAGAGTAATATGCTCATTACCAGGACTATCAAATAACCCCACGAGTTCACTTAACATAGGACCTGAACTTCCCAGAATATTTCTATCCAAACTTGTCCATCCCAGTGGCTCTCCCATGGCAGCAGAAGTAGCAGGACTATCTTTACTTCCAGAAGTCTGAGCTCCAGAACTAGGAGCAGTACTTCAACCTTGATTTCACAGAGGTTCTTCACAGGTGAAACCACATCTGTAAGTAGATTGAATGGATCTTGCTTCAAAGTCAATTTAAAGATAGTCCAAATGTAAACAACAGAAGAGTTAAGTGTGAGAATCAAATGCTCCTTAAAAACTTGATCACAACTTCTTGTATCTATTCAAATAATCCTAGCAAAAGTCTGAATAATTATGAAAGGAATGCACCCATGAACATAAGCAGCAACCAAAAGGCCAACATGAAGAGCATTGCTACCAGACATTAATGAAGGTAAAGGAGACACTAAAATCCCCTGAGATTCTTCCAAGTGGATGACAAAATTTTTCAAAGAGCTTTTCACTAGGAGCAGGTTAATCTGGCTTCTTAAAGAGGTAACACTTAAATATCCATTAAAAGACATGATAATGATTTTTGAGTAAAAATTCATTCCCAAACCCCAGAAGAACTTTGCTTTTCAAAGTTTTCCCTGTGAAACTTTGCATCTTCTGAAACAAGTATACCTGGCAATACATCCAAAGAGCAAACAGCCTGCACTGAATTCAGAAGCCAACTCTGCACGTGTGTATGACCAACACGTGACTCCCTGTCAACTTGCAAAAACAGGGTTGTGCAAGCAACCGCATTCCACAAGACAGGGAGTCATTTTCCTGCATTATGCCAAAGGGAAAATCTACAAGATGGGTGTAGAACACACATAACCAATGTTATTGCCTTTTTCCAACAAGGCCTTCTTGGCCCACAGCATATTTTGGAGGCAGAGCACTGCATATAGTGCTGGAGAAACCTCTTCTCTGTTCTCATGACCACAAGCCCAAAGCCTAGCCGGGCTGCAGACATGCCCTGCAAGATCAGATTGATCTCAAAGGTGTGCCAGGCCTGTGCTACCTGTGAGCTGATTGTCTGCATAGACTCTTCCACAGCACTCATGGTGACCATATTCTCAACGCTGTGAAACACACAACTGTTGAAGAGATCTGTCAAGGATTTTCTGACTTGCTGCGTTTGAACCTCTTTGTTAGTATTTCACTTATTTTTATTGGAGACAAATGAAAAACCTAGTTTAATTACATCATGCAGTGAAAGTAGAGAATGAAAGCAGCCATCAAAGAGCAGAAATCCCATAAATCCTTGTAATAGACTGAAAGGACGCAAAGCTCAAACTGGCAGCATTTCACTGGTGGTAATGGAGGTAGGTACTCTGGTGGAAACTTTTCTCTCAGCAAAGGGAGAGTTTTCAAAGGCTCATTAACTAATTAATTGCACTCTGCTGTTTCAGGTACACAGCATGGGATGAGGGAAGAGTTGGAGAAGGCACCTTTTGTACAGAGAGAAGCTGTCCGTCAGTTTCTTATCTTCCATGATCCCATTAACCTGTTCATGGCATCACCTTTTCTAAACATCTGGAGGTTAAGGTAAACCAGTCATTTTCTCTCAGACATAAGAAAGAACTTTCCAAACCTCACAGGAATTATCTCATGCAGCCTTAGCTTAGTGATTACTGGGTAAAGCAGGATACTGTTTATACTAGGCACGCTGCCTAGAACCCACCCACCATTAACTTTCACCTCTCAGAAGGCATCCTTGACCCATGCTTCTCTCTACGCCTCACAGATCCTGCTGAAGAAGCTGCAAACAAATGGCAGCCCCAAATGTTCCGTGCAAAGCATGGGACCTGCCCTGTGCACGCAACATATTTCCAATCCATCTTTCCTAAATTCTCAAGTGGGACAGGTCTAGTGCACACATTTACTGCACAGGCAGCCTGTTCACCAGGAGGCGGTGAGAAAGCTGCTGGGGGATCAGAGGAGCATCCTCTCAGCTCCAGCATGCCCATGGAATCAGCTTCCCCCATTTCTGCTCTAAGCTTATGTTGTTTGAACTGCTCTGTATTTCATGTGCCAAAGTGGCAAGATCAGGGAGAGCCTTCTCTAACGACCTACTACATCAAGTTTTCTAAGTTCTTCATCATTATTGGTATATAAACTCTTGACAAACATAAATTAATCTCTTTTCAGCAACTCACAGCCACTCAGAGTTTGACAGAAATGGGAAATCACAGTTAGAAAAACTAAACCCTGCCTTTGTTTCCTGAACTTTAAACAACAGATTAATTTGACAGATGTCTGAGCCACATTAATATTGCCATTGTCTGTTTCTGAATAATAAGTCTAATGATCCTTATGTTCTTTTCAGACACGCATACTTTAATAGCATGCTCATTACTATAAAAAAATGTAAACCACATTAACTTGATTTTTTTTTCACACAGTCATGAAAAATGCATTTGAAAGGGAGATTTGTAATGTTTCCAATTTCAAGAGAAAAACTGTAGAAAGAACTGGAAAATACTTGAAATCTGTTGCTAAGGAATTGACATGGCTGGGAACGCTTTCACCTTATTTTACAGGCTCTCTGCATGGCAAAGCTGGTTCAACTTCCCAACGACCCACCGGCACTGGGCCAATGCCAGGCTGGCTGGACCAGGAGGAATTCCTGGAGGAACGGGGCTGCAGCCAGGGCACTTCCACGTTCTGGTGGTATCTGGCTCCTACAACGGCTTTGCAAAACCACAAGCTTTTAGGCACAATCTCAAGAACCCCTAAGACTTCTCTTCAATGCTCTGAGAGTCTTGCTGGCCCATGGCACTTTATCTGTGGAAGAGCCATCATTTTGCCCCCAAAAGTTTAAGTGCAGCTTGTTCAGACCCAGAGGCCCAGCCTTCACAGAGTGGATTTTCAGAACCAGTTGGGCAAATCGTCTCTGCACAATGTGTTTGCACATTCCACGTGGCAGCATTTCAGCTTGAGCAGCTGATGCTTAGTTGTGTCTTGAACCCAATGGATCCATAGCTTGAGGAGGAGGTAAAACTGGTAACCACGTGAAGGTCTTCAAGCAGGCCTTTTCGGATGAAAAATGAACTGGAGCATTCCATCCAGATTCTCTGCTTCAATCTAACCTCCAAGCATATTCCAGCAGCTCTCCATACACTCTGCTTGCATCCCAGACTGGCATGGCTTTCCCCTTTTCCAGTCTAGCCCTTTGTTCAGAGTGGCACCTGTCACCCTGATTTGGGAATGCAGACCCACATCATCAGCCCTTCCACATCTTCCTGCACATGATCCTCTTCTTTCCACCCATCCCAGGCAGAAACATCCTGAAGCATGTCTGGATCCAGGAGCTCTTTAGTCTCCTTTGTTCTGCTGGAACCAGACAATTTCTGCTTTCAAATCTCACAACCAGGGAACACAAAAAACAACTACAAAATGGAGGTCTGTCTTTAAGATCAGTTCAGGACTTTACTGAGGTAAAGGAGACACAGCTGGAAGAGAAATAGGAGAATTTATGCATCAAATTTATCTGAGATCTTTTCAGAGACTCCATTTTGGTTTGGGAATAAGGCCCGTTCAATTACTCTACTTGAAGCCCCCAAAAGATCTCAGGAGGACAAATAAACAATGACTGATGTAAGGCTTTCAGGGTTTTCTGTATGTAAAGATCCCAAGGCAGAGCCCCTGCTTTCCTGGCGCTCCCTTCTCCTCCACTTTTGGTTAAGGTGACAAGAATCATTTGAGGAACTGAATAAGCAAGTCAGGAAAAAAAAAAACATTGCTCAGGCCCAGTTAAATATGTTTGTCTAATTTTTCATTCCAATCAAATCTAATGGGAATTTGCTAGGCTAAGAATGCTACTCCTGCCACCCAAGCTAACCATGAGCATTACTGACTGATGTTCCTTTTTCCAGATTTGCCAAAATTCTCACTCTGATGAAGTTTTCCCCTTTTTTGTCCTGAAGAGGATTCTATTAATACTTCCCCTCTTTTTTTTTGGCAGTCTGTTCCGAAACGCTAAATCCTTATTTCCTCAGCAGGGGTATAATATCTTCCCTTATTAAAAATACTGAAACACAAGCTTACCCAGAGGCGTGTTTTATTTGACACAAAGAGATTCAGTAAAAATGCTTCCCTGGGACAGCTAGTGTTTCAGCTGTCCTGCAAGGATTTGGAAAATGTTTCAAATGTTCTGCTGGACTGTCTGTTTGAGATTTTATTAACCCCTTTCAAAAATGGCAATTTCCACTATTGCGAAGTGCAGATGGATGGAAATTCCCAAGTCTTTTGTCTGGAGCTATGGCACAGGCTAAGAGAGACTGAGCCTCTGCTGATTAATCGCTGGGGAATGGAGTGAATAAGGAGGACAAAAAACTGTGTTTCTACAACTGGATACAGCGGTGTTTTACAATCAGGCAGTGAATTTGGCCTCCTAAGACAGTGACCACCAAAGGGTTCCCATCATCAGCCTATAATGCTGTATAGTCTCGCTGTGAAGGGGCAGGGGAGAGCTGGAACACATCTGTAAAAGGGCAAGAGAATGAGAAAGGAGCAGTCAAGGGACAAATGTTCGGTGGAGTGACAACAGAGTCCCTAATGCTCGCGTACTCATCAAGTACAAGGTCATGTGCATGGAAGGAGAGGGGAGTAGGCAGATCTCCTACACTGTGTGTGCGACAGATCTCTGCACCATGGTATGGCTATCCCAAAGGAGGGATGTTAGTGACATGAAAAGAAGCCAGTCCCAAAGCCATGGTTGTCCAGTGAGTGCCCTTGGCCATGTTTAAATACTTTGGGCTCTTGCCATCTCTCAGTGAAGCCAATGTGAGTCTTTCCATTGACTTTCATGGAAATTGGGATGAATCTCTAGGCCTAGTCTCTTTCTCTCACTACTTGCTTACATCCTTTTAGATCTCTGTGACAGATGTCTCTCAGATGTAGTTCACTAGGTGTTCAATTTTCTACTGAGCAATTTCCCAAGCCATGTTTCTTTTTAAACCTTTCTTGGGAAATCCCAATGAACAGAAACCTTCCTAGTCTCCATCTGTAGTTGATTTTTCACTCATTCATCTCTTTCTGTCAGACCCCTGGCTGATAGACTGCCTTTGGATTGTTTAATCAAACTGATGTCTATTAACATGGATGTCTGATCATCAAATGGAGTCTGCCAACGCAACTTTAAAGCCCCCAAATATTCTAGGCCCCAAATGTTACTCCAAATTCTCATGTGGAGTAAAACAACTCTTGCTGATATTAGCAAAGCTTTGTTGGCTTACAACACTTGAGAATCTAATCTTCGAGGAAGATTAACAGTCTTGGTCAAAGTGGAACGTGTCTGGCTAGGATTACCTACATTTTGTACAAAACAATCACTGTTTTAGCAAGCAGAAAACACACCAGAATGTGTGTTTAAACTCTTGCCCAAAGGCATAAAACTCCCCTGACCCCTGACCAGTGACCCTGACCTTGGCCCCTGACAACCCTGACCCTTGACCCTGATCTGTGAGCCCTGACCCAGACCTGTGATCCCTGACCCCAAACATTGACCCTGATCTGTGACCTTTGACCCGAACCTGTGACCCAACACCTGACCTGCAAATCCCAAGCCTGACCTTTGATCCAACCTGTGACCCCTGACCCCAGGCCCTGATCCCTGACTCCTGACTCCTTAACCCCGACCTGACCCCTGGCACCTGATCCTGACCTGTGACCTTTGACTCTTGATCATGACCTCTCACCTTGGAGCTGACACATGGCCATTGACCTCAACCTGTGACCTTTAACTCTTCTCCATTACTTTTGACGTTTTTACCTCAATCCATAAACTTTGACCCCCTGACCAGGCCTATCTATGACCCCTGACCCAACCCCTGACATTTTACTGACTTGTATCTTTTGACCTTTGATCCTGAGCCACGACCTTTGACCCAAATCCCTGACCTTTGACCCTAATCTCTGATATTTGATCTTTGACCCACGTCCATGACCTTTGGCCCCTGAGCAGCAACCTTTAGCCCATCAGGGATATTTGACCCTTGACCTTTAACCGTGTTCAATGACCTTTGATCTTTTGACCCCAAATCAGGATTTTTGACCCCTGGCTATCAGATCTTTGACTCCAATCTGTGACCTTTGACCCCTGGCCCTGATCTGTGACTACCAACCTGTGACTGTTTACTTTGATGCAGATTCATGTCCTTTGACCCTGAACCGTGACCCTTAATCTTTGATCCCAGTTGGCAAACTTTGACCCCAACAAGTAATATTTGACTCCGACTGGCGACCTTTAACCGTGAATTGTGCCATTTGACCCACCCGAGACCCCTGACACTGACAGTGACATTTGACCCTGTCCTGTGACTTCTGAGCTTGCTTTTAATAACAAACTTTGACTTTGATCCATTATCTTTGATGCTTACCCCCATCCTTTGACATGATCTGTGACCTTTAATGTTTGACCCCTAACATTTGACCTGACCTCAACCCTGACCATAAATCCTGTGGTATCGTTGCCAACTACTTATCTGCAATTTAAACACACAGAGACTGAGAAGCAAGGGAGCTGTCTGAAGACAGAGCAGAAATTGGCTGAAACCAAAACTCAAATCCATACCCTGCCTGATGGACCATAAAAATCGAAGCTTGGGCTTTTCAGTGCTAGAACACATTACTTATCTGTTTAACACCCTTGGCAAATGGGAAAATTACATTCAAACATACACCAGCACATGGCCGCCTAAAGAGACCTTCTGCAAGCAGGGGCCGGTTCCTAGTTGAGTTATTAGCACTTGCCCAGGGTCACATGCACGTTATGTGAAAGCGTATTCAGAACACGGAGTGTTTCCATGTGTCTAAGAAAACAAGTTGTGGTTGGCTATGGCTGACAAAAGTACATTAAAAAATGAATAAAGGCTTTCCTTTTAGCAGTAATTCAGCCTCCCCACTGTGAAGACAGAAGGTGGTCCAAGCCTCAGTTCCATCATCCGCACTCTTGCCAGGCATAACATACCACGGAGAAGACAGCAGTTGTGTTATACCAAGGAAAGTAAACTCCCACTAGACTGAAAGGACAAGAACAAGAGTCCCACTGCAGCTCACGCTTGTTTAGCCATAAGAGGAGTGGCGAATTTTTGGTTTCAGACTCCCAAGACCACAGTACCCAGCACACAACTGCCTGTCATTGGGAAATGTTTTGAATGTTTTTTTAGTTTACTAGTAAAAGATCTGCCACAGCAAACCCAAACCCAAGCCCTGTCACATGTGCCTGTCGATAGGCAACATGGCACTGCATGGGGAAGGCAGGGACAGATGAGGAAGATGACCCATGGCTGTGCCTCGCTGCAGCACCTGGTTGCAGATGCATGGGCAGTACCCCATGCCCAGCTGCTCACCACAGCCCACAAGAGCTGGCTGTCTAAGAGCACCCCATCCCAGAGCCCACAAAGCAGTTGATGATCTACCTATAGAACGAAAGTACATTTGCTGACCTACCAACAGAGAGTTACAGCCACCAAACACTTTCCCTTTTCACAGGACAGATATTCCCTTCTGGATAGACTCTAAAGACCAACCACCAAACCCTGCCCCAATGAAGTCAACAAGATCTTTGCCATGAGCCTACAAGATACAGAGTTCAGTCCTACAAGGACTCTTCCCAGATCAGTTTGGAAAGTTTCCAGATTAGTCCTTGAAAAAGAAGAAGATGGGGAGGGAGCTTAAGGCCAATGCACCACATTTATTTCCAGACATTGATTGTGATAACAGCTAATTAGCTAATTAGCTAATACTTCTCTGCTGACTCCACCACTTTAAAGTTGGTTCTGCAAAGTGCTAAACAAGTGGGCCGCAGGCCAACAGGACACTTCAACATGTGCTCGACTTTAAGGATATAAGTAAATCCTCTTGAATGCTGAGTATTATGCTTTCCTGAACTAGAGCCAAACTGCTCCACCACTTGCCAGCTCTTAAGGTTAACATCAAACAAGTCTCTCCTGGTAATGTTAAATGAAGCCCTTCATACGAGTATGCAAATAGTTCCACCAACTATATATATTATCTCATTCTTCTACATAGACATGAATGGGTCAGTTCAGGGTATTCCATATTAAGCTCCTTCTATTTTATGCCTATACTTTATGACTTTGATCCAAGCACTTTGTTGCACAGAGAAGACAGACATTCAAAATGAACAGCGTTGAGGATTCATTACCCCTAGTAACAGTTTTAACCCTACAGCTATTGTATATTTGCTTTAACATTATCCCCATTGTGTTCTCTGGCTGGTGTTTTCTCCGATATGTTTTGATTTTCAGCCCTCCATCAGTTCTCTCATCCAACTGGAATAGATGCCAAAATGACTTAGAGAGCACTGTTCAGGTTCCATAGAATAAAGAAACCCACAGGAATGGTCTATTAGCGTTAAAATTACAGAATCTTTGAAACACATTAAAGATAAACATGCCATCAATGTGAGCTGAGCGAGCGTACCACTGCAACATCACTTTTTAATAGCCTGACTTAATACATTACATATACACCTTTGATTATGTACACCATACAACATGCCATACTGGATTATTTATTTAGCGCAGTTCCCTTTTCATTATTCACTTCTATTTTATCCCTATGGATGCATGGCACATTCCAACAACACAAAGCAATTCAAACCTGTACCCCCAGGCTAAAAAAGAACCAATGGCTCTCTGTCTTCTTCAATCTACCAAAACAGGAGAGTATTTCCTTAATCCTCCAGGTTGGCACCACTGTGATTTTGCCAATTAACCAGCCATTTCTTTTGTTTTATAGGATTTCTGTCTCTACTAAAACAACTTTTCTAAACACATTTAATTCTTTGAGATCAAAGCCAAAATTCCATCTTTTTTATAGTTTTCAAAGAGTGTGCAAAAGCAATTGACAACGATCCAGTTGCTGATATTCCCCAGTGCCTTTTAAAAATTACATTTCCAGGTTCCTGTATTCTTAATTGCCATTCAAGTGTCACAGCCAATATCACTAAAACTCAGGAGTTTGAGTGCCCAACAGCTGATGAACACACCCACCACCTCCGTGTTGTCAAACTGTTGGTGTACCTACAGGTCTAAAATAGGCTTAAGGGATCTACCTCAAGAGTATTTCTGTCCATAGGATCGAAATCTTTCTGCCCTAATAAACACTTTTTTGTCTGTACCTCAGATGTCTAATGATATTTCAGGGGAGATAGGCAGAGAAACTGTGTAAAGGTTGATGCACTGGCATGGAAGTTAAGAGGAAGAATCGTATGAGGCCCCAGATTCCATGACAAAGGGGATGTTATAGTTTTATAAACCTATGCTTTTCAGGCAACTCCAGAGAAATTAGCTGAGAAGGAGCTTGTACAGATCATATGGATATAGAGTGAAATCTACTGACCTCAGTAACAACCTTTCCATCTATTACAGTGCAGTTTTGAATCACACTCATGATGAAAGGGGAAGCCATGCATGAAGGGGAGAGATGTTTTGGGAAGAATATTGTTTTGGCTATCAGAAGAGGTATTCCCAGCTTCTGGTGTATTTTCTTCCACTCCTCAGACCATGCCATTTACATGCTGCTGGCAGTTTGAGAAGAATTTCCCCATGTTCCATCAGATTTAGCATGGCTTAACAGTATATATCACTTTTCCACATAAGGAGCAGCTGCAGTTTCCACAGGGAAGTTGCAAATAAGTGGTATTTGGCTACACACATTGTGGTGTTTTTCATACTCAATACATTTGAAGATTTGACAGCAGGGGGACATCATCATACAAAGGTCAGCCTTACCAGGAAGAAAAAGTGACACTGATAATTGAAGCCTCTACAAGCCTTACCTAAACATGTCTCTGTCCCCTCCTATCAACTCAGGCTCACTTGCTAGGACACAGTTTGGCCTGTATTCCATCTGCTAAGGCCACGTTGCCGAGGCTGTTCAGACTTCTGCCATGAAAAGAATGACATCCTTCAAGAGCCTACTTGTTCTTGCTCTGTCTGGCCTCCTTGAAGAAATTAACTCCTTGCCACAAATCTTCTTATGTTGGTGATACTGTATATACTGTACGGCTGTGCCAAGTAGGGCACATGAGACAGAAGGGGGTGTCCTTTCTCCTATCTTCAGTGGATAGCTTTTCAAACCAAATGGGGACATTCGCCAAAGAAGCCACAACACATCTTACTTTTCTTTTAAAATGTATTAGTAATTCAGTTTGAATAATTCTAATAATAACAATAATAATAATACAATCTGAATAACTCATTTTATTTTTATGGATAAGTATGCAGAACAAATAGCTAGACATTGAATTCCTTTTCCTGCACACCACATTTGTCCAAGTTTCACCAGTTCCACAGGATCCGCTCTGCACTTTGTCATCTGAAGAGACTGATGCGAGTCAGACAGCCCAGACTTTCTCCTTCCTTTCTTGGAAAATGTTTATGGACAGAGAGCTCTGTCTTCTGACAGCAGAGACAAATAGCCAGTAGACGTCATATAGACTATAGGTATAAGTAACTTTTTTTTCAACATAGAGATGTTTTGAGACTGATAGGGATGAGCGACTGCTGTCATCCATCACCCTGCAATTCCAGCATACACAGCTGACCACACAGCTTTTCAGTGAAACCAAATGCTGTCCGCTATTTTCAGTGACACCGTAAGCACATGGGCTTGTTTGCCATTTAATCTGCTTTCCAGAAAGCCTTCCACAGCAGCGTGAGGGCTGGAAGGAAATCTCTCTGCAGTTCGTTATTCCACACCCTTGCAGAACAAGCATGTTTACCCATATTAAACCTGGACCAAACCTTACAGATGAGCATCTCCAATGATGGTGACGTCACCACCTTACTCAACAGACTGTCCCTGTGTCCAGTGCTGGGTTTGTGTTTTTTTAAGTTATGCAATCACAGAAACATGCATGCACCAAGACACGTGTACAAGCCACCTTTCTCCTGCTCCAGCCAGGGCACTGCTTTCACCACATCTTACTGAAATGTAAAAATAAATGCAGGCAATTCGTAAATTCGAGCTCCTGCAGGACAGCATTTTCAAAAAGCTGTAAGCTAGTTAGCTTTATTTTTACTGCTGGAGATGTATAGCAACAGCATGAGAGTAACAAACACTTCCTATGCTAATGACGTCTTTGAAAGGGCAGTGGGCAGTTCAGACAGGTCCAGCTGACTTCTGGGTTGCTCAGTTCTAGAAAACGAACCCAATGGAGTAAGAAAACACTGCTTTAGAAGCACAGCTAAACTCACAGTGCCCACACCAGGAAAAACAGAAGGAAGCCAGGTGTGTAGAGGTATCAGTAGCAATTAAGCCACACTCTGTAGGACACATGTGATTCCAAAAGCGAATCTAGCCTAGCCTTTTTGAAGCTGAATCCTTTGAAAGACTTCAAAGCACCCATGGAGAGCAACCTTCAGTGCTGGCTGGCCAAGCTGTTCCTTCTCTATTGTTTCCCAAGCCCAGTGGAGCTCTGAGCTCGTGCAGTGAAGCATGCAGGAGCCGACTGCGTACCAAACTACCTGAAAGGTGAGGAAAGCAGTGTGTGCATCACCTAACGTCAATGTGCATCACCTAATTTCCAACACTCAGCTCTGTTCTTCGCAAACTGGTTGCCATCTGCCCCTTCAGTAGCACAGGTTGCTCTGTGAGACTGATCCAGCACAGGAATCATTCAGGAGCTTCAGCTGTCCCTCTCTAGGGACACCTTTGCCCCTAACATTTTAAGAGCCCAGAGGGATTAGCTTGCTCACTTCATGCTTAAAGACGGGCAATGTGTGTTTTTCTCTTAACAACGCCAACCCACAGTCAATTGAAGGGTTGTAAAATTAGCATTATATTGAACCCATCTTTATGAACTTTCCTTTATAGATATATATATATTTACAGACATGTACGGCTTGCTCCTGGCTTCTTATCACTAGGGGAAAACTCCCAGCTCTCTTTACCTCAAATCTACTGGTTTTCGTTATGAAAGCTTTTATTGTTTTTATTGCTGCTCTCTGCATTCTCTCCTAAGTTGTCAGCTTTGCTTTCATAACATTTGTGGTTGCTGATGACCAGCATCACAGTAACTCCTGCTTGCACTTTCTTTCCAAAAAGACCAGTCCAGACATCCGAACAAGTTGAATGTACTGACACATATCTGCTTGCCCGAGGCCCAGCTTCAGGAAAGCCAAAGTCATCATGGACACATCGCCACAGCTACGTGGACCAACTGTTAAAGATCAGTTCTGTGTATGTCACAGCCTTTTGGGCAGCCTTCCAGTCTGACAGCTTGAGAGGATCCATTTCAAAACAAACAACAAAAGGAAGGTGTAGATGGGAATTAAAGGCTTTGAAATAAAACCCATGCAGCAACCAATGGGTCACAGGATTTGTGAGCTATTTTACCACTCAACTCTTGCCAGCAAGGGAACATAAGTAAAAGCTATAAGAATACCTTGTGTCCTGGGAGCCTGAAGACACAGTAGGAGTTTCAAAGTCAGATGAATACAACAGTTTCAAGAAGGATGTCATGAATCCAAACATGGGATGTATCAAGAAATCCTACGATTACATTCCAGGTACTGGTGAAAAGCTACTGCTTGAAAACCCTTACATTCTTGCCTGGAAACGTGAAAAGAATTTGAAAGAAAAGGTACCCCTTAATTGTGGCTACGGTGTTTCTAATATGCAGACAGGGAAATATTCAAATGGGAACACAGTGGCTGATCAGCGGACCACGTCTTTTGGATGTGTAAAAATGTAAGTCTACCTTATCTGGGCCCCAACCCATGTGTCTATCCGAATCCCAAACCTGTGATCACTGAATAACACATAAGAAAAACAGAGCTCCATCAGTGCTCTTCCCCTTCCTCGTGGGGTACCACATAGCCCAGATGTGCCTCTCCAGGAACCAGGGAGCATTAGCAAAGGTACCAGCAAGAATTAGCAAATCAGCCAGTACTGAGGTAAAGAGGAGAATCTGTAAGAATGAAAGAGGCATTTGGTGAGTTATGTGGCTGCAGACAAGAGTTTTGGGGAGGTATTCAGGTTTGTTTTTATTCTAGCCTTCTCTTCCTCCCCCTTCCTTCCAAATCTGGAAAGATCAGACTACAGGAGAAAACTTTTGGCTTCTACTGGACAGCCTACAATGCCAAGCATAGTACCTCATGTTCTTGTCTGAGCTCTCACATACCTGACATCTACAAGTGAAACAAACAGGGTGTCCATTTGTAGTGGCTTGGACAGACCTACACTTTGCACCAGCCTTTGGGTGCATTGTTTTCTCTGCACAGCTGGATTCCCTCAAGTCGAGCAATTTCTGGGCCAGCTTCTGGGAGTCCCTCTGTCATATCAGTTTGGGGACCACAGGTGGTGTAAGCACTGCTGAGCACATCAGGTGTGTGCATGAGGCCAGACACACACGTATGAACTGATCCCTCTTTTAACAAGAAGGTGGAGGAGAAGAAGAGCAGTGACTACTTTCTAGGGAGTAGGGACAAGCAAGTCAAGCCTTTGGTAGAAATGTTGTATAATGCAATGTCCTAGTCACACTGCTGATCCAACTGCAACTTGGACATGCCTGAAATCTAGCTTTGACCTCAGAGCTTTGCTGCACAGGGGAACACAGAACTGTAGCCATGAGTAGGCCCAGAGAGAACAAATGGCCTTGAAGAACCTTCACAGAGCAGATTGCTCGCTGCTCTTCTCCTTTCCCGTGCCAAAAGCGTTTCTGGTAGATCTGATAGCTTACATATTTAACCAGCCTCACAACCATAGATGCAAGGGGAACAACAATGAGTCTGTGATGCAGAGCGCTCCCTTTGGATCCAAAACAATGCAGAAAGGAACAGAGGTGTCCTGGGAAATTCCATATTACTGTCAAAGAACACGTTCTCAAAGGAAATCTACACATCGACAAAGACCTGGTACCACACCAGATTTGTACTAAGGATGGAGAACTGTCATTTTAGATGCTCTCATCTAACACTGCACAGAGCTGGCTTTGTTGACACAGTCCTTGAATGGAGGGACCTTCAGGGAGCCACTAACAGCCTCTCTGGAATTGATTCTATGACAACAGGACTGAAGAAATGCCCATAGACAGAGGAATTTCTCGCAAAGTATCCCGAGCTCCTTCTGGACCAGTTATGAGCAAGAGTATCATGCAAAGACCTGACCTGAGCCAGCAGCAATGTCTCAGATCTCACCTCTGAGAGAGGTCTATACCTGAACAGAGTTTAACAGAGTTGTACTCTTTGACTTGAGGACATGCCTACAACCTGCAGGGACCCACAAGATGCAGGTAGGTGCCTTTGCTTGCATAGACTGGGTAAATCTAGACCGTGCAACACAGGGCTGTCCAGGCTTGCCAACCTGGGCCTACAACGCTGCATTCATTGAATGGAAATCTCTGTGCCATGCTGCTCAGCACAGCTGATCTGGGATTAACTTGTGCAGACCTGGTCCAGAGGACTCTCATTGCACTCCCTAGCTCTGGTGATAGTTCACGCAAGACCAGTTGAAACAATTCTGCTTCTGGGACGCAGCATACGAAGTCTCAGGATGTCTCTGTCACCATGCAAGCAGTTCATAATAAACAAGATATTTTGAGAGGTATGATGGGATTTTCCTCCTGTACTCTACAGGTCTCAAACTGTAAAATACTAGGGGTGACATTTCAAAGCACCTATATCTTGTCACAGTAGACAAGAAAGGGAGCAAGATGCACAAATCTTGAATATTGCTCAGGTAGATGCATATGGCTAAGCCATACATGTGCTTACATTAATTGGAACCCAAATTCAAACACCTCTGGGGACTCATTAACATTTAACTTGTGTCAGAGCACAAAGAGATGTGATGTTCCCTTTGTGGCATCAAATTAGGTCCATTAATTAGTCCCTATTAATACACAAAGCCGGGAGGCCATTAGCACACTCTTACTGGCAATTTATTCACAGCAAAGGTTCACTCATTCTAATTGCTCAAGTTGTCTTTTTCAGAAACCCAGCAGTTGCTTTTGGGTAGAAACAGTAGTACAAAACCACAAGGAAATAAAATAGAAAATATACCAGCTTTAGCACAGAACCTGGAGTCGGATCCAAAGGTCACAGAAGTCAGTGAAACCACTACAGTTGTCTTCCATGGGCCTTGGATCAGGCTCCTGAAGAACAAATTTTTGCTACAGTTTCAGCCTTTTGGAGAGTTTGCTCAGCTATTTCATGTCCACTCTGATTTAATGTACGACTCTCCAGCCCTGTCTTGCATGGAACATCTCGGTCCCATTAATTGAATGGTTCTCATGAGCAAGCACTCTTTCGTGCACAGGCTGCATACCAAAGTCATCAGTGTTTAAACAACAGTCCAGGAGGAGGGAAGCAGTAATTTCTAATAAGGACACTCCTCCCTAAAGCTACAGCTGGTTAGACCATATCAGTGCCAGTATTTTGTACTTCATTATCATCTACATCTCTCTCTTTTCCACCTCTTTTAAAACTGCTTCCCTGTCTTCAATTTCTTGCAGGTGCCTGCAAGGACAAGGGGAGGAATCATGATTCTGATTTTTCCTTATTATGTTTCAGAACGTTTTACCCTTCAAAGGTTAAATACTGAGAGCTCTGCCTACTAAGCGATGACAGTGACAACACCCTCCTGCATGCAGAGCTGAAGGAAGTTTTCTCATGTGTTCCTCTGTCTCAGTAGCACAGCCACGTCAAAAACAATTGGCTCTACAGATAGATAGAGAAGTGATGTTAGACACAGCACAACTTTGCTGCCTTCTGCAAAGTAGCATGTTGTTTCATGAGGGCTGAATCTGGTCTGCAGATTGTAAAATGCTGCAGTGGCTTAATTTGTAAAAGTCATGGTGAAGACCAGTCCAACTGGGAAAACACACGGCAAATGCAATAATGATGATTACACCACCACAAACACAGGAGAATTATTCTTCCTGTTCCTCCCCTCCCCCCCCACAAAAAAAATAATAAAAGCACAATGACTGAGAAAAAGGCTGGGCCTATTAATCAAGCTTTAATTTAATATCAGCAGAACTACATCACTCACTGGCAAGCTAATGAATTCATTTCCCAAGGTTTTATGCTACATGCTCTTTCATGACCCTGAGTCTCTCCCATTCGGAATACTGCAGATTTTTAAAGACCTCTTCATAAAAATATAACATATACTTGACAATTGAAAGACACTGGGAGCACTTTCTTTACTGAAAGAACAGCACAACACTAAACACTAAAAAGGAGCTTTTAGAAAACCAAGATTTCATAGATTCATAGCATCATAGAATGTTAGGGGTTGGAAGGGACCTCTGGAGATCATCGAGTCCAACCCCCCTGCCCGAGCAGGACTAATCTAAGGTAGGTTACAGAGGAACGCATCCAGACAGGTCTTGAAAGTCTCCAGAGAAGGAGGCTCCACTACCTCTCTGGGGAGCCTGTTCCAGTGCTCTGTAACCCTTACAGTAAAGAAGTTCTTCCTCATGTTGAGGTTGAACTTCCTGTGCTCTAGCTTGCATCCATTGCCCCTTGTCCTATCGCAGGGCACAAGTGAAAAGAGGTTGCACCTTTCCTCTTGACACCCAGCCCTCATATATTTATACATATTAATCAGATTCCCTCTCAGTCTTCTCTTCTGCAGACTAAAAAGCCCCAGGTCTCTCAACCTTTCCTCATAAGGCAGGTGTTCCAGTCCCTTAATCATCCTCATAGCCCTCCGTTGGACTCTCTCTAGTAGATCTCTGTCCCTCTTGAACTGGGGAGCCCAGAACTGAATGCAATACTCCAGGTGAGGTCTCACCAAGGTAGAGTAGAGGGGGAGGAGGACCTCCCTCGATCTGCTGGACACACTCTTCTTAATGCACCCCAGGATACCATTGGTCTTCTTGGCCACAAGGGCACATTGCTGTCCCGTGGATAACTTCTTGTCCACCAGGACTCCAAGGTCCTTCTCCACGGAGCTGCTCTCTAGCAGATCGCCTCCTAATCTGTACTGGTGCATTTTATTACTCCTTCCCAGGTGCCGGACTCTGCACTTATTCCTGTTGAACCTCATTAGGTTCCTCTTTGCCCAGCTCTCCCGTCTGTCCAAATCACGCTGAATGGCCGCACAGCCTTCGGGTGTATCAGCCAAACCTCACAGCTTCGTATCATCAGCAAACTTGCTGGGAAGACACTCTGTCCCTTCATCAAGGTCACTGATGAAGATGTTGAAAAGGACTGGGCCCAGCACTGATTCCTGGGGGACTCCACTAGTTACAGGTCTCCAGCTGGACTTGGCACCATTGATTACCACTCTTTGGGCTCTATTGTGTAGCCAGTTCTTAATCCATCTCACTGTCTGTTCTTCTACCTCACACTTCCTGACTTTGCTCACGAGGATGTCATGGGAAACTGTGTCAAATGCCTTGCTAAGGTCAAGGTAGACTACATCCACTGGTCTCCCTGCATCTACCCATTCAGTTACGACATCATAGAATGCTATCAGGTTAGTCAAGCATGATTTCCCCTTGGTAAATCCATGCTGACTACTCCTGATAACCTTCTTCTCTTCCATGTGCTTAGAGATGACCTCCAGAATGAGCTGCTCCATCATTTTTCCAGGGATGGAGATGAGGCTGACTGCTCTGTAGTTTGCTGGATCTTCCTTCTTGTCTTTTTTGAAGACTGGAGTGACATTGGCTTTCCTCCAGTCCTCAGGCACCTCTCCTATTTGCCACGATCTTGCAAAAACGATGGAGAGCGGTAGAGCAACAACATCAGCCAGTTCTCTCAACACTCTTAGGTGCATTTCATCAGGGCCCATGGACTTGTGTGTATTCAGTTTCCATAACTGATCACTAACCCAGTCTTCACTCACTAGTGGAGAGTCTTCCCTCCTCCAGGCTTCCTCTCCTACATCCAGGGTCTGGAGATCACAAGGGCTGGTCTTAGGATTAAAGACCGAAGCAAAGAAGGTATTCAGCAACTCTGCCTTCTCTGCATCCTCGGTTATCAGGGCTGCCGCCTCATTCAGCAGAGGGCCCACACTTTCCCTGTTCTTCCTTTTGCTGCTGATATATTTGAAGAAGCCCTTTTTGTTCTCTTTTACTTCCTTTGTCAGTTTTAGTTCTAAGAGGGCTTTGGCCTTTCTTGTTGCCTTCCTACACGTCCTGACAACTTCCCTATAGTTATCCCAAGTGAAAAGACCCTTCTTCCACGAACTGTAAATTTCTTCCGCGAGATTTCGTTCAGAAGCTCCTTGCTCATCCATGCAGGTCTCATAGCACGTCTACCCGATTTTTTACTCAAGGGAATGCACCTATCTTGGGCTTGGAGGAAGTGGTATTTAAAAATTGACCAACTTTCTTGGGCTCCTTTGCCCTCCAGAGTCTTAGCCCATGGGATTCCTGCAAGTAGATCTTTGAAGAGTCCAAAGTTGGCCCTGTGGAAGTCCAGGGTTGTAATCCTACTTATTGCCCTACTTCTACCTTGTAAAATACTGAACTCCACCATGTTGTGTTCATTGTCGCCAAGGCTGTTCCCAGCCTTAGTGTCCCCAACTAGTCCTTCTTTATTTGTTAGTACAAGGTCCAGCAATGCACCTCTTCTCGTTGGTTCCTCCACTACCTGCATTAAGAAGTTATCATCGATGCACTGCAAGAGCCTTTTTGACTGAACATGTCTAGCTGTGTGGGTTTCCCAACAAATATCAGGGTGATTAAAGTCACCCATGGGTACCAAGGAGTGTGTTCTAGAGGCTACCTCCAGTTGTTTGTAGAAGGCCTCATCAACATCTTCTTCTTGGTTTGGTGGTCTATAGTAGACCCCTACAACAGTTTCACTCCCCTTTGCATGTCCCTTAATTCTTACCCACAAGCTTTCAACATGTTCTACCTCCTCCCCTGGATAGAACTCAATACATTTCAGTTGCTCTCGCACATAAAGAGAAACACCACTGCCTCGCCTTGTTGGTCTGTCTTTCCTAAATAGCACATAGCCATCCATGACAACATTCCAGTCATGGGAGCTGTCCCACTGTGTTTCAGTGATTGCAACTATATCATAGTCATTTTATTCAAAGTTGTTATGGAAATTCAGGGTGGTCACCCTTTACCAAATTTTTGGCGTTTTAGCTCCAGTGCAGTGTGCTCACAATATTCTGCAGATCAACACCAACACAGGAATGGCTACGCAGTCACATGGGTCTGCCTCAGCATCCCATCTCTGAAGGAGACAAGGACCAGCTGCTTTCAGGAAATTGCACACAGCTTCTAACGACTTTGCTTTATTTTAAATGCATTTAGCACAAGTTTCAAACTGATTTAGAAGCCTACTTGTCAGTGACCCCTGAGAAGAGCACACCAAAGCAGAACCACTAAAGCCACCATGGCTGAGGCTGGAGACTGTCCATTTCCATTTGCAGCAGCTCCAGACCTCTCAGGAGCATAGGCAACATCAGACTCCATCACCTCAAGGATGGGGCCAGGCAACTTGTTCCACAGCAGCAAGGAACACGGCAAGGGGCAAAGGAACAGCATGATGGAAAGTCGGAGGGACTGGAAGGAGTGAGGGCAAGATCTGCTGCTGTGAAGGACCACCCATCTCCTGGCCAAGCAGTGCTGCTCTACAGTTGCTTTCATCTCTGCCTTAGCATCAGGTCCAGCTCTCCAGGAGTCTGGAATGAGCAAATGAGGCCATAGGGCAACTTGTGCTCTTGGCAGCTACTGTGCCTATGCATCAAGCTGAGCTGGCTTTTGCTGCAAGCTGAAAGCCTCTCTCTCTGAGTTGAAATCTGGCACTCGTTCCTGAATTTTAGTGTAAAGCCCACATACACATATAAAATTAGATATCTATTTCACCCAATCAAACCAAGCCTGAGGTAGCTTGGATAATTTTGGATAAAGCTTTTGAAAATAATGATTGTTACTTCTTTTACTCACTTGCCATCTCACACCTTATCTTGTTCTTCCAGCAGTTATGATTAGCCTGTAGAATATTAGCCTGGCTTGTTTACCCAAGGTTGCTTCCAAGTTTCACGTTGAGCAAGAGCAATGCTGCCGAGGGCTCGAGCCAAACCTAGTGAAATCCGTAAAAAAAAGCTGCATCAATTTTAATGGGCTTTGCAACAGGTCTCAGCTATTTCAAGAGTGAAAGTGCTCCATTCCTACAGTCACAGCACTGGCAGAAGGAGGACAGCATGTTGGCCAAATGGCAGGAAGATGTAGGGAAGTAGCCTGGGCTACGACCAGTGGAACTCAGCAGGAATCCCTAATTCCAGTAGTTAAAACTGAGCTACTGCTCTAGTCCACAGCCTTTCAGCAGAGGAATTGTCACTGTCGTGACACTAGAGCTATTATCTCAATGAGATTTTAAAGACTGGAGTAGCTTACGTGGTACAGGCTCAGTCACAGAGCCTTTGCTATTTCCCTCAAAACTGTTGTAGAACAAATGCATTTCATTTCCACATTTCTATACTGGGGAAAACAAAAAAAATAAAGCCTTTTAAGTCTAAGAACTGAGTCTTTCATGATCATATCATAGGTTACCAGAGGGGAAAGACTTTAATTCTTCTTCCCTGTTGTCCCTCCGAGGCTGTAGTAGAAGCCCTTCCTTCATTAGACAGTAGACGTGTATGTGGGAGACAGCTGTTACTGATGTCCCAGACACGAGAAAATCTCCAAGCAGGATTTGCATCTTGTTAGAAAGCAAAAAACCATGGAAGCACGAACTCAGAGGAGACTGGGCGTCCCCCGCACTACTCGGCTCCCCAGAGAAACCAACCACTCGTGTGCACGGCAAATGCAGGCCCAGTTCACCCCTCACTGTACTCAAGGCACTCAGGCGTCATCCCAGCCATCACAACGGGACTGCATGTGTGTGAAACAAGACTTACAGTGTCCATATTTTAAGAAATGGGAAATCACATTTTTCGCCCAGTCTTGGCCTTTAATAAGGGTCACCTCATTTCACCCACTCTTCTTCAGAAAAAGGGCTTGTTTATTCATCTGCTGGGTAACGTTGCCTAATGTTATCCATCCTGCATAGGTATACACAACCAAAGGTATCTAAACATCCTCCAATGCATTGCTGGGCAGCACAGCTAACATCTTATTCTCTCTTTGTCTCAGCCCAGCAGGAGAACTGAGTCCATGGCATTTTCCTCTCGCAGGGTTGTTTGTGTTGCACTTCTGGGTTTCTTGATGCATTGAAATTGCACTTTTAGTCAAGCCCTGCACAGCACGATGGCTGATGGAGCGATGTGAGTAAGGGCAATTCTTTAAAGTGCACTGGGACACGTAGCACTAAGTGTGCATAAATCACTCCTAAGAGCAACTGGAGTAAAGCTTGTGACTGGCAGCGCAGGATCTTGAAATGCATCTGAAGTGCTCAGGAAGGCCTCACAGTGACACAGCTCTTCCTGCACTGAAACATGCATATCGAAGCTCTGCAAGCCTGGTCATCCATTGCCCTCGGTAGCTATAAAATAGACCAAGACAACTGATATACTTTGCACTTAATCTGTGCTGATGCAGAAAGAATCATTTTCTGGGATTCTTTTTCTATTATTATGAAACTAGCACCTCAGATATTTATGTTCATTCTTTTTCTGTTTCAGAGTGTGGAATTCTCCTGGTGGTGTATTCATTTTTCCTAATACCACTAAATATATATGGAAATCCAGACTGAAATATGGAAAACCGGCTTCTTTAAGAGATTACATGTCAGAGGTGATGGGAAGTGTCATAAGAAAGAACGTTCCCTGGGCTACCGAGCACAGTTGAGTGGGTCAGAGAGCCAAGACTGTCATTTTTTTTTGCTTCAAGATGCCCTTTCAAACCTAGCGCAAATGAAGAATGAGCCTTAAGTAACTGTCCATGAGAAATGAACTGGCAATGTATGTCAGCTAGCAGCGGGGAGGTGTCTACAGCACCAAGTACACGACAGTTTACACTGATTTGTAGCCCCTCTGCCTTCCAGCAAGCAAAAATGGGTCTGCTGCAAAAACACTGCACTCACCAGCACATTTTTCTCGGTGCTCTGCTACCTTGCTGCTGGCCGGATTAATGAACCCACTGGTGCGTTTGACACAGTCTCCCACAGCATCCTCGCAGCTAAACTGAGGAAGTGGATGATCGGATAGTGAGGTGGGTTGTGAACTGGCTGAAGGAAAGAACCAGAGAGTGGTGGTCAATGGGACAGAGTCCAGTTGGAGGCCTGTGTCTAGCGGAGTCCCTCAAGGGTCGGTACTGGGACCAGTTCTATTCAATATATTCATTAATGACTTAGATGATGGAATAGAGTGCACTGTCAGCAAGTTCGTTGATGACACAAAACTGGGAGGAGTGGCTGACGCACTGGAAGGCTGCACAGCCATTCAGAGAGACCTAGACAGGCTGGAGAGTTGGGCAGGGAGAAATTTAATGAAATATAACAAGGGCAAGTGAAGAGTCCTGCATCTGGGCAAGAACAACCCCATGTACCAGTACAAGTTGGGGACAGACCTGTTGGAGAGCAGCGTAGGGGAAAGGGACCTGGGGGTGCTAGGGGACAGAAGGATGACCATGAGCCAGCAATGTGCCCTTGTGGCCAAGAAGGCCAATGGCATCCTGGGGTGTATTAGAAGGGGTGTGGTTAGCAGGTCAAGAGAGGTTCTCTTCCCCCTCTACTCTGCCCTGGTGAGGCCGCATCTGGAGTATTGTGTCCAGTTCTGGGCCCCTCAGTTCAAGAAGGACAGGGAACTGCTAGAGAGAGTCCAGCGCAGAGCCACGAAGATGATTAAGGGGGTGGAACATCTCCCTTATGAGGAGAGGCTGAGGGAGCTGGGTCTCTTTAGCTTGGAGAAGAGGAGACTGAGGGGTGACCTCATTAATGTTTATAAATATGTAAAGGACAAGTGTCATGAGGGTGGAGCCAGGCTCTTCTCAGTGACATCCCTTGACAGGACAAGGGGCAATGGGTGCAAGCTGGAACACAGGAGGTTCCGCATAAATATGAGGAAAAACTTCTTTACGGTGAGGGTAACCGAACACTGGAATAGGCTGCCCAGAGAGGTTGTGGAGTCTCCTTCTCTGGAGACATTCAAAACTCGCCTGGACGCATTCCTGTGTGATATGATCTAGGTAATCCTGCTCCGGCAGGGGGATTGGACTGGATGATCTTTCGAGGTCCCTTCCAATCCCTAACATTCTGTGATTCTGTGATTCTGTCTGGTGTGCCAGGGCATTTCCTAAGGAAGTGCTGCTTCAAGGTAAGACAGAGCAACAAAAGGACTAGCTCCCACCCAAAACACTACAGTCTGACCCATTGCTGGGTTGCACCAAGGATTACAGAGCCCAGAAATGAAAGTGCCACTTTGGAATAGGACCGATTCCTAAACAGCACTCAGGTCCATGCACAAGAAGAGGAAAACAACAACATTATTTTTATCCCTTCCCCACTGGCAGAAGGTTCATATTTCAGCAGTTAAAATTAGTGCAGAGGTTTCAGAGCTGAAAAACAACAGGGAAACATCAGCAGAGAAGCCCCAACAAGCCAGTGGGGACACATACCAGGCAGACATCAATGGGACACTGTCTGGCCAGAAACAGCACCCTGCCAGGGAGCCACACAGGGCCACCACAGGAGCAAGGACGAGCTGGGCATCAATGGTGGTCCTGTGCAGGCTGGTCCTTCGCTGAGGGGTGCAGCCCCAAAGGGCTGAACGTGGGATGCAGGGCTGGTAAGAGGGTCCTTTGATGGCCCTGCAACGGGCGAGCCAGTACCAGGGGGCCCAGACAGGGCCAGAGCCAGGGCTGCAACACGGCACCAAGGGGGTCCAGCCAAGAGACAGGGCTGGAGACAGGGCTGGAGACAGGCCCACCAACAACCCAGTGCAGAAACAGGCTGGGGCACTGGGCTGGCCTGAAACAGGCTCCCAAGCCCATGGTGTGGTTGGAGGCCCAGGTGAAGTCAGTCAGGGCCATTAAGACCCATTAATGCCCTCAGGTCTTTTTTGTTGTGGCTGCTCACTGCAGTGGGTAACTGGGCTCCGGTGCATGTCTCACCAGCTGGCTGTGCAGCAGAAAAGCAGTTGTGCAGCCCTTCAGGCTGACCACCCTCTGACAGTACCAGGGTGGCTTCAAAGGGACCGGTCCTGCCCTAGGAGACAGCTCTTGCTTTGCTCTCTGCAGCAAAAGATCGACCCTGCCTGACATGTCAGCCCCTGGAGGAGAGGGAATGTGGGCTGTGAAAGAATCACTGACTGTGCCCTGAACAGACTCCACTGGCCCCTTGGAAAGAGTGACTTTGCCAGTTCACAGCATGCAGGATCAGCAGCCAGCTTAAATCAGGTCCAGTTCAGACTCACCCCTGACTAACCACATGGTCTCCAAGCCTTCTGCTGGCCAGCCTTTTCAATAGCACTCCCTTTTGCTGGGCTGCCTCCATCAAGAGCCTTAATTGGAGACGGCAGATGATGCCACTATCAGTGGCCCAGACCCCCGCTGGGCTCAATCACACTTGTAGGTGACCTGCACCGCTGACAGTCAGGCCCGAGTGCCTCCCTTGAGGCATTTCTCCCCCACCAGCAGCCCCCGTGGCCCTTGATCCCGGCAGCCCCGCAGAGCTGCGAGGCCGCGTCCAGCAGCCGGGAACGCGAAGGCCCCGCTCACTGCTGGGGCAACGCTGCTCCCCGGTGGGGAACTACCGCATGTGCAGGCTGGGGCCTGCCCGGCTTTGGCTGGGCTTTTACTGTCGGTGTTGTTGGGTCAGAACAGCATACCTGGGCTGGGATCATCCCTTTTTTATGCTTACCGAGTAAGGTAATGCTTGTGTTTAAGAGGCAACCGGACACAAGCATTCGTACAAACATACGTACATGTACAATCACCTTTCAACCATCACATGCTCAGCGGGAGAGACCAAAAGCAGTTTTCACCATGTAGAAATATTCACCCTTTAGTGTAGCTTCAACGGGCTTCCGGTTTGCCTCCCTTACCCATACACACAGAGGAGACAAAATGTCCAAACCTCCTTTCTTGCCTCAAGGGGTTTATTCACTTGTTCTCAGAGTCTTCATCCCCTCTTGGCTCCTATCACAAGCAGGACCAGGTCTCTTAACCTCCTCCCAGCTGGATTTCTGTTCCCCTTTTGTCCACCTCCTCCAACAGCTCCCACTACCTATTTAGTTTTCAACATTTTCGCACTTAAGTAGTGTCCTGGGGCAAGGCAGGAGCCCCGAGACCTTCCTCACTCTGCTGCTCATCAGCCCTGAGCATCTACAATGGTCTTCGGGGGGTGTCAACTTCACAGGTGGCCACCATTACTTGCTGTAAGTTACGCAGTTAGAGTTGGATCTTGTCACTGAATAAGATGTTTCCCTTTCAGTTACCTCAGGCCTTGCACGATTTCTATACATCCCAGAAAAACTCTTCAGTTTCCCCCTAACTGCTGTTTTCAGGAGATACTCCTGGAGATTCGAACTTTTCCCATTTTTCCCAGCCATTCCCTGGATGAGGTACAACCCAGGCTAAGTCCAGGAGGAGGTAAGATTTCCATGTCTTCATGGAAAGGGTCTTGTGACTCTTGCTCTTACCCTCACCTCTGCTTTTACCTCACTGGAAACCTGCCTGCAGCCAGTCTCTGTGCGGTGAGAGGTTTTGCAGCACAAAGCCCCCACTTCCCTGTGTCTGGTTCCCTGTTTTCCGAGAGTTTTTTTCTCAGGCTGGAACTCTGTGGAGTGACGAGTTTAATACTTGCCCTTAAGAGTCAGAAGAGACTCCCGTGCTCAGACATAGATATCACTGTGAAGTACATCTCATATGGAGAAAAGTGACACTCCCAAGCAAGATAAAAAATAACTGTTTACTCGGTCAGATCTCAGTGTGTGAGAAACTCACTCTGAGTCCTTGCAATGTTTGGATTTTTGCTAAAAGCCATAGAAAAAACATGCGAGTGTGCTGCTGCCAGGGCTTTCCATACAGGTGCACTGGCAGCTGTTCAACCCAGAAGGTGGGCACTGTTGGAATTAATGCTGCCAAATGAAAAGAAACACAGACATAGACATCCCCCCAAGCCAAAAAAGTGTTGACCAGAACTCAGCGCTCCTGCATGCCCAGAGCTGCTGATCAGCTTGCACAGTTTGCTGTGGCTGCTGCTCCAACCCCAAAGGAGCTGTGAACATGATGGGAGAATTCACAAGAGGATCCATACTGTTGCATTTGAGCAGGGAACGAAAACAGGGATTATTTGTTTTTCCTACTTAAAAAAAAACCCACCTCATTTCCAAGCTATTACTGGAAAGAGTAACAGGTTCTAAGGCTTTAAAGAGAAAAAAAGAGACAGAATAAAAAGCTGTTTTGCTAACATGAGTAATGTTTTTTGGCATTTGTAATGAAGTTAAGCTACAGATTGTTTCTCCATCTAGAAAAGAGTAATTTCCACTGAAGAAGTGCAGGAAGCAGCATTTCAACAAACAGCAATTCATCAACATCACTAACACGCTCTTGCTTTTCTGCTCACCTCCGAAGCCCCTCCTTTCGCCTTCCTTTATCACACACATAAGAGGTGCTAAATTCTTATTCTCCAGCTGATGTAAAACACGTTGGGGCTGTGTTTCTTGGGCAGAGAAACTTCTGCACAGCAGCAGAAAGGAGGGAGAGGGCAGAGAGGGAGATCCAGCCCCTGCTAGACTGCCTGCTGGTGATGTCCGGGCTCCTCACTGCATCACCCAGCCTCGATGGTGGTCCCAAGAGCCTCAGAAACATGCTCACCACTATAAAGTCCTCTTGACTTTCCCTGGAGAACAAGTATCGAGACATCATTAGAATAAAAGTGCTTTGCTTGAGCATTCAAGTCTATAAGCTTTTTTTGAAGGATTCCACCTAAGTGATTCAGCCAAGACTAACAAGCCTGTGGCACAAGGAAGGCTGGAGTTTCTGATTCCCAGCTCCTCATGTCTATTTTTAGCTCTGAAATCAGATAAATAATAAAAATCAAAACCAACCAGGCAAACACAGAACCTGCTGAAGAATAGCAGTTGTGTACTTTTGGCTTTCTTCCAGAGGTAGCTAGTTTTAAGTAATAACAACAGCAACAAAAATAAAACTAAAAGACACAGAGAGAATAAATGAGTTATTACCTGTTTTTACAGGCTTGTCATCTGGGTGGTTAGGAAAAACTTTACATTTTCACATCATGTTCCCAAAGAGTGACTGTCCACCCCAATAGCAGGTGCTGGGCTTTCTTTTCAGATGCCTCTTATCCCTGGATGTACATACACTAGTTTTCATGAAGCGGTAAGGCTACCAGCCTTCTTGTCCCTTTTAAGTTTATTTTAACCCATTCAGCAGCATGATGGAAACTTTTGAGTTCCCAGTAAATTACAGTAAAGGAAAAACAAAATAATTTGAGATTCACCAAGCTGAAAGCATGACATTTTTATTCTGAATTTTAGACAGCAACTGACAATCCTTAGCAGATGTTGCCCTCAGTAATAAGACCATCTTTGGGCAACCAAGAACCAGCTTTCAGTAGTTCAAAAATAAGAGAAAAAGTTACATTTTTATAGTCTAACTTGCACAGACAGTACAGGAAAGCATATTCCTGGGCAACAAATTGGCCCAAAGCAATGATAAAACAATGATAAAATGAATAAAGAAATATTTGCAAAATTTCAAGGGAAAATAAACTTTTTCATACATATCTAATTAGGTTACTCTATTTTAGCATGTATTCTGTGAAAAAAAAAATTTAATCACATTGTCAAAAAAATGTGTCATAATACAAATATATCAAGAAGCTTAGTTTTGGTATTCTTTAATTTTTAAATGTTCGATTATTTTAGGTTTGTGAGCATGAGAGAGTGAATCTTTTGATCTTATTTATAGCTTAGTAGTGCCCAAAGTGCATTGGAGGTCATAAAAACACAGCAGGGTGCAAGCATTTATTTTAAGCTATCTTGCTTTTAAGACTTTACAGAGCACCCAGAAATGGCTGGTTGCCTTTTTTTCATTCCATAATAATAGCAGCATCTATAGAGAGGCTAGAACAGGGCTATAACGAATCACCTTGAAACAGGATAACAGCATGGACTTCCTTCTAGAAAAAAACTCAGAGACATATTTTATGGCTTAGAGGACAAACTGAAGTAGTCCAGAGACAATGTTTTTATAGACCCTATTATCTTTCAGACTTGACCTAAAAGCTCCATGAGAAGCAAAGTTATTTAAAATAATTTGATCTTTAAGTTATGTCCATAAACTATAACTGTCACAGGCAGTGGCAAAGTGACAAGTAGTACTGTTAGCACTGTCATTGCTAAATATTTTGTAAAATGAGATAACGCCTCATTTTAATACCAGCATTTGAGTCCATATACTAAAACTAAACCCTAAAGTGAAAAATAAATTACCACAAGCCGTAGAAGTGATTAATTAATTGGGGCAATTTCCTGGAAATCAGAATAATATACCTAGAGTAACTTTTTTCAAAAATTGAAATAAGTGTTTTGAAAAAGGTAAACTTTTAACTGCTAAAATTGTGTGTACAGATACTATGAAATCAAAACTTAAGACATTTGAGCCTTTTAAGGAGCAATCGATTGAATGTTACAGAAATGAGAGCAGCTAAGCTGTATCAAGGCTCCTTACAAAGAATTCCTTATGCATTTTTAGGGGCTTTTTGACAAGCCTTTGGAATTCTTTCTCTTCAGAACATCTTTTCTGTTAAGTTCTGCCAGAGGGTTCAGGCTTCAGGGAACCAGCGTTGCCATCCTGGTCTGAAGGATTCTTTCCCACGAAAGACATTTGAAGAAAACAATTGCCAGCAATATCGAGAAATTTGCTGTCTTTGATCAAAGCGGTTTCTCAAGGCCAGGCATGGTTTGCTGACCTACTTTGGACAAGGATTTATTCCAACATCCCACACTACGGCCCGCCCCCTCTGAGGCTGCCGGGAGAGCCTGACGTGCAGCTGCCGACGGGACAGGGATTAATTTGATTGTCACCAGCACAGCTCTGAACATAAGACTTGTTCAGGAGGCACGTAAAAGGCAACTCAGTGCAGTCACTTGGTTTTTGCTGCTAAGAGAGCAAGAGAAGGAGAAAAACAAACCCCAGCACTATTTAAGACTTCAGCCAGCCAAAGACAAGGCCAGCCTCTCCAGCACAGCAGTGTTGTTTGTACTGGTCTGCTGTCACAGGGTGGGTATGGCATGGTACAACTGGCCTGGGGAGGATCACTGATAATGCATGGTTGGTCCTTCAGTGGGTGTGAAGCCACCATACCTCACCCAGAGCACCAAAAAGACAGTGGGATCAAAAAAGGGAGTATGTCATGGAGGTGTCCTTCTGCCCCACCACTCTACCAGTTCTTCAAACCACTTTGACTATTTACACTGGTAGACACCATGAAGGTGCACTGCAGAGCTGCGTGGCAAAACCAGAAGGCTGCAAAGTGGGAGTTTTCAGATTATGATGAGCTACACTCTGTGCGCATCAGCCAGATCCCATGATCTAGGCAAGAAAACCTACAGGTCAAATGGTCAGCCACTGTCAACTGGAAGTAATTTCCCTTACTATCTACAGAGGTGTGCAGCTGAAATGATTATAAGACTGAAACTACTTTGTGGGAAGCACAATGACAGTACAAGGGATACCGCTATAATTTTTGATGTCTAATACAGGCATTTACGATATTGAATCCTGATTCCTTATTATCTTGCTCTTTTTGTCATCATTTCAAGCCACTCCAAAGAGACTGTGCAATGTTGCAAAGTCATCTCTCCAACTAATTTACCAGTAATATTTACTCCTGTTTTGCACATCACTGCTCAAACTGGAACATGATGGAGACACTTTCACATCATTTTGTGCCTTCCAGCTTTGTAGCACAAAGCTGCTTTTCCACAGACATATCTGAAGGAGGTGACATGCAGGAGGTAAGATAAGGTTTCAAGACTTTACAGTGAGGAATGGAAGACTCCTATAACCATGGCAGCCCAAATCCCAAGATGATACAGTTGCATGTGCAGTAAATGCTCCTCCTAGAGAATAATCAGGCAACATTATCCATGTTTCAACTGAAGTTGAAAAAAACAGATGAGTAGAAAGCATTCAGGATAAAATGTTCTTCAGTGGCACCTACCTGGAGTGCTCACCTGAGCACAGGTGTGAGCCTAGCCCTTTGGGTAAAACCTAGTCTGTGGCAGAGTTTTATGCCAGCAGGTGTATTCGAGATAAAAATGGGAAATAGCGCAAGAATTTTTGAACACTTTTTACTCATTCTTACAACAAATATAGAAGAAATATTTTTGCCAGGGATTATTTTAGCCAACAGGAAAAAATGAAGGAATAATATCATGTTTCAATAAAAATACCTGAAAGGAGGAAACATGAAATCTAGTCTAATCTAGCCTCATTTGTTAAAGATTGGGATTAATTGCAAGTGTATGAATATATATGTCCCTATGATAGAGCTAGTCAATACCATTCATCTTTTTTCCTGTACCTCTGAACGAGAATTGCCTGCAATTGTTTGCAGGCAAGGACAGGTTGATTATTTATCTTACTGGTTCAGATGAGAATTTGGCTTCCTCTTGAAATTTGAAGGGAAAAATATAATGCTGCTTTTGGCAAATTATTATCAGAAATCAAAAAATATTTTCCAAGTAGTGATTTTCAGGGTTCATTTCACTGGAAATCTTGGGTTTCTCAAGAAGCATTTGTTACACAAGCAATGATGTCTTGAACAAAGACCCTTTAACAGTGCTGTGTAAGTTCTCCAAACATTATTCACTCTATTAAAAAGAATTTGGAATTTATAGAAGCTCCATCTCCCCTGGCTGGCACAGTTTCCTTATTACAAATTAATTCCCTGCCAAAAATGGTTTGTTTTTATCTGATGATCCAAAGCAGTTCCTTTGATAGAACAGTAAAAGAATTTAATCATTTATTTATTAAAGTAACCCACAATTTGGAAGAGGAAAAAGAAGTAGGCAACTGGTTTCTTGTGAGACTTCAAAGATTAAGTACATTGTTATAATAACCAGATACTTGGAGTTTGCTTAGGTTGATACTATTTATACATTAAGATCTAATTAAATCTTTTAATTTTAACGAAAATCTGTTGGCTTGTTTCCCAAAACCATGTAAGGCTCCTATGGACAAACCAGGTAGTGGGAAACCTTCCAAGTTTTTCCTTACAGCAATATCATTTTGGGAATGCAAACCTAACTGTGGGAAAATATGCACAACTCCAAGTTACAGTCAGTGTCCAGTAATATATAACAATAAATAGGATATTAGACATAAGCTGAAAGGTGTGCATTAACTCCCTGATTTGATTTATTTATGCATGTGGTGTTATGTTTGTGTTCTGTCAAGTAGAGTTTGGTAGTGATGCAATGTGGACTCTTTCCAAAGTTTGAATACCTCCCTAACTCCAATAAACAGTCTTACATTTTCCGGCAGTCTGGTATCCCCCACAAAACAGCTATTGAATATGACCTGCCTCCAATTACCATGTCACTCTGAATCACAGCCTCAGAGTAAGAATCCAGTGAGCTCAGCTTTTATGGAGCTGAAGCCATCCTGCAGACAACACTGAGATTTGGCCAACATAAAGAGTGGGCGATGAAGGCTAAGGGTGGAATTTAGTATTTCACATTACTGCCATCTCCTATAACACAGGAATCAAAGACTATAAGCAAAACTCTGTAAGTGGACTGTTAATTCCCAGAGTACTGATAAGAGTGCTGTGATCCAAACTAACCACTTGCACAGTGATCCATTAGTTATGAGAAATATAAAATACATGGCATAAGTAAACCAAAGCTTTGGTTCTAACTCTACTCTGTTTTTCAGATTAAGCTCTTGCTTCCTTTTCACATGTTCTATAATCTTTCCTTGTACTATGCCTGTTAGTGATTTTTACATCTTGTGTATTTTCTCAGTCTACTAAATTGTTTTTCAAGCACGATGCAAACTTCCAAAGTAATTAGAAGTTTCAGTCTGCATAGAGAGACACAAAAAAAAGGAAACACCAACACAAATTTTGAAAGAGAAGGCAAGATATTTATATATCCTGGTAACACCCAAAAGGACACATAAGGTTCATGGGCTCATTACACTGGGCATTAAGCAAATAAAAATGACATAAGTTGTTTCCCAAAAGGTTTGCAATCTCAGACACCTGAGGGCTGGAATGAACCGATAAACCAATCCTCATTTCTCTTCAGTCTTAAAATGATTTGGCAGTGGTCTACTACTTGCTCTATTTTCAAGAGAATAGAATCACAGAGAAATGTCATTTTCAGTTCCTAACCTCCTTCTGCATCTGTCTTTACTGCATAATATTATAATCCTCATTCTTTTACGTGTTTCCTCCTTTCTCGCACACGAAGTCCCTTTCATCCAGGCTCCATCCCATGGTATCGTTCTAATTCTTTTCTCAGTAAAGTTAAGCTAATGAGGGTTTCACTGCACTTCATGGAATGACCTGTTTCACAAGCAGGGTTCTATCTTCAGCTATAGGTATTTTAATAATGACCAGATAAGTGCTCACTACACAGAAGTTCCTACAACATGGGTGACAGCCATTCCAAGCACCCACAAGCAGGTTTCTGCTGTCTGGGAAATATTCCTATGTTTGAAAACCCTAAGGTTACAGTAAAAATTGTCAGATCATGTGAAATGAAATCACTCCTATTATGATAAATCTAAGTTCTGCGCATGTTTGTTGTTAAAAAAATGGGTTGAATCATTTAGCCCAGCCTCAAAAGATTTCCTGCAATACTGGCACACCATTGCTCTATGGAAAGTTTACAGAGATGTTATTTTCTTGGTCTTTTTCTAAACACATTGCAAAACAAAAATACTCCACAAAACACCCTTCTCCAGCATGTTCTCCACAAAGCCAATTCACCTGAAATGTTCAAATTGCTGTCAACAGGAAGCGACGACGATGTACTGCAAAACTCCAAGGAACTATAACCAGATAAGAGCTTCTTTTAAGCTGTGGATGTGGTCTATCTCGATTTCAGTAAAGCGTTTGACACGGTCTCCCACAGCATCCTCGCAGCTAAACTGGGGAAGTGTGGTCTGGATGATCGGGTAGTGAGGTGGGTTGTGAACTGGCTGAAGGAAAGAAGCCAGAGAGTAGTGGTCAGCGGGACAGAGTCCAGTTGGAGGTCTGTGTCTAGCGGAGTTCCGCAAGGGTCGGTTCTGGGACCAGTTCTATTCAATATATTCATTAATGACTTGGATGAGGGATTAGAGTGCGCTGTCAGCAAGTTCGTTGATGACACAAAACTGGGAGGAGTGGCTGACACAACGGAAGGCTGTGCAGCCATTCAGAGAGACCTGGACAGGCTGGAGAGTTGGGCGGGGAGAAATTTAATGAAATATAACAAGGGCAAGTGTAGAGTCCTGCATCTGGGCAAGAACAACCCCATGTACCAGTACAAGTTGGGGGCAGACCTGTTGGAGAGCAGCGTAGGGGAAAGGGACCTGGGGGTCCTAGTGGACAACAGGATGACCATGAGCCAGCAGTGTGCCCTTGTGGCCAAGAAGGCCAATGGCATCCTGGGGTGTATTAGAAGGGGTGTGGTTAGCAGGTCACGAGAAGTTCTCCTCCCCCTCTACTCTGCCCTGGTGAGGCCGCATCTGGAGTATTGTGTCCAGTTCTGGGCCCCTCAGTTCAAGAAGGACAGGGAACTGCTAGAGAGAGTCCAGCGCAGAGCCACGAAGATGATTAAGGGGGTGGAACATCTCCCTTATGAGGAGAGGCTGAGGGAGCTGGGTCTCTTTAGCTTAGAGAAGAGGAGACTGAGGGGTGACCTCATTAATGTTTATAAATATGTAAAGGGCAAGTGTCAAGAGGATGGAGCCAGGCTCTTCTCAGTGACATCCCTTGACAGGACAAGGGGCAATGGGTGCAAGCTGGAGCACAGGAGGTTCCACTTAAATTTGAGGAAAAACTTCTTTACGGTGAGGGTGACTGAACACTGGAACAGGCTGCCCAGAGAGGTTGTGGAGTCTCCTTCTCTGGAGACATTCAAAACCCGCCTGGACGCGTTCCTGTGTGATATGGTCTAGGCAATCCTGCCCCGGCAGGGGGATTGGACTAGATGATCTTTCGAGGTCCCTTCCAATCCCTAACATTCTGTGATTCTGTGATTCTTTTAGGGGGTATGTGCAACTGAGGAACTGTAGTAGCAGTCTGCAATAATTGTCACTTCTGATCACCATGGGAACCAAACAGAGGTCTGCTTTGCAGAAAACAGATCAGCAGTGACTCATGGACTGCTTGGGAAGCATGATTATTGAGAATCACTAGACTTGTGTGGGTGACAGGGAACAATACATTAGTGATGCCATTTCAACCATAGTCCGATACAGCAGAGACTCTGCTAGACATGCAGGATGAAATCAAGTAAATTAGTACTTTGCCTTTGCATTCCTTAGACACAAATTTCTCCGTTACGTTTTTCTGCAGCTTTAGCTTTGTGTGGACTCTTTGCTACAACAGAATTTAACTTCTAGAGAATGAAGTCTGAACTGAGCTTACACCGGGCTTTACCAGGTCTTCTGCAAGCCCCTTAGTGGCAGATTTAACCCTTGAGTGAAACAGACGTTTAAAGCTATGTCACATCCTCTGAACTACACTGTGAGGTGGATGGCACACACGAGATGGGCAGTATCTCTGTGTGGACTACTGAGATACCAAGACATCGGGTCCTTACAACTAAGCCCCAGGTTCTGCGTTAAGAAGAAAGCAAAATAAATGCACTGTCTCATCAGTCTAATTCAAAGGAGCAGCTGTCTTCAGGGTGAAATAGTTTGTACAACTAGAACAAAATTTGCAACCCAACAAGATATTTGGATTGTTTTTCAGCTATCACAAACTGTAGTTTCAATCCTATGCTTTGATACTGCAGAATTTTTCGAGATCCAATTGTCCCAGTTATGTGAATTCAGCATAATATTTCTGGGCTGTCAAAGAATCCCAAATCGGAGATTCTGAGATTATAAAGCCTGAATACACTGTCTTTGCTAAACTATTTTCACTGTCTCCTCAGCTCTGGCTGGAGAAAGAGTGACAACTGCAAAGGAAATGGCATCACAGCCCCAACATTTCAATGTTTCTTCGTTACAAATGGTAATTCAAGATGTTTTGACAAAACCAAAGTATACCCTTAATAATAACTGCCATTCAATGGCTCCTTGTGTTCTGTTCTCTATTCTCACATTGAATCATCATTTGGGTACCTAAATATCCTCCAAGGATGCCATCAAATGCCTCCAAGGATGCCAGCTGGCAGCTGGCATATAGGGTTTCTTTTGTGTTCCTCCTCCTAACAGAAATATCCATAGATTGTAAGTTTTGAAAGAGCAGATATACTCATTTCTCCATGAAATGTCATCTGCTTTTATTAACAAAGGCTTAAGAAATGCTACTCACCATAGAGGAATTTTGATGAGCAGAAAATCAGTTCCCTAAGTGGAATTTGGCCAAGACTGAATACAGTGTCCTGTCACACAGTTTTTAGATCTGTGTGTCCTCGGGAAAACAAAAGACAAGAGTCTGCAAATCAAAGACAAGGTCATGGCCCTAGCTCTTCAGTTTGATGGGTACAGGCCCACATGGCATAAATTAATGTGTAGCTATTGCAGAGGCTCCAGCCCATGATATTGAAACATTTGCCAGTTGATCAGTAAGCTTTTGAGATTAAAAAATGCAGAGGAACAAAAATATTAAGAAACCACCATTCCTCCCACACATTCAGAGGATGAATCATTAAGAGGCCAATTCTGCAAAGTGCTCCACACTTCTCTGCAGCTCTGCACAGGAAAAATTAAGCAGTGACGTAAAACAAGAAAAAGTACCCTTTGCAACTGTCCCACCACCAACTGCTAGGAGCTATTCACTAAAGATCACCTTTTTCTTTCCTCAGCCAACACATGGGGGTTCAGATGCCAGCAGCAGAACAAATGATGTTTGAATTTAGCCCTATCCACCTTTTTGATGATTCTTCCCGGCAACTGAAGGATAGAATTGGACAAATAACTGGGGAGATTACTGGCATCTGTTGTTGGCTTTTCGAGAGCTAGCTGAACTACAGTGTATCCTAGGATGACTGGTGTTTTTTCTGCTTTGGGAAAGGCAATCATGATCAGGTCACACATGGGCCTAATTGCTTTGTTCTAAATAAATTTGTGCTGTGCAAACCATTTAAACCATTTGTGGAACACGGGATGTGGAAACTACACCCTTATGCTATGGTCAGCAGGTGGGAAGCAAACCTCCATGTTTATTACCCAGTGCTATTTGAGTTCTCATCAGCTTGGCTTGCAAGAACAAGACTCCGCAGATGTAATCTACAGACATTCCTTTATACTGAGATATTTTAATACCACCTCCTAATCTTCAAGCTTATTTCATTTTTGTTCAAGGTTGAAGGGGTCAAGAATAAGATGCATATTTGTCTTTGGGAGCTGGAAGCCTGAAATTGTTGATAACCCAAGTTGCAGATTTCTAGAGAATAGCAGTAAATAATGTCACAAATACTTAAAAGAGGACAAGCAAGGAATATTTTTAAATACTTCTTTTTACAGGCCTCACACCAAACAAACAACCACTTATTTTAAAGCCAGAGCTGCAAGTTACTGGAAATCATAGTCAATGGCTGTTCATTGGTCTTTATAGATATCGGTGAAATGGGCAGTAATTTCATGGTTCACAGCGTTTCACTTCATGTTCAAATTTTCTGTTTTGCTTTTTTCTTTTGATTGTAAAAGAGGTCATTAGTCTACAGTAATACATTAATGTGGTGTGGGTTGGATTTTTTTTTTGTTTATTTGTTTAACATATTGTGTCCTATTAAAAAAAGTTTGACTAAACAATTATGCAAAAGGCTTGAATAATTTAAATACTTGTTCAGTCACATGGAAATGTACAATCTGCTTTATGTTCTGAGGGAAACCTACAGTTGCCATAAACTTAATGAATTTTAAAACCTCCCATCCGTTATTTAATACAACAGCGTACTAAAGTAATAATAACTCTCATTCTGTTACAATTTGCTGTACTGGAAATGCTTAGAGATGAGTCAGGGATACAAAACTCTAATAGTGATCAAAAATTCTCTACAGTTCAGGAGGATGCAGCACTGGCATGTAGTCCTGCTATCTCTGAAAATACTATCACTCCACCCTTATGCAAGGAAATGTCATTATAATATTACACAGAACAGAAGACATAACATAATAGTTTGGTTCATTAGTATTTTTTCCATGTAATGCTTTATAAAAGAGAGAAAGCTGAAGAAAATAAAAACAGACATGTAAATATTATAATGAAGTACATTGTTCTTATTTAAATAAATTTCCTTGAGTAATATCTTCTTAAAAGGTGAAAATTAAACACTAACATTTGTCTCACTGTATAAAAGTGACAGTATTAATTATAAAGAACCCAATGGTCTTATGCTTATTTCATCATATTCTTAAGTTTTTACAGCAAAAATATTAAAATTTGCAATATTACCAAAAAGATGCAAAACTGTCAAATATATTACTCTGAAGTAAATTAACAATTAATTTATAGGAACCTACCATAGGAACTATTAAGTGGACAGTAGTAATGGTTTTCTATATAAAATCTATCAAAAATTGTTGGAGAAAATATACGAAGCGTAGCTGATAGCTGATGAAATCTGCAATATGGCCACAGAGAAATAAGTTGCAGATCATCAAAGTTAGTTCTTGTGCAGAAACATCCACTGTGAGTTCATTAATTTCATTTTTCACTGGAGAATAGCAGGAGGTTTCCATAATGCAACCATCATAGGAAAGTGATTCTACGCTGTACTTTAGGCTTTACCTGTAGTTGGACTTGCAACAGTTTAGATTTTTTTGGTGCTCTGATCTCTCTCGTTCTCCAGAAGGCTATGTAAATATAAAAATCTTCAGCACAAAGACAGCTCTCTCTAAAGCACTGACGACTGGTCTTAGTAGAAGACTGTTCAAAAAAAGAAAGGAACAAACAGATTTAGCTGGACTAGTAAAGCAATATTAGCAAAGCAATACCCTATACATAAACCAGCAAATTAGGTCGTCGTTAGAAGCTGAGAGGTTTGTGGCCTTTGCCCTCCAGACACACATGCCCATAAACTCGTGGAGCTCAGATGACCCTTTTCAGATTTAAAGATGCTCATCTGTGTCTTTTTGAACCTGAGTCAGGAGCCAAGCCCTGATCTTGCACCAAGAAAGGCACAGTGCACTTTCAACTATTCTGAATAAAGAATAAAAGAATGAATAAAGCAAAAAAAGAATGTTAAGTGATTGATTCTACCCAACCTCAGGCATTTAACTAAAGCACCTAGACAAGGACCTAATTGACCCAGTCTCTTCATCAACCATGGATGGAAAGCTGCAACCTCAAGAAGGTGCTTCAGTCTTGCCCAGGTCAAGGGTGAAGGTGTTCCTAGCTCAGACATCTCAGCCAGGCTACTGAAATTAGGTGTGATAACCAACTGAAGGTCTCCCTGTATATGAGTGCTCCTAGCAAAGCCCATGGAGCTTTAACCATTCACATGATTAAAGATAATCAGCATATGTAAGTTCTGCTCTACTAGGCCTGTGTCCAGCACCATGACCCACCAGACCTGTTTCTGGCTCTTCACCTTAATTAGGAAAGGGTTCTGCTTCCTATGGAAAATATTGGCAGCTTTATGATTTCCCCCCCTCCCCACTGGCTAGACATCAAAACAGTTCCCTTTTGAAATTTGTCAACTTTTATTTAGTTCAAATTCTGAATGGAAACTTAGCTTGTTTTATTTTTCTTCAGACATGAACTTGTAAAGGACTTTTTTTAGTTAGTTAGTTGAAACTCTTAAGTCAGGAATAGAGCCTATACATTTTCACTGTCATATGCTGGGCAGTGGAGAACGATGCCCCATAGATTCTTCCACAGCAAGAGGAATGCTCCAGTAAGTTACTTAGCGGGTGCCTCACTTTGGTCCTCAAGGTCCTCCTCAAAAAGGAGATGGTGTTTTCTAACTGCAAACTACTCATTCCTGGGAAGAGCTTTGTCTCTACAGATGCTGGTCTACACCCTGCTGATGTACCTCACCTTGCATGGGAGGTCTTAGTACCACTGCAGTGGTATTAGCTGTGGTGTGGTTGAAGGTGGACAAAAGGACATTTGATTTTTATTCATCCCCCAGCAGGGTAATATGGAGTTTCCTTGCTTCTCATTTCTCACCAAGAAGGGGACTTTAACGACTTTTTAATTTACATCCGCACCACTGAGAACTGGCCCCTGGTCCAGCCTTTAGAAGAGTTACGCTGCAGCTGGAGAAGTAACTGGGTGATTCCAGACCACCCAAGAGCAGCACAGGCAGCATTGCCACCTTGTTTCAGTTCAACGAATGCATGCCAAACACGTAACATTAATTAAGACATACTGTACCTCCAGCTGTTTGGATCTTGATATGTTTATGTCTTTCTATTCTTAATTAGAAAATAAAAGGTGAAGATGGTTAAAACATTGTAACATACAACTGATTTAGAACACCATTTAAAAAAAACATGCAACAAAGGTACTACTGTTCCAAAACCAGCTATTATTATTATGGCTAATAGTGTTATTTTTCTTCATTTCTTTTGTTTTGCAGCAAATTTTGGAAGCACCAGTGAGTGACTAAACTCTGTGGTGTACATATGTGACAGCAGTATTTTGTTGTATTAAATCCAAACATTTATTACATGATTTTATAAATATATGTTTATGTCTTGTCTATTAAGTACCTAGAAACCTAACGCTTTTTCCCACAGTTCGAAAACATCACATGGAAAAGGAACAGTTTGCACTGGGTTTCATATAAGAACAGGAATAAACCTGAAAGCAAGCACTTACTAACTGTTATTACTGGAATTTACCACAATGCAAGTAAACACCTTCAAAACCAAAAACAGCGCTGAGGCTCTGCAAGTGCATCTATCACAGCCTCTTAGTCCTCACAGGGTTTTGTTTCCTTTGAATTCGCAGAGCACTCAGAGTGTGGAGAAGCTGCTCAGAAGACAATGTACCACATTGTCAGCATCTGCTCTAGGATCCTTCTGCAAAAGTAAGTGTGTTAAAATTTAAATAAATGGGAACAATCACTTTAACTATTATAAATGGCCCCACTGCCTTAAGAGGCTCCAAGGCTAGCAGGTCTGTCTGAAATAATTGATTTTTAAAGGAAATACATCCTACTAGATAAAATTAAACTGAGAAAGCAGGAGAAATGCAATACGCAACTTTCCGATACCTTTTGGTGCAGCTTTTGTCTGACTGGAAACCACGGCAGCCGCGTCCGACGGCAGGCCAACATACACACCGCCATAGTTCCTGATTTAAAGAAACAATTAAAGAGACATCACAGTTTAATTGAAACACTTCTCCCTATAACGTCAACATCACACAGCAGCACTACAAAGACCATAGATGGTCAGAGAGGAGGGCACCTCAGCATGAGCATCTGCAGAGGAGCCCTCCTTTCCCATGGCTATGGCAAAAGCACCTATTAAATGCCACCTGCTTGCTAATACAGTGCCAGGCAAAAAACCCTTGAGGCTAGCTGTTACTCTTAAGTGGGACCCAAGCCTGTGAAAGGAGCTATTCTTCACTCCAGTTCCTAATATTTTTCACTAAATCCCAGCTGTGTTGCGACAATAAAACCCACCTGCCCAACTTCTTCTAGACATTGAATATAGCCAACTGAGGACAGAGCCAATCTGATAGTAATGTTCAACACTGAGACAACTGAAGCACCTCACTTCAAACAACACACACCAATTAAACAGCACTTTGACCTCTCCTTGTTAATAAATAGGACTTGCATCCTCCTGCTTAGGGCCACACTTGGAGAAAACTGTTACTAGGAAGGTGCATGAGGGTATTAAGTACTTTCATAGCCCAACTCTCTCCCCTTCATGGCCTTGCAGAGCATATTTTCTGGCTCCAATGCCTATATAAAAAGCTGGGACTGATGCAAGGATGTGAAAAACTGGGTCCTTAAAGAGCCTCTGCCATGCCTGGAGCTACTTGCAGAGATTCGTGACAAATTAATCACACCTCCTCCAGCCCCCAGAGCTCTGAGTTGATTTCTGATTTGTTTGATGATAGTCACACTTCCTTTGATTTCCAGCCCAGCAGAGATCTCCCACAAGTACTAATGTCATCTTCTGTGAGATAATATGCTCTTCTTGCCACAAAGTTCCTCTCTCCCCAACTCACTAACGGAGTGGGTGGACTCATCAATACTGAGCTCTGTGAGAGATTTCCTACTCTCTTTTCTTTTTTTTTTTTATTTCCTCTCTGCTTTGGTGGTGTTGGTGGCAAGTAGGAGGAGGAAAGGAAGGATGTGCATCTCATGGTAGAACTCACTGCAGCCTGCTGCAAATAAAGCCAGTCCCAGTGGAGCACCTACCTCCTTTTGTCATCATCTGATACAGATTCTTCTGCTCTGTAACATCAAAAGATATAAAGCACATTAGCAGATTATTTCCTTCAGATACTCTGTCACCATCTGGGTAGATTCAGGAGCAAGGGAAGAAGGGAATTATTACTGATCCCAGTTTAATTCAGTTCATCCACAATTCAATAAAGTATTCACACAGGCACAAAAAGAGTGACAATTTTCCAATCTAACGTACAGAAGAAATAAAAGGATTGAGAATAGATGCAGCTTACTTTTCATGACCCCTGCCAGGAATGCCTGAAAGTAGGTTTGGGAGCTGAAACAGGTAAATTAACAAGTTTCCTGAGTGAGTTCCCACACTGCTCCACACGTAAGAGGAACATAAAGGCTCTGCATGTAACAGGAATGAGTCTGGGCTGCTATTCCACCAGAAGAGGACTGGAAGGGACTGGACATCCACACTAGCATGGGAATGAGGATGAAGAAAGATTTCACAGCAGTTGTGCCAAAAGACGTTACAGAGCCTGTCTGCAAAATGAGGTACTGCAATTCCTGAAATCAGAGCTGTTTGCAAACCAAATAACTGTTACTAATCCTTTATAAACGGGCAATTACTTCTCTTTTCCCTTTAGGGTAAAATCACAGGTCAGTCTGTAGGTCGACAGGGAGTCACTGAGGTTTGACTGTCCGGTGTAGCAGGGGGTAAAGTAATTGGCATCGATGTGAAGGCAAATGTAGTATGGAAAAGATAAAAACTTTACTCTTAATCCTGGAGGGTATAGTGCCTGTGCTGCAGTGTCAGTCTGTGGCCCAGCGTCAGTCTTCACACAAATCACTCACCCACCTTTGATTAAATATTTGGACTTTGAGCTCTGCTTGCGTGGCTGGGTATGGGTCAGGGCAGCAGTCGCACTTTAGCTCGGTCTGCAACCTACCCACCTAGCAGTAAAAATAGAGGCAAGATCTCTTGAGTGCTGTTAAATCCACAGACATCTTTCACCCCTTCCCTGGGGGGCAACTGTGACAAATGCCTGAGAAGGAGTCCCGCACCGCAGCTGCTCAGGAGGCCGTGAGATACGGCCACAGCAGTGCTCGGGGAAGGCTGCAAACAGCAAATGGGGCACCACGACCCAAGGAGGGCTCCGCTGAAATGTTCATGCACAGGCTGTTCACCCAGATATCCTCACCTGAATATTCCCACTGAAAGACCAATTGCCTGGACTATGGGGGCAATGCAAAGATGCTCCCCATCCTGAGCTGATCCATGAATTCCTGATCTGCTCCCTAGGTGATAAAACTGAGAGCCGGCCTTTACCCAGTGTTAGAGCTAAATCCATTCTGTAGCTTTGAAAGACATTTCTGAACTATGATATTTCACAATAATATATGACATTTCTTATTGTAATTTATTTATTCTAAGAGGTAGATGTGCCTACTGCTTAATCATCAGGGCTTTATACCATTACTGACCCCTGAAGTCAATGGCATTTTGGCCCAAAGTGCAGAGAGCTCATAGCAAGATGCAGCCTTAAACACAAGAAAACGCCCCTTAAACCTCAGTCTGCACTCTCCTGGGAGGGTAGCAAACGCCTTAAAAATACTGCTACAAGTTGGAAATTATCTTACACTTATATTCTTTCTAAGTGGTAGAACATTACAAACTATGCTTTCTGCGTCACCACAGTGAATAAGGGTACACAGGTCCTTTTAATACTGGAGGTTTGGGGTGAATGTAAGTATGCTGCAGTTTTGCTAAATGATATTCACGCAGGGCACAGCACTGAGAGGGGTGAGCCTCCTCATCTGCTGCCTTTGCCTACATTTTACCACTCAGGAAAGATGGAGCAATCAACTCATTCTCTGTACCTCCTACCATTCCTCCTTGGAGGAGCTAGTGTCATTTCAGAAGGCATCTCCCATCTCCTCTGACCCCACGTAGCCTAAGCCACCTCGCAGTCCTCACGCACGCGGCCAGAGCTGCTCTGTCCTAATGTGGGCCAATTCCAGCTGAAGAAAAGTGAAAAGCCTGTGTATATCAATCAGTGGAAATGAGCCCTGTATTTTTAGCAAAAAAATTGACAACACTTTAAGAAAGGGTCTTTGGGTGCCGAAAGATCACAAACAATCTTTTCTGTTGAACCAACTGAATGTGTCACAGGATTGATTTTCTCAAACAACGGGAAACACTTACTATAATCCAGATTAACCATTATCCAGAGAAAAGAATCCTTTAAGAGCATGGGCAACTTCATGTACAGCTCAAAGCCTCTAAAATGGAGCTGTAAGAATAATAATCAATATTGTCCAACAGGAAATTAATGTTAATGTTTAAAAAAAAAAAAGAAGCCTCTACTAGGCAACAGGGCTATTTTCTTCTGTTCTAGAAACGTTTTGTAACGGGGCATCACTGGACCATTACTGTCATTCTCTCACCAAAACAAATTATCCAGGTCTATGATTAAGCAGACTAGGGTTTTTTTAAAAACATTTGGCTTTCTCCCTTTCCTCTTAATAGCTACAAATCAAAGTCTAATTTTGCAATACCTTTTCCCTTAAATGCATAACAGGAAATACAATCTGGGATTGTACAGGCCCCAGATGGGGCTGGGTGATTGTAGAGGGGTTTTTGGAGCAGAATGGTCATGTAATGAGCCAGAAGTATGAGAGTATGGAGTGAAGGCCTAGCTGCGTGAGAAGATTCATGTAGCTAGTGTCAACAAGCCGACCTTCGAGAGATGAGGAAAAACAGCAGCTGAGCAAACAAGAATTGAGGGAGTAGCCGGTGGGAGCCGAACACGGAGGAGAAGAAACAAGAACTGATGGAGCCAATTAAGGAAGGACCAGTGGCAGAGCAGTGACCAATCAACACATCAAAGAAGAGTATGTTTAGTAATATTAACGAATAGCAATGCACATGCTTACAGCTAGGGAAAGTACAAAATGTATAAAAGGGACAGCTTATGCTTAATAAATGTCTTCACTTTGATTCACATTGGATTTTGTGGAGGCGTGTTCCTTCTCCTCAGGTGATGACTGGGTGCAATCTGTTGTAGTCCTGCTAGGAAACAGGAGGTGAGCAGAGACAGGAGGAATGTGGAAGCATGAGAGGGGAAAAAAAAAAAAAAAAAAAAAGAAAAATTCTGGTGATGCACTTAAGGAAAAAGCCATTTTCCACCCCTTTCTGAGGACTCCTTTCTAAGCAGCATGGGAAGCAGTGCTGCTCCAGTTTATGCATTACGCACATTCAGATACCTCTTGCCTTCACACACTGTCGCTTAAGGCCCCATTTTGAAAGGTGCCCACTAATTTCACACGTTCAGATTCCCAGCTGAGCCATTGCAGCAGGTGCTTGCTTGTGTGCCCAGGCTGGGTGAACACCGGTGGCTCCAGGAAGCAGGGCTGCAACAGCAACGCTCGACAGCGTGGAAATGAGAATGGAAAGAAGCTCCTTTGGTTTCGGCAGTGCTCCCATTGCCACATCTCCCAGACTCACAGAGAGGGTATGGCGATATGGGAGTCCAGTACATCCTTTCTCTCTCCATCTCTACCTCCAATGTGTCTCTAGCTTCTTCTTATGTCAGCGATGAAGAACCTTGTGATACCAGATGGTTTAGTAAAAGCAGGCCTCAAAGTAGGCCCTAAAAGGCCTACTCTGTGTAACCTTTGGACAGAATCAACTTTTCTTTCAGCAATTTTCCTTACAGCTATAATAACGGTACATTCTGAAGCTAACGGCATGTTTTGAAGACAGGGTCTGCTTCTGGGACTGATAACACTTAAGAGTTATAGTCATCACCGATTCTTGCTTGCGCTTAGTCTCAGAGAATCCAAGGTCTCTTTTAAATTCCTCACTAATTACAAAGAAAGGCCAGAGATATGCAAGACTGTGAACAACATCTTTGTAGTGTCTTAAATGACTTGATTCATAGCTCTGGCACCAGGAGTAGAGATAAATCCTGTAAGAATCAGAACAATTTCTTCTCCTTGGAGCCACCTGCATGTGTCAACAAAAAGGCCTCAACCACGCTTGCACAGAAGCAGGGTTATACAGCGGACAGCATCACTATGGGGGGATTACGACCACTAGAGATCACCAGAGCCCACACAAGACCCCTTCCCTAATTCAGTAGCATGCGCAAAGACAATTACATAATATATTAGCATATGCATAAGGTTTCTTGGAATAGGTGGGCTTTACTCGGAATTGTATGAATATTCATTTTTCTATAATGTATATAATGAGTGTGCTTTTGTCCCTCGGTGTGCATGCTAGGAGGAGAGATCCACCGTGCAGCCAGCGCTGCAATAAACCAATGTCGGCTTTCTAAACTATCATTTGGTTTAGAGAGTTTTCTTGGTTACTATTTTCCAGTAACACTAGCATAAAACAAAGCTTTAAATATCTCCATTTACAGAGTCCTCCAGGAAAAGCAAGATAGGATAAGCTTTTCTGCACCAGGAATAGACAGCAAAAGGAATTTAGCAGTCCAATGCTCTTTGTACTGATCTGCTGCCACGTCATTGTACCTTCCCTCAGATGCTGTGGACATCTACTGCAGAGGAACGGAGCGCACATTTTCCAGCAGGCTACCTGGTGGAAAGCATAGGTGGAGTCCTGTAGCCAGTAAGCGGATTTAACAGCAAATCCACGTAACAGTATTCTATTTTCAGCTAGAATAAATGTTTCTTTTGGTAAGGATTTGTCTGTCCCAAGAGGCTTTCTGTCACCCTCCTAAGTCTGAAAAATATACTTGATTCAACTGTCAGTTTTTACATCCATCAGTCCTATGTCCGTTTGATGGTAAAAGAAGCTCCCATTTTTCACACAATATTTTAAGTATCAAATGACAGGCATTCACATTAATTCATTCCATCCATATTTTTCTTACCTCAGCTTTTATGATTCTATTCGTGCAGAGCATTATACAGGCTCTTTCTAGCCGTGCTCAGTAGTCCCACCAGAAATGATTCACTAAACTTTGCACAAGTGACAGACTACTTCTCCTCAGTTTCTCAGCTTTTCTTGGGAACAAGGGCCTGTCATTTGTATTTGATGGATTTCTTCCCACTATTTTGAAACAGGCTTGAACTGCTGTGTCCTTTCCTTCCTACTGTTACTAATCTTCCTCTGAACTTAGCCACATTCTGAATATCACAGGCATCACATTATTTTCTAGTGTATACTTTACCCCTCCTGCATCTAAGCTTTTCCAGTTAGCAGTGATGTGCTTCTCTTTATTCGTGGGGCAGGAGCATTGGCTGAAGCTGGCCAACAGATTCAACATTGATTTGAGGGTTGGAGTACACAGGGAGAAATCACATTCCCAGACCATACGTCCTTCTTGTTGCTGCGCAGCCCTCAGTCTCACAGCACTTTGCAGAGGAAGATCATATCATCATCCCTATCTTACTGGTGGAGAAATTCAAGGCCTAGGGCAAAGCAGCTTCCCTGTGGTCACCCAGGAGGGCTCAGAGCAGGATCCAGACCTCCCTCCTTCCACCTGGCTGCTCACTCCAGGCGATGCTGGTGCCTTGGCAATGAGTTGCAGTCAAGAAATGAGAAATCTCTTGAGTTAGAATAACCAGATTCTGTATCAAAAAGTATGTTGTAAGTAAGGACACACCTAAATGCTTTTTTGGACCAGAACTGAAGTGACTGAAATTTGACAGCAAAAAAAATGTGGGTTTTTTAAAGAGAAGTTTTTAATATTTAGCTGATAAAAGTGAAAAGGTGTAAAATCAAAGCTTGTGTGGATCTATAATGTTAGTTAATATAAATCTGCTTTGTTCATTTTCCATGAAACTAAAATAGTTTTTCTGGTATTTTACTTGCTTTGTAAAAACCTGCTGTTAAATATTAGGGTGATTGATTTCGGACTTTTCAGGTCATCACTGCCGTTCCTCATTAACGGATCTGTGTTTCTAATGTCTGACAAGAAGGCTCAACCATGCTATTACTCACACAGGCTGTTCGGCTGGCTCCACTATACTTATCTGAATGAGTAATGGTTCCAGGACTGACCCTTTCACTTTGTTGAAGTCTGCACTAGTAATTCGTTTTTTCTAAGTTATCCCGATACTTTTTTGAAACATGACAGGTGATCCAACACTAATAAATAGGATGTTCCCAGTTTAACTCTTAAAGCCTGGCCCTACAAATACTTACACACACATAAACACAGTTCTCCATATACCCATACCTTTAAGCACAGAAACGTGCCTACTAAATTCATAATTTAACAGTGCTTGCAATTTTGAAATTTAAAACTACCGAAGAGCAAAGAGAGAGATGCAGTTCTAAGTCAGTCACTTAAATTATCTAAATTGAACAACAAAAAAGGCCCTAATATAAATAAAAAACAGTGGGTTTGTATATATAGAAGTACTGAGGGCATGGATGCTGCAGGCTGTATCAAGAAGAGGTTCCTCATAAGCTTTCCTTCTGTAATTTATTTATTGTCTGACACTGCAAACCCAGAAAACAGACTACACAGATAACACAGATCTCAAGAGTATCTGTGACAACAGTGTTCATCTGCCAAGTGAGACCTGTCGTTAGTACTCAGCTGTGCTCTGTAATAGCAAGGACAAGCCTGTTGTTAAGCTCTTGTCTACTTGTTTATCTAACTTGACAGCCTTCATTTCTACACCAGGATTCCTCCGTCTAATTAGAGTAGTTATTCTAAATGAGGTAAATAAAACTGAATGTTCCTATTGCATAACATGAAAATCTTTCCCAGGTCCCTCAGTCTCAAACTCTAGTGGCAAATACCAATTATATGAAATAGAATGCAGCAAGACCTGGGGGGACTTCTTTAGTGTTTCCTTTGATAGGAAAATAAATTTATGGCTGAATAAAGCTGTTCCTGCACATTTCTGCATCAGCAAATGAAAACTGGGCTGAGAAAGGCTGGTCTTTTGCTGCTGCTTTTCTGAAAACCAGAAGTTGGCAAGAGGCAACAGGACAATAGAGGTTCAGACCTTCCACATTTAGAGAAAAACAGGATGGGTAGGGCTGACCTCTGCTACTCAGTGTCAAAGATAAGGGAGCGAAAGAGGAGCTGATAGTATCTATCAACTTCAATGCAGACTAGAGAAGGTGGGTACTTTGAAAAGGAAGTCTGGATGGGTTACCGGGTCTCTTGCAAAGAGGGGAAACGTGCCTCAGTGGCTCTTTAAATCTCTCATAGGGCTTGGTGGAAATTTATGTGGTTGCTTCTCTACAATGACAAGGCCCTTTGACAGGGAAGAGCAATCTGAAGTAACATGACCACTTCTGGGACACAACTCTCTCAACAGAAGCAGAGAAAAGACATTTCTGTTAGAGAAATAACAAGGGAAGGAATCTGTAGAAAAGTAAACAAGACATGAAGTTGTTTTGTGGAGATGGAAGCTGTCACTAAAGACAATAAACATCTGGTGGTGTTGATTATACGTTAGGAGCCAGATGAATCATGTATGACTAAATCTAGTATAAGGCTAGTAGGACTGAAGATAAGTCCAGGGTTACATATTTGAAAGAGTTAGTACTTACACATCTTTAGTAGTCCCTGTGGCACCTAGAATGAAAAAAAAAAAGTCCATGTTTACAAGATAATGGCATAATCTTCTAAACCAACTGATAGTACAGTAAGCATTTTTCTGCCTTTCTGTCCTAAACAATGCAGAAATAGCAACGGGAGTTTTCTATTGTCAGAGAACAGGTTTCTCAAGATTGTCTAGCTTATCCTTAATGATTATCTATATTATCCCTTAAGTCTCTCACGCTTAGAACTGGGCCAGATTCTCAGTGGGTGAAAATGATGCTGCTGTGGAACAGTGCCCAGGTGCAATCACTCTGGCTGAGAGCAACATAAGATAAAATTAATCCTTCTGAATTTTATATGCTTCACTTTGCTCAGTCTTCTGTTAGTTTTGCCTACTACAAAGTCGCTGCAACTAACCAAGCAGTTACTCCTGAATGCTTGTTTATTTTGCCTTTTGATTCAGTTGTAGACTTGGCAAAATGCTGCTCCAGTCTTCCTGCCAGATCAACAAAGTTCTATAAAACAACTAGACAGAACTAATATAAACATTGGGACACAATCCATCCAAAGCCCCAGACATCTAAAAAGATCAACCACCCCTTAATTCGTCTTGCTGTTTAACAAAAAAGCAAAAAGACAAAAGCTACCACCTGGCTGCCTGATCTCAGTGATCAATTTTTTTTTTTTTTGGCAACTCAGATGCTTCATGCTGGGAGAGGAACGTTCACTCAAGTACAAACTCCTTCCTGTCCCTCCCAAGTTATTAATGCCATGTTGCTATTGCTGGTACATCATTCAGCTGAGTAACCAGCAAATTATCCCTTCTATTAATTACACAAGCTAGGGTAGACATTAGAAAACCTTTCACACCTCCTTTTCATCTTCCTCCCAGTATTTAGCTGGAAGAGGTTATCTGAGCTCACTCTGAAGAAACTACAGTTGTCAATCCAAAAGATTTTATGGGTTTGGAGGTAGGTTGGGTTTTTTTCAGCCATGCCACTTCATTTCTTAAAAAACTTTATTTTTGCTGCTGAAAAATATCCACAAATAGCAAATAACTTTCGTCTCACTCTGATATGTAAGAATATACCTTCTGCATCCTTATTTTAAATGCAGAGAGGAAGAAACAGTCCTGCAAGGCCTTCCAGCACTGTCTACCTGAATGGATGGCTTGCATAGCAGGAAACACCTCCCTTTACAGCTAACTTGAACATAATATCACTCCGAATTCCTGTGACTTGACTATCCCTCCTTTTCCCAGCAGCAACGCTGACTAGACTTGTATAAGACTGTACACATTTCTTTCGTTAGTATTGCTTCCAGAGTCAGCAAAATCTCAGTACAGCTACATATATCAGTAGAAACTCTTAATTAAGCTGGAGGGAGTACCTCTATGCACAATAAGCTCAGGTCCTCGCATTAAAACTTTATTCTACCACGCAGCTTTCTGAGACTTTTTGGTTTTATAGGCACATCTACATAGTACTATATATAAACCCTCCAAATTAATTGTGTCCAGGTGGAAGGCTGGCATTGCAGTGTTGCATGCAAGCTCGATCCCAGCCAATGTAGGGAGACGTTTTTTGCTACCAAGGTTAGTTCATCCAGAGTCAGCTCAGCTATGTACCTTCAGGGCACCACCCTGCACACCTAGACAACGCCTAGGCATCGGCAACACCTCGACAACATACATTTTTTAAAGCCTAGCTCCATTGCTGTAGCTAGTAGGATTTATTTTTTTTTCCCAGAAGAAACTATTCCCTTGCTGTGCCTGTTCTGCACCAGAACCACGACTTTCTCATTTTCTCAACCCAAGCTCACTGCAAACAAACTCAGTTTCTCCAGAAAGGTTCATGGTCCTTTGTGAGGCCTTTGCCAAGCCTTTTCTGAGTCTGAGCTGAGGTCTCAGCGCTTTGGATCCTCATTTGAAAAACCAATGCCTTCTTTGCAGGAAGTATACCAAAAGTGTTTAATATACAAACTGAAACCTCAGCCGAGTGAGAACTGTGTGCCTACAGCACCGCTACATTTCCCAGTGGAGATACTCATGTTCCAGTCAATCACCAGGCACATGTCAATGCCCTGCCCACATTCAGTGCCATACCTGTCTTCAATGCATTATGGTACACACCCATTTGCACTCTGGGGACAGGAGCTGTCTCTCAGACCCATCAACTTGGGCTTCGTGTAGAGCGATACAGCTATGAACCTGTGTCTGAGAATGGAGATGTGCCACCAGCACTCACCCCTTGCAGCACTTGTTTCCTTTGAATATTAGGGAGGGTACCACTGCTGAAAAATCACTGCAGCATTTTGAAATGCACCTCACACAAAAACATTGAGAATGAAGTATGATAAGAATAAATTCACTTTTTAAGAGATAATATGTACTATTTATAATAAATAAATACATATAATAAACAAACAAATACTTTGTTTTCTATTGTTTCTATAAGCACAATGAACCAGGTTATCCTCACTTCCATTGATGTGATTCCATTGATTTCAGTGCTGTTATTTCTCATTTTCACTAGCAAAAGTGACCAAGAGTTTGGTCCAAATTCACTTGAGTATCACTGAAGTACCTGAATATAGATCTGAAAGTATTTCCAGTTCACAAAGCAGTTTTCTCCCTGGAAGACTTCCAAGCTTGCAAATGAACATCACTTCAGTTAGGTGGCCCATAAGTATCTCTATGTAAAAGCTCATTAGGTTTTCTTCATTAAGGAGCCTGAACACTCCTTATACATAGATTTTATTTCACAAGGAATCCAACATCTCAGTTTGTACAGACATGTTTGTTTTTAAAGTCCAATCCATTCATCCTCACTCCTGTTACTTCACTAACCTATTTCTCTAACTCTTCCATGTTTAGTGAGTGACACATTACTTTATAGTTACTCAAGTTCCTCCTGCCAGAAGTTCAGCCAAAGAACCTTATTTACTACCAATTCGCAAACAGTGTATAGCTGTTCCACAGCTGCAAAGCTTAGTGCTCTTGTAGCCGTGATGTTTTAGATATATGACTTGAAAAAACCTCACATATTTGAAAGCTTGCCCATTTTCTCCCCAGTATATCAGCTTGGCCTAAAAAAAAGGCAGCACTTGACCCTACAAACCTTGTGTTGATAGGCCCATGTTGGTTTGGTTTTCCAAAACCTGCCTATCCTCAGTAACAGACTGAGGGGTAGCCAGGAAACTGCATCCACAAAAAGCAGGCAGTACTGGATTCTCCTGAATGACCTCTCTGCTCACACCATCTACTTAGTAGGACCATGGGTGCATTTTGGCATTTTAGAGCTGCAGGAGGAGAAGGAAGGGTACAGCCTGCAGAATAAACCAGGCCCATTCAGCCATACGTCACTCTGAGCCCAAGGGATTGCAGAAGAAAAACATTCTGTCTAGAGTAGTGGAGCTGTGACCCCTCAAAAAAACCCCACAGCATTTCAACAGTCACAAATGAAGGAGGACAAGAACGTATCCCAAAGCATCTTCCATTTGGTGAGAGGGGGTTTTGCACCTTCAAAACAACAGCAGCTTGTTACTGGCGACTCTGCAGGATTTCAGTAAATGCAGGACAAGTGCAAAAGATGGTTGAAAGAAATTGATAGCTACAGCTGATAGTCCTCTGTGCAGAGAAATGCATCATGAGTGAACACAGAAGACAAAAACTTCAGAAAAACATAAAAAGGACGAGAGGCAACCGCTTACATGAATAAAAACATGGATACCAAAAATTCCAGTATCTGACTCCAGAGCAGATTAGGAAACATTTTTCCATTAGTTTTTAATGAACAACTTCCTACAATATTTTCTTGCAAACACTTGAAATTGTTACAAAAAGCAAATAAAACCTCAAAATTACACATATATGCATGCAACAGTTAAAGATTACGAATGAGTTTTCTATTGTAAGCTCCTTTCTGATTTGCTCCAAAAGACAGCAATATGGAACCAAGTCCTAACATCAATGAATTTATTCTATTTATACCCCAGTGTAACAGAGGACAGAATTATATCAATTTACTTCAAATTGATTACTTCTTCAACTCTTCAGGTGGCAGTTCTGTACATAGTCTTGACCTGATCAAACATTAATTCTAAAAATTAGTTGGATTTTAAATAGAACCGCAGGATGGTTTCCTGGGCATTCCACCAAACTTGAAGTTAATAATCTGTTTAAATTTGGTGTGGAAGTTCTCCTTCAGCATAATTTGGCTGTCTTTGAAGCTCTCCACAGACTAACAGCTTCTCTGTATATTTAAATTAAAGCTAGACTGCCAGCCTCCACTGAATACCATAATTTAAGGTGCTGTCATTGCTACTACAATTGATACAGAAATGAGAAGGCAGTTAAAAATTGTTAGTGAAGCAACACTAGAATGAAGGGAAATGCCTTAACTCAGAAAAAAACGTAAATTAATGTTTAAGGGCATATTTTTAAAAGACAAAAAAATAAGAGCTATTTTTGAGCTTCTAAAACACCAAGAAATAACATGAAACAAGGATATGTAAAATGAGGTAACAAAACATCAGGAAAATAGCAACTTGTTAATATAACTTTCTATGGGTAATGGGAAATTTTAAAAATAAGTATAATCTATAGTTAACACATCAAATAGCTAGGTGATTTAAGAAGGATATGTATACATCAGTTTACTTGGATAACAGAAGTTGCCATTTCTCACTTGAGGTGCCTTTTGCCAGTGTCTGATGCTCTGGAAAGAAAATTTAAACTGTGAGTTATATTGGTGTTCTGGAGTACTGCACTACAGCCAGAAATGTTATTCTAGATCACGTCTATTAGTTTAGATCTCACAGACCATGGGGCTGATAGCTCCTCTGATATCATTCTAGCCATGCAACAGAAGATAATAGCATTAGCTGACCTATCACTACATATACGTCTGCTTAGGAAAAATCGAGTTAGGCTACAATAGAAATTTTACCAGAGCAAGAAAACAGGGAATAGCGTAACACATCTAATGTAGTCTGTGAAGTATGCTACAATATTATCCTTAGTCATACAACATGACAGAGAGTGTTACAGGTTAATTATATGTTATGTGCCTCTAGCTTTGACATTACTGACTGTAGAATAGTCATAACTTTAGCATTAAAGTTGTAGCCGTGCTGTGCAAGCCACAAAATTAATTTGTATTTACACGGTATTCACGTCTTTTGGGAAAATATTGAGTTACACTTTCCTTAAGAGCTCTAGAATTCCAATTAAAAATGGTACGTCTTCTCCTTCCCCTACGTAAAATAATTTTATTTTTATTGGACACATTTTGTAAGGAATGCTAGATGGAAAAAAAATAGTAGACATCTGACTTCTTTTATTACCAGTTGTTGGTTATTACAACACCATAGACTGCACAGAATTATTCCTAACTGACAGTGGTGAAAGTGAGAAGAGCACAGGACCTTTCAGAGCTGTATTTGCTTTGGAAAGGTCTATCAGGGCAACAGTAATAATTCCATTATATTAATTATGTGGTTTAAATGGCGTTGTTTTTCACCTGCACTAAGCCATTGGATATCTGTGGACTATTTCTAAAGAGTATGCAAAAGACTGCCACAAAACGCAAGTTCAAATGTATTATGAATAACAGTACAGGTAAGTTAAACTACCGAAGGGGCCGTACCTTCAGTAAAAATAATTTAAGAATCTACAAGCCAAAACCTGTTGAAAATAGCTGCCTTTAACTCAACAGTGGACACATTTATTTAAACAAACAAACTTTTAGTTCAACATAATTCACTAAATACTACCACTGTCAGAGTTAGTCTATTTGTCATTTACCCATTTGCATCCTGGTACAAGTTCCACAGGGTGGCCAGATCAACATTAATCAAGCTATCACAAAGGGACTAATAACCAACTCGAAATTTTCCTCTGAAAATCTCTGATACTTGCTCTGATGCTTTTAGTCCGGCAAACCGAAATGGGATGTGAACAAGCATCACCTCAGCAGTATGAAGCTACGTTGGCCATACACTGAAACAACTTCCAGTCACAGCAATGCAGGAATCAACTAAGCGGAGAGAATTAATGTGTGCAAACAGGAGAGCTCTAATAAGAGTGCTGGAAGTTGAAGCAAATTCATACAGTGCGTTCTTTATAGATGAGAGAGGCCTCTGATAGATACACATGATACTTAAAACCTAATTTATAATCATTTAATGGAAATCAAGTAAGCAATAATGGCAGAAAAGCCATTTAGTGGGTAAACCAGCAGCACACCACACAAACATACACACATACATACAACTTGGAGAAGGCATCATCAATCACACTTTGATGCTCAAAGGCATCAAATTCACACATCATTCACATCATCATTCAAAGATACGCCCAGGTCTTCAAATTGGGACTAGCACCACCCGAGGCACCACTGAAGCCCTGGATAAAGTAAGTCAAAACAGTAAGAGATGGAGACCCAGTAATTCTAACTGGTCCAGCCACCACTTTGCTGGGTATTTTCATGAGGTTACAAAGCTAACAAGTGCATCTGAAAGACAACACTGGTGCTGAAACAGGTGGCAATGTTTGCCAAGTGCAGTTAGGGTGAAAAACGACTGAGAAATGCTCATATTTATAATTACATGGTGAAGGTCCACTTATCAATTTCCATATACTTTCCTTTTTGCGGGGGCTGGGAGGAGGACGGGCACAACAGCATCATCTTCCCAGATCTTATCTCTTTTGAAAGTAAGAATGAACAAATAAGGGAGGCAGCTGGACGCACCAGCCAGCCGCACCCATTAACATGCAAGAAACCTCAGTCTTGGAATATCCTCCAACTTCTCCGGCAAGCAGAGAAGAAGTGGCACAATTTCATTTCAGAAGTGGCATTCGTGGCCTGACAGGGAAGCGGAGAGGATGGAGCTTACAGCCCCGGCGGGATCCTTACGGCCAGCTCCTGGCCTGGGCTCGCCGTGCCCAGGACGGCCACTGCTGGAGGAGGGGACCCTACCGACAGCCCGGCCGCCCGAAAGCCCCCGGTGCCCCCCGGCCGGCCACATCACCTTCCCTCCCGTGGGCAAGAGGAGAGGGTGATCAGCCTCGGGAAGGGAAGATGCTCCTGCAGGAGCGCGGGCAGCGATTCCCGCCGCTCGGACGGGCACCCCCAGAGCGGGGGGGATGCAGCCCTGCCGGGGGTGGGTGTGCGCCCACCGTCGCCCCCGCCCCGCCGCCCCCCGGCAGGGCTGCCCGCGGGGATGCCCATAGCACCGCTCACCCGGCCCGGCCCGCCGCGCGCCGCCGCCGCCGCCCTACCTCGCCCGCCCGCGCCGCTGGCCGTGGAGTTGCCGCAGCCCATGGGCGCTGCCCTGCCCGGCACTGAGCCCGGCCCTGCGGAGCGGAGCGAAGCGGCGAGGGGAGGCAGCCGGCGGCGGGCGGAGCCGGGTGGGAGATAAAGCCGCGGGGACCCTTCCTCCTCCACCTCTTCCTCCTCCTCCTCCTCCTCTCCCCACCCATCGCCCGGGAAACCGCCGGCCCCGAGCGCCGCCGCCCGGCACCGGCCCCGGCCCCGGCCCCTCACGGCACCCCCGTCCGTCCCCGAGGAAAGCCACCCCCCGCCTTCCCGGGCTTTTCCCCTGTCCCCCCGGGCTGGAGCTGGGAAGCCGCGATGAGGTTCAGCACAGGCATGAGCCCGCAGGACCCCTGAGGACCCCCCACGCCGGCATAGCTCGGAGCTTCCCCGGGCAGTGAAGATGCCCCTTGCTCCAAGCGTTTCACGGCAGCTTTGGGACACCCTCATTCACCGCGGGGAGACCGGTGTAACCGCAGGTGCAGGCTGCGAACCCCTACATCTGCGGTCAATAACATCCAGTTCGCTATTTTAAGTAAATATTTATTGGTTGCTTTCAGTATTTCTATTCTTATACAAACGTTATGACAAAACTGAAGACCCCCTGAGTTGGTAAGAGCTACAGATTTGCTTTTCCCAATTAATATCAACAGCACAGAGATATATGCAAGATGAGTTTACGAAGTCTGCAAGCAATCTTTTTTTTTATTCAACATTTGTATCATTCCCCAAAAAGAATTTGACATTCGGCTTATTTTCTGTTAACCCCAACCTTTCATCCACACAGAGAATTAAAATATTTCCAAACCTTGTTGGCTTACTCTTGCTCAGTCCTCTCAAATGACAAGGGAGCCGAATCCCAATGGATACAACTGGATACAACCACAAATACTCTAGCTAGATAAATTTTACCGCTACAACAAATCTGTTTAAGGGCTCAGAAAGACCTTTTAGGAGTGTCATATAAACACCAGTATGAGCATTGCATATGCACATGACTGATAACTGTCTTTACTACAAAAAGACCAGATATAAAAAGCTGCTTCCTGATCTTTCGGTCTATTCAGAGAGGGGAAAGACATCACAGTTCTCTTACAGACTTCCCAAAAGGCACATATTAAAACAAGCAGCTCCATAAGCAGCAGAGTCAATGATGTCCAGTCTCCTATGGATTTACGCCCTGGGGAGGCACACCTGCACGGGCTCGCTGATGTCTAACCAGCAATGAGCACACCTTGGAGCAGGGTGGACATTTGTAGGACCTGCCTACTCTGGCTGGACATTTGTAGAAAGTCAATATTTTTAGGGTCTTCGCCTGTACCTTCCTCACAAATTGCCTGAACCTGAACAATCAGTTCAAAATTCAACAAGGCAGGGCTAGCGGGCACATATGCATGCCCACACGCCTCCTTCACCACCACCAGCTCCCAAGCACACAGGCAGCACGACTGCATGCATTTTGCTTCAGGAAAAAAATCTCACAAAGGTTCACAGCCGCATCTTTTTGATGGCAAACTTCCTGAAAACCACATAGAGAAAAATAAATCTTCAGGCTGAGCTTGCTAGTGCCAAGCATCAGCCCAAAGTGAATTTTTTAACAGCAGAGTTTAAGAAGGAAGAAAGGGTGCTAGGAAAGCAAGGCTGAAAGACGTGCTGCTTAAGATTGCATATGGTTTTCTAATACAAAAACAAAAAATCCCAGCAACCCACACTGACCATAGACTTGCCACTCTGTGGAATGATCTATGAACATGGTTTTAATATATAATTTACCTGGGAGGAAGCAGTTGTGGTGAGCACAGAATCCAAGCCATCTCCTTACATATTAGAAGAGGTGGCTGTGAGGCAAAAATCCCTGGAGATGCGTTCACACCGAGCCATTGCCCTCGCCACAAGGAGAAGATACGCGACTGGTTCAGAAACCTGCAACAGTACTAAGGATACCAGAAGGATGCTGTCACTCCCTTCTAAGCGCTCCCACTCCTCACAGAATCACAGAATCACAGAATCACAGAATGTTAGGCATTGGAAGGGACCTCGAAAGATCATCTAGTCCAATCCCCCTGCCGGGGCAGGATTGCCTAGACCATATCACACAGGAACGCGTCCAGGCGGGTTTTGAATGTCTCCAGAGAAGGAGACTCCACAACCTCTCTGGGCAGCCCGTTCCAGTGTTCGGTCACCCTCACCATAAAGAAGTTTTTCCTCATATTTAAGTGGAACCTCCTGTGTTCCAGTTTGCACCCATTGCCCCTTGTCCTGTCAAGGGATGTCACTGAGAAGAGCCTGGCTCCATCCTCATGACACTTGCCCTTTACATATTTATAAACATTAATGAGGTCACCCCTCAGTCTCCTCTTCTCTAAGCTAAAGAGACCCAGCTCCCTCAGCCTCTCCTCATAAGGGAGATGTTCCACTCCCTTAATCTCTTCTAAGTTTGGTGTATCGTACACAAGCTGAGCGCCCTGTGTGCACAAACTAAGGGCTGCATTGAGTTCAACAAGGCAAGAAACTTCCAGCAAACCCATCCAAAGCTGGAGCTAGTAGGGGTTCCAGGGGACTTAGGACAAAGGGAATGTGATATACTGTCTATATACTGTCAGCCCCTCCTGAACCTTTTAAAAGAAGGGCCCTGAGGCAAACTTTATCTGTTGGCAGCTGTATTGTAGGTGCCTCCTATTTCAAATAAGAAGACATGCTTTAGTTTCAATTTTACCTGTGTTCTACACAAACTGAGTATTTCACTTTATTACTGAAAATAACTGGTAGCAAAATACAGTTGCATAAGTTAAGTTAATTAAATGAATGCTTTACATTACAGAAATGGAGTCCTCAGAGCAGTACGTTCCCTGCCTTAAAGAACTTTTGGTGTCTGCTCTCACGCACTTGGTATACTCCATCTCCTCTGAGAAAGATTGGGAGATGTATGGACGTGAGCTTCTGTAAGTATTTCAGGAGGTGTAGTGAGAAAGGACTTTGTTATTCTTTCCCTAAATCAACCTAAAATTTACCCAGCTGGGAAAACAGGTTAGTTAATGGGATTATCCAAATCTGAAATTCCAGTGATTTTCTCTTTTTGGACATTTTTGCTAGTCTGAGTGTTTGAAAGCCAAACAATCTACTTCTGTCTGTCAAGCTGGTATGCAGGTCCATGGGGAAGGACTTTTACTTCTGGGTATTAGGAAGCAGCCCATATTTGTACAAGAATGTATACTTTTCCGAATTCTTTTTTATCTAAGCATCCACATAGAAACCTTATTCACCCATGATTTTTTTCTGACAAAATACTTGCTTCCAAAGGCTTGTATCTCAGCTCATGCAAGTATAGGAAAAAAAAAAGATAGTGCTAATTACCATCTTCTGGGTATTTTATTTTGAAGAATGTCTTTTAGATATGGATGTTCTCAAAAACACAAGTGTCCCAAAGAAAATCTAACTTTTTAATCAGCAGTTAGCATCCAGAGATTAAATTTTTTCAAATTTGCAACACAATTCAATTTAGACCAAACTTTCCCACTTTAAGAGTTGCACTACAAATCAGTTGTCAGAGTTAAACAACACAACCACTTTGTTCATGGTGCATTCTCAATTCCAGTGTTTTCAAGTTCAAATTTCAGTGTTTTCAGGCTACTGTGTATTATGTTTCTTCCTGGACAGTTTTACAGTCTTACTACAGCACTGTTGTTTTATAGCTAGCAACCCAAGCTAGTCATTTCCACTGACTTGTTCAAATATTATGGTGCTGCACAGATGGTGGTTGTGATCCCTTATCCACCAAAGGTCAACCAGTTACTCCCCAATTTTCCAGTAAACCTGCAAGGATGATTCTGCTTGAAAAATTCGTTAGTCCAAGCCCCAGTCTACCATGGACAAACACACTCTTGGGTCAACTCACGGTTGTTTGCTTTTACATGTCAGTAAACAAAGCCCAATGCATCAAGATATTCAACTATTTTCATCGATACAAAGAGGGGGAAAAAAAACCAACCCAGATCAAGAACTTATTAGAAAAAGCTACCATGATTCCACAACCGTTGAAGGTGCCCACTAAGTGGCAGTGGGAAATGCTTCATAATTTTATATACAGAGATGACCTCTGCATTGCTGTGAACATTTTCAGAAAACCCATTGCATTCTTAACAAAAAGTGTTAACAAATTTGATTTGGGGAACAGAAGCCAAACAACAATTATAACAAAACCTGTAGGCCGACAAAAAGAAAAAAACTTACAACGCCCATGTTTCTATAGTATTTCTCAGTAATGCTTACACTGTGATAGCACTTAACGGTCACATCAGCCTGACCTCACCTGTGCAAGGTACCATCTGGACATATAATGAATTTCCATCTTTAATGGGCAGTGAGAAAGACAAGAAATAGCTGATGGGTGAGATAACAGAGAAGACAAAGTAGGAAGCAGTGGGATAGGATTACTATTTAAAAAAAGGTTGTGCCTAACAAGAACATAAAAAAAGCTGTATCAGAGCAAAGATCCACGTTGCTCAGGATCCTGTCTCTGATAGCAGCTGAAAGAACAGAGAAAACTCATATGATGTCTCTCCCCCAAACTCTCCCATCTTCCAGCATTTGCAGTTAAGTGTCTTCCTGAGACATGTGGTTGCTATATATTTAGCAACCCTTAACACATTTCTCTTCTACGACCTGTCCTGCCCACCCTTGAAACCACATAAACCCTCATCACCCAAAGCATCCTGTGTTCCACTTCTCAGCCACACATGAAGAACCTCCTTTTGTTTGCTTTGAGCCTGGCTCCTGCCCACTTTAGCTGTTAACAGTTTGTTCCTTGTATCAGGATAAACATTGAAGAATCAATCTCCCGCTCCATGCCATTCATGATTTTTGTTCTTCATGGTAGAATAATCAGCAGAGAATCGATATGCCATATCCCCTATACTAATCTTTAGTTAGCAGCAGCGATGGTAAGCTGTCATTTCCTGGCAGCTGTATCAATAGGTAGTTAAAATACTTCAAAAAGAGATTTTCTGTGAAAGGATTTAAAAACCCCATTCTACAAACTAAATTGTGCTAGTAATACCAAGCTTACACAAGAAGCATTGCAGGGACCCCGCACAGAGGGAGCAGCCAAATTGCTTTGCCCATCATAGACTTGCTATAATCCACGCAGTGTGTCCCTCTTTGCGCTCCTTGTTAGCAATGAGAAAATATGGATAAAGAGCTTTCTATACCATCCCCCTCTCTTCCTTCTTCTGGCTGCTTGGGAGCCCCACACTTGCTGTTGGAGCTTCTCGGCACCAACCCCACACTCCTCTGAGCCCTGAGCTGTTCTCGCCTCACCTTGAGCCCACTGCTGAAGTGACCAGCCCAAAGATGGACCAGCTACTAGCTAGCCTTAAATCATCCATGCAACACTATTTATCATGGCAACACAGTGAAGAACAGAATCAAACTGCAAGAATTTAAGAGGAAAAGCAATTTCCTTTTCCTTGCAGAGACAGCGGAAAAATTGACTTGAGTGTTTCTTTTAAAGCAAAATGATGACTCTCTTTAAAAAACAAAACCCAGTAGAACGTGTTGGTTTATAATGGTCCATGGAAGCCAACTTAAAAAATTATCATTTAAACTCCTCAGTTTAAAGAAAAAAATAGGTTTTGCCAAGACCAAGGGTTTTTTTCTTCCTAAGGCAAGAAGATTTTCATTCACCTATCTGTTCCTGCTCTCATAGAAGTCACAAATAAAATTGTCTTTATTGGGCCAAATCAGACATGGATTGGGACAAAATCAATTACATCCATGAAACTGCAGCATCCCCTGCAACACCTGGCAAGAAATGAACAAGGAACCCACTGGTCAGCCAGGGAGAAACACCAAGCGTATCACTGAGTAGAGGGCAAATAAGTGCCAAAGAAACGTGAAGATTCTGTTAGTGGATATACCAGCTTTACAAAAAATCCCCCCCCAAATCTCTGACAGAATAAATAGTAATTAATTTTGCAATAATCTTTCTGAATGTGATTATTGTGCATAGTCATTAAATCCCCTTTGTTTTTAAAAGCTAGCAGTCCAGGGCATATGATTCTTAGCTGATTCACAAGGTAGAAATAGAGTTCAGGAGTAAAACTTTCAAAGGTAAATTCATGGGGAAGAAATAAGTCATAATTCAGTGCTACCATGTTCACATCAGTGTCACATCTGTTCCTAAAAATGCCTAGATTTTAGCACACAGCCCTGCACAGAGTTTTTGAAGCATTTGCTCCTGAGCTCAGCTGTTCAGTTTTGGGCCGTGTAACCAAGCATTCTCTGAGCACACAGGATCCCTGTCTGAGTGAGGATTACTATATCAATCTCCAAGCTGATTCAGAAGGTATATTTTATCAGTGTCCTTAAACAGCTGCATTCATATCAGTGGCAGTGAAATACAGTTTCAACGTCTGCAGCATGTTCAGGCCTAGGAGAGTGAATTACCAGCTTTCAAGAAATGGTTACCTTTGAGACTTCAGAGTCCTCCCTGGGAAAGGCAGAGGAAAACAAGAAAACCTTCCTGGAGATCTTTACCCAAATGCAAATTCAGACCTTACACGTCTTATTTCTTCAGAATCAGTTAGGTAACTACCTCGCCTTTTCCCTTTCCAGATACAAATAGAGGATCCCAGCGACTTTTAGTTAACAAAATTCTAAATTCGTGGGCACATTTTCCTTAATTCCCCTCCCTTCCATTTGAAAAAGATGCTTGGCTTAGTATTGGTGAATTTGCTGCTACAATCCAAGGTAGGTGCCCTCGAAAATAACAAATGGCCAAATGCTTACATTGTATATTCAGAAACAGTTTGGAATCGTTTCTGTGCCCAAAAGGTTGATATATATGCTGTATTAGATCCTTCTGTTAGAGGTCTTATAAAAATATAGAAGATACATAACAGTGCTTTCTACCCCTGAGGTCACTCAACCTTCATTTTACTATTGCTGATAACAGTCTCCCAAAGCTCTATTCTGGAGCAGAAAAGCACCTTACTGTCTTTTAATATGCAATGCAAACAGAGTAATCTCTTTCCCCTGACTCTCACTACATAAATTAATTTGGAAGACGCAGCTAAATCAGCTTTTACAAACAAAGAAGGGATCACAAAAATGAAAAGATAAAAAAAATGGCAAAATGTTAGAGAAAGGACCTTTACACTGAGATGTCATTGAGATGCCAGCGCAGCAGTGCATCCCTTCGAAACAAAGCATGGGCTTCACCTCAGGCATATGCTTAATCCCACCGATGTGTACTTAACACACACTTGCACTGTTTGATAAGCCTAAACTAGTACTCAAGTAGTGTAAGACAACCTGATCTAGATCCCTGGGAGAAAACTCTCCTTGCCTCAAAACTGTGTACGAGAAAAGGCACGTGTCTCAGGAGATGGTCCTCTGCACAATATACTCATCTGTCTTATGGAGTGCCACGCTTTTATTTCAGGAGAGGCCCTTCTGCACACAAGGCTCTTATTTGCTCAGTATCGTGGGAAGATGGTATCCCTGCTTTATTTTCTTTTCATTTCCATACACTTTTTCAGATGTAAATTCTTCCTCTATTGTTGATTTAGATTTTCATCACAGTTTTCCACACATAGTAATTGCTTTTGCCTTATATTGGTAATGAAGCCAAAGAGTACAGTCACTGCCTCATTTTTGTATGCAGAGTACATGCAGATTGTAGAAACAGGAGATACATCCTCATGACAAAAAATGTCCTTATCAAATCTGCATATTTATCCACCTCTGACTATTTAACACCTTATCTTTTGGAAACTTAGGTAGGCTACATATAATTCACTCTGGATGGGACTTTCATAACTTGCATGTGCCATTTCATTGAAAAAATGGAATTCTGCTTCAGCAAACACCAGCCAGGTTAAAAAAGAGAACAACTCCATGTTCATCAAAACAGCACCTCTTTATCTAAATATACATTTAATACGAGATGATGCTAATAATTTTAATTGAAACTTCTGTCATACTAGGCATACGGTAAACAGAAGTTGTTCAGACAATTAGCAACGTGGAAGCCGTGTGTGTTAGGTTATTCAAAAAAGACACCCACGTATGCCAATTATATTATTTTGCATTGACAAAGAGCACAAGTATGTTTTTAACACTGAATTTTTATCAGAATGTGACTTTTGACAGATAAAACACTAGTAATTTTTAAGCACTTAGAGAAGGCTTTTGTATACATCATTTGAAATATTTGTAGGAGCAGAATATTTGTACACACAGAATAAAACAAACTGTAAGCAATCAGTATGTGTAGTTACATTACGTTCTCATAGGAGAGATCCTTTTAGTACCTATATGAAGGTTACAATCTCCTCTCACTTATATTAATAAAGATGAAGCAATTCACCTTTGTTCTAACATGGAAGTCAGCTTCTGGATCCACAAGTAGAGGCAAAGGGTAGAGAGAAACACAGAAATGGACCAAGTTTGGGAATCTCTGAATTGAACACTTTATCTAGTTTCATTTAATCCAGGTTTAACAACATAATGCACCAAAACCCAAGAGCAGCTTTTCCTCAATATATCCATGGCACTACTCCCAAAACACTAGTATTTTGTTTACTAGCATTTGCATCTGTAAATGCATCCAAAAATCATGACTTGGGGCTCTTAAAATGCATGGGATTGTGTAAAAATCATGAACTTAGCTTAAAATAATTGCTGTGGTGATTTACTACTTTGATTTCTGATTAGTCAGCATTTAGGATTTGAGGACTTGCATTTGCTCTTTCCTCCACAATAATAAGGACTAGCCCTTTTCCAGCAAAACCAAAATTTCTCTCATCTCATAACAAGAAGCACAAGTCACTCGAGGAAGTGCTGACGGGGAGATGACAGCCTCGGTAGCCCCTCACAGCAAACCTGCCCCAGAAGGCTGTGACAGGGTGAAACCACACATGCCAGCAGCACCGATCCAAATGTACAATGGTGTAAATGAGAAGAGCTCTGGACTCAAACCTAACGATAACCAGAGCGCTTCTTTGAAATGAAGCTGCTCTGCCTCGATGTAGTTATCAACGTACCGAACATTGTTCCTTTTGGCAATGCTGCGACACAGTGTAAATCAGATGTCACAAGACCTCCGAAGGACTGTATGCACAAGCAGTCTGTTCGGGCAAGGGCTGAAAAATTCTGCAGATTTTTCTTTTGTTATGGATTTCTTTCGAAGCAATTAAGTTAGCTTAAATGCTGACGAGAACATTTTCCATCGCATTATTATTCATGTTCTCCCAGTCGCAGATATACATTACTATTCTGCTTAGGGCTTTTTTCTTCTTGCTATTTCACACAGGTTTGATCTGAAAGGGTGAAAAACTAATTAGGAACCTCTGGTCCCTTCTAAGAAAAACCCATGTATATTATTAGAACATATTGGCTCTGACCGCTGTACATGTTGTCTGCACGCTTCATGATTTTCACAAAGACAGATGCTTGCTGACCTAGGATCTTGTCAGCACTTAGTTTACAGAGTATTTAAAGATAATGACTGTATGTGACCCTTGAACTAAATGTTCTGTTTTTCAAAAAGTGAAAGAAAAACAAAGATAAGCAATGTGTTACCATAAATGAATTTGAAAGAACTGGAAAACTATTTACTGAGCCAGCCAACATTTATATGCTTGATTAATCTCTAGGAATTTGACAGGCTAAACACAAGTTTACATGTTTGCACGACTGGAGCCAGACAGTCAAATGCACAGGTATCATACGGCATCGTTACAGATGTTACAAAACATCTGCTGCTAACAGTGGCAGTCTGGACCTGCTGCCAGCCTTCCTAGGGGCCATGTCCTGCAGCCTTCCTAGGGGCTCTGCTCCTATCCATGTTGTAAGACCAGCACATCTCTGACAAGACACTCTTAAGAGCTACAACACTCGGAAAGGCATTAACAATACGTGGCTTGCGACCTCTACTATAATCATTCAAATCTCTGCTTGTCCTCCTGACTGGCCCCCACAAAAGCAAGTCACCAGCGTGCCAGGCTGACAATCCTGCCACCAGCAGCAATGCTGGATGGAGCGTCTCAGTGCACACACTTCACAGTCCTGGCTTTCTGGCAAGCCCTGCATTTACAATAGCAGGTCCAGTCATATGACAGGAAAGGGTTTCCAGTATTTCACAGAATCACAGAATCAACCAGGTTGGAAGAGACCTCAGGGATCATCGAGTCCAACCGCTGCCCTGACACCACCCTGTCAACTAGACCATGGCACTAAGTGCCATGTCCAGTCTTTTCTTAAACACATCCAGAGATGGTGACTCCACCACCTCCCTGGGCAGCCCATTCCAATGTCTAATAACCCTTTCTGAAAAGAAATTCTTCCTAATGTCCAACCTGAACCTCCCCTGGCGAAGCTTGAGGCTGTGTCCTCTTGTCCTATCGCTAGTTGCCTGGGAGAAGAGGCCGACTGCCACTTCACTACAACCTCCCTTCAGGTAGTTGTAGACTGCAATAAGGTCACCTCGGAGCCTCCTCTTCTCCAGGCTAAACAACCCCAGCTCCCTCAGCCGTTCCTCGTAGGACAGACCCTCCAGACCCTTCACCAGCTTGGTCGCCCTCCTCTGGACTCGCTCCAACACCTCAACATCCTTCTTGAAGTGCGGGGCCCAGAACTGGACACAATATTCAAGGTGCGGCCTCACCAGTGCCGAGTACAGAGGGACGATCACTTCCCTAGACCGGCTGGCTACACTATTCCTAATAGAGGCCAGGATGCCATTGGCCTTCTTGGCCACCTGGGCACACTGCTGGCTCATGTTTAGCCGGCTGTCGATCAGCACCCCCAGGTCTCTTTCCGCCAGGCCGTTTTCTAACCACTCTTCCCCCACCCTGTAGCGCTGCATGGGGTTGTTGTGGCCAAAGTGTAAGACCCGGCACTTGTTCTTGTTGAACCTCATGCTGTTGGTCTCGGTCCATCTATCTAACCTATCCAGATCCCTCTGTAGGGCCTTCCTACCCTCCAGCAGATCGACACTCCCACCCAGCTTGGTGTCATCTGCAAATTTACTGAGGGTGCACTCAATCCTTACGTCTAGATCATCTGTAAAGATATTGAACAGCACCGGCCCCAGAACTGAGCCCTGGGGAACACCGCTAGTGACCGGCCACCAGTTGGACTTTGCCCCATTCACCACCACTCTCTGGGCTCGGACATCCAGACAGTTTTTAACCCACCGAAGAGTCCACCCATCCAAGCCCCGGGCAGCCAGTTTGTCCAGGAGGATGCTCTGGGAGACAGTGTCGAATGCCTTACTGAAGTCTAGATAGACTACATCCACAGCCCTGCCCTCATCTACTAAGCAGGTCACTTGGTCATAGAAGGAGACCAGGTTGGTCAAGCAGGACCTGCCTTTCATGAATCCATGTTGGCTGGCCCCAATGCCTGATTGTCCTGCATGTGCCGTGTAATGGCACTCAGGATGATCTGTTCCATCACCTTGGCTGGCACCGAGGTCAGGCTGACAGGCCTATAGTTCCCTGGATCGTCCTTCCGACCCTTCTTGTAGATGGGCATTACATTTGCTAATTTCCAGTCAGCTGGAACTTCTCCAGTTAACCAGGACAGCCGGTAGATAATAGAGAGTGGTTTGGCAAGTTCATTTGCCAGTTCCTTCATTACTCTGGGGTGAATCCCATCCGGGCCCATAGCCTTGTGTGTGTCCAACTGGCACAGCAGGTCACTAACTGTCTCCTCCTGGTATTTGGCTTTCTCCAGACAGGAGAAGAACCTCTAAGTGGCCATCACAGGAAGAAAAATTGGAAACCTCTGATCTCATGAAGCTGGAAGCATGTGAGTACTGTGGAGGAACACAGAGCTCAGTGAGATGGTTCCTGCTGAGCTAGATGAGGTGTGACCAAACCTCCTGCCTGGGCAGCCATGCAGCAGCTTACCTTCCTGGTATGCCAGCCCTTGCTTGTGTATGTGTGTTCCCGACGTTGCCTTGGTAGCCTGCCCGGAGGAGTCACTCCCCTTCAGGAAACAAACAGATTGTGATATCAGTGCCCATTTGCGCACTGCCCTGAGTTTCCTTACGGATTTCTGCCTCATCCGCTGGCTTTTCTGCTGTTTCTCTAAAAACACAAAACGACACCCTGTTACACCACCACATCCTGTTCTGCCTTTGCCTTGGGCAGTGCAGGCAGTCTCCACCCAAGGGGGGAGCAACCAGGAGAGTTGTTTGGGGCCTCTGTAATCTGCAGTAGCCTCAAGTTATGGGTCAGGACACCCTTTGTACACAGAACAAAACAAGCCCAAACAGCAAGCAGGATATAATAATGCTAGCAGACTTTTGTGGACTTCTAATAGGCCTTAGGATATGTTCTACTATATGTAAGTGTTATGACTTTATCTTTCAGCTTTTTTAGCCCAAGAAGCCATAGAAAGATGCCAAGGGAATGTGAATCAAAGGGAGTGATCAAAGTTAAGACAACATGAACTTTTCAATTCTGTTGTTCAGAAGCAAACACAAGAGTGCAGGGCCTGGTTGGTTCAGGTGATCTCACTAAATTGACAATCCTACCTGCAGATCCAACCTGCATTTGCAACATGGTAGTCTCACCTTTGGTAACCTTTATACCTAACAGGTTACTTATTAGCATTTTGTAAAACAATTATATGCCAGGCATTAGGTGTCTTTTATTTTAATCTATAGAATCATACCACATGTGCATCTCTTTGATGAAGCACTTGCATTATTCTTTCTGTTACTTATTGTATTTCACAGTAAGATTTTCCACTGTACCTCAGATACCTCCAAACTTCACTGGACCATCACCTGAAACAGAGGAAGTATCTGCTAGGCTAGTTTAGAGAGCAACATACGTTATAAGAAGCACAGCTAAAAGGAGAAAAGAGCCTGTATCTTAGCATTTGCCCAAGCACTGCAAAAACTGTAGGCAAAAGGTAATAATATTAGCTTAATTATTTCAATACGTCTCCCCACCAGTGAGCCACCCATTCTCTGCTCGCTCCTGTTCCTCGCAAAGCAAATGCAAACTGTTAAATCAGATGGCCTTCACCAGGCAGGCTCCCAAACAAAGCGTCGTGCCAACAGGACTGGAGACCACGCACGGCAGGGCAGAGGCAGGTGAGGGGAAGTGGTGGCAATACTTCTAGCCGGTGTTGCCATCAGAGACTCCAGCTTTTGAAACCATATTCTTATTCTGGATCTAGATGGAGGCTGCTGTACTTGGTCACATGAGGGAACTTAATTGTCCTTAAATTACATGAAATTAAAGATTGTAGTTACACCCTTCACCTTCAAAGAGATTTTAATTCGATCCATCCCACTAGCAAGTGTATCTCTACATATCCATTCTGGCATATTACTAATGTGTTTAATGGAAATAAACAAAGCCATGTGTTTTACATTAAAACAAAGAGCATGAGATCTTGGTTACATGGCAATTAATAATTTCAATGGAATTTTATTTCAGCCTGGTATTATCTTGTGGGTCATACATAAAATCACAAGATACTCCATTTCTATGTGTCCAAGAGCCCTCCTGTATATTAGATGCCCTATTATTAATTTAACCAGTAATTTATTCAGATACTGTTAAAAAATTGTTTTGGGATGCTTCTGGTAGCGAGAGTAGTGAGATTCTTTTTCAAATCTTTCACCTGTAAGAATTAATTTGAAGTGATTTATTGCTGCTATCATTTAATATGCGCTCTATATTATGCAGGACAGCTGCACAACTTAGGGTAAATTATTACACCTCAAAAGTCATTCGTAGTTCAAAGATTTCTTTGTCACTGAGTACAAAGAAGAATATTAGACGCTGTGTTAAATGCATAAATAGACTCAGCTGACTCAGCAAACATGTGACTAGCACACTACTGCTCAGAAATTTCTTGTAAAGTATAAGGTATGAAGCCAAAAAGGAAGTATAATGCAATATGTTCTTCAAAGTTATAATGGAACATATGAGAAAGAAAGAAAACTCAATGCAATATGACTTACTCTGTAACTAGTCTAACCAGAAAAAAATAATTATAGTCAGCTCTCCATTAATACTGGGTGGATTATCAAATTTGGAAATAAATTATGCTAAGGATGCACAACAGCTGCCTTGTTTCCAAACAGGCCAATTAAAGCTGGCAGGGCTTATTAACTCACGCATGGCACCATTCAGGTTCAGCACTTCTGCTTCCAGCCCTGAGCTGGCGCTGGGCAGTCAGGGGAAAAAGCACTGGGGCAAACCTGGAAGCATGGCACTGACACCCTCCAGTCCTGCAGAAGGCACAGTCCCCAGCTGCCATTTCACACTATGGTCCCTTCTGTCACATGAGCAAAGGCAGTCTGGGGAGGACCACACTTGACTGGCTGGGTACCAAGGGATATTCCTGATCAGCCTCAAATGGAACAAGACTGTCACACGCAAAACCCCAAATTCAAGTTTGAAGATGAACTAATTTCTGTGAAACTGCAGTAGATTTTACATCACTGTGCCAAGACATTTATATAGCAGACAAATCTTGAGCTCACAGATCAATCCAAACTTTCTTATTCCCTTTAAAATTGTTCATTCTCTCAACTATGAGATTTTTGGGCTACATTCAGGCTTTTGCTGGAAGGAAGCACTATCTTTTCTTAGAAACAGTACAATTAGTTCATGTAATGAATTACTTCATAGTCAATGCTCAATTATTTATTGATTTTATTTGATACTATTAATTCTTATTAGTTTTATAAGCTGTATGTATCAATTTAATTTTGCCCATTAAGGTTTTTACCTTAATTTTTCACATTCCCAGAGGCATTTATCTTGAGATAATCAAGTCAGCTGTGGGTTACAGAATATACACATAAGAATTAATTGGACTGCTTACTGCAAGTGTTCTCCAGCTCAGTTCATACTGTCATGACAGGTTTTTTGAACATTGAGGTGATTGATTCTAGGTATTGTGTCTGCTGTTTCCCTGTTCTCTTTCCATACGTACAATGTTCCCATTAAATTTGACTTTGAAGAATAGCTACGAGAGTGCTTTTTCACTAGCAAGACTTTTCGTAGTAACTGAGTATTGCATTCAATACCTGGATTTAGAAGACGGGGCTGAAGTGTTAGTCCGCTGCTAGCACTGCCCAGGGCAGTGAGCAGCTCCTGGACCACACGACAAGATAAATGCTGCTTCTCTTCCAGACAGGGATAAAATACTGTACAATGTAAAGCTACTGAAACAGCTCTGAAGAAGCTACCTTGGGTACCAGAGTGCCCCAGAAGCATGCTACCTGGAGGTGAGCTGGCCAGGCTGCTTCCAACACACTGCCTAGGCCTGGCAGCCCAGCCCTGCAGCACTGGGGCCGTGCACGGAAACCCGTGAAACACAGAGACAGCGTCTTCTCGCGTCAAAGGCTTAGACACCCCCTACCCAAAGGTCTGCCTGTACACAAACGTACCTGATTTTTTTATAATATCATTACTGTTGTATAAATAAATTGTTTAAATGTTTGGTGGTAGTACTATGGGTTATTTTAGTTATTTTAGAAATATTATTTGGAGTTATCAAGACTGAAGAATAATTCTTGAGACGTAATACAACTAGGTGACTGGAAAATTAATTTCAATTATCAGTAATCCAAGGAAAAAGTAATTTCAATTATTAATATGCAAGATTTTTTTTAAAATTCAAAAACACTTGGGCTATATTGGGACAGTTTAATAAAAATGTTTTCATCACTATAAATAAGCAATCCACCAAGTTTATAGCTGTGTAAGGAATTATGCAAAAAAGAATGACAGGTAGTAAAAGCATCACCCTTCAGTAGTTATTGCAGTGCTTTTTATTTAAATAAAACTAGTAGAACCTGTTCTGCAAATAGCTATCCTCAATTTTGGAATGACAACAGGCTTCCACACTTGAACCTTAGACTGAACAAAGCCATCAAGAGGAACAAGATAAGAACTTAAAGGTTATAGTTCTTGGGAGGGAAGACAATGTGAAATAAAAATGCAAACCATGCCAATGTTTTCTCGGTGAAGGAAATACTTCAACCCAATGGGGAAAAACTGTTGCTGAACTATTTCAAGACTAGGGGGGGAAAGAAAAGGGCAGAGTTATAACAGAAGTATTTGAGAAATATTAAAAAATGCCCTGAAGCTACTTTAACAGATACAGAATATCTGATAAAGCATGATCTTCTCTTCCTCAGTGAATTTCAAATGATGTTTTCAAAATCTCTGAAGAAAGAAAAATAAGACTTTAGCACAGACTGACAACATTGGCTCAGAAGCGTCCAAGGATTCTTAAGTCTAATGCCTAACTAGTGCCTTACTTCACATTCTGTTGGCAAAAAAAAAAAATTCTGATCTCTTTCCACCATTCTAAAATTCTCTGAGACAACATTGTTATGATAAAGCCATATCTATTTTTGTTTTCTCATTATGTAAATATATACTGTCATACTTGGTATTTTTGGTATTAGCTAGTGATTTTTATTATGGCTCAGTGTTTTTATTCAGGCAGGAAAAGTGGACTGAATGTGAGAATTCTGTTCTTACTCAAGGGCCTGGAACAGGGAGTCCAGCTGCAGGACCGGTGAGCAGAGTCATTCCAAGGCACGCTTGGCACATTGGGTTAAAGGTCCTATCACGAGCTTCAGAAGCAATACCAATCAATGTCAGACCCACAGAAATATCTTAGCCAAAATTACAGGGTTCAATGATCATTTCTCATACATAATTAAAGCAAACAATCATCCAGCTGATCTGCAAAACTTTCCTAAGGCCACCTACTTGTGTGCAGTCTTTTAATCAGAAATAAAACCCTGTATTAGCAATCACCTTTCTCGCCATATAAAGTGTTCGCTACTGCTTAAGAATGAGAGAAGTGGAAAAATCCACCGGGACTTAGATGCAAAGAGCAGACACTTACCATAATGGCAAAGCAGGCCAATGCTAATGCTTGGAGTTCTTTTAGAACCCAAGCTGCATTTTTTAAAAATCATTTTTCTTCTTAAAAGAGGGCAGCAACATGAGTTACCTGAAGACTGTGAAATTTCTTCTAAGTGGGTAACATCTTATCATTTTACAGCCAGTATTTGTTTGCATATTCTGTTTAATTGGCAGGATTCTTCCTAAACTCTTCAGAAATGTTTTTTTCTTAAATGGGATTCTGGTTTTGAGTATCTCCATTTTGTCTTGAGTCACACTGGAACAACAAAAGCTACAGCTGAAAAGCACAGAGCAACTAATCTGCAGATCAGTAACTCTGGACTTTCAGAGAAGCTGAGGCATCCAAAAGCAGTGGCCACCCTTCAAAAACGTGAACATAATGAAATACTGATGGATCAAGCAAGACTCTGCTTGCTTTGAAAACACTAGCTTTGTTCAACTAAGCATCTGAATCAATGTCCAAACGCTGAAGTTACCCAACGCAATTAAAACACCATTCAAAAGATAATAAAAACATGGCTTCGTATATGATGGACCAGTAACTTAAAACGCATCCCCTCCAACCACGCCAAGTGTAGGGATACGGCTGAGGGGGGATCAACCTGTCAGGAGCACTCTGTGGTGCCCCAGTTTCGCTTAGTTGTCCATAAACACGAACACATGCAGACACCACAAATGAGAGCTGCCTGTAAGCAGGCCCATGTTAGCAAGCAGCTGCACTGGTCCTGGAACGTGGCCAAGGTGCTGGGGTGCTTCTCTGAGCCACCCAGGGCTCCCGTAGCCTGGCTGACCCTGCCTGCAGCCCTCAGCCCTGCGGTTGCCCCTGAGGAGAGTCAGGACGCTCCGAGGGGCACAGCATTGGGCTCACTCACAGCTGGAAGTCCTTCAGCCCCACAAGCCTAGGCTGGAGGATGCCATCTTCCCCTTGTTTCCATCACACTCACGCACCCTCACAGCCAGGGCGATCTCCCTCAGCTGAGAAGGGATCCCACTGCCCCGCAGCATCCCCCTTCCTGCCACCCGACTGTCCAGGGGTCAGAGCCAAGAGCGGGGCTGCAGGAGGCGACTCCAGCCTCCATCTGGGCCCTCCGTCCTCACGGGCGGTACGGCCGCGGCGCCGGCCAGGCCCAAGTAGTTAATGGCGGCAGGAAGCCACCCCCGCCTACCGCACTCCCTCCTGCCGCCGGCCCTCCCCGTGACTCGCTTCCTCTGGCCGACGGGAACTGGGAGGAGTGATCAGCCTCGGGCGGCCGCCCCCATCCCGCCAGCGGAGCCAGCCAGCCAGCCGCCGTGCCCCGCTGCCCGCGGAGAGCCGCGGCCGCCCCCGCGGGGAGGGACGCCGCCGAGCCCCGCCGCCGGGGCGTGCCAGCGGGCGTCCGACGCCGCCGCGCAGCCAGCTCCCCGTGCCCAGCCGCCCCGCCGCGCCAACATGCCCGCCGTCGGTAAACTCCTCCTGGAAGAGGCTTTGCAGGACAGCCCGCAGGTAGCGGCCCGCTGCCAGGGTCGAAGCTGGGGCGGGGGGCGCAGCCGCGCCGCGGCCGCTGCCGGGGAAGAAGCCGGCCGCCCACTCGCTGGCGTGACGTACCCCAGCTGGCGGTGCCGGCGTGCAGCCCGCTGGGTCCGGCCGGGGTGGTGCGGGGGGCTGGCACCTCCGGCGGGCCGGGGAGCAGCCGTCCCGCGGCGGGGAGAGGGGGTCGGCGGGCGGTGCAGGAGGGCAGGGCGGCGGGGCAGCAGGGCGGGCTCCCGACGGGCGGAGAAGGGGCTGAGGGTGACTTCGCCTGTCGGAGCCGTCGGGGAGCGGGGATGCTGTGAAGCAGGTAAACGGCACCCATGTGGCGTCGGGGGAAGGTTTTGGCCTCCTACGGGGCATCTGTCAGGGAAAAACAGTCTGTGTCTGCTCCTGGGGGCCTCTGGAGAGGAGGGCTGCACCCCAGCGCGGAGGGGCAGGGTGTGAGGGGGCTGGGGCACGGCGCCCGCTTGCCTCACCTCCCCCGGAGAAACCCCTCCTGTGGCTTTTTCCTCTCGCTGTCCCATCTGGATGTGCGCTCGCTGGCTGTAAGGGTTGCCCTGAAGAGGTGGTGTGTGTTGGGGAAGGATAGGTGGGTATGGCATAGCTTCCTGGGAGGTCCCTGGAGGAAAGGGAGACTTCTGCACCGAGTCACCTGGCCCCAGTGACAAAAGTGGGCTGAAGGAATGTCACCAGCAGTGTGCCTGCTCCTCCCTGCTCAAGGGTGCTAGTTCAGATACAGGACCTTCCCGTGAGGATAGATGAGGTGAGGTGGATCCCACCGAAGATCACCTCCTTCTGAAGGAGTCCAAGAAATGAGGACAGCCAGTTGCCGCCCTTTCCTTTCCAACCCCTGCAGACAGGGTAGGACATTTCTCCCCTTGCCCCCATGCTATGCCCTGTGCCACAGTGCTGGGAACCATGATGTGACACAGCTGCAGAAGTGACCCCTGAGGATTGTGGAAACCCCACAACGAAGAACATGCCATGTTGTGATGTTTTCAGGAGGGAGAGAGGTGTGAGGCCTGGAGAGCTGAGGAACGAGGATGGAAGGAGGGAAGTTTGGGTAGAAGAGAGAAGTAAGGAAAAGGGGAAAGAGTGGAAATTTCACAGAGGGCTGGGGAAGGTGCGCTTGAGGACAAAGTGTGGTACAGACAGAGATACTTGGTGAAGCAGGAAAAGATGAAAGGAGGGCAGGGTGGATCAGCATGGATCCTGTTCCCAGGTAGCCCTGTGTTGTAATCCTGACTCATCTGCTGATGGATCAGGAGGAGGAATGAATAGGTAAGCTGTGGAGCAGATTGCTGAAAGGTGTTAGAGTCTGTCATGAGATGTTTTGAAGGAAAGGTTGGACATGCACCCGTCAGGACTTAATGAGTCTTGGGGCTCATCATGATCACCTCTTCTTATCCTGTTTTCCTGTGATTCCATGAAATCCTATCTTAGTAAGAATGATTTTCATCATCTGTTTGATACGGTATATGTGGAATCTCCATCCTTGGAGATTTTTCAAAACTCAACTGGTAAAAGTGTTAAGTAACCTGATGTAATGTCAGAGTCAGCCCTGCTTTGAGCAGGGGTTTGGACAAGGTGACCTGCAGAGTTCCTCACTAGCTGGAATTGTTCTATGTTCCACAGTTTACCAAAATGTGCTAGATTTATTATAAGCAGTTATTAACATCTTTAGCATTAACCTCCCCAGTGCATTCTGGAGCTGAAGAACTTGACATGTAGGATAAGTGAACTCATTTACTTCTTCAGTCAACACTTTCTTCAATGATTAAAAATGTAACACTGACTGAAAGCAGCTGAACAATGCCCTGAATTGAATTTGTAGGTTTTCATCTTTCTTCTGACCTGAAATGAGGGTTCTTAACATCTCCTTTTCAATTATTGGAAATACCAGGCTGTGCATAAACCTGAGTGTTAGCAGGATGTTTTGGCTTGATTTGGTCATTACTTTTTGTTCAAGTCCTATAACTTTGGGAGGGAGTGGCATCGTTTAATTTTTTCATAACGACCCAGTGTGGCTAAAATCTATTTTTTCATGTGAGGAAACAGATCTTTTCCATGTCTCTTTATTACTTTTTTATTGGGGAGAGCTTTAGATCCACAGCACAACAGGGCACCTCTGTGAGCTGGGTGCTACAAAATCAAAGCAAAAAGGCAGTCTCTGTCCCACAGAGCTTACAGTATGGCAGCTTATATGATCATTTACTTCTGCATAAAGTGACTTGGTCCTCCTCTGCCCTGTGCAGTCACTTACAGCAATGCAGAGAGGTGGTAAAATGAGGATGTGAACTCACTTTGTGTAAACTGTATGAAGTATGTAAATTACATGCCAGATAGAAGACAATTAGGCCAAAGTTATTTCTTCATTCGCTGAAAATTGATTTCTCTCTCTGCAACAGTATAGGACTTTTGTCTTTATTTGTCTCCAAGCACTGGCTGAAAACGGCTGTAAGAAGTGTCTTAAATTTTGAAGTGTTTGGCCACCAAATAAGAGAGAAATTTACGCAAGCAGTCATGCTAAAACTGGGGGAAATACGTGAAAGTAGAAATTTTTTCCGGTGTTTCCAGAAGTCAAGATAATGGTGCTATTAATGAGGCCTCCTAAATGTTAGCTTAATATTTGGATTACTGGGTTATTTCAGCAGCGTCAGCTGCTATGCCAGAATTTGTCAAAACAGCAACAACAAAGATATACACATGCTCATATTTTGTTGCAGTGATTTAAAATGGTGTTCTTAAATATAAACTTTTCCAAGGATAACTTCCAAACTGCTTGAATCATTTATTGTTTTTATTATTTTTGAACAATGTGCTAATAACTGAGGCCAAGACATTCAGAAGTTATTTCCCAGAGCTGTTCTACCTCAACCCATATATAGACATCTGAAAAACTAAACCTGCAAAAATTCGGTAAGATTTAGGAATCTGGCTGACATTCCTGTGTTTGGAAACCTTTTCCAGGATGCAGAAACATGTGATTTGTAGCCTACTTCAGGCAATTTCTTTTTAAATTTTGGGTCTTGGCTTGAGATTTGTCTTGATAAACGTTGTTTTATCATTTTTATCTTCCCTAGATTTATTGTTTAACCATCTTCATACCCTATGCGTTTCATGTGCTGTTGTAACACAAAACAAGGAAGATGAATGCGGTATAGATAGAAGATAGTTTGTTGGCATTAGTTTTGCTTGTTTCAATGCATCATTGAAGATAAAACATTTAAAACCAGATATTTTTGAAAAGCAATATGTTTTCAATTACTGAAATAGCTTAGTGTGGAAAACTCAAAATCATGCTACTGTCCTTGTAGGGAAGTTCTGCACAAAGGTCCTTTGTAAGTTTGGGCTCTCGGTATCCATTTAATTGACTTGACCTTCTCTCCATTCTTTGGTTTTTATGTTCTCTTTATTTGAAAACAGTACTTTGTATTACGTGTCTCCTTACATGTTAAGATCTCAAACTAGTTTCCCAAATGCATTGACTGCCTGTCTCTCTAAGGTAGGAAGTACTGTAGCAGCTTAGCACATTAGCACACTGAAATATTGAGAGCTTTAGAGTTACTCACAGTGTGGAAGTACTCACCTGCAATGTCTAGAAGAGAACCCAAGGACTGACTCCAAAGTCATGTACTTTAACTGCTGAACAATGCTGATTTCTGGCTTAGATACTTCTCAGCGGAGATGAAATGATAGTTAGTCTTAGGCCAGGGTTCTTGAAGGATGCTGATTTCGAGTTTTTCAAGACAAACATAAAGTCTAGGCAGAGGGTTTTGCAGAGAAGAGTAAATGCCTTGGGGAAGTACATGTGCCTGGATACTTCAGGTACATTAGAGTTTACTCTACTAGGAGGACAGGTGAAGCACTTGCTCTGTTACAGGACTGATGTGATTATTAAAGTACTGGAGTTTGTGTGCCCCTCACATAAGCAGATGAAACTAATTAATGTCATAAATTAGCTGCACAGATGGAAAGGCATTGCCAGTTAGCATCAAAGAGTTTGGATTTACCAAAGTTAAGACTAAGGATGGATCATGACTTTGTTAAAGGGACAGCCTTCCCTCTTTGATAATTGTCTTGATCTAGCAAATTCTGGAGCTCGGCATTATTCTGAGATATCTTTGTTTCCCATCTCAGGAGTTGTGTCAGCAGCATAATTCTTTGTTCCTGATGATTCCACCAAAACAAACCAAGAGAATTCAAGATAGCACAAGTCATTATGCTTGGGTTTTCCCCCCATTTGCTGACAAGGATGAGCTAGCAGGATGGAGAAAGCATGGTGTGTCTCTGAGTGGGTGTATGCTTCTGTGCCTGTTGTTGTAGATGAACACTAAGTTTTTTGGTCCGATTACGTCAGCCAGCTTTGGCAGTGGCCCTTTAAGAGTTGCTCAAGACAGTTGAGAGTGAACATTACTCTGTAAATTATATCATGGAAGGGGTGCTCTTAAAGCAGTCTGACATTACAGAAGTAAAGTGAGCAAGCAGTGGTGTTTGACCCAGAGTCCTTAACGTGGTTTGGATTACTGTAGTCAGCAGGCAGATATTCAGGATTTTTTACATTCCTGATTATGTTGGAAGGAATGTCTGTTAGTTAGAGCAAGAGACTGGAAGTCAGGGTTTGGCCATAGCCTTTTATCACTTTGCTTCCTTAGGCCTCAGTTTACCTATCCATAATAGAAGGACTAATCTCTATATGCTTTGAGATTCTGAATAAACAGAATAATGCAAAATTAAAGGCTTATTATTTCTGATTGATTTGTACTTTTTGCTACCATTTATTTACAGTCACTTATGATTCTTTTTAATATTTTCACTTGGGACTAAAACCCCTTGCTTTTTTTCTTTTATTGAAGACTCGGTCTTTGCTCAGTGTATTTGAAGAAGATGCAGGAACCCTTACTGAATATACAAACCAGTTACTTCAGGCAATGCAACGAGTCTACGGTGCTCAGGTAATTTTCCATTTGTGTTTCTTTTGTTTGATGTGCAGTAGAAGATAAATTGCTATTATGATGCTGTTATTTACATGAAAGTTGCCAAGTACCTGCACCTCTTGTGGTTTAAGAGGAGTTGTGGGTGTTTTCCATCTGATATCTCAGCCCCTTAGTGCCTTGATGTTCAGAAGTCATATGCATGAAAAAAATCTTATCTGCTTTGTCTGTCTCCAGACAATTAATAAAAGAAAAATTGTGGTATGTCCTTACCTTATGGTACATTGGAAGCCCAGTGTTGACAAAATTGCTTGCCTAAATGTAGACAAAATACACAGATAATTATTCACACTGACTTTAGGCATCTAACTTAGATGCTGTGACTGACCATTTGGAAGGAAGTGTCTTATGTCCATTGATAACAGAGAGAATGTACCCTTTGGGTCATACTGAAGTTGAGCACCTAAAGTCATCAGTGTGAAAAATGTGGGAGCAGGAGCAGAAAAAAATAGCACTTTCTAGAGCGCTTACATGACGTAGATGACTAAATCCCTTTGAAAGTAAAATTTGTGAGGTAAGTTCTATCCAGTGCTTTGGAAAATATTATTATAAATCTGAGTGATTTTCAGTGAAGCTAGGATTCCCATATGCATAAAACTAGATATTTCAAAATACTGTATCTAGGTCTTCAAAGACATACACAGTATCTCATGGAACTTTTGCAAGTATTATGTAGGTTAGATACTTGAGTTCCTTAGAAACAACAGGTTTTCTATTCTTAAAACGGTAAATCAGAGGACACAGGTCAGGAGATTGGAGGTATTTTTAATTTACTGGAAGACGGAGTGCTTGATTCTTATGTTACCAGGAGTCAGTTCAGCTATAAAACTACTGCAAGTGTATGTCCCTTTGGTGGGATTGCTCTTTTGGGTGACTGATAGTATGACTTGGAAGAAAGAGCTGTCTGGCCAGGATCTAGCTACCTACACCTGGAAGACCTGGCTTTGGAGAGCTTCAAAGTCTTCAAGTCCTGGATCCTGTGCAAATGCAGAGCAATCAGAGGCTTACAGCACAGCTCAGATACTTAGCAAACAATACAGCACGTAGCCAGAGGCTGGAGAGGTGACGTGAAATCGGCACTGAAAGTCGATGATGGGCATTTTGGTAGAGTCACTGAGCTTTAAGAGTAGCAAGAGTGTGGGCACGTTGGATGGTAGAAATCTGAGACCAAAGAGCAAGTAGGATTGAAATAGGTGAAAGAAGAAAATCAGAGGATAAATATGGCTTGATTGTTAAGTGTCCGGCTTGTGGACTACATGTCCCTTTGCCTGGCTGATGACTTTTCAGGATGGCATTTTAGGAAGTGGTTACTCTGGCCTGTGATACATGAAAAAAATGCTTTGTCTGCTTTTGTTGACCCTTCCTTTCCCTCTCGGTTTTTAGCCTTCTCCATTTCTGTTGCCCCACAGTTATGACATTTCCTCTTTCTTCTCACTGTCTCAGTGCATTTACCCATCTGTACTTTGCAGTACTACTGAATCTTCTTCATTTTCCCAGCACTTCTTGGCCGCTTTCTTCCTGCATGCTTCCTCCTGCTTTAGTTTGATCTAAATATTCAGTCACTTGTGAACATTGGATGTGTTTGTTCCTTGAAATACCTCATCAGATGTTTGATGCCATTTTGAGGCAGGAGGTGCATAGCAGTTGTTTAAAGTCAAGCTTCGTAAGGATGTGGAGGAGGGGACGCTACACTACCATTGACTTCAGAAAAGTCAGGTTTAGTGGCCAGTATTAGGGACTTTACCAAGGACATTGGCTCAACATTTAGTGCTCTTAGTGTTGCTGCTTCTGCCATTTAATTCCTTGGGAATCACTGTGTGTTTTGATTTCAGTTTGGGTTTGTGTTTTCTCGGAATCCAGTAGCGGCAAAAAAATGACATTGCACTAACAACAAAGGATAAGTAGATCATAGTAATTACGTAAGTGGAGAAGAAAACTGAAACTTTGTGGGGTTATTTTTCTACATACACTTTAAAAAGTCTTGATATTTTTGCGTAAGACCTAAAAGAATACATTGAAATTGAGGCAAAATGCTGTTCTTTAAATAAAAATTAATGGAAATAATTCAGCCATATAGGGTGATTAATTTCCAAGAGAATGTTAGCGTTTTATAGGCTAACATTGATTTCTGACTAATTTCCTGAGCTTTGCAAATGTCAGTATATCCTTTTAAGGTGCTGTTTCTGTATATTTCAAAGGAAGACACGCTTTCTGACTGAACTCGCCCTCAATTTTTGAGAGGCATATGCCTTACTACAAAACTTCTATGATTTCACTTGCCATAAAGAGAAGTGTAATGCTGAATTGCCCACTAAACATAAATGAACAGTTAAGAAAAATCTGTGCATGATATTTCTTTGCTGCCTAATACAACTTGAGAGGAAATCAGCTTTTGCTGATGCATTGTTAGGAGACACATTGGGCCTCACTAGCAACACATTAGGAAGTGCTACCAACCCTTTTCATTTTGAGAGGGAATGACATTTAGTAGAGAAAGTGTAAAAGTTGACAGTAGTGTGAAGCTAGGTTCTGAATTTGCCTTTTTATTTTCCTGATTTTTTTTGTCTTTGCAAAGTCATTGTCATCCCCTGCTCTAATTTCCTTATCTGTAAAATAGGAATTACGGTTACTGACCTACTTTGAAGCAATGACACAAGTTCTGTTTGCACAGCCATAAAAATGGCTGAAATCACAGTCATGGCAGTCAGACAAAACAGCAGTGGGTTGTGTCAGTCCACGGTATTGAAAAATCGGGGTTTAAGCCCCCTCAAAACAGTTATGACAGTTTAAAAAATGTTAATCTTGTTTTCTTCCTAACTACATACTGAACTTTAAAATTTCCAAGATGTCTCAACCATATTTTCAAGATTTTCTGGAGTAGTTTAGTAGAAGTTTGGTGTTTCTTATGATGAAAACTCAGATTTTCATCCCACTGTGGCTTGTGATCAAATAACAATAGTTAATGGTTCTGAATGGACGCAGTGCAAAGTCTCAGGGGAGTAGCAATTAGTACCAACTGCAATCTGTTAATTATCCATGTGGTTATATGCATATATTTGTCCCAAAACACTGCTTTGTGTGCAGAGCAGCAGTAAATTTGTCAGTTGACAGCTCAAGCTGCTCTAAACACTTGGATCCGTGCGTTTGAAAGGAATGTGAGAAAGAGCAGTATTTGCCCAGAGCTTTTTAAAACACTTAGGACCTAAGTAGGATTCTTTTTGAACGTTCTTCTTTTTTGCCCCCCTTTTTTAAGCTACAGATTTCTGCTAGGTGCTGGAGACCTATTTTTTCAGCCTTGTATGTATTCAAGCGGGACTTCGTTTTTCATGCCTTTAACTTTTCTAATGACAGTAGAGCAATTGTTGGGATGGGTGGATTCATTGGGATGGACTTCAGTAAACGATGTAGGTGGACCTTTGAAATGGCTTGCAACTGCTTTTGTCCCAAGAGTGGAAGGAAGGAAGGATGTGCAGCATCCTATCGCAGGGTGGAGGCGTTGCAGGGTGTAGCAGTGGATATGCAGCCTAGGTACCTGGAGCCACTTGATGTGGAAGGGCTGATCACACTAGGCTGCAGCTGAGTGATGTATTGCTAGCAGATTGCATTTGGGTGCAAGGCCCTCGATGTGTAACAAGCCCCTGGTTGCTGTGCAGGATCAGGACAGTGCTCTCACCCCTTCAGGCACCCACACCAGCTGTGATGGGGTGGTGACTATTTCGCACACGGAGTTGTTGAGTGAAAAAGAGACTGCGGTGCTACAAGGCAGATGCAGTGTATGATGCCGTGATTAAGGAGAAGTCACAAGAACTAAATGTATGAGCTGTGCTCAAGGAGTGAGGTTTGGTTGATATGGCAAGCCCATGTGTGTAAATATAGTGAAGCATTTTTATATTTCTTCATCAAATAAACCACATCCGTGTGAGTACATATTGTACTTCCTGCTGTAGTTCTCCCATCTGTGCTATGGTACCCTGAAGTAATTATCACGTTAGTGGTCTTATAGAGGAAATCTTCCTTACAGAGTTTATTCCTGTAGTTCTTCCTCCTTGCAAGCAAGCCCTGATGCTGCATCCGGCGTTACTGCTGTCAATGTGGTGTTCATCATTCTGGATATTTTATTACCTGAGCAATATGTAATGCAACAAGCAGGGAGTGTTAGAAACCTTCATTTACTTAAGTTGCATGCTGAGGCTCTTGCAATGGTGTATGAGCAAAGTGTGCCCAGTCTACATTCCTGACTTCCCGCTGCCATAGTAAATTATTTTCAGAGCTTTACTGTCATCTCCACTTCATCATACCATAGAAATGGCTCAGCTGGGATCTTCACTTGAAACAAAATGCCATTTAGAAAGTCAGGAGACTGTTGTGTCTCTACTGACTATTAGAAGGGATAAACAGTTAAGCAGGTTAGAGGAAAGTAAGATGCAGTATTTTGTTATTGGAAAGAGGTTTAATCTCATTATTCCTGACAAATCTGTCTGGATACTAAGAGCAGTGATGGCAGAAGAGGAATAAAAAGGAACCCATGTTGTCTTTATCAATATATGCAGAGAGAGAACAGCATGGGAATTGTGAAGTGTAATTCTGCTCAGCATCTGTGTCTCTGTGAGCAGTCTTGTGATTCCAGAGTCACATGGGCAAAGCAGCAACAACCTCTTGGGTTCACTGCCTTTTTATGTGCAGACTTTTAAGGAAACTCTTGACCATTATGGAATAGTCTTGGGTTATGTGTACCACATTACATGGGTATCAGGAGAGCTTGTATCTGTCCAGGTCTATTTTATGTAATGCTTTATACCAGTGTTATTTCTTTCCTCAAATTCATGACACCTCATGTCTGCATTTTTCAACAGTGCTGCTTGTTTCATCTTCCTATGTATCGACTTGCCTAGGTTATAACTCAGTGGATAGGTGTCAAACTCTCTAGGGTATGCATGGATTTTCATATTTCTTATGTTGCATAGCTGACCCCAAGTATTCAGAATTCTTAAATTAGTTCTTACTAAACTATCAAGTAAGCACTGATACAGTTTTTCTTTTAATTGCTTTCTTTTCATGTCTGGGGGAACAATTCTGTTGCCTTTTCAAACAATAAGACTTTTTTTCCCAAAACCTTTTGAAACGATTAAGTTAGCATTTTGTAAACTTTCAGTGCCACATAGAGAAGCTTCAATAGAGTATTAGATAGGACAAACACTTGCAATAGATTACAGTTGTCAGCACTGACTTCTGTGAAATACCGTATATATTATTGTTCCATATTCATTGTAAGCTTGTATCATATACCTCTGCACTTCCTGAGGCATATTCACCATATGTTGCTAACAGAGGTAAGCTGAGCAGTATCACGTGAAAACTAATGTATTTACAAAGCCATGGGAGTTGGTTTTAATACTGCCTGTGAAGTTGGAGTTGTCACCATGCCTGCACGCAAGTTAACGTTGTGCTAAGCAGGATCTGGAGATTTGAGTACTACAAGGATGTGTAAAGGTATGGATGCCCTGCTGATAGTAATTGTTTTGTAAGAAACTGAAGAGATTCTTTCCCTACTAAACTAGCCATCCTACTGTAGCTGCTTTCACTGTTTTACAACAGAGTTTTGACTAGTATCTTCTATTTATGAAACTATTAGATGATTTTTTGCTGAACTGTTCACGTTTGTGAGGACTGAATGCCATGCTGTGAATCGGCAGCAGGGCAAGCCGTATGTTCGCCTGATCTTGTAAAGTGCTGGCGGCCTGAGCACACTGGTGAGGCTTAGCTTCTCTCAACCTTGGGTTCATGTTTCCAAGCCATTTAATATGCAAACCTAAGCCTGTAGGACTGTAACATTTACTAGATTGCTCGAGGATTCTATTTTGTAGGAAGATGATGTGCACATATAGACAGAGCTGCATAAAGCTGTTGTATCAAGACCCAGTTCTTTCTGTGCTGTGCCTGGTTTTGAAGGTAAATGTGTTCCCTAGTTCTGAAAGGATGAGGAGGGTGCAACTGCCTCATGGACTGCCTCCTTCAACCACCTACCTGGTATTTTTTTTTCATTTATGAGGCGTTAAGCTTTCCCAAATGTAAGCCAAATTTTATTACGTGTCATTCTGCACGTACAGGGTGCATGAATAAATATCTTTACCAGTATCTTGCTTGTTTACGTGAAGAAGCCTTTGGCAGTTGTGTGTGCTGGTTACTTGCAAAGTTTTAAAAATGCCGGCTTTAGCTGGAGTAGGAAAGGAGCTTTGCTGAAAGCTTCATTATGTTGGGATTGGAATTGGACATGCTGGAATAGTTCTCTGTCTTTAGAAGTTAATTTATAGCTTAACTTAATCCTTTACGTGCCCTCAAATCTGGAGTCTGTTAGAGGACTGTCTACAGAAATATCTTCGGACTTGAATGTATTGGCCCTCAGAGTTTATTTTGGAAAAATACGAAAAGAGACCCTAAAAAGGGATGGACTGCCTCACTGATAAATGCTTAACAGCATGAAGATTTTATTACAAACAGGTTACAGAAAAATCATGCTGTCTTCTGATGATATGAACAGCTTGGTGAGTAAAGGTGATGATAAAGAAGGTGGAATCAACCCAGAAAAATCACATGCCTTTGCTTCGGCACTAGATCAGAAAATAACAGTTGGACATTTTCTTGCTGACTTATTTGAAGGCAGGGTGAGTTACTGAAATAACTTGAGAATTAAACAATGTTTTTTTAATCTGTTGTTTTTTCAGTTCCGGTAGATTAATGCTAGATTCAAGACACCACTTCCATTACCTTATCTATGCGAATGGGTGTTAGTGAACTTTATAAAAATCTATTCCTAGGGCTAGTTTGCTCTAGCATGCCAGCCAAGGTTAAAAAAGAAAAAGAAAAAAAGTCAGCACATCTGTAATCTCTGGTTGCTTGATACCTATTTGCATACAATCTGTCCTTCCTTCCTTCCTTCTAGTATACTTTTTTTACATTAATGCTGCAATGATGTTTTCACTGTTAAGTACATTATCATCTAATGAAAATGAATGTATTTGCAAGGCCCAGTAGTGGTTAATTTTGCCTTCATTTAGAATACTTGGATTTCTGTTCAGGATTTTATTGACTTCCTGCCTGATACATCATCTCCTCAATAGCTCTCCCACTCCATAAATGCTTGATGAATTCTAAAATGTCAAGGTAATGTGGAAGAGACGTGGAACAGGCAGTCAGGATTGTATTGTAGCTTTTCTTTTGCTGTGGTATACTGAACTTCAGTCACTTAAAGATAAAAGAAGTGAATGTTGGTGTATTCCATAGGAAAATGTCCTGGCAATAGATTAAAACCTGTTGTAATAATTTGCCTGGATTTAGTGGATCTGTCAATTGAAGCAATGCAAATAACTTTTACGTCTTGAGACTGACTAGTACTGGGGGAGAGGAGGGGGAGGAGGCTGGTTAGGAAGAAATGGGAGGAGGATTAAACCAAACTTTCCCAGATAGTATGTGCTTAGCAATGCAGTATTACCACTAGGTGAGCAGAGCATTTTGCCTGCTTCCTGTTCCTCCTGCAATGTGGCTGTGTTTCAGTTTGCTAGCTTAATTTGATTTGTTTACAACTGTTTGGGGTGTGGGTGTGTGTTTGGTGGTTGTGGTTTTTTTTTCCCTAGTGATATAATAAATTTTGTACCTCTAATAGGAACAAAGTCTGGCAGAGGTTGAGAGAGAGGATGAAGGACCCAGGATTAACTCTTCCACCTGGGCAGGGATTGAGTAACAAGTTTGTTTGTGTGTGACGTTCTGACACAAAGAACCGATCCTATAAATGAAAAATGTCACCGGCTGGCAACAATAGGATAACAGTGAGGTGTGGAACTGTTGTCCCAAAATCCAGAAGTAAATTTTATGTGAGGCTCTTCCACTAATTTGTTCTGTACCTGGAGTAGCCTGCCATGAATGTCTGCTTGGGGTCTATATGTGACTTGTCACCTGATCATATACTTGATATGATGTTGTTAACTTACACCCCTTGGAGACCCTTGGGGTTTATGTATTCCCCCATTATCCTGTCACATACTGGAGACCACTCTTAAGGTGTGGTGATCACTGGAAGATATTTCTTCCACGCACCTCTTCGCATTGCCCAACCTCAAACTGTCCCACGCAGATGAGTAATGACACTCTTTGGATATTGGGTGAGGAAACTGAGGATCTGGTAGTCTTTAAACTGGTAGAAGCTTTGAGGATGGCTAACGCAAAGGAATAGGATGCCTTTGGTGTCAGCCCATTATTCTGAAGCTTCTTTTAGTGTTAGCAAGTTTAAGCCAGAAGCATTTATTTTCCAAACTCAGAACAGACCACACAGTTGCAGACTTTGCAGGAATAAGTGAACTGAAACAAAAAAGGGAAAAAAAGAGGTATGTTTCTAATAGTTTATTTCTCTCACTCTGACCCAGCTGTACAACTGTCAGATGGCATCACAGTTGCTGTGTGAGGACTTAGTCTTCTTGCAGTTCTTACTCAGCCCTATCTTTGAGGTTGTGCTTATGAAAAAGATTCCAGGCCTGAGAACCTCTGCTTCTTTTTGTAATCTTAAATTCATTTTCGGGCTCCACCCACATGCATACAAACAAACTCTTTCAATGTCATCAGTGCACATGCAAGGAGTCTCATCCTTCCTGTCATCAAGTCATTGCTTGCTAGCTCCCACTTTGAAGGTGGTGAAGTCTCTCAAGTGTTCTTACAGCTTGGGGGCAGATAGTTAATGCTGATTTCTGTCCTTGCCTGAGCTCTTAACAAGGTTTTGTTAACGTATTATAAGGCATGACATCCTTTTCCATCCACTGGCTTGGGAAATACTTAAATGTCAAGTGTTTGTGTAAAGCTTTTTCATATTAAAAATTACACAATCTGCATAATCAACCTGCAGATCTTACATGAATCCTTGGCATTATTATTGTATGAAAGTGTAATGCTCATTACTAATTGGTCTGAGACAAAAAACAAGACTAGTCCATCACTGTGAGGTGAAAATAGTCATGGGGTGCACATGATCTGAGTTTGGACCCAGATTAACTCAGTTCTGAGCCCTTGTTTGTACCTTGGAAAGCCTCTGTTCTCCCACCTCCAGCCACCTGTGACTATTATCACCATTGTGTTTTAAGCTGGTCAGAATTAGCTCACCTGTCTTTTTCTGCCTTGTGTTTACATACAGCTGCTGTTACCTAGGCTGGGGGCTACGTCTCTTTGTTCTTTCTGAGCACTTGGGCACGCTTAAGACTCTGGGTAAATGTTTGGGCCTCGCTGTCCCTATTAACCCTCCTTCCTGGCATACCAAGGTGGTTCAGAAGCACCAGGCTGTAACGCAATATGTCAGAGGTGGCATCAGGCCAAAGTAAAGGGTGTTTCAGAATCTCTGGCCCAGATAGTTAACTGTGCCAAGGTCTGTATGCTCAGGATGACAAGGGGGAAGAAGAGAGCACACAAACTCTGTCCCAGTTTTAATGGTTTTCTGTACCAGCCCCAGCATAAAGGGTGCTATTAAAGCAGTTCAGAGGTTGCTCTGAGTTTTACAAACTCTCTATGGCCTTATGTATTTGAAGAGAGGAATAGATTATGTTAAGGTTTAAAATTAAATTAAATTAAAAGTGATTCGTTTTCTGACTTACTGAGGAAGAGGAGGATCTGACAGAGGTTAAAACAGATCCCAGTTCCTCCCTTCACTTTTTTCTTTTATTCCAGTTTTAAGTTATTGTTAACAAATCGGGCGCCGAGCAGTTGATATACTAGTGTTAGGAATACATTGATTAAAGATGGACATGTCCAAATGCTTGTCTGTTTTTTCCAGCTATCAAGCAAAATTATACACCCTCCCTACAAGTCTTGCTTTGTATAAGCACATCTTGAGGATCCATGTACTTTCACTGGCTGGTTTAGCTATAAGAATACAGAACTGTGTGCTGTTTTGTACTCCTGTATCAGCTTAAAGCACTGTAGTTACATCAGTACATTCTCTGAGCATGGATGCGTTATGTGAAGGCACATCTGCTGGTTCTCTCTATTGCTGTAGATTTTGGGGAAAGACGATTAACGAATATGAAACATTCTTATGCTGGTATGACAGCTTACATGTTTGAGGTTCTAGTTTTCTTATTTTGGGGGGTGGGAGGGAACCCAAACCCAAAACTAAACCCCAAATCCTCCCTCTATCCAAAAGTAGTTAAACAAACTGTGTATTCATTAGGTCTGAAGTGTACCTGTTATTACAGCTTCTCTATGCAGGTATTTTGGGACTGGTTGTTTACACACAACTGAATGTTTGTGTAAGTAGTTGCAGATTCAGTCAAGAAGCTGGTAACAAAGTAGTAGTAACAGCAGAGCTAAAGACCTTTCATTATTTCTATTAACATGTCACTTTTGTTTGTAGAATGAAATGTGCCTTGCTACACAACAGCTTTCAAAGCAGCTCCTTGCCTATGAAAAGCAGGTATGTTTAACATATGCTTATGATTTCTTTTCAGCCTCATCACTTGCAAAGCATTCCGTGTAAAGAGTGTTATTTCCAGAAGTGCTTAGGGTATTGGCTTTACTTGATTTCATGTGAAGGCTGTTGTAAAATTCCCCAGGATGTTCAAGGGAGTTAGGTCACTTCTGAGAATCTTTTTAAAGAAAAAAAAAGTGCAAAATGTGAGTTAATAAATTTATGAAGGTGCAAACCAGTTTGTTCCTACTGGATGACTATATCTTTAAAACTAGTATAATAAGCATTAATTATATGTTGTCCAAAATCCATTCACCTAAAACCAAGAGGAGCTGGGTAAAAGAATATGTATTAATGAGTTACTGTTTTTTTCCATTTAGTTTCATCTTTTATTGCATTTTGTAGGAGTATTCATTATCTTTGTGGTAAAACACAGTTGTATTTTATATTCACCTTTATTGATTTATGGACCAAATGTGTGTGTTTATTTTCAGCATTTTGCCTTAGGTAAAGGAGATGAAGAAGTGATATCCACCCTTCATTACTTTTCAAAAGTTGTGGATGAGGTAATTTGAATTGCCAATATTCTATTTTTACAATACAGAATCTTGGTGGTCTTTCTTTTGGTCTTTGCCCTTTGATTCTGAGCCTTCCCACTGAAGGCTAGATTGTGTCTGTATTTTATAGAATTATTTAATTGTGGGGGGGGGGAAAGAAGTGTAATATCACCCTTCTGCAGTGGCCTCTTTAGCTCTGAAGAGTGCTAGAGCTGTTTCTGTGGCTTCATCCCATGTGCTGTCCTCAGAGCAAAGCTGAACTTCCTAAATAGGGGAATTATAAAAGACACTGAAACAGGACATGTTTGAGCTAGACTGGGGGCATTTTTAATTTCATTACATTTTAAAAATGACATTTACATTTTTAAACTTTAAACACTGCAATCTGAGCCAAAACTTGCCAGGGGTGGATACAGGGCAACTGTGAGTTAGTAAAGTTCAAGTTTAGTTGCTGTGAGATCACGCAGAATCCAGAGGCGTCTGGGTGAGGCTGCAGAAATGCCTGCTGAAGGCAGGTTAGGTACTACAGCTGCGTGCGCTGAACACTTGTACTCTTTGTAGGTTGCTGCGAAGTACTGGGAGTCTTTCTAGGTGCTTTTGTTAGACTTCCCCATATAACAGTTCAATATAATCCTAGTATCTAGGTCCTTATTGCTTAAGTGTCATTTGTCACATTACTCTTTCTGTTGTGAGCAGGGCTGTGCCATCAGAAAAGTGTTACTCTTCTTGTTACTCTACTTTCAGCTTTCATTAAGAAGGCAAAAGACTGTACTGAGGTCTGCTTTTTGGGAGAGGAGAGGAGATAGGAGGGTTGTGGGGTAAAAAAGTAGTTTAAAATTTTAGAGCCTGTGTATAACTCTTAACAATATAGTGAGAGGAATCCCAAAAGTTAACTTTTCCCTTAGACATCTCACACTGCACGTGTGCTCTCGGGATACTTGAAAGGAGCATTTGTTGTTACAAGTCTTGTACTTGTCTATGTGAACTAGAAAGAAATCAAAACAAGAACTTTGCCCTTCCCAGGTACAAGAGAACCATCCTGTTTGGGAGCAGAAAGCTGAGAGCCTCTCTGTTCAGTTCTGTCAGTCACGTTTTCCCTCACAAGAACCTTCTCCTTTCCTCAGCTTACTTTTCTGTGTGTTAGCTACCCCCTGTACCCATTTCTCAGTTGTCTGTTCTACAGGCATGGAATTGCCCTGGTTTAGTTTTGTATTGTCTAGTGGGAAATACTGACTTCATCCTTACCTGCATAACCCCACCTAGAAGCCTCTGGGATACTGTGAGTGAGCGGGCAGAATACCATGTGAGCACGTGGCACACTCCTAGTTCTTAGTATTAGGCACTCTAGCAGTGTGATTGATTGTCATCCTACCTGAACCCATCTAATACTCTTGGAATGCCACTGCTGACATGAGAGCCTTGCCTTCATCCTAAACAGTCACATGAGTGCTTTAAAATATGTCTCAAGGTGCTGAATTTTAGAGAAACACTTACAAAAACAGGAATGGGAAACTGCTCTGAAGGTAAAATATTTGAATGGGACCTTTCATTGTGGTTGCCCCCTGTTGTGATTGTGTCCTGGGTAGCCCTTGTGAACGGAAAGAGATTCTAGTCATGGCAGTGGGAATGTAACTCTGTGGTGTACAGACTAACAAAAACTGGTTAATAAGGGCTAATTACAGATTAAATCCTGTTGGGTTAAGCGTTAGAATTAATGGTCAAGTGAACTGCACTAATACAGTATGTGGGAACTGAAAAGTTCTTCGGTCTTTGGAAAACACCAGGCAGGAATTAAGCATTTAGAGGAAAATCCCCATGTGTCTCACCTATCTTGAGAAATGTATTCTAAGCACTGAAGTACATTGAAGTACATTATATCCCTTTTTTTTTTTTTTTTGTCTTTTGGGCACAAATGTCAGGTGGTAGAGTACTATTTTTTTTCTTTTTTTTATTTACACTTCCTCTGTTTTCTTTCAGCTCAATATTCTTCATTCTGAACTGGCAAAACAGCTTGCAGATACAATGGTTCTCCCAATAATACAATTTCGGGAAAAGGATCTCACAGGTAAATTTTATTGTAAGTTTTAATTTTCCTCGTGCGTTCCTTCTTGTTTATCTCATAAAAAACTGAGACATAATGCCATGTAATACTTTATTCTTTGATGATTCACAGAAAAGTTTTTTTGTGTGATTTTTTTTTTTTCTTTTTTTTTCTGCTACAGAATTTCATTGACAGGTGCATGCTTTTACTCAGCCATAAACAGTGCAACTTCACCACATAACATTTTATGCACCATATGGTGCAAGTTTGAAAATACACAGCTTTGTTCTTTGCCGGGTCACTCTGCTTTTACACTAGTGTAATTTCACTGAAGTCATTGATGATATAATTGCCTAAAGAAGGGAAATTTAGCAGTGAATCTGGCTTGCAAACACTATTTATCCCATTTCAGAAGTTTGAGCTTGTTTGAAAAACACAAGCAAGAATGGTTTTTAAACTTCAGAGTGTAGTATATTCCCTCCCTTTTAAGGAATCAGTCCTCTTCAAATCCTTGCCATCCAAAGGTAGTTGCAAGTAACCTGGTTCCACAAACTTGGAAATTCATTACTTAAACAGCAAAGCAATAATGCAAACCTTTATAGTGTCATTTCAAACGAAACAAGTTCATATTCAAGGTCAAGGACACTCTAACTTACTCATGCAACAGAAACGTGAGTTTTTACTGCACTGTTTTCATGGTTTTTTAAAAGCCCGCTTCTCGTGTCACTAATCTCAGTCCTGTTTATGTACTTTTTAAAGACATGGTTTCGATGGGAGACAAAACAACTGCAGCAAAATAATGACTGGTTTAGGTTCCTTATGTCACAGCATCTCATTTGAAATTGTGAAGACATCAAGGTGTCTATATTAATGGATATGTTGCTTATTGTATAATGTGAAATATAAAGCAGTATTTGAATGGTAAGATTGTGGTTCCGTAAACACTTTCCCACCCCTAATGTGGCTTCACTGATACAGTGATTCTGCTTCCATCTTCATGGATTCTGGCCCCTGGTTCATAAAAGAAGACAGAAAATGCAAGTGAAGCCTGCAGCCAAAGCCTCAGCTGCTTCATGACAAAAAATGAAAGTTCCTTCAGCTTCCCTGGATGTAAAAATCTTTTCTGTTCTATCTGTCCATCACAACCTCCATTTTTCTCTGACGCAGTCTGTAGAACAGCGTTTTTAGTAGAGGCCTGCCGTATTGAAATGTCATCGTAGGATTAAACAAGGAAGGAAGGAAGATGAACTGTGTTCTTGTTTTTACTTTTGATCTTGTTATGTCTATGTATTGAATGCTGTAGAAACCTCTAGGTACAGGTTAGTCACACCTGGGAAGAATTTCTGTCTTTCTGCATCAGAGTCATGAGGAAGTGTTCTGGGGAGAACAAGGTGGCGTGAAGCTGATTAATGAGTAGGTTGTTACAAATAATCAGAGACCATGATGACATCCTGCAATTTCCCTTATTCTTTTCACAGTTGCATAATGTCTGTTCTTGTGAATGTGCTTTCTTGGTAGCTTTTTGAGAAGGGTTTTGCCAGTTGCAGCATTCATTGGTATTAACACTGAGAGTAGCTTGTGCCCAGCACTTGTGAAAGGTGAATCGCCTGTTTAGTTTCCCCTCCTTCTACCTGTATCAGAAACTCGTGGCCAGTGTTTGTTATGCAGGCATCGTAGCCAGCAGTCAGATGTGTTAGATACATATTTCTTTTCATAGAGAAACTTAGCAAAAAATGTTCCACATTGATGAAGATTCATGTACAGGAAAGGGGGTTAGTTCATACGTCTCTGGGACTTAGATTTCTCAGTATCACATAAGCATTGTCAGGAAGTTGTTCAGAACTGTGGATCTTTTATGATAGTGGCGGGCCTTTTTGTCATAACAAGCATACTGAAGTGGTGCTTCTTTGGGTAAGTTACACTGGCCGATAAGGAATCTTTTTCATGGTGATAACTTGCTCAATCAAGTAAACTCACTCAACTCTTAATTTGCTATCTGCCTGTTCATTTCTCTAGCAGCTGATGTGGTTTATCATTTTCAAGACAGGCACAACTTATGCATCTCTGCTTTGCAAGGATTGGAGTGACTTAGGCATTAAATGTGCCATAAATGGTCTCAATTGAACAAAGTGTTTACAGCTGTTTTTACTTTGAATGTTTGATTTCTCTTTTCCAGAAGTAAGCACGTTGAAGGATCTTTTTGGCCTTGCTAGCAATGGTATGTTTCCCTGTTTTGTTTGTTTCTAATTGGGTGCACCTGTTATATCACAGAAGACATGTTTAATCTACACATACACACATCACATTTCTAAAAAAAATAATATTCCTTGTCTACAGAACATGACGTGTCCATGGCAAAGTATAGCAGGTTACCGAAAAGGAAAGAAAATGAAAAGGTAACGAACGTGAAAGGGAAAAGGAAAACTTTTCATCAGCTGTTCTGTCTGCATCGTTGTTCACTTAGGAGATTTGGAGAGTTCACTGGTTAAATTCACAGTAGCTCAAGAGTACTTGTGATTTTGTTTCTAAGCAGACACAAAGCTTTTAAACATCAATTCATCAAAGTTGTACCTGTTTTCGCCAAGTTAGGCAAGTGATCAAGGATTGTGCTGAACTAGAGCCCTTCAGATCCAGGGGAGCTCTTCAGACAGAGGCAATCCAAATGGCTATAAATAGATTTGTATAGGCCTATTATTGTACAGCTGATGTGATGGTGCTGTATCACTGGGTACAATTCATGATGAACTATCATGAAGCCTTGTGTCTGCTGTTCATAAAGCATTCCATTTTTTCGCATCCTCTTTCCTGCTAAATTTCTCTGTATGGATTGTCATTCCACTTAGAGTACACATAACACTGTTGGTGGGATTGTTTGACATTTCTTCTTCTTTGCTCACTGGACCACTATTTCAAAATACATCCGTGTATGCCAAAAAGTGTGTGATTGGCCCTGTCCTAAGAGTGCATCAGTTCTACAGGATGGTCCTTTAAAGGAAATGCATTACAGAACACAATGTGATGTAGCATGTTGTGAATTACTCATTTCTGAATTCTGCACTTGCAGGCTTGTGTTGTGATCTTAGCTGCAAATAAATCTCTCGCACTGCGATCAGATCCAGAATGTTAGTTGTGGTAGTTACGTGGTTTATAGCCACAGGGGCTCCCCAAATGCTTAAGTATCTTGCCAGAGAAGGGCTTGAAGTACTTGCTTTGGGTTTTGGATTTGCTTTCTTAGTTTTTCATCCTTCATTTTAATGTGGAGAAGTTCTATAATGAGAATTGTTTAAAGATAACTCAAAAAATAATCAGTAAATATATCCATATGCACAGTAACACTTTGTCAATCTCTTTATCAATTTTTATTCAGCTTAAGGCAGAAGTGACAAAAGAAGTGGCAAATGCAAGAAGAAAGCAGCACCTTTCATCTCTGCAATATTACTGTGCCCTGAATGCTCTGCAGTACAGGAAGAGAGTGGCAATGATGGAACCTATGCTAGGATATACACGAGGACAGGTATGGAGAGTAAAGCATCTATATATCCTGCATGTGGGTCGGGGCAATCCCAAGCACAAATACAGGTATTGGGACCGGTCCTGTTTAACATCTTTGTCGGCGCCATGGACAGTGGGATTGAGTGCACCCTCAGCAAGTTTGCCGATGACACCAAGCTGTGCAGTGTGGTCAACACACTGGAGGGAAGGGATGCCATCCAGAGGGACCTTGGCAGGCTTGAGAGCTGGGCCTGTGCAAACCGCATGAAGTTCAACAAGGCCAAGTGCAAGGTCCTGCATGTGGATCAGGGCAATCCCAAGCACAAATACAGGCTGGGCAGAGAATGGATTGAGATCAGCCCTGAAGAGAAGGACTTGGGGGTGATGGTTGATGAGAAGCTCAACATGAGCCGCCAGTGTGTGCTTGCAGCCCAGAAGGCCAACCGTATTCTGGGTTGCATCAAAAGTAGCGTGGCCAGCAGGTCGAGGGAGGTGATTCTGCCCCTCTACTCTGCTCTCGTGAGACCCCACCTGGAGTACTGTGTTCAGCTCTGGGGCCCCCAGCATAAGAAGGACACGGAGCTGTTGGAACAAGTCCAGAGGAGGGCCACAAAGATGACCAGAGGGCTGGAGCACCTCTCCTGTGAAGAGAGGCTGAGAGACTTGGGGCTCTTCAGCCTGGAGAAGAGAAGGCTCCAGGGAGACCTTATAGCAGCCTTCCAGTATCTGAAGGGGGCCTACAGGAAAGTGGGAGAGGGCCTTTTTACATGGGCATGTAGTGATAGGGCGAGGGGGAATGGTTTTAAACTGAAAGAGGGTAGATTTAGATTAGATATTAGGAAGAAATTCTTTACTGTGAGGGTGGTGAGACACTGGAACAGGTTGCCCAGAGAAGCTGTGGCTGCCCTCTCCCTGGAAGTATTCAAGGCCAGGTTGGATGGGGCTTTGAGCAACCTGGTCTAGTGGAAGGTGTCCCTGCCTGTGGCAGTGGGGTTAGAACTAGATGATCTTTAAGGTCCCTTCCAACCCAAACCATTCTATGATTCTGTTCTATGATTCTATGATTCTATATCACTTAGGCGCATCCCTGGGAAAAGTAAAACATTGTAGCTTTTTTTTTTTTTTTAAGAACTGACAAATTATAACAGGAGGGGGAAGAGGTGGAACTTCTGTACAGCTTGCCTAGATTTTAACAACTGATTTTGATTTATATATTCAGGAAAGCACACCAATGAAAGAAAAAATCCAATACACTCATATGCAAAATCAGTCTGGGGTTAATTTTTTCACGGCTAAGCTATCAGTGCAGCAGCATTTACTTCCACTGTTTACTCTGTCTGCACAAACTCTCCTATGTAGCAGTTCTCTTCCTGGCACATAATGTTCAGCATACTGATGAGGAGTGTACACGACAGGAAACAAGAGCATGCACTGGAGAACTAGAAGGACAGAACAGTGGAGTGGATTGAGCATAAGGCTGGCAAATCCTCTCTCTAATCTCTATTCTACCAACAATTTGATGGAGCATTTCTCAGGACTGTAAAATGCGGTAGTAATACTGATAATCTGACTCTCCAGGATGTTGGGAGAATCAACAAACTAGTATTTTCACAGCACTTGATTCTCATTACCACCCATTTTAAGGGTCTGTTGTGCTTTGACATTGATGAAAGCAAGCATTGAGAAAATGAGATTGGGCTGTGAAAACAGAAAAAATGGATGTAGTGCTCTGTTTGAGATTGTAGTGTGGATCATCATCTCCATTGTCCTGTGTCTTTTGCGGATCATGTGCCCCATATAAAATAGGTAATAATTGAGAATTCAGTCACTTTCCCCACCACGGGAGTTCAAAGTGCTTCTCTGCTGTAATTATACTAAGTGAAAGAACTGCATGGGTTTCCCTTACTGGACGCCAAACAGAACTTTCTTTCCCTGTATTTTATCTGGCAAAACTGCCATATCTCAGTGCTTTATACAGGAAAGTCTTAGGTTGTCATGGGAATGACTGAGTCAGAAGCCAGTTGATATTGATGCTTAAATACTGTGAACCGCCCTTCAGCCCAAGTATATATTTTCTTTATTAATTACTCAAAATGTGTCTCATGTTTCACATTTCCAATGAATGAGCAGACCATAAGGAATTTTTGGAAGAAGCAGTGGCTAATACAGGGTTTATTTGATGAAAACTGACATCAACATCTAAGCTAGGCATGTCAGTCTCTCATTATCAGTGGAATTCAGAGCTCTTCCCTCCTGAAGTAGGCTTCTGAAATAGAATAGGTGAATCATTCTTTTAAGAGCGCGTGCTTTCTTTCCTTTGTCTGTAAAGGGAGTATGTGGTCAATAACATGGTTGCAGAAATCTGAGTTACAGGCAAGAGGAATCCCATGGCCCAAGGTTAGGGAAAAGGAGTGGAATCACAAGTAAAATTGGATGAAATAGCTAATAAGTTGCTTAACAGCCAAGAATTTGATCTTACATTTGTTTCTGGAGTTCACTGATTTTATTTTTTTAAAAAAGATAATTAATTGCACACGCATGCTAGCCATGTCCATGTTTCACACAGTTGCCAGTAGGCCCTAACGATGACTGTGCCCCACAGCAGGTAATCCAAGGTCAAGTCTACACTGAGTGCTTTGCTGCTGTTTGCATGCCTGCTGAGCCATACCAGCTAAGTGAATTCATCTTCAGTCTCAAAATGTGCACTTTGGCCTTCATAGCTTTTTTAAACTCCTTCAGTAGAACAAAATCCATGGTAAATCTGTAGTTGATATAACTGATTGCCCTGGAGGTATCTGCTAGCACAGCTACACTTCATTGCTTTCCTGACTGACTTTGCTATAGCAGTTTAAAAATTTCCAGGTTGGAGTTGGTAGTCCAGGTTGGGCTACTAAATCTAATGGATGATTTGTGTCCTGTTCCTTTTGATATGATGGCATTGCATGCAGTGGCTCATAACACCACTAGACCCAATGCTGCACAGGGCTGGTATGGGAGAAGGCTACGTGTTCCCTTATTTCAGTCATTTAGCAAGTTCATTGGAACCATACTGGTCAGCAGCCAGTAGCTTATGTGTGTGTGAAAGGGTGGAAAGTTGCAAAAGTGAGAAATACAAAGAAAGGCAACGCGGCTGTTTTTGACCATGTGTTTGATCGCCAGCCAAAAGTATCAGTCATAATGGGATCGCTGTTAGCACAGTCCCCACAATCTGTTATTTGTCCTCCAAAGCCAAGATAACTTCCAGTGTCCGTTGTTTTGTTTAATTTTATTTTTCAGATCAACTTTTTTAAGCAAGGAGCAGAGATGTTTTCCAAAAGAATGGACAGCTTTTTGTCGTCTGTTTCAGACATGATTCAAAGGTAACACAATACTTTAGTGCTGTAACCTTCAGCACATGACAGAGTGTGCTTCTGTTTCTTTCTCATGAGAGTCCTTCCATGCTTGCATTGCATTGTTGGGCATATTTTGTTAAAGCAGCAGGTGGAAAGGAGGTTTGTTTGTACATGTAAAGGAAAATGCTGTCAGTGCACTGCAGAGAGTATTTTTACAGTATAGCCAGGAACTATATACTGTAAAGTGTTCACGTGCTTTCTTACATCCCTGGGTCTTTTCATGGACACAAAGCATGGAAACTGGGCTTGAAATGGGTTAACAGAATGAATAGAATAGAGCTAAAGTGCATTCTGAATTAGAGGTATTTATACTTGCTGGGTCTTCTGTAATAATACTGTAACAATAACCCATTAACCTCCCAAATAAGGATTTAGGGCCTATAGTGTTTGGTGTTGTAGCTGCACAAGGCAAACATAACTCCTCACCCTAGAGAACATATTCATTGCATCCAGTATAGGCTGTATCGGTCCACTGAGTTCAACCTGCTTTGGCTAAGTCCTTATTTGAATAAACTGCCTCACTTTTGTACTCTTAATTTTGTGATTATTTTTCTCCCCCCTTCCCCCCCCCCCTCCACTTGTAGTGAAGATTGACATTTTCTTTATAATTAAGTCCCTGCAAATGTAAACTTTACATTTAAAATGTAATCATATTAGAGAGAACATGAATAATGTATTTTAAATCAGCTAGAATGCTAAACTGAGTCCTTCACTTTATTGCTTCATACCTTTCATATCGGACTGTATCCAAATCATTATTTATTCTGACTCTGGTGGCATTTTAAATAATGCATACTTGTTAATTTGAGAACAGTGTTCTAAATACTCTCCTTGTATAGTAGATTCTTTCACTAAATGATTCTTTACTTCCTGTACCTCTATACTTGTTTATATATCTTTTCATACTCACTTCTGAAATAAATTCCTCCGCAGTCTACATAGCATTTGTACAGACTGGAGGACAGATTTTAAACTCCCTTGAGATAGTGCCCTTTATTTAGTAAGGCTAGAGCACCTTGCTTGTGTCTTGTAGGTGCAGTGAGGATCCTGCCATTGGATCCTCACCATAGAATAAGCCCTTTGTTTTCCAAAGTCTGACGGATTTGAATCCTGGATAGTACACAGTAGTAAATGGAAGCAAAAATAGGCTGCTCAATTGGTTTGCCGAGTCTGGGTTTTGTGTTTTAAGTCTGTCACACAGGAAAGCTTGAAAGTACAACTCAAATGTAACTAGTCCAGAGTGTGACGTCTTTGGAAAAATGAAAAGAGAAGCTTGCAGAATTCTGAATGACACTGTGCAGCTTAGCAATTACTGACACAGGACATGGTTTCATGACTTAAGATTACACAGCCACTGAAAACTGTGCTGCCCACTCCTTTCCTTCTTTAGTGATGGGGATCACAAGGCCTCAGTGAGTCAGATCTACTTGCTAATCAAGCTAAAAGCTTTTCATTTGTCAGATTTGTTTTCTTGGAACAACAAGCCGACAAGACCCATTGTGCAGCTACAGAATTTCAGCACTGATGTAGTCATGCATCTGTTTAAGCTGACTGAAACTGAGTCTTCATGTTTAAAAGTATTTTCATTTTTATACCATTGCTAATGGTGTAAAAACACAGAAGACAGATCACTAAAATATTCTCAGTAACCAACTGGTCTAATTGCCACAAATGCATGTAGCTTCAGAATTGTCAGTTTCTCTCTCCTTTCTACCTTGGAGATAGGAGAAACATGCCTTAGGAAGAGGAATCCAGTCTTGGGAACCATGAAGATGCCAGGGCAGTTTTGTTAGAAGCAATTTGTGGTGCAACAAAAATGACTGATCAAAAGATTCATTGAAGTAGTGCTTATGTAAAAACTGACAGCACTGTTCCATTTTATTTCAAAATGGAATTTAAATAATTCTTATTCTGACATGTAGTGATAATGTTGAAAGGCACTGGCTTGCAAAATACGGTCTAATTTAATTCAGATCTGATGATATTACTCAGCCTTTACAACTCAGCCTCTCATATGACTTGGCTAGGTGGTAAGATGCACACAGCCGATCTCATTTTGGAGGTGATGTGGGAGCTTGGGAAGTCTCAGATTTCTAAAGATGTGGAAAAGATGGAAATAAGCTAACATGAAACAGGTTGACACCATTATGCAAGAGTGACTCTTCATCTGGCCAGTCAGATACTGCTTATTGCTGACTTAAATGCAGCACTTTGTCTCTAGATTACTTCAAAAGTTACAGGATATCACCAACTTCTACAAAAGACTGGGGAGGAGAATGAGAGAAGATTCATACATACTTGCCTTGTACTTTTCCACAGGCTTTTTGCTACTGTCAGAGGCAGGATAGTGCTTGTGTTACGTGCTCATGTTCTCCAAAAGATGTAACCACTTGAGCAGGAGTTAGGGAGAAAGTTGCTTATTGCATAGGTGCAGGTAATAATGACTTGTATGCAATGACAAGTATTTTTATGTTCCCACCCCATGAGTTTTCCTAGTAGCCTGGATACAGTTACTAACTCCTCAAGTTTGGAAAAGTTAATAAAGAAATCAAATATTTGCTAGCATTGTTTCTCTGAAAGTCAAAGAATAGTTGCTGCAGTATGGACCTCAAGAGGACATGTAGTCCGCTCTCCTGCTGAGAGCAGGGTCAGCTAGAGCAGAGTGCTCAGCACTGTGTCCAGTCAAATTTTGAGCATATCTCTCTTTCACACAATGCACACCCAGTAGCTGGTTACAGCTTGTGTCCATTGTCTCTCATCCTATCACTGTACACCTCCAAAAAGGGTCTAGCTCCATCTGCTGTATACCCTCCCATCAGGTAGTTAAGCTAGCGGTAAGATCCCCCCCTTAGCCTTCATTTCATAAGACTGAAAAACAACTCTTGCAGCTTCTTATGTCACATGTTCTGGCCCCCGACCATCTTGGTGGCTTTTCACTTTGTCTTTCGTGTGCTGGGGCACCAAAACTCGACACAGTAGTCCTGTTGGAGTCTCACAAGTGCTGAACAGACAGGAATAATTACTTCCGTTGACCTGCTGGCTATACTCTTGCTCATGCAGACCAGGATGTGACTGTCCTTTTTTTTGCCACAAGGAACATGAGCCAGCCCCATGCCAGCTTGTCCTCTAGGATCCCCAGGTCCTTTGCTGAAGGTTGCTTTCTGTCCAGATGCCTCCCATCCTTTACAGCTGTATGCGGTTATTCCGTTGCAGGCAGGACTTTGTATTTGTCTTTGCTGAACTTCAAGAGGTTCCTGTCTGTCCATTTCTGCAGCATGTCAAAGTCCCTCTGAACAGCAGCCCTTCACTCTACCGTATCTGTCAATCAGTCTTCCCAATTTGGTGTCATCTGCTCCTATGGGCTGTCCAGCTCCTATTAAGGACTGTAAACCTGTAAGCCTCAGTGTTGACCCATGAGGAACATCACTAATAGGCTGGGTACTAGTTGGGCTTTGTCTCACTGATGACAACCATTTGAGCTCAGTAGTCCAGCCATGTTTTCTACCCATCTTGTAGTCAACTCCTGCAGTTTGTATTTCACCAGTTTGGCTGTAAGGATACTATGGGAGACCCTGTGAAAGGTCTTGCTGAAGTCAAGTGAAACAGTATCCACCACTCTCCTCCTATCCACCAAGCTAGTCCTTGCATCACAGAAGGCAATCAGGATGGTCAGGAATGATTTGCCCGTGGTAGATCTGTGCTGGCTGTTCCCAGTTGCCTTCTTGGCCTTTGTGTGCTTGAAAATGGGCAGAGAATTTGCTCCACAACTTTCCCGGGGACTGAGGTATGGCTGACTGGCTCGTAGTTCCCCAGATTGTTTTTCTTGCCCGTCTCAAAGGCAGGTGTGACACTTGGCTTTTTTTTCAGTCATTAGGAACCTTCCCTGACTGCAGTGAACTTTTGAAGATGATAGAGACCGGCCTTGCAGGGACATCAGTCAGCTCTCTCAGGACCTCAATTCACAGACACGTAGCCAGACCTCAGGTTCACAGAAGGGCAGTGTAAACCCATTTTCTACTTCCTTGTCCACAGGTGCACTAAATAGTGCTTGCAGCTGACATGGATGTCTAAGCCCTTTTATGTATCGTTTATCTAATAGGGTTTATTTTTTAATTACAGTATTAATTATGTCACATTTTCAAAATGGCAGGCCTTTAGTTGCTTTCTGATTATGCCCGTTGTGTTGATGTGTATTGATCAGAAGAGTCTGCAAGTGAAACACAGACTTACTGAGGTTGATGGAAACAAGGCAGGTTTATTGGTGTGATGGGACTGTCAAGTGGTCTGTGGGAACTTCTGAAAATTAAGTGACTCCCAACGATTGTCTGACAGTAGGGCTGAAAAAAAAAAATGAAGAAGGTAAGGTATTTCACTGGCATATGATGATGACTCTGACCTCTCTTTGCTTGCTTGTTCCAGTAAAATGGCTGCTTTGTTTTCCCCTTTAGGCCAAATGTGTCTTAGAGGAAGATTATGAATACATATATATTCAGCATATATCTGTATGATGCTTCTGCAATGGATTATCAGTTAATTTCTGAGTTAAATTTTGCACTCAGACACCTCTTCACAGTTACCACTTTCAGCAAACTGGATTTTTACAGATACGTTCAAAAAGACTTCAGTTTTGCCAGCCTGCACCAAGGATGTTTTCTGAATCGCACCAGAGTGGAAGACTATTATAAACAAAAGTTAAAGCTAAAATGAGACCTGAGCTATAGATTTTGTTATTGTATTCTTCTGAATTCAGGGAAAACTTACTGTTGAAAATCCATGATCAGATAATAGGTGGTCTCATGGCAGGAATTCCTGCGTGTTATACAGTTGCAGGAATTAGACAAAGTTCTGTGAAAGCCAAGAGATACTGTAGTAAAGTGTACTTCGAACTGTGCCACTATACTAGGGCAACATCTGTATGTTCAGCAGCAAAATTATTCAGACAAGCATAGCTTTTAGAAAGCTGTCTCAAAAAATAAACTTAACTCTTCACTCTCAACACTTAAGCATTTCTCCTGTGCTCGTGTCAGTCTTACAGAACAATCTCATAATTCTGATCATTATCTCTATATATTTCTCTGGGGAAGGAAGATATGTTTAGTACAAATTGCAAAAAAGAAAGCATAGCTACTGTATGAGACATACTGGGAGTGACATCTTCAAGCTGGGCTTTGCTGCCAGCCTGCCAAAGATAACCCTATTTTCCTTAAACCATTGTTAATACCTATAGAGCACGTACATCTTGACTCTTTAGGCTCAGATGACATTTTCTGGGAGCAGTTCCCTATTGTATGCCTCTTCCTTCCATTCTTTCCTAACTGCACTGATTTTTCTAATCCTTAGAGAAAGCCTTGGACATGTAGTTTTACATTATATTTCCTATAAATTCTATTCTAGAAATAGTCTTTATCTTTGCACTACTCTCCAATATAATCTCAACTGGTATTTTTGTTCCTTTTGGGTTACAGATGTTAGCTATATCCTGGTATAAATTGACTAATGATGGCTTTGGGTTTCTTGTTGGGTTGTCTTTTTTTCCAGCATACAGGGAGAGCTGGATGCTGAAGCTGAAAAAATGAGGATCTCCCAGCAGGACTTAATTGCAGTTAATGAATCTGTTTACACCCCAGATTCTGATGTCACTTCACCTGCTATCAACAGAAATCTCATCCAGAAGGCTGGCTACCTTAATCTTAGAAAGTAAGAAGACTGTTGCTACCCGCTGGTTTGTTTAATTGCTGACTAGTTGCTACTTTTTTTTTTTTTTAAGGTCATAAAGACTCATCAGGTAATGATGTTTGAGACTCCTGAATCAGTGGTAGCTGTACCCTTCAGCTCCAAAGTATCTCTGTCATCTTTGGAAATATGTTTTAGAAGGTTAAATCAAATTAGTGGCATTTGAGACTGTTTTCCTGAAAACAGAAGTTTACTTCTGGTTGAATTCACCTCCAGGGATGATTTTCTGCATTCAAGTGGCTAAAAATTAGAAACTGAAAACATAGTGTTTACAAAAATAAACAGCTCTATTTTGTAGTTAATACATGTTTTCATAAATGACCTCCTTTACATAAATAGAAGCTTTACGGACAATGCAAGTGCATAACTTTGATTATATACCATACATAGAGTTACCTCTGCAGCTTTTCCAAGTAAAATCTTCCAGCAACTTCCACAGGAGCTATGTATATTGGTGGCATATAGTAACCTTGTTTATGTGATTGATTTAATATCAGTTTATTTCTGTTTGACTAGTAATTTTTTTTTGTGAGTTGACATTTATTAATTTCTTGTAGCATTCTAAGAGCTGGATTACAATACAATAGGACTCCGTAGTTAGGGAGAGGATGGACTCTGAGGTACTACTTGCAGAAGATACTTTTTAAAATGATGATTCTTTGTGCTGAAATTGTTCATGCTGCTCTTCAGCTTGAAAATACTTTTTTTTTTTAATCCAGTTTAGTAGTTTTGCATGTCAGTTACTCAATACTCTTATTCCTTAACTAGGACATACTGCAGAGAATGTTTTTAACTTGGGATGTTTGGAATTAGTTTAATTCTTCAGCTTTCATTAAGGATTAGTCTCTGCTTTTACTTCTTAACAGAGACTCATCATAAAATTTCCAGGGTTGAACATAAAGTTCAGATTAGCATCAGGATACGTTTGCAGTTTCATCTATGTTTGGAGTAATTTCTAAATCGTAATGAGTCTTTGTCACTGCATCTTCTCTTTAGTAAAACAGGTCTGGTGTCTACAACTTGGGAAAGAGTGTATTTCTTCACTCAAGGTGGCAACTTGATGTGTCAGCCAAGGGGAGCAGTAGCTGGAGGATTGATTCAGGACCTGGACAACTGCTCTGTTATGGCTGTAGACTGCGAAGACAGAAGATACTGCTTTCAGATCACTAGTCCTACAGGCAAAGCGTATGAGACAGGTTTTATTTGAGGACAGCCAGTCACACCTACCCTTTCAGATGCTGTTCATGTAAAACATGCTTGCTATAATAGTAAGCCTTTCTGGGTTTCCAGAAGGGGGTTTCCAGATTAATAGCATGTTCCTTCCCATCTTCCCCCACAACTGCCTGAACAGCACATGTGATATACTTTAGCTGCCGTTTATTTGTGATCTTTGTTCCTTTGATGGCTAATAGATACAAAGTTTGGTGACATAAGACCTGGAGTCAAACAGTCCACTGTTAGCACTGATACACTATGCTTATATTTTAGGGCTATAATCCTTCAAGCAGAAAGCAAGAAAGAATACGAGGAGGTAAAAATATTTTCTTAATGTTGTTGTTCTTGTATACAAGTGAGCTTGAAGAGCTCAATTTCATTTTTCCCTTCCAGTGGATATGTGCCATCAACAACATCTCCAGACAGATCTATCTCACTGACAATCCAGAGGTGGGAGCTTGTTTCCATCTTCCAGTCCGTTCCTTCCAACTTGCTTTCCCATTGTTTTTTACATGGCCATGTAAAGTATATGTGTAAAAGAGCTGTTCTGTCTTGTTTTTGTAGGCAGCTGCAATCAAGTTAAATCAGACAGCCCTACAAGCAGTGACTCCCGTTACCAGCTTTGGGAAAAAACACGAAGTTCACCCCCCCAGGTAACGTTCTCACTTGCACAGACTAGAGGCTGTTCAGTCATGCTCTTTTTACAGGGCAACAGTCGCCAGGGAGAAAGCCCTGTCTAGGCCCTGGCGTTACAAGCCTGTGTGTTGCAGCAAATTCCTCTACTTCTGATGTTTCCCTCCAAAAGCCATACAGGAAGGAAACATCAGAAGTAGAGGAATTTGCTGGAACGCTAAATGTTCAGGGTAATGCTTATTGGTCCACATCACAGCTTTGAGCTTTGAAGCTCCTCACAGTTGCCATTGGGATTTTGCTTCTTCAGAAAAAAACACAATGCTTTATTTGTAAGTGCTTTGCTATAAGGGAGTGACTTGTAATGTGGGTAGTACAGCAGAGTCCCCAGTATACATTGAAGTAAGTATATTCTTGCATATTACCTCAAGCAGTTCCTGTCAGTTTGTCACAGGAATATGCCTTACACTGGTGTCTGAATAATTACTGTTCTCTTGTGATCATTCAGGTCAGTCAATAAAGCTCCTCTCCTTCAAAAATAATGTTCTAGGATATGCTTATATTCAAAATACATATTTTATGTAGTTTCTTTGTGTCCACATGATCCTAGCATCTTGCCCAGTGGGAATTCTTCGGACTTCATCATCAGAGTTGGCTTTCAAGCCCAGTGCTGGACTGAAATCCTGCTTTCAGAAGCAGTGTGATAAATAAAATAGGGCAAGTTTGTGTTGTGCTGACTTCAACATAAAGAGACTTCTCTGCAAGTTTTGTCAGCACATTGTAAATTCTGACTCACATATTTACTTGTAGAAATTCAAACCTTTTCCAGATCTTCTGCCTCTCAGGCCAGTGCCTTTGTTATGATTTATGATTCCCTTTATTATGATTGCTTACAGATTCCAAAGAGTCCCTATAGCCATAGGGAATGCCAGTCAATTTCTAATTTTATTCACAGTACACTTTGATTACAGATTTATAAATAGAAGAGTATTGCCATCTATTTCACTGGGCAAAGGAAACGGCTATTTCATTGACAGCTAATCACCCAAGTCACTTTTACATCTGTATGCAATGAGAAAACTTTCTAGAAATAGAAGATGCTGCTAGTAAACGCAGTGTACCATAGGTAGTGATGTGTATAGTTACAACTTCTGTAGCTGTGGGAAACTTAGCATTTCCATCTCTTCGAGAAAAGGTGCAGGAAGAAATCTAACCCAGTGTGTAACATTTCTTCTTAACTATCACATTGCAACAAGCCTGTGGCCAAGTAAGATCTGAAAAAGATGTCAGGATTGCCATTGACACCTTCAGAAGCAAGTCCCGGTCTCTGCTGTTTGAACTGATAATGTGGCTGTAAATACGGCCACGAGAGGGCAGGGAGGCAAACAGCAACCTGTTGCTGGAAGTCTGCCCACACTCAAGAGTTGCTCTGCATTCAGGTTTAATGTACCAACATTTACTTTGTTCCTAAATAATTTTAGGTACAAAAAATAAAACAGATTTTATTAGTGTCCTCAGTGACAGGTAAATAGGAAAATATTTATGTATGCTACTAGTTCAATCCCACTTTGGATTTTTGAATAATCTTGTCTCCCTTCCAGAGGAAAGATAGGGTGTCATTGACTGATTGAAACCTTTTTTTTTTTCCATTATCATTTTAGCCAGAATGTAAAGAATATGGAAAATGATAAAATAGTTCCCAATGAATCAACTGGCATTCATGAGTCCAGACAACTCATTGCTCCTGGAACACCGATTCAATTCGATATTGTACTGCCTGCCACAGAATTCCTGGACCAGAACAGAGGTGGCAGGTATGGCCAAAGACAGCGATCAGTCACTTTAACAGAGTGATTTCAGGGGAGAAAATCAGGTATTACAGCATTTGGGTGTGGTGACCAGAATCTGTAATTAAGAGTTTTTATTCTTATTTCGTAGGCGTGCTAACCCCTTTGGGGAATCTGAAGACAGCAGCAAAGATGAGGAGGAAGGTCAGTGCTTCGTTTTGCCAGATAAAATTAGTCATGATTTTAGGCCTAATTCAGCTGTCAGCTAGCCAGTGTCTCTTAGTGAAAGCACCTGACACCATGGAGCAGCGGTAACAGGCCCATAGTACAGTCGAAGGTAGTTACCTTTCAGAAGCCGGTCTTTTAAACATCACTACATGTGAAAACAAACACCTTTTTCCTTGACAGTCCAAGCTGTATTCCAGATTAGGTTTATTTCAAATGCTTAAAGGCAAAAGATTTGGTTTGCTTGGTTTTTGTCTTTCATTCTTTTTCTTTCTTTTTTTTTTTTAAGTAGCTGTTGACTTCTTTAGAAACAGTTTGATGGGACTGTATTATTCTGCTCAAGTTTGACGCTGCTTAGTAGCCATTTCTTACCCACGTGTACTCTGAAATTCACAATCTAAATCTCAACGGAGGCCCAGGATGTAGCTAGCAGCAGCAACGTGTCTCAGCAAAAGGAGTTTCTTACTGCTGCCCCCTTTCCCTCCTCCCAGTGATGTGCCAGTAAAAGTCAGCAGTTCTGGCCTGCCTCTGCCAGCACACGGAGGGCTCAGACCCCCGCTGTACTCCTCTTCCTCTGTGCCAGTTACAGCTGCTGCCTGGAACCAACAGCCCCTGTCAGAAAACTGCTCACAGAACCAAAGCAGAGCCTACTGATTTGAACGCTCTGGCTTGCATGTGCTGTCCCATTGCAAGGTAGGACAGTTGCAAGCTGCCTGACAGCAGAGCAGCCATGACAAGCAGGCACCTCCGCGCTGGCAGCAGCAGCACCCGGCTCCACTGCAGCGCAGAGAAGAGAGTACAGCGCTTAAGGGACTGCCTTGCATCTCAGACTGCACAAGCGGATCTGCATAGTTCAGCTCAGACTGATGCTTAACAATCTTTGTGGTGTCTTGTGCAATGTAGCTGCACAGCTGTTGCACATTTGTTGTGGCATTTGAGCAGGCACATGCAGCAGGACTCATCCCGCTCTACCTTGCTCACCACCAACCATAAAGGGAGCCTGATCAAATCGTTGCTTTGTCGCATAATGACTACTTAGTTGTGAAGAGGAATCTTATGGTGATAGTCAATGAGCAGCACGGAAGGATTTCACGAAAACCTCATTGGAACCAGCTGCATGGAAGGTCAGAAGGACATAGAAGAACATGAGGAATGTACAAGGTTTAAAGATAAGAGTTAATTTGATGGAAGCCAAGGCTTGTGCGCGATCATAAATTTATCACAGTGTATGCGCACCTGATAACAAGATAGGCAAGTGATAACAAGATAGGCGAGTAATGCAAGTGATTACTACCTAATCAAATGAGGCATAAAGGACCAGTTACGCTTCTAAAGCTTCCAAGCAACTGTGATTTTTCCCCCCCCCACTTGCTGCCAGTTCAACCACTGTCTAAAACTGGGTCAGAGCACTGCCAGGCTCCTAGCAGGAAGTCACCACCCCTGCTGTCACTACCCACAGGTTTATTGTTGAATTTCAAAAGTGAAAAAAATAATTCCACTGATAATTTCAGCTACTGGAAAACTAAGTAGCACAGTGAAGGACATCGTGCCTTTTTATCTTCCAGATTCCCTCTTGCAGCAGATGTTCGTAGTTCGGTTTTTAGGATCTATGGCTGTTCAATCAGATGACACAAGTGAGGTGATTTATGAAGCTATGAGACAAGTGTTAGCTGCTCGTGCCATTCACAACATATTCCGTATGACTGAATCCCATCTCATGGTCACCAGCAAGAACTTGAGGTACTGTAAAATCTTCAATTTGTCAACATTCTTCATACAACTTCATACAACTTTGGACTAGTAAAGTATTTTTGTTTTGTTTTTCAAAGAAATACACCCTGTGAGGGAAAAAGATCCTGAGATTCACGTTACTTACTAAAAAATGTCCCTTTTCTTACTCTGCAGTATCTAGAAATCATCCTCCTGACTAAGTTGGAAGAACATTCTACCAAAATTTAGAGGATGCAGTGGGTCTATAAGGCCCTGCAAAGATACAGAAAAGGATGAAAAAAAATGCACTGGGAGATTCCCTTTTCTTATGTGTAGTAACAGAAAGACAGCCATCACTGTCCTGTTGTCAGTATTGTCACTGTAGAGTATGTTGATACAAGACATTCGCTTTAGTTGGAGTGCATTTATGTCCATATGTGTATTAGTGTATCAGCCCCTACACTCAGGATATTTACCACATTAGTGATTCAGACAGATACTATGACTATACGTGTCCAGCACCTGAGAGGCAGCGTCTGGAGTTGAACCTTGCCATCGAAGGACTTGAAATCACAGATAAAGGATTTCATTCTGTGCATATGTTTCCTCATCTGTAAAATTGCGATAGTGATTGCCTTACTATTATAAAGCACCTGGAAATTACTAAGAATCACTCTAAAATAATTTACTTTTTTTTTTCCCCTACACATAACTGCAGGTTAATAGATCCTCAAACACAAGTTACGCGAACAAGTGTAAGTAACTTTTGTTTTGAATCTGGTTTTTGACCACAGCATTGAATACTCAGTCACAGGAACTTGAGCTCTTGACCAAGCTAACCAGATGCTGGTTAAAAAAAAAAAAAAAATTTTTTTATTTTACTTTTCCAGTTTGAACTCACCACTGTGACACAGTTTGCTGCTCATCAGGAGAACAGGCGACTGATTGGCTTTGTGGTCCATCTCAGAGAGACTCTGGGAGAAGAATCCATGAGCGCATATGTTTTTGAGAGCAACACAGAAGGGGAAAAGGTTTGCATAACATTCAATAAAAAAAAGAAAACAGGTCTTAGGCTTCTTGGCATGCACATCCAGGAAACAGTGCTATAGAAGCAAGAGCAGCTCAGTTCCTTGCCAGGAAGACATGCCTTAACACCCAAGCCTTTGATGGCTTAGGTCTAAAAAGGACCAGATTATTATAGACAATGAAGCAGCATGTACAACAAGAAGGAAAGGATGTGATTGCTAGTACCAACATTAAGAGAGAGGGGAGAGTGTGTGTGTCTAGCACCAGCACTAACAAAAATTAATGTCAGCCATGTTGAGACATGTACATCTGTAAAGCTTTTGAAGACAAGACAGCCATACTGTGTTAATACCACTGGGTGCTTGCTGCATATGATAATAACAGGCTATTAAAAACAAGGAATGTGCTGAAGAATTTTTGTCTTAGAAAACAATAACTCTCTCACATGCACTGGAAAAGATCCCCCAGGTCTGGATATAAAGTTTGGCGAACAAAACTAATGGAGTCGAGTACAAAGATTTATTAGCCTGAGTGAGCTTTGAAGCAGAACCCAAGATAGTTTTATTTTTACGTAGTTACCATGGTGAGTTAATGTTCTACTTCTGTGTCTTAAATACAGGTCTAAACTAAGTTTGCATTGACACTTCTGTGTTTTAGTCCCAATTAAGGAACAAAAAAACAAAACAAAACTGAACTTTACATATATTTCTTTTTTTTTAGATTTGCTATGCCATTAGCTTGGGAAAAGAAATCATTGAGGCACAGAAGGTAAGTTTGTTTCATTCTCCATGTCTGTGTTCTGATGCATCATATTCTGCTTTTGGTTGCAGTGTCCAGGTACCTCTGGTGCACGTGAGAACAAGGAACTGCTGCTCTCCCTAATGCCAAAGTTTTGCAGACATTATTTAACGCAGCCCCTGAATAGTTCATACAAAAATAAATCCTGTTTGACTTTGCAGTAGCTTGATTTGAGGTAAAATTTGTCACCCCAAATCAAATTCAGAACTCTACAAATCCAGTTGTTCATGTTTGGAAGGAAGCCATGAGCAGTTGTGAAAAAAACCCCTTTGGATGAAGTATAAATTGCACCCATTGCTGTTCCACCTTTAGAAACTCGTATTCTTTCTGCCCTTAGTGAGGAAAAAACCACCAAGCTTTTCCACTTAAAATGAATGGCAAAGTTACCTAGCCCATTGTAGATAAATTTATCTATATAAAGATGTGACACTAATACATTAATATTTGCTGTAGACTTTTGCTGCTACAATTTCAGAACAAGTTGGGGGAATGAGCTTTTAGTCACAGGCAGTAAGCACAAGTGTAATCAATAATTTATTTAGATGATTGATAGTTATTTCTCTCCTTGTTTTTCAGTAATTGTATCAATGCCAGATAAGAACAGTAAAATAAAGGCTCAAAAGGAATGGCTTTTTTTTTTTTTTCTTCTTATATACCCAAGGGGTGGGTTTACTGAACCAAAGGGGATTATTTGTTTCAAAACTTTAGGCCAGGCTTATTCACATTCAAACCTTTAGAGTAAATGTTGTCATAAAAAAAAGTTGCAAAACCTTAACAAGAAGTACTGGGAACACTGTGTGCTCCTCTGGAAAATTGCTGCAGCCTCCCGCACTCTTGTTTGTTTTTTCCTCAGGACCCAGAAGCATTAGCTCAGCTAATGAAGTCTGTGCCATTAACAAATGATGGAAAGTTCATGCTTCTGAATGATCAGTCAGAAGAGGATGGAACCATACATGAAGAAGGGGAGGAATCAGAAGCATAAAACAAACTCTTGTCATTCCCTGCAGCCTGTGTGGGAGCAGGATAAGCAGGGGGTCGTTTTTTGCAAGAATCCCTGGTTTTCAGTCATCTGTGCGCACATGACGCCAGCTTCTGCCTTCCTGCTGGAGAGAGCGTGGCATCTTGGCGGTGGAGTTGCCTCTGAATTTACAATGAGGCAACAGCAGGACTTGGCTGCTGAGGCTTTTTGCATTTGTGAATGTGTCGTGCATAGGTAGGTCGGGGAAGCTTACAATCCTGGGGAATGTTTCAGCGTTAGCCCCTTGCTGCTGGTAGTTAGGACAGCACAGCTCGCAGCCACAAAGGGTTAATGTCATTTCTTCGGATTTACGTGGCTGGCAGCCTACAGTTCTGCTGAAATTAGCGCAAGCTGTAAGCTGTCAGCTCCTTTTACGAATATCAGGCCTCAAATTTCCTACCATAGTCAGTTTTCATAGTTTGTATGATTATGTGCATCTCAATGAAGGTTAAAAATGCACTATTTACTTTTAATTTCAGATGAAGTTATTTTTAGTCTAGTCTAAGTGTAACAAGATTTATCTTTTGTGCTAGCCTATTTACAAAACAATTTGTTAAACACTAAATTTTTCCTATTAATACAATCTATTTTTATATTGCATCTAGAATAAGCTTACAAAACAAATCTAAGTGCCTATTCTTGCCTTCATGGGGACCGCACTCACACACTCTGTAATTAAATAATGGACATAATGTACCTCCTTGATTTATTATTCTCAATACCACTGATGTGCAAACAGCAGAAGCAGTCAACAAATGGGGCATGTCAGTTTTGTGCAGTTTTTCTATAAGTTGCCAGAGATGAGAATTGTAGGACAAATAAGTACTTTTATAATAAGAATTCTCTGTATATTTAACATTATGGTGACAAACAACAGCTGAGTTTACCAGCAATCTTTGGTTTTAGGAAACTGAGCAATAAAACGCTAGATTATAAGACTACAATGTATTGACTAGTCTCATAGTACCTTCCTGAAATTAGATACTAGATATATTTGGCTAACAAGTTAAATTTTTTCTCTCCCAGTTTAACCTGAACACATGAGAAAGTGTACTTCACAAGAACAAACAAATAAAAGGTAGTTATTGGGGGGTGGGCATAATCTGTGGCATTGTATTAATCAAGATAAGAAAACTGGAACAACAAATGGCTGAAATTCCTCAATTTAACTCTTCTCAAGCACTTACAAGGAAACTAGATTTTCTGTAAGCAGCATCTGTGCTACAGCGTCTGAAGGATCCCAGTTTGCAAGCGTTTGACATGGAATAAATTCAGTTTAGCTGGTTGTTGAACATTTAAAAGAACCATGGAAGAGAACTGTTAGTAACTGACACAAACACTTCTTCATAAATAAAAGTTGAAGCTGTCTTATTAAAAAAATTAAAACCTACTGAGTTGATGTTACTGAAGACACTAAGAATGAGGTTCTCAAAATTACATTTATTAACACAGTTCTATGTACATCATGTTCTCTACTCACAAACCAAAGAGACTGAGGTAACTACCTTTTGTACAATGAGTTAGCAAACATTAAGTGTTACATTTGGTCCTTTGTACCTGAGAAGCTGAAAACAGCTGTTGTTGATGGACACCAGATGAAAACTCAAATTTAGTTCTGAATACAGACCCCCTTAGGACCTCCAGAATCTACCCTTCAGCAGCAGCAGCACTCTAGTTCCTAGTGAAGCACACACCAGTTGGGTGCTGCTGGGGCCATCACTTCTCACCAGTCAATGCAAACAACCTTTTCTCCTTGGGGCTGAAAGTGAGCAAGCTACCAGCTGTGCTCTGCCCCACCCCTCCCAATGCTGCAAGGAGGAAGGGCAAGGCAGCCCCATGGCCTCTGGCAGAAAAGGGCACAGCACCAGATCAGAAGCAGGCTGTGAGACCTCTGGAAGAGCTGCTGCTACCACTTCTCCATGCAACAGCCTTGTCACAAGACTGAGCACACGAGGGCGGGGGTGGTACCTGCCTTCTCAGGGACAGAGACTGGCCTTCAGGGACATAGGCCTCATTCTGTTCTGCCCCCAACTTGAAGGAAAAAAACCCCTAGAGATCTGTTTTATGTCCCTGCAGCAAACGCATCAGCCTCACTTTCCTTTTATCACCTCTGGGAATTTTGAGTGAGCAGGTTGTTTAGTTTTGGGGATTTTTTTGTTTTAGCTCCCATCGTCTCCTCTCCAGACAACCAGTTAGGGTCCAGTTTGTTCCTATAATTGGAACAGGGGCGGGGGAGGGCAAAAGCACTGAAAGTAGTAGCACCAGAGCGACAATTTTGCACCCCTTCCAGAGCCTTGCAGGGGGAAAAAGGGTTTAATGTGACTTTCACTGAGAGAGAGGAGTGTGTGACATCCACATCCAGGACCCACCTGGTATTTCAGATGATAAAAGCTTTCTGCATGTATATGCTGCTACATGACAAAAAGGAAGAAGAAAATATAAACTACAATCCTGTATTAGCAAGAACAGCTCATTATCCCTGTACATATTTGTGTGTATGTATATATTTTTGCCATATATAGTGTACATTCAGGTCTCCCAGATTAAACAGGGTTCTATAAAAATAGGCTTATGTCTTTCCTGTAGAATTTCTATCACCAGAACCATGTGAATTTGTTCACCACCACACGTTAAGAAAATGCACAGTTCCATTTATGTTCAGCTGCAAAGTATTACCTATCCGAGATAGTGTCTTTCCAAAAAAATAGGAGAAGGGAAAATACAAGTGCAGATTTTATTAGAGCGTGGATAATGTCTTGACTGTACATAGCTACCCAGCAACTCCATCCTGGGGGAAGCGAACACCATCTCTACGTGATTCTGCAGTTGCTACGGAAGAAGGAAATTTAGTGCTTGGCCACTCCAAGCCAAGAACTTAGTGACTTCAGATGAGACAGGAATATGGAAATACGTACACTGCAATTGCGACACCATGGAAATGAGCGCAGCAAGAATGCTGATCTCAGCAGCACAACTGAGTGTTCAGTGCGGGCACAATTTGGTCAAAAGAAGTGTACACAAATGATGAAAAAAACCCCCCTGTATCAAAATTAAAAGGAAAAAATAGAAATCAAGTAATGCAGCATTTTTAGGGCAGTCTCTGCAGTTACAATGAATTAAAAATAAAAACTTTAACAAGCCCAGTGGATTTAAACAGTCCATGAAGCTTCTGTGTCATGTGTTCAGAACTAAGGAAAGGACTTTCATATCAGCCTGGTCTTTGCAGTTGCAACAAAACATTTGTCCCAGCTTTCTGAATGTTGAAGTGACTGGCATGAAAGGGCAAATCAGAAGTACATCAGGAATTGTCTTAACCAGTGACCCAAGGGTGGGTGGAACGATGTGAACCATTAAAACGTTACCTTCATTGTAATTAGAAGAGATGAAAGAAGCTGGCAAGTATGGTCTAAAAATAGTTAAGGGTGCCAGAAAAAAAAAACAACCCAAAAAGTAACTCTCAGTTGGACTGACTAGACTAGTTTATTCTAGTTAGTAAGACCTAGAAGTGTTTTATGTTCTGGGAGATGAAAACACAACTATATCTTTTAATGAAAGTGCTGTTTACTTTTAAGCTAAGCCTAGCTACTTGCTTAAGTCAGGAATCTGAGTAACTCTTGCACAATCTAGAACCTCTCCTTGCGGGCATGAGTGGACGTTGTATTTAAACAGAGTTCTCACAGTGTTCAGCAGCTTCTGAAGCCTGCAGTGCAATTATTGTTAATAATCAGGCATGTAAGACTCTATGAACAACACAGACGGTACAATAGACCTACAAAGGCGAGGAAATATAGAATTGAGGCTGAAACTTGCAATTAGGCACAACATATTCATGAAGTGTAAGATCACTTAACAGTTACAGACACCCATCACACAGTGTCTGGTCATAAAAGGAAGAGCTGATTGTGGTTCTGTCTTGGCTCTGGATTTCCTTACTTCTGTGGATGCAAATCAGACCTTTGGTATGAAATGAGAAGTAATTTATTATGGTAACTTTTCTAGTTTTCCCATTCTCTGACATGGGGGAAAAACAGCAGGGGAAAATAAATGCCTGACAGAATCCTAAGGTCCCACAGTGCAAATACTACCTATAGTAATAGTAAGGGTTTGTGGAATAAAACATCAATAAGGATTTCTATTTTGTGCAATAGCTTTAACATACATTCACAACATACGCTGTCACACCTCCAGTGTAATCTGTGACTGCATTAAGTACAACAGGACTGAATAAAAAACATGTCTGAATTATTTTTTGGACAACAGATATGCACAATATCTTGATTGAATTTTTTTTCTGGTTGAATTGATGCACCACTTCAAATCTTAGACCAATGGTCTATGAGTCTTTTTTTTTTTAAATGCTATGTTAGAGATGCAAGAACGCATCTAAAAATTAGTAAGACTTTTTTTTGATCTGCACATCTGTACTTTAACTACCTCTGAGCTCAACATCTTATATAATTATTTTCAATCTAAAGAAAGTGCTATAAATAATATAACCTCCTGAAAAATAGGAGTTTCTACAGGAAATATAGACAGACACAGACCTAGCCTCACTGGATGCTAGTATACTACTGTACATCTTCTCTTGGGTTTAACAGAGCAAGTACATCAAATCTAGAGCTTTTACCCCTACAGAGTGTTACTGATAATGACAAGAACATTAATTATTTGAGTAAGTAATCATCACCCATACCAGCCATATCACTTCACAACAGGATCTGCAGGTGTAGAGTTGGAAAGATCTCCGTTGCTTGCTTTAACAGATTCTTCTACAAAAATAAAAAATGAAGACATGGATCACGTTTAACATTTTATTCAAGGCAGTAAAAACAAAGCCTTAGCATATATATTATGCTGATGTCGTAACACACTTGATACGGCATACCAAGCTTTTCTCACCACAAAACACATTTTTCAGAGAACTGAACACATAGCACAACAGTGAGTATTTAACCTAAAATATAATTAACTGCTGTCCTACAGAATGCTCTCCTTTAGAAGCCAGGGTAATATGTCTATTCTTACTCGTCACAATGCTTGTAGATGTTTTTTTGAGCTGAACAATTATTTGAGCAACTTCTCTGAATATGATCAAATACAAATTCATGCTAAAAGACTTCCTTCTTTGCGAATTGTTTTCCTAGCGCAGAATAAAACTGACCTTTGGCTCAGTGACTGTAATCTCACGGGTCACTCATGTCTTTGCCAGAACTACAGCGGAAAATTAATATACTGCTACCTGAGTTTCTAAGTAACTTGTGACTGAACTGCACTTCTGTGTCTTAGTCCTTGGGAGCACTCTCATTTCTTTGAAAAGATTTTCCCCATACCCACAAGAATCTTCCAGGATTCATGAGGAAGAATATATAAACGTGAATATTAAACACAAAATACCCATGTTACCTATTCAAGAGACCATAACACCAATTAAGATCTTACTCTTTGAATATAATTAAATGGTATACCAGAACATCTCATAAACATCTGAAAGTCACATACAGCATCTGCATCATCTGCCTACAGAAGCTGAAAAACAGCTGCTAAACAGGTGAAAAACAACAGTTTATTTCACACCAGCCAAGGCTGTACAGAAAGGCTGTCACTGTCAAAACCAGTAACTGAGAGGGTAAGTATGATGCTGAAATTACTGAATTTAAGATTACTGGAAGTATGCAATTCTCCCTGTCCTGGATTTTTTTGGGTTGGTCGTTTTTTTTTTGTGGTGCTGGGCTTTTTTGGGGGCCACTGTGAGCTGTCCTTGACTCCTCAATCACCCTTGACCCCATAAAACTCTTTCTGGAATACTGAATTAACCCACTAGCAAGCAAGCAGCTATAGGGAAAAGAAAAAGCACTTCCCCTACTAAGGCGCACTCTCTCCTGAGCCAAAATGTTCTACGCCTAGCATTCACTCACCTTCTTTTTCTTTCTTTTCCTGGTTTTCTTCTGCTGCAGTTTTATCTGCTCTGAAAAAAATTCTTGCACTACTTAGCGAGAAATAAAGGAGTTCAAATTCCTAAGGGAAAAGATACAGAAGAGGAGTGTCAGTGTATCACAAGAATAAATTTGTAGACAGATATAAATGGGATTTTTCAGCAGCATCTAAGGCAACTAGATTTCAATATGTATAACACTTAAATGCCTTTGAAAATCTTCCTCCATTCATACCTTGTTCACATGCATTTTACAAAGCAAATGTCAGCCAAAAACTTTAAAGGATAATTCAAGTAAAGCAGCATCAGTGCAATAAATCTGTCACTAATCCACTGAGACTGAAATATGAAGTTTGTAGCAGCAGTGAGAATTTGGAGCAACTTGCCTATGGAAAATCATGCAGGCCAATAATTTAAATGACCACAAGCTTGATCAGTTTTTGAACAAGGTTCAGTGATGTGTTTTTTGTAACAGCATAGGACCAAACACAGTGCACACTCGTGGGAGTCAGGAGGACCTGCAGGGCTTTATCTGTTTCAACAACAACCGATGTGCTTTTACAGAATGTAACCACGGGCTATTTATAAATAGCCAGATCTGTCCTATAGCTCACTCAAATCAAAAGGGGGGGTGGGGGAGGGTGGGTAGAGAGAGGGAGTGTGTGTGCATTTACACCACAGATGACACCTGAACTGCTATGCTTCAAAATTCAAATGCATCTTTCCTCTATTTGACAGCTGGTTCATCATTCAATTTAGCAACTCCCTATTAACACCCAAGCAACTCTGAGGGTTCACAATGTTATGTAAAGTCTTTGTTATAAGAAATTTAAGGAAAAAGCTACCTCTCCTATTTAAGCATTTAGGTTTTAGTTGCATTGGATTTCAAACTCCATGGGACAAAGACTTCCAATCAACCCAGTCAAATTCCTGACTCACTCAAATATTACAAACACTTAAAACATCCCCTTCAGATCATACACCTCAAGTCTTTATATGCTTTTTGCATTATTGCTGTAGACAACGCTCTGTTTTTTGCTCTTGAAAAGCTCTGTCAGCAAACAGATACTGAATTGTGATGGTTAAGTGCAGAACTCAATACAGAACAGATAACTAGACCCATGCTATACCTGTAAACAAACTTCCAGTCGCTTGTGGGTAAGGTTCATAGTTTGTAGTAGTTTTTCATCTTGATTAGTAGACTGCACATTCTGTTGCTTAGCCACTGCTCTTATTTCCTTCACATACTTCTCTCTAACAGACTGGAACCAGTGTAGAGAATCAAACTCCTGGTACTGATCCAAAAGCTTCAGAATGTAAGCCACACCTATAGTCATTAACAAACCGTGTACCAAAGTCAATATGTAATTTGTAAAACGTTTTGTGAATGTCTTTAATGGATCAGCCTAAATTGATAATCCCACACAATTAAAATTTAAATTGCAATTAATTTAAAATTAAATCTAACAAGAAAAAAATCTTAATAAAGAACAAGCTTCATTTTTTGAAAACCTCATAACTTATCCAAAGATGTGCACACCTTCTCATCTGCTGAGATCTGCAAGCATTGAAAGAAACTGGGGAGCACCAACATACGACAAAACTGTCTGCTCCCATACTCAGCTATTCCGTGCTCAGGAGATTCTGAACAAAACAATAGCCCTCAAATCCATTTTGCTGAAGCCAAGACGACACAAATTTAAATTATGGGATTTTTAATTATGGGAACACACAAAATATAAACAAAACTTTTCTTGCAAATATCCATTACGTTGGCTTACCCAAAGACTAGTCAGCATGCTGAAACTTACCCATGGCAAACCCATCATCAGTGAAAGCTGCTCCACTTTTGTTCTTCTTATTCAATTTCTCCTTACAACTGATTGAATGCTCTACAAAATTGAGGGTCTGAAAGAGTGAAAAGCTGTCTTGGAATCATCAGAAGAAACTTACAAATTTTAAAAGGTATTTACATGCATGCTGTTACCTATGAATATAATTCCACACCCAAAACTATGCTAATTGTGTCTCCCATCTTTAGTCATTTTTGTACGAAAACTTGTCTTTTTTCTAGATTTTTTGGGAAGAAAGTAAGTTAAGCTTTGGAAAACATTTGCATATGCATAAGTAAAAAACCAAAGGTACATCTTCATCTTCGCTGTTCTTCTCAGACCCTATTACTTCACATTCTCTTAGTGATTACTAAAGGTAAACATGTAAAGGATAATTAAAATAACCCAGGTTCCTGGAAAGATTAAAGGTACCAGTATTTTAAAGCTACACTGTGTTATTTCACTCTATTTAGAAAACAATAAAAATATTTCAATAGTCTTACATTTATGACATTGAACAACAGATCCAGGTAGCAATATTGAGCAATGGGTATTTGTCCTGTCCTACTCTTGAGACATGGAAATGTTTGTACATTAACAACTTCTTGAAAACCTATAACACTTTCAAATTTAACTACCTTTTTAAAACTAAAATGGGTGGTATATTCCTGAAACTGTATTTATCAGAAAAAAACTCCACAAATGGGAAGGAAAAAGAACAAACGTATTTGTCATGAGCCTTCGCTTTCCCTCACTTCTATCACCATGACATACCTGTCCTCTCACATCTTAAGTTTATGGCTCATCGACATTCCAAAATTAGTTTCTAAAATGGAATGTTACACATATATCTGTTTAGATCGTTTAGGCCTTCAAACTGAACTTCCAAATGCCCAAAATGCTGCACTCAAGCATGCATCACCTCAACTCAGTTGGACTCTTTCTAAACAAAACTCATTATCAAAAGCAGGTCCAATTGCAATAGAGAGGGCCCCAATTTTACTGCATTAGAACAGGACATTAAAAGAGCCTAAAGATACCTAACATAATGTGGAAAGAGCACACACGAGACAGCTGAAGAACATGGTTTTAAACTCCTTCCATCTTTGCTGTTTCCATTTCCTCCTTTTCATCTTGGCTTCTCCAAATTTGATTCAAACAGGAGAAGTAGTTTTTAAAGTTATCTTTTGAGTGCTAGTGCATGAATTGATGTAAACAAAGAAAAACGTGGCTTTGGACAACTATCAGCAAAGCCACGCTCAAAGCAATCTCACTCATAATCAGGGAAGAAAGTAGAATATGATCATCAACAGCCTAATACAAAATACTTAAAACACAAACCTGATCTGCCGAATTTTTTAAAATGAGTACTGCTACACACAATGCAAATACTAACCAGTGGGGGAACAATTATATAGAAGTTCCGCAAATGCATATTCTTCGGACTGCGGAATTCGGGAGCAAATACATCCACAAGCATTTTGAAGTACTCCGTTCCTTCTGCGAAGTTACGTGTGAGGTCACTGAGGACAGAGTCCAACTGCCTGCAAAGAATAAGCATTGTGTTACCTGGTTTCTGCTAGTTTCCTTGCTTACTCACCCTTCAGAGTAGCAACCCTCTCTTCACTCATTGGCTGCACCTACAATCCAGTATTCGGACCAGAGTGTCCAAGATTACACCCTACCTCTACAGCCACCTTGAATCATGTTTCTTGACTTAATTTCCTCAAAAAAGATTTATGAATACTTTCCTAAGGCCCTGAACATCCTAAAAGTAGATGTCAGACACATGGTGAGGAAAACTTGTTAGCCTTTAAACCACAGGGATTTTATCAAGAAACCAGGTTCACAATTCTATGATTAGTACAAATCATAGAATATCTCAAGTTGGAAGTGACCCATAAAGATCATCAAATCCAACTCCCTGCTCCTCACAGGGCTATCTAAAAGTAAACCACATGACTAAGAGCATCATCCAGACACTCCTTGAACTCTGACAGCGTTGGTGCCATGACCACTTCCCTGGGGAGCCTGTTCCAGTGACCGACCACCCTCTCAGTGAAGAGCCTTTTCCTAATGTCCAGTCTGAACTTCCTGGAATGCCACTTTGCATTCAGCATTTTTAAAACAACTGCTTCTATTTTCTCTGCTTTTAAGAAAAGCAAATATTTTTACGTAAAATCAGTTGAACTTTTAACACATGCACACATAAAAATGCAACTAACAACTGCATTTACAACTTTAAAGTTACAATTCTCTCATCCCTGCCCCAGACCTCAAAAGCATGATGTTAGGGTACCTTGCTGCTTTTTGTGTTTCTTCCGAGAGTCCTTCTTCTTTCACCAGCTCTTCAAAGTTAACGATATCTTCCAGATCAGGAACAAACCTGAAAACTTACTGTTTGTTACTATTATGTTCAACTGCCCACGTTCACTGAAGTATCGACCATAACTTATAATTTAGTTAATTTAGTCTTCTGGGCTTGAACTACTTAAAGTTGTATCTCCTCTCTCTAGCACTTGCTGCACTTGATAACTGTTTACTATTACTTGCAAGAAAATCAAGTATTTCTTTGTATGTAAAAGTCACTATGTTTTAACAACCTTAGTTCAACACAGACAATCATCCATACAGAAAGAAGTATCAAAGAAATGTTTTTTCCAAGTTCCTCAAGGCTTGTACTGTTTTTCCTCAATGCACCCTCTCAAAGTGATTAACATCAGGAATTACCAACTTAATTAAGGACCAATGACTTAGATGCACATTCTATTAACTCTTTTGCAGTGTTTTTCCATAGAATTTGTTTGATTTTTGGTGGTTTATGGCAATGATTGTACACTTCTGAATTCCAGCACTGTTTTTGATAATTCCACTTCAATGAAAGCATAAAAATGGACCTTTTTTAATCAAAATTTATGGGGAATAGATAAGAACCTAAGGAATATCAGCATGAACAGGGAGCAAAGGAATGAGAAGGAGGAAACAGAAGAATGAAATATTTGTGGAAGTACCTAATTGCACTACTACAGCAGTGAAGTCCACCAGATCTTATCATTCGTACATAACCCATAGCGTTGCCTTTAAAAAAAAAACCAACAAAAACCAAGTAAGTAATTAGTAATTATTTAAATATATACACACACACACACATTCTTCATAACTCCTATAAACCCTGAAATGTACATTAAAGTTGCCATACAGTTTTGGCAAACAAACTGTTCTGCAAGCCAAGTTAAAAAAGCTACGTTGAACCCTGGTATCAAAAGTCTATGTAGAGAAATAAAACACAAATGCATCATCTAGCAAGGTTGTGATCACTTTCATGATAGCATAAGGGCCAAACAGTACAAACTCTCTTCACTGCACATTAAACATTTGCAAGTTCAGCTCAGTCCTGCAACTCTACAGCATCAATGGCTGAAAATACCATTGTAATGTCATGCATCACTCAAAGTTAGTACAGCTGGATATATGGCCTTTATCTGAAACACATGAACTTAACAGTACTATTTTTTCACTGGGAAATACACTCAAAGTGACTTTCTTAACATAAAGAAAAGATTAACTTAAAAGGGAACAAGCATCTATGCAAACTGTAGCTATATTTTACATGAAGACATGTAAGGGTCATTTCTGTGTAATTAGATGAGAGTATTTATTTCACATGGGCTACAAGTGAAGTACTTTCCATCTGAGTAGAGTTAAATCTAGTTTTAGCCTGAGCTAAAAGTTCAGTTACGAGACTATGAAGACCTACTTCATTTAATAACATTTATAACATTGTCTTAGAAAGCATTTCATACCAATCTGACTTATAAGTTGTCTGAACTGGTCAAGATAGCTCTGGCCATCCGGGGTTATTCCAAGTTTTCTGATGCCACGGTTGAATTTATCTGCTCTTTCAAAGGGATACTGGAAAAATATTTTAGAATCATTTGCAAGAATAATTACCTACCCTTAAAAAAATTAAATGATTTCATCATGTCAGTACAATTCTATTTGCAGTTTATTTTTTTTATAAATTATACACCTGACTGTCTATACTCGTTTGCAAAAGTCATTTGGTTAAGTCACTTCTGCAAGCTGAAAAGTGAAATAAAAGTCTTACTGTGAACAAGAACGTATTCCTAAAAGAAATAAGTACTTGACATAGAAGAACCTGGCAGCCTATTTTACTAAATACATTGTGTCTCATATTTTTGAGAAATCAGTTTTCTAGTATGGAAAATAATCAAACCCTAGTCCCCACATTTTGACATACTGGAATAAATGCTACATATTCACATAATTTTGGATTCAATTTGAATAATCTTATTATTCAAAACTGACAACAACTGTTAAAGCATGGTTTGGACCAGAAGTTTAGAACCTCCAGTAGACCATGACTCCATCAAATCATGGTTTTCAGGTCACTGAGAGAATGATTTTAGCCAAGCCCATATTTACAGAGCAGCCAGAATGAAACAAAGCCATACAGACATTTGTAACACTGCATTTGGCTAGGACAAAAGGTGCCATTTTGTCTGGAGATACACGTTTAAATAACAGGAATGTTATGATTTGGTGCCCCCTCAGTCACATGAAAAAGTACTTCTTTTAGCCAAGTTACTCTCAATCCTTCAAAGATTACCATACCTTGTGATCATTTTGATCCTTGACTTCCCTGAAGAATCTGATGTCTTTGATAAGTCTGGATTTGATATGTTCATCATACATGAACTGGCTGAAAATATAAAACTTCTTCCTCAAAAATTGGTAAGTGAAGTTCACCTAGAAGAAAAAAAACACAGTCAAATCAAGAAAGTTAGTAAAGTAACAAGTGTATCTCGCAACCCATTTCCAGTATATTCGAGTAACTTGTATTTGTGATGATGTAACTTCCACAAATGGAACCTTCTACTCAGTTTACTTTAATTTGTTATTCTCAACTTATCTTTTTAATTTCACTGGTTTAAAAGAATAAAGAAAACCCTTCTCCTGGAAGGCCCACTCTCTTTCAGGAAGGGCAGAGGGACCAAGGGACAAGTTAGCTATTTCAGCTCGATGACCTGCCCTACACAGCCTTTAGTTTATGTCTGGAATACCCTGTAACTGTCCTTTTGCAGCAATACAAACATTTCAAGTTGAAAAGGGCAGACAAGCTCAGCTTCCTCAGTGAAGCTGTGGAATCTGCATAACATCCTGACACATCTTTTCACTTCCTCAAAGTTTTCTAAAACACTCTCCCATAAGGCAGAAGCACACTTCTACCCTACACATCTCAATTACTTCTCGTGTCTGCATAAACAACTTTACTCACAACCTGAAGTGAATAAATCTGCATCACCAGGAAATAATGCAAGTAACAGCATTTTTTTTGAGTAACTGAAGTCCCCAATATTAACTATTCCAGTAACAAGAAAATCATTCTCAGAAGAATAGTGCAAGAGAAGTTCTTTCCAAAAGTGCAAGAAAGCACGAAAACCTTATTTTTCTAATCATTTCCACTTTTTCAAGCAATGACTTCAGAGCGCATTCAACATTTCAGGAATTTCCTTTTTTTTTTGATAGGGCCAGAAGAATGGCAATAAGAAAACAGCAAAGGGGTAGAAAGAAGTTGAGCAGTGGATTGGAAAGCACCAACCTGAAAATACCTTTGGCACTGTATCCAAACCTGAGAACCACAATGATAATTCGTGCTGCAGTAGGCATGCCACAGAAAGTGCCCTTATCTACCTTGCAAAGAGGTAAATGCCTTCTGCTGAAAATGACCATTTACATCTTCTTTGATGTGTTTTTAGATCTCTTCATTAACTTTATGTAAGAACTGGAGGTGGCATAACTCCCAAGAGTTTGTGATACTGATTTGTGTCATATCCAAGAACTGATTTGTTTTATTAACACACACAGAATGTTATCATTGCATTACTAAAACTGCACAACCAAATAAACCATTAGGAGATGCAAGAGTTTGGAGGCTTTTATGCACTATTAAAAAAAAAAAATCCAACAACGGTACAAAAGATACTCACTGTTGTGTTCATGATTCCTGTTCCATGAGTTCGAATTGAATTAGCAATGTGTCGGATATTGATAGTGTTCAAGTGTTTGTTATTACTTGTTCTTTCAATGAAGATCTGGGAGGCAGGGGGGGAAAAATAAAATTATTTAAGCAAAACCAACTTGATAGCCTTTTATGAGGACATAACCCGGTGGATAGATGATGGTAAAGCTGTGGATGTGGTCTATCTTGATTTCAGTAAAGCGTTTGACACGGTCTCCCACAGCATCCTCGCAGCTAAACTGAGGAAGTGTGGTCTGGATGATCGGGTAGTGAGGTGGATTGTGAACTGCCTGAAGGAAAGAAGCCAGAGAGTGGTGGTCAATGGGACAGAGTCCAGTTGGAGGCCTGTGTCTAGCGGACTCCCTCAAGGGTCGGTACTGGGACCAGTTCTATTCAATATATTCATTAATGACTTGGATGAGGGAATAGAGTGCACTGTCAGCAAGTTCGCTGATGACACAAAACTGGGAGGAGTGGCTGACACGCCGGAAGGCTGCGCAGCCATTCAGAGGGACCTGGACAGGCTGGAGAGTTGGGCGGGGAGAAATTTAATGAAATATAACAAGGGCAAGTGTAGAGTCCTGCATCTGGGCAAGAACAACCCCATGTACCAGTACAAGTTGGGGGCAGAGCTGTTGGAGACCAGCGTAGGGGAAAAGGACCTGGGGGTCCTAGGGGACAGCCGGATGACCATGAGCCAGCAACGTGCCCTTGTGGCCAAGAAGGCCAATGGCATCCTGGGGTGTATTAGAAGGGGTGTGGTTAGCAGGTCAAGAGAGGTTCTCCTCCCTCTCTACTCTGCCCTGGTGAGGCCGCATCTGGAATATTGTGTCCAGTTCTGGGCCCCTCAGTTCAAGAAGGACAGGGAACTGCTAGAGAGAGTCCAGCGCAGAGCCACGAAGATGATTAAGGGAGTGGAACATCTCCCTTATGAGGAGAGGCTGAGGGAGCTGGGTCTCTTTAGCTTAGAGAAGAGGAGACTGAGGGGTGACCTCATTAATGTTTATAAATATGTAAAGGGCAAGTGTCATGAGGATGGAGCCAGGCTCTTCTCAGTGACATCCCTTGACAGGACAAGGGGCAATGGGTGCAAGCTAGAACACAGGAGGTTCCACATAAATATGAGGAAAAACTTCTTTACGGTGAGGGTGACCGAACACTGGAACAGGCTGCCCAGAGAGGTTGTGGAGTCTCCTTCTCTGGAGACATTCAAAACCCGCCTGGACGCGTTTCTGTGTGATATGGTCTAGGCAATCCTGCCCCGGCAGGGGGATTGGACTAGATGATCTTTCGAGGTCCCTTCCAATCCCTAACATTCTGTGATTCTGCGAAAACTGATTCTGTGAAAAAATTATCAGTCTAGGTAGCCCATATCGTATTTCTGAGAGCAGCTAACAACTGGTGATTAGGGAAAGAATCAAGAAAATACAGCATGCATACAATAAACTATCTGGTAGGTTCTTCCTATTTCTGCAAAGTGGTGATTCAACAATTCCAAGGCAGATGTTCTACCCAAACTTTCATATTTATTGAGACTATACCCTACATTAATTGGTCTAAACTCTTCTGGCACCTGTTTGTACTTTTGGCCACACTATATACCATGGCAATGAGTTCCACTGCTGAATTATGTGCTATGAGAAAAAGTACTTCCTTTTCTTTAAGGAAGCTGCCCGTTTGTGAGAAACCACAAAGGGATGTTCCCTGTATATGTTCTCCATGTCATTCACTGCTTCATGTCTCTAATAATCCATTTTCAAATACCCTGTTTTCAAGTTGAAAAATCACCTACTTAGTATGTCCTTATATAGCAGCCAATATTCCTTGCTGCCTTCTCCTAGCTTCACTGGAATATTCGACATGGAGTGATCCTGCTGACACACCGTACTCAAAATATGCTTAGAGGACATTCTCTGAGACTTATCTACAGCACCTCCAAAGATCTTTTTCTAGAGTAGCAATAACGATTTTACAGCTTGTTACTATGTATGTTTAGCTTGGTTTTTTCTTACATGTATACTACTCTGCATTTCTTAATCCCTTCAAATCACAGCTAAATCCAGGGAAAAAAGTATGGGATATACCTTACCTGATTATTCAGATTGTAGAGGTAGCGGGATACAAAAACATGAATATTTCTCATGATTTCCAAAACATCCAGACCCTGAAACAATAATGAGAATTATTATGATAAAAGTTCTCAAGAATTACTGATGTGGCTAACCACTAAGGTGCGCAAATACTATTTCTTTAGTTACTTGAAAGCATTTTAGAAAGCAATGTTTTTGCTTTGCAAAATGAAGAATCTTTTAACAATTTTTGTTCAGTGACTGTAAGATAATGCTTAGAGGAGAAAAAAGAAGCTCAGTTCACGTTTTAACATTCACACTTCTGCCTCATTTTTTCCAACTTCCCCTGAAAGTGAGGAATCCTTCAGTCTATTCCACAAGCCCCAATTAAAAAAAAAAAAAAAAATTGAGATTAGGCTGTTCTCAGATTCCAGAAAATGTAATCTTGCCTTAGAGATTTCTATAGACACATAGCTTTCTACAGAGACATAAGCAACTAGCTACTTTTTGATATTGTTTTGTCCAATCTGTCTAGAAGACTGAAGTTTTGTATTTACAATATAAGTTTTACAATTGTTTTGCTTGAAGGAGTCCCTTTAGTATCACTGTGCATAGAGAAGATGCTATTTAACCTATACACTCTATTTCCAGTTGTGCCAAGGATTTATCAGGATTTTGCTGGGGCTGAATGAAGTGTGGCATGTCTTTGTTTTGAAGTAAAGCTCATACCAGAATGAATGTTATGAAATTAATAGATGAGTAGATTAGTAGATGAGGGCAGGGCTGTGGATGTAGTCTATCTAGACTTCAGTAAGGCATTTGACACTGTCTCCCAGAGCATCCTCCTAGACAAACTGGCTGCCCGGGGCTTGGATGGGTGGTCTCTTAAATGGGTTAGAAACTGGCTGGATGGCCGAACCCAGAGAGTGGTGGTGAATGGAGCAAAGTCCAGCTGGCGGCCGGTCACTAGCGGTGTTCCCCAGGGCTCCGTTCTGGGGCTGGTGCTGTTCAATATCTTTATAGATGATCTAGACGTAGGGATTGAGGGCACCCTCAGCAAATTTGCAGATGACACCAAGCCGGGTGGGAGTGTCGATCTGCTGGAGGGTAGGAAGGCCCTACAGAGGGATCTGGATAGGTTAGATAGATGGGCCGAGACCAACGGCATGAGGTTCAACAAGAACAAGTGCCGGGTCTTACACTTTGGCCACAACAACCCCATGCAGTGCTACAGGCTGGGGGAAGAGTAGCTAGAAAGCGGCCCGGCGGAAAGAGACCTGGGGGTGCTGATCGACAGCCGGCTAAACATGAGCCAGCAGTGTGCCCAGGTGGCCAAGAAGGCCAATGGCATCCTGGCCTCTATTAAGAATAGTGTAGCCAGCCGGTCTAGGGAAGTGATCGCCCTCTGTACTCAGCAATGGTGAGGCCGCACCTTGAATACTGTGTCCAGTTCTGAGTCCAGAGGAGGGCGACCAAGCTGGTGAAGGGTCTGGAGGGTCTGACCTATGAGGAATGGCTGAGGGAGCTGGAGTTGTTTAGCCTGGAGAAGAGGAGGCTCAGAGGTGACCTTATTGCAGTCTACAACTACCTGAAGGGAGGTTGTAGCGGAGTGGGAGTCGGCCTCTTCTCCCAGGCAACTAGCAATAGGACAAGACGACATAGCCTCAAGCTTCGCCAGGGGAGGTTCAGGTTGGACATTAGGAAGAATTTCTTTTCAGAAAGGGTCCTTAAACATTGGAACGGGCTTGCCCAGGGAGGTGGTGGAGTCACCATCTCTGGATGTGTTTAAGAAAAGACTGGACATGGCACTTAGTGCCATGGTCTAGTTGACATGGTGGTGTCAGGGCAATGGTTGGACTTGATGATCCCAGAGGTCTCTTCCAACCTGATTGATTCTGTGACTCTGTGAAATCAATGTTGTGAAATGATTTAATTCATTATAACAATGTGATGGCCAAATATTGCCAATACAAAGCCAAAGCCAGAAACAAGAAACTAATCCACAGCACTTGTGCCAAAAAGCAGCTAGAGGTCTTAGTTCTATGCCCTCTTTCAACTTAGGAAGACATAACCATCATGAACATTAGAAAAAAAAAAAGAGGCTGTATTTCTAATAGCTTTCACCAACATGCTAACCCAAATGAGGGACTGAAGCTAACTGCCAAAAATATTCAAGATACTATAACTCTTGAAGAAAAGTCTTCAGAAATATGCAAGTTGTATTTCTTTTGCACCAACCCTATAACAGTGAATACCTTCACCATTAACCTGATGGAACTACAACTTTACTCTATATGTTACCACGTTTAGCAGTTTCTAGGAGGCTCTGAGTCACTCTCCTATTAAGCTAAGCATGGGTGTCCCAAAGTCCTGATGTCCAGCCTGTGAAACAGTTTCTCTTGATGATCACTAAGCAGAACCTGCTGAGAAGCAAGCAATAAACCAGGGAACAGACCCTCCATTCAAAGGTCATTCCAGACTCATGACAGTTGTATTCCAGATGTATTGCTTGCCCAATTGCTGATACTGAATTTTCATGAAAACATTCTCTGACTTTGTATACCCAATTTCATTTTATTAAATCTTATGTTAAAAAATGAATTCTAAAAGTCCAACATGAAATTAAGTGATATCGGTATCATCTCCAAAGGTAGATAAAGATCCTGTCTCAGAAGTCAACAAGAAATTAGCAGTCACTTTTTTCCAAACAGTTCTCTAATCTTGGGTACTTTCATTTTAATGACTCAGTCCTTTGAATAGCTAGCTAGTCTGACAGTGTAATGGGACAAATTATATTCATATCCTGTGGGCACTGTACCTGTTCCAGAGTCTGGCTAGGAAGATGTGCTTCAGTCATACTTAAACCATAGCGTTGAGTTGCTAGGTTTCTCATTTCACTGTAGGTGGCCCAGTCATGAAGAGCTACAGTCGTTAAGTTGTAGAAGGTCTTGTCCAAATAGTGAGTTACATAAGCTGTAAACACATAAAAGGATGAACTAAAATACTACTACCTATTTAGTTAGAGAAGTGTGGAAAGAAGTGAAAAAATATACTAAGCCGAAGCATAACAGAGATGAAAGTAATGGAATCAAGAAAATGTGTAACTCCTCACCTTTTATGTCAATGAACCGATTGAAAAAACGTATTGGGTTCAGAAAGAAGAAGTGAGCTAGATCCTTCATACCAACTCTGAAGGGGTTTCTGTCATCCAGCTTTAGGTGTGTATGAACTGATAAGCGCAGGTCCTTTTCTATCTCTTTACATAATTTGTCCAGTAAGTGCTATTCAGGGAAGTTAAAAAAAAAAAAAAAAAAAAAAAGTCATGTTCACTGTCTGGTTACAATGCTCTGTTAGCAGAACTAACATCTCTCTCCAGAGATATGTAGAAGACTGATTAAACTAGTGAAGACAGGTTTGCTTTGGCAGGGCCACACAAGTCAAAGTGAATCAATACTTGGGAACCAGAAGGGTATTTAATTCCTGTGTTCTTGTTCTAGTACACAACAGCAAGAAAAAGCTACACAGCCCAAAAAGGTAAAGGTTTAGCCACCTAATGCCATTCTGTACATGATTAAAACTTCCACATAGGAGTTTAACACAATTTAAACTTAAGTATTCTCACTTCTCATCTTAAGGGGAACCAGGCTTAGGGTTATCTACCTAGATAGTAAGATGACCTAACTCAGTGAGGAAGAGTCTTGCAATAAGCAATTTGGCCTGATTTCCTGCAGAATATGTAATGTTTGGTTTTGCACTAGTCAAACAAAAAGACTGGTTCAGAGGTTAAAACTTAGGACTTGGGAAATCTGAACTCCCATTTTCTCTCTGTCAAACATCCTTTGTAATTCTAGACAATAATTCACTAAAGAGGCCACCTACATTTACAAAGCCTTCACTACTAAAAGCCATGCGTACATAACTAAGAACAGCAGTACTTATTTTAGGCATTCATACAAGCAGAAGCTAATCTGACAAAAAGCACTCCTCTGTCTATATAGTCAAATCTGTAACTGAGGTTTTGCCAACTTATGTAATTTGGAGTGCAGTATTTTCATGTTCCCAGCCAATGCAGATACCATTAACAACAGGTTTTAACCGAAATCATCAGTGAACATTTCTTATTTATTAAGACACTTCACACCAATCTCAAAGATCTCTGTGCTATTTCTATAGATCATATCAGCTTTGGTACAATAGATGGTGGCCTAAAAGATATTCCAAGTATAGTGTTGCCTTTAATTTTCATTCACAACAAATTACCTCATTGAGCACTTCCATGATTTCTTTGTCATAGCATTCCAGAAGCACCTCGTAAGATTCCAAGTGTCTTGAATGCATCATAGCAGGTACACAGTCCCGCAGTGCACTAAACATATACTGAAAAAAAGAAACTATTGTGTTTAACCAACAGATTGACAGACATGTCAACAGCATCTCAAATAGTGTTCAAAGTTAACAAACAAATCAAAATCACTAATCTTCCCGCTTTTATTAAAAATAGACTTCATAAACCCTACTGAAGTTTCCTGTCCTTAATGTGTTCAGCTGAAGTATTTAGTTGCTACTGATCCGTTTACTGGAAGGTCATAAATACTAGCTATTTCATCTGAAATTATTTGCACTATATTCATTTTTGTACTGTAATTGACCATGGCATGTAGACTACTGAAAAAGATGATTGATTTTTATAAGGATTAGCATGCCAAAGCATGATCCACTTCTGCAGCACATACTTGTTACTTTAAAGAGGGGAGGAGAGATGGCGGGTGAAAAAAGCTACTGGACAACTATCCCACACAGCACCACTGAACATAGTGATATGTGCTTTAGAAATACATAACCACAATGTGGAACAAATGTTTTTAATGTTCAAGTCTAGCAAAAGGTGTTCATTTCAAATCAGAATGAATGAAGAGAGGAACAGAGAGACAGACAGAGACCCAGAGTTAACAATAGCAACCTGAGATTTTTAGAGCAATCTAACAGATATACTTTAATTAGACTTAGAACAAAGATTGCTTTTATATCCTCCAGACTGAGAAGAAATTTCTGAATTTCTGCTTCAGGAGTAACTCTTGCCTGGGTTTTACCTTTTTTTTTTTTTTTGAGCTTTTTCCTTAAGAGTTTCAGTCTAAGCTTTATCCTCTCCTCTGAATACCTCCCACTGTAGTGGCTTGTAAAACTAAGTTACTAACATTATTACTTACATGCAGTCTAGCAGAATCAACTGCATTTTCGTACACATCATCTAAATAGATTGGAAAGACTGCTCGATGCCAGTATAAGAAACAACAGTCACATTGTGCTCGAACTCTAGAATAGAGATTACTTATTAGACACAGAATTGGAAGAAGCCATTCTTCTAACACAGTGATTTTATTTTAGTGTGTTTAAACTAAAGACAACTGCTTTTCAAGCCTAAGTTTTACAAAGTTACTTTAATGTTCCAGATGCATTGTCATGCAAAATAAAGTTCTTTACTAAAGAACTTTTTATTTCTTATTTTCCAGTACTCTATTTATAAATAAAAGGTACCTGCTTTAGGAAAAAAAGGTTTAATCCGTTTCTGAAATAATTAAACCTTACATTACAGCAAAATCCTAAATAACTGTTTTCTTATTGCATGCAATTAGTAGCCGAGAGGTCAAACATCTATTCTAAGTTTCTCCTGTAAGCCAAAAAAGAGAAACAGGCCTCTCCTGATACAACCTGTGTACAACACTTATCCCAGGAATTTATCCCATGAGTCATCCACCAAAGGTGTTTGCCTCCCTCCATAAAGTATGCATGGAACCCAGATATTCACCTGGCTTTCAGATGGCCAACATTATGTAACTTGAGTGTCCACTGAAACTACAACAGCAGTAAAACATGGTGTCAACATGTGAACTAACAACCTGATCTCCCAAACAGACTGGTATTAACTCATAACTTTTGGGTTTGGGTTAAGAGGAAGAATTTAGCTTAACATAAAGCCAAGTCATCCAAGAAAGTGACAGGATTTCTAAACTATCAGAGAAACGGATTACCTAATTGGCCACAGCTAGGTAAAATATGACTTGCCCAAAGACCAGCGAGCTTCAGGCTTAGCTCTGGAATTCTTTCTGTCCATCCCTGGTCTACAATACATGCAAAAATCACACCACCAGCATGCAGCTACCAGATTTTGCAATTTGCACAGTGAAGATCCAGCTCCCCCAGTGGCACTACACTGCCTTCTATATATATATATATCACATGCCACTGCTTACCGCTCTGTAAGTTCACTGATCAAGTCTAGTTTTTTCAGAACTAACTGAAGGGGATTAAGTTCTTCATCTTTGAAAGTTTTCTGAGCAAATGAAGGAAAAAAAAAAGAAAAAAAGGACAAAATTATATTTCTTTATAAGATATTACATCAAACAAGTAAAGGTCTGGAACAGTCATGGCACTTACCATCTGTGTTCCCACACTCAGTGCAAGGGAAACAATTAGTCGCCTCTGTCTTGTACTTGGCCCATTGAGGGTGTTCTCAGCCAACACCAAAGCAGAGAGGACATCCAGGCGTTGCTCACTGTACTTTTTATCAGAAATGACTCTTTTCTTGATAACAGAAAGACACAGAAATTCAGAGAAAAGTTACCTAAGCTCAAAAGCAATAGCTTACCTCTTCTTCCCAAAGCTTATGGACTTGTCATAAATTATTTCTGCAAACAATATGTTTTGTGAACAGAGCTGACTGAATCCAGATTCACCCTGTCAATTCAGTGGTATTATTAATACACTTGGAATATGTGTAGTTCAGCATGAGCATGGGTCATGTCATACAGTATAAAAATACTGTGCAAGCTGCATGTGACTGCATGCCAATTTTAGTTCTAAGGTACATCTAATTTAGATTTTTTAATTATTTTTTCAGGAGTGACTCCCTGATGTTGGTAACAAAATTCAGTTTACAGCTGAACAGCCAGAAGACCTATAAACATGGTAATAATGATAACTTGCCATTTCCTACAAATTCTAATTTATCAGAAAGATTAAGTGCAGAAATATTTCTGTGAAAAGAACCAAGTCTTCTGGCTAAGAAGCTGAATTCACAGACGTATTTGTGAGTAGCAGCGTAACTCGGAAGAGGTACAGTTTCACGAAAGAGTTAAAGAAAACCTCTTCTGATTCTAAGAAAGTATGTTCAACGTAAAGCTCCTAATCTTACATGCTAAAGCTATGTTAGGTATATACCTTAGACCTTACACCACTTAGAAACAAAGCAGAGCAGACAAAAAAAGCTTAGTACTAATGAAGTCTTCTATTTACCAGCATTTGCCTCTTACATATTTTCTGAGAAGTAGTTAAAATATCAAGAACTGTTCACAGACTTGTTTTCTTTGATAGCCATTCAATACACAAGTCTCAGCATATTTCTATGCATTTAGAAGTAATTTGTAATAGAATGTAATTACAGATATCATTTGAGAAGGTTATGAAAGTTATTTACATATATGTGAACTGTTTATTTGAAGATATACAGTTTTTCTTAGTAGCTCTGAAGCTGGGAACTTCTTCAGTTCATGCTACTCCTGATACATATCTCTCTCTCTCTATAGATGTATCTATCTCAGGTTTTTAGAAGCACAACTATTTATTTTTTTTGCTTACGCTAGAAAATGCGGAGATGGCAGATATATAAATTGAAATTACTATCAAATTTCAAACATATCAAACTTTCAAAATACAGAAGTCTACTGTTAAAACTGTAATTAATTTACATGAGCATGGTCAAACAAAAAAATATTAATTAAATTAATATTTATTATTAATAAATTTTTAAAAAGGAAAATTTAATAGCTACACTGATATCGATAGCATAACTCCTTTGAAATTCTGCTACTGAATGTGATGAAAGAATAAAACAACCACTAATATATCAGAACAGATATACTAAAATCTCATTTTCCCATTGGCCCTGAATTCAGAATTCAAGATTTGATAAGCAAAATGTGCAGTGAACTGATCTTGTTTATAGAAATATATAATATGTAGATACTAGTGTCTCACCGTCAGAAGCCATTTTACCCCACAGCAAAATAGTGCATTTATGCCTGCGTTAGACTCCTGTCAGCCATCATGTATCAACCACTGCTATTTTGCCAAGCAGACAAAGATTTAAATAAATAACAGCCTGTTTGCTTAGACCTGTAACAGATTGTTTATCTGTAACAGATAAGCTTAGACCTGTAACAGATCAGTTTATGAAAATCACTAGAAACAAAAACTAAAAAGAACACAAGAGGAACAGGACAAGATGCAGCAGTTTACAGGCAGAGAGGACCTATTCTTGATCAAAAACAGATAGCCATCTATGCTGTACAGTTTCTAGTGCAAAGCTCTGACCTACTGGAAAGCTTATGTATCTGTCGATTATGATAGAGCAACACTACAGATTTTGCAAAAGTAAGAAAAATACTTTAATTTTAAATTAAGATGTTTTTTAAAGACAGCGAGGAAGATTAATTATGAGAACTTGGATTACATACCTTGGCTACAGAAATAGAGTGAAGAGCCTGATACTGCAGATGCTGAGCGATGTGCGTCACAGAATCTGCCACGACCATACTTCTTCGGTAAAACATGTGTTCTATTGCCTAAAGTCAATGCCAAAACACAATAGTTCATGTAGTTACCAAAATTGTTGCCTTTAGAATTCGGCTTTATGCTGGTGGACTCATTCACGCTGCAAATACAGACTCTTTCCACTTTGTAATGTACTCTTAGTAGCAGTTGCAATTAACCCTTAGAAACTCAGACAATCAAATCATTCAGGAGTGTAAAAAAGTTTCAAGACTGTGATATAAGTTTTGTTGGGTTTTTTGGTTTGTTTTTTTTAACAATCCAGCTCTGCTCCACATTGCTTTCTGAAATTATCTCAAAACAGAGTATTTTCCTTTTGAAAAAAATACCAGCAGAAGTGCAAAGTCCTGCAGCTGGGGAGAAACAAGCCCATACACCAACATATATATCCTGGGAGCCATCCAGCTGGAAAGCAGCTTGTCAGAAAAGGACCTAGGGGTCTTGGTGGACACCAAGTTGAACGCGAGCCAGCAGTGTGCCCTTGCCGCAAAGAAGGCTAATGGTACCCTTGGCTGCACTAGACAAAGTATTGCCGGCAGGTTGAGGGAAGTGACCCTTCCCTTCTACTCCGCACTAGTAAGGCCACACCTGGAGTACTGTGTCTTGTTCTGGGCTCCTCAGTACAAGACAGTCATGAACACACTGGAGAGAGTCCAGCCAAGGGCCATGAAGATAATTAAGGGACCGGAGCATCTCACATATGAGGAAAAGCTGAGAGAGCTGGGACTGTTCAGCCTGGAGAAGAGAAGGCTTGGTGGGAAGAATCTTATCAATGTATATAAATACCTGAAGGTAGGATGCAACGAAGATGTAGCCAGGCTCTTTTCAGAGGTGCCCAGTGACAGGACACGAGTCAATGGGCACAAACTGAAACACAGGAGGTTGCCTCTGAACATCAGGAAACACTTTCTTACTGTGAGGGTGACCAAGCAGAGGCACAGGCCGATTGCCCAGGGAGGCTGTGGATTCTCCATCCTTGGACATATCCTGGGTGACTGGCTCCAGGTGGCCACACTTGAGAAGGGGGAGGTTGGACCAGATGACCTCTGGAGGTCCCTTCCAACCTCAGTCATTCTGTGATACCAACTAAGGCAGGCAGTTAAGAAGTTAAATAAACCAGTTCTAGCCTCCCAAATCTCCTGTTCTCTAACCAAATTCAGTCTTCAACAAGCCGCCATGCAAAAACATGTCCCCACTCAGCTGTAGGTTTTTTTGCAGGTTTGGGGGGTTTTTTCGAGGGGGGGGAGGTGCATGGGGTGGTGTTAATATGTGATATTTGATCAATGTTCCCTGTAAAGGCCTACATGAAATAAACAGTTTTTATTCAGTGACCTACCTTCAGAAGTTCTACAAGTCTGCACAGAGCTTTCACCGAGGTTTTAGTCATAGGTTTTTGCATTGACATGTAGAGATTCATTGTTGTTTTAATGATGGTGCTAAGACTGTATGCATAAAGAAAACCCTAAAAATAAAATGAGTAAGGGGAGGGGGAAAAAAAAATTTTTTCACAACATATCAATCAAGTCCTCTCTGTTTTCTTTCATACATGACAAAACTAACTTTTGCCTCTTCACACTAGAGAACCTACCACTCCACCTAATAATCAAGCCTGAGATCCCAAAGCTGAATGAGACCCTTTTATTGGGCAGACATTATGAAACTGCCTATGATTCATTAGATTAGCTGATCATTAACCTCTTCTAATTAAACATAGGTCAGTGACTTAATCAATTGCACAGCCTCAAAGGTCTAATAATTTCAGACCTATTGTAAACCAACCCACCAAACAACTGCCATCCCCAAAAAAACCCAGTGTATCACAAAAAACAAAAACTTCCAGATTCTGTGGAACAAATACACTGACAGTATTTACATAGTTCTACATTGTCTAAATAGAACTGTCCATGCCACAATAAAAAAGCAATCATTTCTAAATCAATGTATCTAAGCTTTTAAATATAATGTTGATTACATACAGCATGACAAAAAAAATGTCATTCAACTTACTTCAAAGGAAAATTAGTAACAATAAAAAAAGAGACTAGGAAAAGTCAGCAAGTGGTCTTGGAAACTCAATTTCCTACAAAGCAAAATTTACCTAAGTTCACTGCAAATAATTCTAATATAAAAGCCACAGATCCTAGTACATGTATGTCTTTAGATATGGAAGATTCAGGATCATGGTTCTATCACACACCTATTCTCATCAGTTTTCTGTCAGGCAGATAGATACATATCAAAACTAGCAAAAAATAAATTCAGAAATAAGATGCATCTTACATTAAGACTACATGCTGTTAGTAGGCCAAAAGAAAACCAGCTGCCTCGGAACGTAGTAAGATTCTTGCAAAGTACCATCACTAGGCAAAGCACAATGAAACAACACAAAACCTTTACTGGAAGTATGTACTGTGCTAAATAAAACTAAATTAGACACTGGTTCAGTCCAACTTATGTACCTCATGACTGACTCAAAAGGAAAAAATCCCAAAACCTTTACTACAGAGGAAATGAAGCTTTCTTGATTTCCTAAGTCAAGAGAAAAATTCAAAAACTTAATCACTGAATATTTAGTCAGATTCGCTTCCCCCACACACTTTATGGAAGTACCTTTTACAGTATTACTCAGAAGAGCATCTACTGGGCATTTAAAGTTTTAGAAGAATTCCCACATTGTAAAAAAAACCACACCGATGATCACAGAACCTCTGTGATTTCTTTTTATGTTCAACTTGTACCAAAACATCAATTTGCTGCATCATTTGCTGTATCACCATATTAAAAGACTGCACACCTGGATGAAGACATTGCAGCGGTTAGAAAGATCTTCTGCAAACTTATTCACGCGTTGCTCCTTTGACAAGACAGATTCCATTTTTGTCATCCACGAGCTCACAAAAACATAATATGACTGCATATCTCTGGAGAAGGAAGGAAACAATGTTGCTCACTTCAAATAACGAAGAGTATGAGGATTTTCTTTTCTCTTTCCAAAGCTTAAATCCTTCCAAGCCAAATATGTTAAATCTTCAGTCCCCAAAGTAATAACCCTCCATTCCCAAAAGTATCAGAACCTCATACTCATTTACATTTTAATTCTGTATTGCTAAGGATTAGACTGCCAATTATATCTGTACAAACATACCCCAAAGAGTCAAAATCATCTGTCTTTCAAGAGAGCAAATGGCCCTCTTAGCAGTACATATACTACATTTTTAAAAATTAAAACAGTAGATAAAACTGCTAGAAAATGTTTTTTAAAAGTCCTACACTTATGTTAATTTTTTTCCTCCAAGTTTGAATTTTTGATTTTTATATATATATATATATGTATATATATAAAACCTTGTCATTACATCAATGCCAAACTGGACTGTTCTTAAATAACATAATTCTCCAGAAGTTAATCTGCTTGGATTACACTAGTTGTAATAAAAGTGAACTCTGTTTAAACATTTAAAAACTGCTATTTATTCCATGCTACAGAATTGTGACTCTGCAATACTACTTCTTGTAGCAATTATACCAGGAATGTATTCAGGTCATTGACTGAGACACAAAAAAATACACTTTAAAGAGTACTCATATTTAAGGCAACAGTCCAATTAACAAAGGCAATGCAAGAACTTGCAAAAAAGCAAGAAAAGGTTATTGGCAGAATTCAAATCAGCAGATGCAAAATCTGCATTGTATTACAATATCTCCAAAATGTCAGTGAACACCCATATCTTTTACAACCTTTTCCTAATCTTAACAGCTGCCAAGACATGACTTGTACTACTGGCCACAACCAAAAGCAAAGCAGCAGTGCAATTATGCTCCATCCAGGAATTAAAGCCCAGGAAAGAATTCAGTTAGAGTTCTTGACTCTTCCTGTGGATCTAGAAGGTAAACCAGTAAGAGGTGGACTGAAGCAGGATCAGGGCAGTAGTGAAAATAATCTGCCAGAGGATCATGTAGGCATGGAGCTGCTTTCCCTCCTCCCTCTCCTCTCTAACCCAGTTCTGCCAGCTTGCACACAGGGCTGGAAGACAACTTGCAAAATATAAGTTTTTACTTCTATTCCACAGACTTAATTTTCCACCTTCTTGTTTTGGTCTGCAACATAACCAGAAGTCTTAGCCCTGTTCTCTCCCTATGCAGTGCAGCACACTTGTTCATAAGACTGATAGCTAAAAAAAAAAAAAAAAAAATCTCATCTTTTAAAGTATTTTAGAAAGAACTTGAGAAGGAAGTGACCTGCAAACTACATGCAGCGCACAAAAGAACAGAAGCCTTTTCAAATATAGATAATATCAAAGACCATTAAACAAACAATTGAAACAGTCATGAAGAAAGAAATGCTTGCAAATAAAGTATCATCACCGAGCAGAGAAAAAACCCTCTATGAGCCTACTAGCAACTTACCTCCATAAACACAAAGAAAGCAGAGAACCCTAACAGAAAACAGAGCAGTTCAGGTTACCAGACACTAGTTTAAATAAAATTGAAAGTTGAAAGTCTGTAAGTAGAAATAACGGAAACAATCTAATATTTAGAACTTCCAGGAACTTTGTTATTTTGGTGACGTAATACACATTTTTCTGAAAGCATGACATGAAAAAAGCTTCGTTTTGACCAACGCTTTTTTTCAGCAACACTAACACACACATATTGCTGCAGCGAAATGGAAAAGTTGTTTAATACCACTGAGCAACCCTACACAACATGCTAGTACACTGAATGAGGAAACCCACGCATTAAAAACCATTTGCCAAACATCACCATGAAGCAATATTTGGGAAGCATACTTGGTAAGTGACTGTGCCTTCTGCTGTAGAAAGTTCTCCCTTTGCGTTTTAACTGTATGAATACTTTTCTTGTCCAGAAGTTTGGCAGCAGCTGGTATCTTCTGAATCAGAAAGTTGTCAGCAAACCAGATAATGTTAGCAGTTAATGTGATGGCTGGTATCTGGGGAAAAAAAAAAGAAAATAAAGGGGAAAAATACTACAAGTAGCAATAAACATAAGTAACTACAACAAATACTACGCCACCATGCATGTTTCTTATGCCTTTTTTGAGCCATAACACACAATTCCCTTTACTTCTATATAACTGGTTTATACAAAGTATTACGTTCACATTAAAAAAAGGTTTCTCCCCTACAAGTCCACTAAGGACACCACAGGCAAAGTTATTACCACTCTCAGTGACTCTACACAGCATTAAAAAATTAATAATTTCTTAATACCACCTGATATGAAAAAGCCCCAATCACCTTTGGACTTAGAGATCTTTCAAAATACATGTTTATAGCCAAGGTCCAAACGCAAAGCATTTATTCAGTCCCAAAAATACCCATAATTCAAACAATGTTTTGTCCTCGGTGACACATTAATCTTGAGAAGAAAGATTTTAATGGTAATTTCAAGTTATTTTACCTTGCCGCTAAGTGAGTGGACAGGTTTTAGAGCATTTTTAAAAGAAAATGGGGTTGGAAGGAAATTATTAAAAGTAGAAAAATCTTAATTCTGCTTTCTGACTTGTTTTGGTAAATTGTGCATTCTTTCTTTTCCCAAGTCTTTGCCATGCTATACAACTAAGAAAATAATCTATGTCATTACTGAAGTTTCCCCCCCCCCCGCTCTTAATTACTGACAAAAGAATAAAGCATTCACCTTTTTACAGATGTCCAACAGTGACTTGTAAAATTTCTTGTCTATGGTCCGAAAAATCTGAAAATGCAGTACAAAGAGGCCACAGATGCCCACATATTTATCTCTCTGGTCAATTTCTGAAGGTTCACCTGCAGAAATACACCAAAAAAATCCCCTTTTGAATTTTACTCCCAGACAAGCAAAACAAACGCTTTCAGAAACAGTGAACCTGGCAGGAGAAGCATGAGCTTGCATTACCAAGTTTGGCTTCAACATTTGCAAAAGTTGTACGAAGAGTATGAGCAAATTCTTCAGCAAATGTGCTGTTCTTCGACACTGACACACCACCATTTACAGAATCAAACTGTTGCTCTATACAGGCCTGAGAAGAAGGAAAAAAAAGCATAATGATAATGCCATGAATTTTGGACCTTAAAAGAGTATTGATTTTCCAAGAGAAGAATGCTGCAAAAGCACGTTGATTTATGTCATACAGCACTAACCTGAAGTTAAGTCTTAAACTTCACAACATACAGATTTTTTTTAATTATGCTTAAATTATTTAGTATAATAGAAAATGTCAAAAACCTCTCTTATACCTAATATCCAAAAAAACCCATTTCATTTACTTATTTAACATTTTTGTTAAGGGGCATTTTTAAAGAAAGCACATGATGTGCTAGTGATAAGAAACTAGATGCGTATTTGCATTATTACATTATAATACATTACCAACTGTCCATTAACTAAACAAAATTATCACGCAAGTCGGCTGTAGGATGTGGTTCATGAACTTGTAGCATAAAACCCCCATACCACTGGTGGTTGTTTAAAAAAAATACCAAAAAACAAATACCAAACACAATAGAAAAAAAAAACAGAGAGACTCTTCAGATTTTCTAAAGATATTACAAAATGTTTTAATGGAATTGTATTTGAGAATATTTTTCATGTGTTTTTGTTAGGAAGGGGTGTTGGCAGGATAGGAAGGGAAACATCCTGAATGAATACCAGACAAATCCCACTGATGTCTCAAACATATAATGAATTCTTTGTACTAATGCAACATACAAGATGAAAAATGGATAGCTGGTAGCAATGTCCTTTGAAAGAATAAGCCAAATTGTGTTTAATCATCTACAATTTCCCTTTTGGAGGCTTTCACAGAACAAAACCTTCTCCCCTATGCCATTAAAGGTGTGATTCCTGGCTCACTGGTTGTCTTCTCAGTCTGGTTTGTGACCATGATGGAGAACACCCTCTTACAATGGCAGCCTTTCCCCCACTCTGAAAAATCTCTTCCAGCACTGGCAATAAAAAGGGTCTTTACTCCTGCTTCTCTCATCCGATCGTGGTTTGGTGCTAAAATTGTAGACAGGACTTTATGTATTTCTTACCAGATGCCAATAAGAAACTTGAACAGAACTGTCTCTGTTTTCTTCTCTGTCTTAACATCTTTAATTGTTCCCAACGTTTGCATTGTTTATGGTTTTGTTTTGGCTTTGTCTGGTGCATATGGTTGGACTCCATGATCTTAAGGGTCCTTTCCAACCAAAACAATTCTATGATTCTATGTAACAGTAAGAAATGAGCAACAGTCCTGTTCAACTGACTCTGCTGTGACCAGATTCAGCAACGCTATCCACTGTCCACCATGCCACACTGAAATCAGTCTCAAATACACACTTTTCTAAAAAAAGATGGCTTCTTGTATGAACACATTTAAATTAACTGTATTGAAAAAGTAGTATCTTTCTCATCTACCTGTACACTTGTATATTGCAGGGGTATACACCACTGAAGTGGTACCTCATGATAGCTACCTGCCTAATATGCTAGGAATGAGACAAAATACATAACAAGAGGTCACATTTAACATACTTTCAAAGATTACTCAGGAGACTTTAACTTACAGCTAAAATAAAGTGGACCTATGCTATGTAAGCCTGACCACTATTAAAATTTCTGGTGAAAAAAACAGACTCCCTGTCTTAATGCCAAGTTGTCAGCGTTACTTCAATTCTGCAAAACAGTAAGCATTAACTGCTACCATTCAAAGCCTGGCACAGTTCTAGCACGTGAGAAGAGCAAGGAAGGATCTTACAATAGAGCCTTTTTTTTTTTTTTCATGCACAGATGCAAGAGCCAGATTCACACATCACCATATCCGGAACAAAACAAAATAAAACCAACCAAACACTACATTCTAAAGAGAGTCTCGCTTTAATGTAAGCGTTTCCCCTATCCTACTGGGGAACATTAATTTCATTACCTGAAATATCATTCCATCAAGTAACTGGCATTCCAGTTTTAACAGCAGCTTTTCAAATGGCTTCAGTTTATCTTCTTGAATCCCAAACTTAGAAGGGTTGTGATGGACAGATTTTAGCAGCCTGTAAGGAGCAGGCATGGAACACATACATACAACAATTAAAACATGGTAACGGTTTTATCATATCCTGTACTATTTTTGAGAATAGGTTTTAATTGCTCACATCCGTGCCCAGCAGCAACTCCAAAATTAAAAACAAAACAAAACAAAAACCTACTAGGTCTTTATAAGCCATATGCATTTGAATAACTCCCATTTATTGAGGTTTCCAATGAAACAGTTATTATTCCACTAATTTACCTACCTTTATAATTGTTGACTCTTCAGATTTTACTTAAGACAGTGTTCTTTCTTAAATCTGTATGCCCATCCCCATGATCAATATGGATAGGGGTAGTCTTAGATCAGTTCTTTGCAAAATTACATTTCTTACTGCATATATTTTAAACCCCACCAACCATTACTGTTTGTCAGGATGCTTACCATGTTTTATAAATGTAACATTCAGCACTTTAAAAACTTACTGATGCTGTTAAGGACAAATTAGGAGCTTAGCCCTGCTCTTCACTGCAATTTCTGGAAAACTTCCAGGGCTACCGAAATCCATGTTCTCACACTGACTTTCTTGGAACAAAGACATATGCACATGCTTTTATCTTTTATGTTGTGGAAGTATTTTTCACACCTTCAGAGACACACCTCTTATACATGGTCCAGTGATCTTTCAGAGTGGCATGATTGTCAATTATTTCATCCAGAGTGATTAAGACTGTGAGCAACTCTCCCAGATGCTCATACATTGCCTGTTTTGTTTTTTTTTTCAAAAAGAAGGAAAAAAAAAAAAGGACTGTAGTTATTGAAAAGATTATTGCAGTTATGCATGGCATATAAAATTTCAGTACCTTTAAATATATTATCAGTCAACAAGACATCAGCTAGAGAGTTAAATCAGAGATTTCGTGGTTTGGTAGCCTAAAGATTTAGGAACATTACAAGGAACATTAGTTTGCATGTAGGCACTGCTTTAAGCTCACTGATCTAATTTGACATTGAAGGTAGGATTTTTAAAATTGTCTACATGCAGAAATACATATTGCAGACAATAACGGAGCATGCAAACACCTTTCAACTAAGAAAGCTAGAATATGACAGACATGGAGATACCAGCCCTTTCCACATAAAGGACAGAAAAAGCTAATTAACAAAATAAAACCTTTAAAGGAGATCCCAGATTGAAAGTTGTACTTGAAACTCACTTTCTTGCTGCTTTTCACAGGATTAATGATCAAGACATACATATATTAAAATAAGCAAATGGGCTCCAAATCATTCCCACCTGAAAATGAACTCCAGATGTCTCTATAATTTTAGGTGCATTCCTGTAAATAAAATAAATATTTTAATGCCTTTTTAATCCTTAGAGCATATTTATCAATTCTGTATCACAGTGTGCTCTTTGTTTCTTGGAGTACATTTTTCTTCATTAACATAGTAACGTCAAAAAAAAACCCCAAACCTCAAAATTTGATTAGAAGTATATGCTATGCAAAATCTGTGTGCTATGATCAAATTTAATATTGCATTTTTGAACATACAGCATAAGACTGGTTCAAACCATTGATTTCATTCAGTGCACATATATATCAGCAATTCCCAGTTTAGTTATGCTAACAGCGAGTAGCCTTGTTACATACAGCCTTGTGGCCCAAAAGTACAAAAATCACTTTACTTATTTAATCAAGCCATGTCCAAGCTACACATCTGGCCTTGTTCATTCAGCACCCTACAGAGTCTACCTTGTGCTGCAATGTAAGACAAAAATGAAAACAACAAAAAAACCTGAGAAGAATAAAGGTCTCTTTATCTGGAAGGCAGGGGAGGAGGGGGGCAGAAATCAAGAGCCCTGCAGTTATATTCAGAGCTAAACCCAACAATTCTATTTGGAGCTAAGCCCTCCTCAGAGTTTTCAGAGGAGCTAAACCCAACAGCCCTTACTAAGCTCAACGTCAGGTGTTAAAACCATGGTTATTCTGTGAGTAAAACAAACTGTGGAAGTGATCTGATTTTTAAGCTTCTGAAGCTCTTGTATTCACTGTATCAGTCAACAGAAGGAATCTCTCTCTCAAACACAGCAAGGATGAAAGAATAATAACTCTACCAAAAAACGGCAAAAAAGTAAAATTCTTGCATTTCATTACATAAAAGCACTGTCTTTTCTGAAAAATAAAAGAAATCCACTTTCATAACTGGGCTTATGAATCCCAAACTTGCACAGCAAAGCACTCTCCAGATCTCTAGACAACAATATTCCAAAAACGACCATGCCTTAGGTAGAACATTCATATTTTATACATTTGTTTAACTATATAAAAACAATATAGCGTTTTAGTGAATAATTACTTGTTGCTGGTATAGAGAGCAGCCAACTGATGCACTACATTCACCACCACTTCGTAACATCGGGTAACAAAGCAAGACAGCTCCTGAAATGCAAGAAAATAAAATGCATATATATGTATAGAGCCTCCTCATACACCAGTTGTCATTACATCCAAAACACTGAACACAAACCACTGAACTTGCAGCCCAAGCTCCAACTATATTCCTAGTCCAAGTTAGTGGACAGACCTACAGTAGGATAGAAAACATCATCCTAGTAACTAACAGCTCAGAAAAAGGATCTGGGACTCAGCTAAGAAGCTACCAAACACAAGTTTCCAGTACAGCTTGGACTATTTATACTATTAGTTCAATTTATCAAAGACAGTAAGAATTGACTTGACAACAGCACCCAAGTACTTCCAGAGAGAATATCCCTGATAGCAAAGGCTGTGCCTTTTCCCACTAGATTCAAGAGTCATGCTCTGGGAGCTGGTGATAGCTGAATTCAAATTAGAAATTAACACAGAAGCCTGCACCTACGGTAAGAGTGATTAGCCACAGAATATTGCTTTCAAAAAAACAAGACAATGTCTTTGAGAGGTATGTTTGACTAAAGCAGAACTGGAGCTCAGTTACATAGTACCAAATTAATAAGAATAGGTCAACTCTGACCACGTAAAGTACTATCTTAATTTCTATAATGGATTTTAACAAGGCATTCCTTGAGCAATAGGGTAAATAAATCTGAATGTTCCTTAACTGCAATAATATTTGCTCATTAATGCACCCTTGTAGTCCCATCAGGGAAAAATCAGCATGTGATGAGTCCAGCCAGTCAGCACACAGATGGTTCACAGCAGACAGCCCACGCTGGCTAACCAGCCAGCCTGCTGCTGCTGCCAGAAGGCTGGCTAACAGCTGAATTCTGTCTTTCTCTCCATCAAAAATAGATCTTATTTGGGCTTCTGCCTTCTATTAGTCACCAGTTTTCACAAAACATAAAAGTGTCATTACTTCTTATACTTGTATTGCTCTATCAAATGCAGCTGAAACAAGCCAACAGATTCCAGAGGAACGGATTAATAGACAATTGAGATCATGTTTCCTGTGGAAGAGGCACCAGTTGCCATTTTAAAACTTCCAGGAAACGGTCCAATTTAACAGCACATGCATATTAGCAGCTACATAATACAGACGAAATTATAGTTTTATCAGAGTTCTTCAAATACACTGTCTTCTGCAGAATCAAGAGCACCTACCTAGTGTTTCACAGCACTATTTTGATAATTTTTTTTAAAAAGTGTTTTGACATTGCAAATTTGAGGCTATTACATCTAGTTAATCAAGAAATCCTGAACTCAGAAGAGCCAATAAACCAACTGGTGGACATTAGCTCTGTGAAAGCAACATTTCACTTATTTTGTCATCTTCATTCATATTTTCACACCGCCCTGGGAGATATGCTTATAACATTGACCAGAACAGCATTTCCCAGTTTATGGATACAGACTACTACTGAGTGGATTTAGGGGAACACAGCAGTTGAAAAAGAAAAACTCAACAAGGAAAAAGTCTTCCTCACAGCTTTACCCAAAGCAATACACACCTGTTAGCACTGTAACCTTCCCCTTGGGGCAACATCCTGCCACCTCCCTTCTTTCCCAAGTTGCTCAACAATCAGCAAGCCATCGTAGCGTACATACAAAGTGGGCTCACAAGCAGTACAGCTACATTTTTGTATACTGTTTACCCTATAAATATACACATCAGCATATACCCATAAATAAACATAAATTGTTCTACAGAGTGGGTTTGCAAAGCACATAGATATCCAGACAGCCAGTCACCCTGCTCTCAACTTCCCAACTTCCACCTGGACAGAGTATCCTGGTAGGAAAAAAAAAAAAAAAAAAAGGAGGGGGAAAAAAGTCTGGAAAAACACAAGTGTACAGTAGCCCCATTTCAGAACACTAAAAGGTCTCAAACATCTACTCAGTAAGAAATAGAAGATGAAGGAAGAAACTGACAAAATTGATAGGACAAAAAGCTTGAAAAATGGGGAAAAAAAACCCAGTACATCCTACTAACTAACTGCTCTTGGACATGGTAAAGGAGGTTGAGAAACAACTTCCTATAGCATTCAACCTGTTATAACTCAGTAAATGACTACTGCCATGCTAGTATACAGCAAGAACAGGTATTTTAACCTTTGTTAAACTAGAATTTGTTTAAACATTCTGGAAGCTTCCTGTATATTCTTTACTTCAACATAGATATTTCATTACAAGCAACATTGCACAAAAATAAAAACATTTTTGGGAACAGGACAGTTACTTAAGCTATACTGAAGACAAAAAAATTCCACAGTAGACTGAAACCCAAGAGCACAGGAAATCCTCAGAAGAAACACAGATCCTGTTTTCATGCAAAGGACCCTGATAACAACTAAACTGTCTAAGAAATTAGTGTTCTTCCCTGAAAGTTTGAGTGAGGCACAAGCAATTTTTTTCCAGGTACATGTTTTAATTTTGCTTTCTTCTATGAGCTAAAAAAAGATATATAAACAATTAATCCATTCCCAACGTTCAAAGAAAACTAAAGCTTGCTAATCAAAACTCCATAAAAATAGGTATCTTTAACTTTACCATCAAATGAAACAACCTCAATTTATCTTCTTACTGAAATTTTCTTAAGTAAATTCTAATTTCTTTGAACAATGATTACACAAACTGTAATTTCTTCTCTCAATAGCCTTTCAGAGTTTTAGATAAGTATAAAACCAACTCAAAACAATGTGTGATACATCAGCTGGTTGTGACAGGTCTGCAGACAAAACATAGTAACCTATCAAATTACTGTAATGCCTTTCAGCAAGATGCAAGCAGGATACTGCAGACTGTTAAATCCACTTTTCAAGTAAAATTAAGATCATAATTGATGTAAAAAAAAAATCAAAACATACTCTACCTGCAAGAAAGAAACAAATCTTCCCATCTGTATTTGGCAATCTCCCTCCACCATGCTGGAATCTGCGGCTGGAAAGATAAACATTTGTCACTGCTTTCAAAAGCCTGTGTTAGACCTGTTAACTCAACATTGAAGCTTGCCCTCCAAGCCATTTGTTTGTCACACAAGTGGAGTGCACTGTTATAAGCATACTGATGGAGCCTTAAAAACTTAATTTTGCTTTCCTAAGCTGGACTTGTTTTTGAAGTTTCTTTCTCATTAAGAATTACATTGTTTATAAGTTAGACACAAAGCAGGGAAAAGTCTCCATCACCTGAAAGAAAATAAAGTATATGAACGTAATTCTTCAAAGGCATATTTATTATGTAACTTAACATAAAAGTCTCCTTTTTAAAAAGTTTGTATGAAAACACTCGGTATTTATATTGCAAGGAACATCCTTGGTAGTTATTTACTGAAAGAATATACTACATCATTAATCAGAAGAAAAAGCTGTGTAGCACACAATTTCCTCAAGAAACTGATTTTCTTTCTCCTACATATCATCCTGCACAAAAGAACCGGCTCACCATCACAGCGTCAAAGCATTACCCGTATGACAAAGTACACTAACAGGATAATATTAAATACAATAATTACATCACCAATGCCAAATTGTTTCAGTCAGCTGGAGCAGTTGTAATACTACCTGACAAAATACAGTCTTTTTAGTGTGATGACAAATTAATGGTCTGAACTTGAGATTTCTCTATTGGGCCACTCTGAGCAAAAACGGCTTACAGTTGCAGGTTTACTTGCATAAGAAATGCAGCTCTTATTGCTTCATAAAACATGTTCTTTTAGAGCAGTCACCAGAGACTAAAGGAGTCTCCATACTTCTGTAAGATGGAGCTATGGGACAAGATTATAAATATTGCATGCTTCCCCTTTACAGATTTTATGTAACCTTCACTCTGTTTAGTGTATGTCCCAAAAAACCCGATCCAACTATTTAAAGTTCCTAGATTAGCCCTAGCCACTCCAAGGACAAGAGGAAAAAAATGTTTCTTTATACAGAAGGAAAAGGACAGCACAGTATTTGTTTCACTTCAGCCATCCTTGAGCCAGTAACTTTGCCAGCTGTTCTAAATAAGTAAGCTTGCTGTTATCAAAGCAGATGCTACAAGGAGGAATATGGAAGCGGAGAACGTAATTTCTGCATCCCTATCTAACCCACAGAAGGCTGGCCTCTCAGTTCCTTCCATTCTCAAGCATTCCCTGCAGAACACCCATCAGGAACAAACTGCTGCTGTGACATGGTAATCTGCAACAGTCTGACTTTTTTCGTGCTCGAAACGTGGAGAAGTTTTGAGGGATCCCCTAGTATCATTTTGGCAGCATATCACTTTCTTTTAAGATATTTAAAACTACGTCTGATAAGGAGTGAGAATCTGCTGAGAAGAAAAACAACAAAACCCACACTTCTTCATTTTCCTTAACTGAACCACAGCAGTCATCTTACATAGCACTTAAAAGAATTATAAACAGTCCCTATCTCAAAGATTTCACATTCCTCAGTATTTCTGTCACAGTCGAGGCTCTTGAAAAGCTTTAAAAAAGCCCTTTCACAAGACCACTATGAAAGGGCCTTCCTTTTCTCTCAGATTTCTGAAATAGCAGACAAAGTTAGGTGGTATGTCTCTAAATTAACTCAGTAATATATTCATTCCTCAGGACCAAGAACTGTGCTTATTCCCAGACTAGCATCTTTTAAGGCAGAAGCTTAAGACCAACCCTTCCAAGGAGTTACCAGTTTAATTCCAAGACAAAGAGCAGGGTCTCATGATTTGTCAACTGAATTGACTTACAATCACTTGTGCTCCTGTATTATGTCATGATCTGAACAGTAGTACAAGTACTATTACCTGCACTTGAAGGGCAGATGACATTAACACACTGCAACTTCTCTTGGAACAACTATGATTGCATAAGTCAAGTGTGCAGGACTTGGTCCAAGTCATTTATTAATGGTTTCATTGTTTTATTACAATCAAATTACAGATTTATTGTTTTACTACAACCAGTGTAAAATCTAGTCCCAACAGGAAATACGTTGGTTTAGGATGCGTTTACACGTGAAAAACAGGTTTTCAATGCCATACTTTGAAAAAGAGCTGCTATAAGCTCAGGTTTCTATATGTTATACATGAAATACAACCTCAACAGCCATACTCACTACTTCTTACGTAAATCAGGCTGCAATAAAACCTGCTGTTAAGGTAACACATAAATCTTATTATCTTAAGCTAACTCAGGACAGTTACAAGACACTAACATATATCCCTATAACCTCAAAGTCCATTATTTGGTGTTCAGCAGTCAAAGACACAGAGAAAACATGTATTCATATTATAAAATTACACTTACAGTAGCGTTGAACATAACCTGAAGCAATAACATAAAACTACAAATTTTTACAGTAAAGGGAGCTACTTACCTCCTTCTCCATAGAACAAGAGGCCATTATAAAATTTAGTTTCTGCCTAACAACAAAAGCAGAAATTTGTTTTTTATTAAATAGGATATATGAAATCATGCTATAAAAATTTAGACATTATATCTTGTTTCTTTACTGCTAAAGAATAAATTTATATATCAGCTTGCCAATCTGCAAACATTTTCATACACAGTAATAAATGACAGCTGAATTTACCTCATATTTTAACTTCTTGATTTCACAGCAAAGGGCAGCATACACAGTTATTACTTTGTTTAGAACCTAGACTCAAAGGGGAAAAAAACACACAGATTATAAATAGATTCATGTTTAGAGAGCTTGGTTTTAGCTAGAATAACTCTATTTATTTTCCTATTTTTTTTTTCTTTTAAGCATAAAGTGCTTACCTTGTTTTCTGTCTTTATGAGCTCCAGTAGGGAGGACTGTTCATATGGCAAAAGCTAAAATCAAAAAAAAAAAAAATACAACAAATGAACAACTTTAGAAAATATTAGTCAAAAATACATTTATCCAACTAGGTAAGTAATTTTTTTCCCCCGGTTTAATCTCAAATAAGGTCAGTAATAAGAAAGCAATAATTGCACATTACTGGCAACCTACGCTGCAGAAAACCTTCACTCTTCACATTTACATGGAAATACCTTTCCTTTCACTCTAGGCAAAAAAGGTAAATAACTAGCTATACTATATAGCATTTGCAAAAATTTACTTACAAAACCTGGAAAGCAAAAGCATGGTCATTATGGTTTATGCAGAAAAAACAGCTCAGGAAACGTAAAACGTGAATTACGAATCCCAAATGCTGGAAATAGGATGCATAGCGTATATCTGTATGCAGGCACTGACATTTTGTACTGAAGTCAGCCATGATTTTGACTAGTTCATATACATACAGCACTGTGCTGGCCCTACACATAATTTATTCAAATCATTCAGACAGATGATTACTTGAGTGCAACTTCTGCACAGACAAGTTCCATTTGGTAACAAAAGCACTTCTAAATTATGTCTGCAAATTCAGTGAAAAGAAAAAAAAATAAAGCTCCACAAAGCACAGAGAACTTATGACCAAGGAAATAACCACCTCTGGAAGACAGAAAATACTGTACCAAGGCCATTAACTCAAAACACAACTATAAATACACACACAGTTCGCTCTGCAGTTATACAACTATTAGTGAGCTCTTCTGGAACCCCAAACCCCAGATAAAAAACACCAACACCCACAGGGAAGAAGTATGCTGGAATTTGCCTTCCCAACACATGAAGTATAAATTCATTTAGCTTCCACTGGTATCCAAAAGACTAGAAAATAATAATATGAAAACATCTTCTTTTATGATATGCACCAATGCATTAATTACTTGATAATTAAAACAGTATTGGATAGGTTTCTCAAACACAGTAGACAACATTTTAAGAGTACAAATGCATCATGCTTTTACTTCTCAGGTTTTGAAGGGAAGGAGGAACTGGGAAAATAACAGTTGCAACACATTAAATATATGAAGACCTTTAATGCAATGGGATCAAGACTGAAGTCCCAAACATCTCCAACAGAGTCATCCAAAGCATCTTCAGTTCTCTTCAACTGAGACGTATATTCCTCAAGAAATTTTCCGTAGTTCTTCAACTGCACTTCAGCATGGATTTCTGAGGATTGACAACATTTATACAGTTTTATAGACTATTCAGTAAACTGCAATATCAAAAAATGTATAAGAAAATATTTAATCTGTTGCTATTCAGCTTGTAGTATTCTATTCCTCATTTTGCCGCAGCATTTTTCCTTAATAAAACTGTATCTTTAATCCAAAGTTCTTGTTTGTTTAAAAACAATCCTATGACTCAGTGTCAGTTTAAAAGAAATCTAACTGCTACTTAAAAGAATACCAAACATCGAAGCAGCTTGCAGAAAATTATTTTTTAAATTTGTATATATTTTCAAACTAAGATCTTAACAAACCTGACCTAGTCACATCAAGATGCTGAGCAAAGAAATGACTGTAGAAATCGTAACATGGCAGGTGATTCTACCCATCGGCTGAACCAGTACATATGCAATTATATCAGAACTTTGAGTCAATGGGTCTAATCATTTTGGCCTGAGTAGTTGTGTTAGTAGCAATCCCCCTTCCACTCTCTCCCTGCTACCTCTCAGGAAGTCATTTGGGCATTACATGGGAAGTGTTTCTGCTTTTAATCAGTCCCCCTACTTGCAAATTCACCATCTTCAAGCAGAACTTTTCTTCTGCTTAGCACCTGGACATTGAAATGCACAGCTGTCCTGTTACTGCTCAAAGCAAGTATGTTATTATGTTCAAAAGGTAACATTCAGCTGGTCAAACACCAAGAACAGTGGCATTAATTAGCAAAGTAAGTCTAAAGATAATTGGTCCACAGAAGTTTCATTCACTGATCTTTTTTCTTCCCACATTAAGACACCACCCCACCTCCTCAATTATACACAATTACTGACTTAATTGCATAATCTGAACTACGGAGTGAATGATTACAGATCAAGGATTCCATGCTCAGTAAGGAAGTACAATCCTTTTTCATGTGAAGACTAAAGTGTTTTCCCCATAATTAGATAACAAATATAATAGCTTGTGATCTTCTGCCATTTGTTGAAAACAGGATTATCTAAAAAACTTAGAGAATATAAATCAGCTGAATAACTGAACTTTTCCTAAACAAGAAGTCAACTTTCATGTAGCTTTATATGTGCCCTTTTCACATTTCTGCCAAGCGGGCTGCTCTAGAAAGTTAAAAAACTTGTATCCTTTTATTCTGTAAAGGTGTATGTTTCACCTCTTACTCATCCACATTGCCAATAACTGAGCCACATGGTAGTTGATGGCTACTTCAGAGGAAGACCACTGCTGAATCAATTATCACTCAGACATTTTTTGGAGAAAGAAAGTATTTTACTAGAGACCGTGCACTACGCATAAGGGGAGGAATGAATAACGGCAAATTAATAAGATGAGAAGGACTATGCACAGGAAGGTTGAGACTGAGAAGGAGACAGGACTGCAATGAAGTCCTGAACTAATTGGAAGCTACTACTTTGAAGCCAGCAGCAATGCCAGCCATAAGGGCACAGGGACTGCAAAGCCTATCCAAGCAGCACAGTAAACTCTCCCACACTAAGTTCTGCATTAGTGCCATTGGATTCTACCTGTACCTGCAGCCTAGACAGTGCACAGACACTGTCAAAATAAGGAGACTGAATTTCATGTGAACAGCTAAGAAGCAAGTGAACAAAAAACTCTCCATCAGCAGTATACACTCCAGACAGTGATGTGCACCCCTGGAGTTGTATCATATTATTCTATTCCATCAAATTAATCTCATGTTTCAGGTTCCTTCCAGTACAACTTCTGGAAGCTCTGCTGCAAAAAAAACCAGTAGAAGATCAATGGATGCAGAGCCCTGCAGAAGGGAGTTTAACTAGCCACCATGTCAGCTTCAGTACTTTATGGCTGGAAAATCTGGAGTATGGAGACGTTATTATAGAGGTATGCTGCAGTATTCCCCCAATCCTATCTCCTCCCTTCGCACAAAAGACTAAAAGAGCAGAGAAACTGACAGAGATATTGGGGCTTTATAGGAAGAACAGAAAAAGCTTCCAAGTCATACAAGAGCAGGAAATTGGCACTGCTGTTCAAATCAATCCCCTACAAAACAGGCAGCTTTCTCAAACTAAATCTCGCAGCAGCAGCGCTCTGCTAGAGATTCACAAGCCCTCCCCTTTCCAGCAGCCAAATGATGGATTGGAACAATGCTATAGCTCAATATAACTGATATTAAATATTTCTGAATACTTAACTACTGATAGCCATCAATTTGCCACCTTGTACGGAACATATATAAAATGAGACAGGTGTGAATAATTTCTCACTATTTTAGAGAGATGAGAGTGAAAGCTAGTAGCTAGCCAGATATACGCACGGTTAAACTGATAAAAAATGACTTGGAAATAGGGGAAGCTTTTTAAGATGCAGAAAAGTATTCCTAAATAAACTGGCTCACATGGAGAAAAAGAAACCACAGAAAGCAGATATTTTCTTTTTCTTCAGAGCAGCAGACATACTTCACAAGGTATAATCTGTTTACAATAGTTTGAATTAGTTTTCCTCAGGTGAAAAAATGAAAGCATTACAATTGGAAAATGTGAGAGACGTACTCAGCAGTACAGATTCCCCGACTTAATCTTATCTTCTATGAAGATAACATCAGCAATATCAATATTCAATGGACTTACTGCCACAGCAGGATTTGCAAGTGCTATGTCCATAAATATCTGGGATGGAGACACAACAAACCAGACTTATTTAGTATATTGTGTACTCAGTTGAGAACATTATAATTGCTAAAGGTTAGCAATACAGTTATTAAGTGACAGTAGACAATAACAACAAAAAATGTTTTTCAAGTCACAAGATTTTTCTTTGGTTTTTCCCTAGAAGAACAGCGTGTTCTCAACGGAAGATCAGCCTGTTTGTTCACGGTCAAGATGGTGGTAACGGAGCATATTATGTCATGTAAAGTTCTCATAGCCGCACTCAATGTCACAGGGAAACTAGTGGAGATCTGGCATTTTGAGTAAAAGCTACATTTTTCATTCTGCAGCTAAGAGAACTGGTAAAAACCTCAGCTCAGGGCAGCTTCCATTTCCACTGAAATTTTTACAAGGACAAGGAGTGACAGGACGAGGGGGAATGGTTTTAAACTGAAAGAGGGTAGATTTAGATTAGATATTAGGAAGAAATTCTTTACTGTGAGGGTGGTGAGACACTGGAACAGGTTGACCAGAGAAGTTGTGGATGCCCCCTCCCTGGCAGCGTTTAAGGCCAGGTTGGATGAGGCTTTGAGCAACCTGGTCTAGAGGAAAGGTGTCCATGGCAGGGGGGTTGGAACTAGATGGTCTTTAAGGTCCCTTCCAACCCAAACCATTCTGTGATTCTATGAAATCCAGATTGAACGAATATGGCATAAACAGTATCGTCCCTTGGGATAACATTATATGTGAAACAGTTGGTCCACGAGTGCCATATTTCCACAGCAACACCTGGTGCAATTAATTTGGCACAGTTCAATTTACAGTGTGTACTACAGTGTGACAAGCATATATGTTCCCTGTTTAGAAAGTAGGTCACCTCCACAGGCTGAGAAAAACGTGGATTTTGACAGGCGCACAAACCCACTGTCAAAGACTTCAGCATCACAAGGTCTTATTTAATTATTTTTTAAAGGTGAAACCGCAAGTGACTGCCCAACTCCGTGCCAGAAAGCCTCTGCCGACGGAAGCCGCACACAACTCACTTGTCTCGGTGTGACTTCTCTGGGTAACCGAGGAAGCAACTACAGAAATTTGTGAGCCACGAGAAACGATCGGGAAGGAACGAAACACCATCCCCAGGACGAGCATCTGTCCCTCCCGCCCGGTTCGTGCAAGAAAAAGCCTCGCAAGGCTGCCTGCCCCCTCCCTGACGCGCTGGGGGCCTGGAGACGACTCCCCTGGGGGAGTGTGAAGGATGAAGGGCGAGGGGTTCGAATTGCCACTCGCCCACCCCAAACAACCCCCGACAACTACGGGGAGGGTGATGGGAAGATAAAAAGGTCACCGCGACAGGCCACCCCCGCAGGCCCGACCGCAGGAGGAGCAGCCCTCGGCTGGCGGCTGGGGGAAGGGGCGCGGCGGGCGCCCGGCTCCCCGCACAGGGCAGGGTCCGTGGGGGAAGCTGGGGAGGGTGAACCTCGCTCAGCTCCCACGACTGAGCTTCCTCCTCCCTCCCTCCCGTTCCCAGCGGGGGTGCAGCGGCGAGCGGGGCCGGGAGAGGATGAGGGTCTCCTCAGCCCGCGCCTTCCCCCCGCACTCTGTGGCGACTACCGCCGCAGCCGCGCTCGCCTCGCTTCGCGCCGGCCCCTCCCTCCGCGCGCCCTCACTCTGCGAGCCGTCGTCGAGGCGGTCGAACTCCCAGTCCGGGGACAGGGTCTCCAGCGCCATCGCCAGCGCCCGGCAGCGGCTCCCCCGGCTCCCCCGCCTCCCCTGACTCAGGCGCACGAGACTTCCTGCCCCGCTCCCGCGCCGCACTCTGGGAAATGGAGGCGGAGGGGGGCGCTGGGACTCCGGGAGGAGGCGGGACGGCGAAGGCGGCGGAGGCGGCGGCGGGGCGGGCAGCAGCGCCCCCGCGAGCACGGCCGCTGCATACCACCACCGCCCCCCTTCCCCCGCCGGCGCCCCGGAGGCGATGGCGGGCGGCCCGCCCCGCCCCGCCGCGTGCCTTGCGCGGTTGCGGGCCATTGGCTCCCTCAGGGCTCGGCGGGCCGGTGCTTGAGTGTGGCGCTGCCGAGGTTCCTGCGGGGCGGGCAGGGGTGCCTCGGGGGTGCGGTGGGGCAGGGCAGCCCTCTCTCTCAGCCCTCTTTCCTCTGGCCCCCCTGCATCTGTGCGCTGATCGTTACGGTGAAGCAGGGCCTGTCTCTGAGGTACCAGGCCTTTGGGAGCTTGTCTGGTTTTCCCCTGGTGTACAGGGCCCCGGCCCGAGTCCCTCTCACAGCGACCCCACACCTCTGTCACGTTGCTGAGAAGAGGGGAGGCTCTGTCGGGTAAAGTCGACAGTGTGACTCCCCTCCCCGCACTTCCCCTTTCTGGTGCTGGGGGAAGGAAGCGGTGGGAGGAACTACCCCAGCTCTGGGGGAGGGTCTGGAGCTCAGAGGCAGCTCCGTGGGGTGACTGCTGCGGCAGCGTCATCTAATCATCTCGCTGTCATTTGTTGTCACGCAGAGCCATGAGGTACTTACCTGCATGCGGTCAGTCACTGGTTTTTGTTTGGTTTTTTTTTTCAGGGCCCTGCTGGGTGTAATATCAGAGAATAAAAAGGGAAGTACTTTGGACAGCAAGAGAAGTAGCCATTCAAGGCCATTAACAAAGACCACAGCAATTACATTACCTCAGCAGATTCTGTAGCATCAGCAGAAAAGGAAGTGGCTTCATAAGCAGTCTCACCAGGAGCATCATCAATTTCAGTGGGGAAAAAGCAACAAAAATAGCAACTCCGATGAGAGATGTATCAGTAAGTGCAGGATCATCCATAAAACCTAACGTGGTAATGCAGCAGGTCTGAAAACAGAACCTACTGTAATTGCTTTCTGATTAAAAGGAATCCACCCTTTGGAATTTATTGATTTTAAAAGTTTCTAGGGAAGAAAGATCTGGTTGGCAGGTTTATTGTTGGTAAGTTTTTACCTATTTAAAGTGACCTATTTAAGAGGCCAACCTGGGTCTGGGAAGGAAGAGATCAAATTTAGTTTTGTGTGAAATTACATAAACAATGTTTGGGATAACTTTTTCTTTTTAAGGGACAGAACTCTGCTTTGGTAAATGTTGACAAATAATCATAATGTAAGTATATCTCCTCCACTCATTGGCTTCTGTGAGAACGTAAGATGCTGATATTGGGGTTTTTAAGTCCCTAGAAGTTTAATTGTGCAGGACGTTGACAGATGGCAGTGAGCACAAGTGTCTCTAAGGAGATGATAGGTATCACACAAAATGAAACCACAATTTGTGCTAGACTTTAAGGATCACATTCTGTCTACAGCCATGCAGATGCAGCTTTCATTGAACTCAGTAGAGCTGCTAAACATATATTCAACGCCAAGTTTGAAAAACAAAACAATAGAAAACTTTTCTCTACAAACCATTCTTTGAAACAAAATACAGTTTCTTTCAGCTGTGGAAAACTGCACATAAACAGAGGCTTTCAGACTGCTTAAAAAGTGGTTACCAGGCTTTTTTTTTAATCTGTCTCAGAAAAACATGTCCTTGAATTCTGCGGGATGGTACAAGAGAGAAACTTGTAGAACTGGCACTCGGTAGGGCCCTCCCTTCCCCACATCTGAACTAAATTTGTGAAGAGTAAAATACTGTAGGGTTGGTCATTGCAAGGTTGTGAGATCATCAAAACTGAGTGCGAGGTAACCCAGCTGGTTGGTCTATACAATGGTCGCACCAAAGAGTGCACCGTGATCCCCACAGCATAAGCAGATGTAACCCTTATTTTGAATATGGAAAAGAAAATTATTTTAAATGAAAATGTATTGAAATAGTGCATTTAAAAAAAGGAGCAGGAGACTCCGTAACTGAAAAAGTCACAATTAGACTTAAGTAAGCACACCAGTAAGTTTTGTGCTGCCATTCATGATGCAGTTATTTAAATGACTTATTACTGAGTTTTCCTCTGGCTCACTGGGTGGCAGTGTTCTGTTGCTTACACTGAAGTTATTGAGTTCAATTCTAGATGCTGCTAGAATTTCTATTTCCTCTGAAAATCTCATTTAGACTTTATCTTGAAGCTAAGTGTTTTAGTGACAGCCAGTCTAGCTCAGCTTTGATTGGTAAGTTTAGAGTCAGTGAATGGCTTTATGTGTTTGCTCATGTGAAATTATTGACATTTTATAAGCAAGATTTCTGAAAGTCGGGTGACACTTGTGGCTTCTGTTTGTACCAGGAAGCATTTATTTGGTACAAGCTTATAGGAAGTTGCTAATATTGCTCAAATATCTGTTAGTATATTCAGATAATACAGTAGCCAGAAAAGTCTTTAGACTCTGTTTAATACAGTGATTTTTGGTAAGTTGAATATTAGTGAACATAAGCATAGTTGAGAAAACAATAATTTCTTTTGACCAGACTAAAATGATCGTGAAAGTAAAATTTCATATTGGACTTTCACATGAACTGAGTGAAATATGAACATAAATATGTTCCAGCTGAAATGACTTGTTACACTTGAGTACTAGAAATGGGTAGGTGAGATAACAAAGTCCAAAATATAGTAGAATTAATACGCCACTATGACTGTTTTATTTATGGAGTGAAGGGGCTAGTTGTCTATGGATTCGTAAATCAACAGGGGCTTGATTCCATGAGGTATTAAAAATCTTTTTTCCTTTGAAATTATCCCAGTTGGAAATATCATTCAACATTGGGCAATACAGTTACTTGGTATTTTTAAACAGTATTTTTATGATATTTGAAAGCTTATTGAAAACTTTAACAGCATTCAAACAGGAACCATTTTATTAAAAATAATGGTGATAAGCATCCAGAGCAAGAATTGCTTCTTGTCTATATAGGCAAAGCTCCACCAAGATCCATAGAATTGTAGTAACTTATAGGAAAAAGAATTTGGCTTGCTGGATCTGCAGGAAACCAGCTATGCTCTACATTCCTTGTCTGTGGAACATTTAATGCTCAGTGCTCTGAATATTTTAAATAAAACAAAGTTCTTGCTCAAAGTTTTTGTGGCACGATTCCCAGAAAGGATTTGCTATCTGAGATTTGCTCTTTGCAACTCTGTTCCACAAAGATAACGCCAACTTTTGCAAAGTAGTTTCTATTCTATTGTACGGAATTTGAGAGACTTACATTTATACATACAAGTAAGGCATCTGCACATGCTAATTCTTTCTACTGGTTAAACTGGTAAAATAATTCCCTTTCCTCAACAAATATATGCCTCCTTTTGGTTACTCTGGAAAAACGAAATGGCAATCATAGGGTTTTAAATGGTTGTCTAGATGGCAGAAAATTCGTATCAGTAGGTTGTGAAAGCCTTACTATCATGGGGGTGTCTGGCCTGAAATGAAGTTAAGACCCAGTGAAAATAAAAAAAAAAAAAAAAAAGAAAAGCGAGTTTAAAATTTAAAATTTAAGAAGAGATAAAACAAGAAATAACTTTCCCATGAAATCTTGGTTCAGCAAGTGGAAAAACATGAAAAGTTTCTGTTGTATAAAATGTGAGTTGAAACTTGTCATGCAATTAGCATAGTGAGGGAATAACCAGTACAAAGCCTTACTTTATTTTTTTAAATTACTCAGTCTTTAAAACTGGGTGAACTCTAAAGTAGTCCTGAGGAATTTGAGTCTGAACTATGACCAAATCTTTATCCATTGTGAAAAGCCCCATCAAGGCTGATTTCCAATGGAAAAAAAAAAAGCCTATGCAGAGCTTATTTAGTTGATTACTGAATCCCAGGGCATGATTTTCAAAAGCAAATCCTGGAGGATTCCGAGCAGCTTCCCAAGCACTTCAGTATGTGCACGTACTCGGCGTCCTGTGGAACACAGCCTTCCCTAATGATCTTGCCACGTCTTGATGATATCTTCAAAGACACGGAGTAACTTCTGCTTCACAGAAATCAACAAGGATTTACAATGTTCAGCTGGATTAGGACTTACATTTGTTCTGTACATTTCTGCACATAGAAACACATTTTGCTTTGTGAGCATGCTATTGAACAAGCATGTTTAACTCCTGAGTAGTTTTTATATAGTATTTATATAGTATTTATATAGTATTCCCCTACCTGTTTTTGCAACTTGCTGACATACATCCCTGGAAAATTAGGGAGCAGAAAGGGGGAAGCCCATGCTGGAAAGCTTACTACGGATAATTGCAGTTTTTTTCAAAGCTAAACTTTGGCTTTAAGAAACAAGGACCAGAACTGGAACAAAGAATCAGAGAGAGATAAAACAATGTATAAAATGTGCTCCAAACCAATTGCATAAATTTACACTGACACCAGTGGAGCTACAATTTGTCCTTTGATTAACAAGAAACTTTGATAATTTCCAAGGTACTTCTCTGACTGGGATACAGAAATCAGTGGGGAATACTTTGTGTCACTTTTCCAAACACCAGGAAGCCCGGAGGAGCGCATTGTAACCATTATAATATTTAACACTGATGTTGCAGTTTACTATGTCACCCGAGACCTATTGCTCATGCTCAGGCAGACAAGTCAACCTAATGATTTTCTGGATGACAAAAAAAATGTACTATCTGAATTCACTGTAAACATTTACACTGATCCTTGAAATTCTAAATAGCCAATTCGTTAAGTGGTTTTTAAAACCCATGCATATGAGTTCATCACTCTGATCATAAAACAGACACTGACAGTATGCAGATACCATCTTTGCATATGATTTGGCATACCCTTATCCCTGTTCGTCTCCCTGCCCCTCTCATTACTATGAAATCCAAAGTAAAGCCCACATCTTACTCCCCTGCTCCTCTTTATACCATGATTCTGCTGACAAGGGACGCCCTCTCTTGAGATATTTCCCTTTTGACACCTAACATTTCAGCAGTCTGTGAAGTAAATGGAAATGTATTATTGTCTCAATAGGTCTGCAGTTTTGTTTTGGAAATGAAAGTACACCAACTAATTAAAACCTTGGTGCTTTACACACGCATTGTTGTACTGTCTATGTTGTGTGTATATAACGAATAGAGCCAGGAGCCATTGCACATTGCTTACCTAGGAAAACCAGGTATTTTGCCGTAAGCCAAAACGTGGTCTATCTTGATTTCAGTAAAGCGTTTGACACTGTCTCCCACAGCATCCTCGCAGCTAAACTGAGGAAGTGTGGTCTGGATGATCGGGTAGTGAGGTGGATTGTGAACTGGCTGAAGGAAAGAAGCCAGAGAGTGGTGGTCAATGGGACAGAGTCCAGTTGGAGGCCTGTGTCTAGCGGAGTCCCTCAAGGGTCGGTACTGGGACCAGTTCTATTCAATATATTCATTAATGACTTGGATGAGGGAATAGAGTGCACTGTCAGCAAGTTCGCTGATGACACAAAACTGGGAGGAGTGGCTGACACACCGGAAGGCTGCGCAGCCATTCAGAGGGACCTAGACAGGCTGGAGAGTTGGGTGGGGAGAAATTTAATGAAATATAACAAGGGCAAGTGTAGAGTCCTGCATCTGGGCAAGAACAACCCCATGTACCAGTACAAGTTGGGGGCAGACCTGTTGGAGAGCAGCGTAGGGGAAAGGGACCTGGGGGTCCTAGTGGACAACAGGATGACCATGAGCCAGCAGTGTGCCCTTGTGGCCAAGAAGGCCAATGGCATCCTGGGGTGTATTAGAAGGGGTGTGGTCAGCAGGTCGAGAGGGGTTCTCCTTCCCCTCTACTCTGCCCTGGTGAGGCCTCATCTGGAGTATTGTGTCCAGTTCTGGGCCCCTCAGTTCAAGAAGGACAGGGAACTGCTAGAGAGAGTCCAGCGCAGAGCCACGAAGATGATTAAGGGAGTGGAACATCTCCCTTATGAGGAGAGGCTGAGGGAGCTGGGTCTCTTTAGCTTAGAGGAGACTGAGGGGTGACCTCATTAATGTTTATAAATACGTAAAGGGCAAGTGTCAAGAGGATGGAGCCAGGCTCTTCTCAGTGACATCCCTTGACAGGACAAGGGGCAATGGGTGCAAGCTGGAACACAGGAGGTTCCGCATAAATATGAGGAAAAACTTCTTTACGGTGAGGGTGACCGAACACTGGAACAAGCTGCCCAGAGAGGTTGTGGAATCTCCTTCTCTGGAGACATTCAAAACCCGCCTGGATGCATTCCTGTGTGATATGGTCTAGGTAATCCTGCTCCGGCAGGGGGATTGGACTAGATGATCTTTCGAGGTCCCTTCCAATCCCTAACATTCTGTGATTCTGTGATTCTGTGAAGCCCATGCGTCAATGGTTAAATGCCAAGTATGCGGTGTTCTAGTTGGAGAGGATTTTGGATCATGAACCAGGATGTGGAGTTTCATGAACTTCAGCAATGCTTGAATCCAATTCCAAACTTTGCAGTATAGGACAATTTTGATGCCGGCTTTTAGAGTAGAAGTTGTTTGCACTCTATTATATGGAATTGGTACAACTTCCATCAAGTCATAGGAAGACTACACATACACTGATTCCTCCTACTGTCTGAGGTAGTGAAGTAGTTCCTTTAGTAAGGATTACATATCTATACTCCTTATGTGAGCACATAGTGGTTTTGGTCAGTTGCATGACTGTCTTGTGCATGTGTGTGTGTAGTCCCTGTATTGCTACAACATGACCTATGAAACTGCAATTATTAATCTTTCTTAAAGAAACTTGTAATTCAAAAAGGAGATTAACAACTGGCATTTCAGACCAACAGTGCCTGTAGTAGTTAAATGATGCATTTTGGTCCAACAAAATTATGAGTTTTAATGTTTTTATTGTAAAATTTAAAGAGTATTTTAAAGAAACACTTTTAACAATGAAATTTGGTAGATTTTATGTGAGATGATTAGAAGATATGAGGCTACATACCCACGGAAATAACCAGTAACAACAGAATATATACTATTTTAAAAAAAAGTCACAAAGCATAATCTTTTAGCTTTCTCGATGAAAATCTGGAATCAGAGTACATCGTTCTTTTTAAACCCATAACACCACAGATACTAGAGAAGCAACCACTTGTAGAAACATATCGTCCCCCCTTGTTAATGAGGCTTTTTGATGAATTTTACTAGTTTAGTTTTTAATATCTCAGAGCAAAGAAATACACTAATTCCCTTGGTTGTCTCTTCCATGCTCTAATAAATCACCACATACTCCAAATGAAGGCATCATGAGAAGAGTCTCCACTGAAGTGGGCCAAGTGGTCCCCTAGGTCTTTCACCCCATGGAGAGGAAATTATGGGAACTGACTAGTGATTTTCTTTATTGAATTTTCATTGCAAAAGCAAAGTCCAGTGGTTTATTTTAATTAAAAAGTTCTTATTATAATTTCTGTTGATTCCACTTGATTCCACCTACACTTATGGGACTGCCGAGAACCTTGAATAACGGGCAGGATATAGTTTTGATACACAGCAGTAAATCAGGGAATGAATTATGTTCTGAGAGTATTAATGCGAGCCCTTGTGTAACTTTACTCCATGGGGGGATTGTGTTTTGCCAACCTGACTTACTTTGGGATTGGCACAATTTACCTCTTGCAGTGCCTCTCCTTCCTGTGCCCCCTGAAGACGGAGGCAGCAGCAGTTCTGCAGCAGTGCTCTTCTTTCAGGTGTAGCTGAGCAATTGAAGTACCCTGAAGAAAAAGGTTGGGGCCTTGGAATTAAACCCTGGGGATTGCTATCATAGTTCTTTTGCAGGAAAGCATAAAAAACAAACAGTGAGAAATGGATGTTTACGAGTGCTAGGCAAGACTTTGTCTACTCTATTTTCTACTGTAGCGAGATCTCTGCAGGTCATAAATTGGGCTTAAGAGTCGCTTCTGACTTCTCTGATGTGGTTTGTAACTCGGCCATATAATGAACGACACCTCCATTTTTTGCTTCCCTGTTTTCTGGACAGGAGCAGAGTGTATTTCAGCCTTTTACCCATCCTTGTTCTTTAACTGTTGCTGGGGTTTAAACCTGACCCAATTTGCAATGATGCTTATACTCCTGCCATGCTATCTGCTTTTGGGTTTGCTATTCATACCCCTTTTGGGGTCATTTTCATTTGCCTTCTAATTTTTTTTAGCACTTTGAATTCGTATTTCCAAGATCTTCTCCATAACTCTGACAAGAAGATTTTGTTGTGACTTTAGAAAAATATTGAAACAGTTATGTTAATAGATGACCTCAAATGGTAAAAATTTTTTTCTTAATCATTAAGTAGAATGAGTAAAATACCTGGTGACGCTGGCGATATGGATTTCCAGAAAATCATTAATGTCTTTTAACCTAATTGCTGGCATTTTTGGCATATGCAATAAACTGAAAATGAATGTCAATAACCTACACGATCCTTTGACTGTCACAGCAGATTCACATGAATGCCTCGCCGATAACCTCGGTAGAGGGGACAGAGCTGGCGATGGCGGGCTCTGCCGCCGCCGAGGCTATCCGTGGGCAGGGACCGTAGTGGCCCCGGCGCCTCGTACCACAAAATGCCGCCCAGGTGGCCGTGACTCGTGTCCCCGCGGGCCGGCAGCCCCCCGCCCCACCCCGCTAGTCCCTGACCCCGGGTCCCGTGGGCCGCCGCGGGGAGAGCGGCGGGCAGAGGGGCTCGCCTGGCTCCCCGCCCCCTCCCCGGGGCTGCACGGCCCCTGCGACCCCCGCCCTTTCCCCGGCGCCTCTCCCGCCGAGCGGCCGCCACGGGGGCGGGGGGCGCGGCGGCAGCGGGAGCGGCAGGTGCGGGGCTGCCCCCCTCCACCCGCCGCGCCGGTCCCCGCGGGCCCGGGCGGGGGCGCGCCGCCGCGGCCGCGGATGCGTGCGCTGGCGGGGCGCCAGCGGCATCGGCGCGGGTTGCATCAGACGAGGCGGTCCGCCGCGGCCGCCGTGCCGGCTCGGTCTTCGCCGAGCAGCGGAGGGAGCCGGGGACCCGGCGGCGCTCCGCAAGATGCTGCGGACAGGCCCTCGGCTGCTGCGGACCATCTGCACGACGGCCGCGGTGAGCAGCGTGGGGCGGGCAGAGGAGGACGTGGGCCGGGCCGGGCCGGGCCGTGCCGTGGGCGAGTGGCGGGGGCTGCTCCTCGGCGTGCAGCCCCGCTCGGAGGGCAGCCAGGGGCCGAGCAAGGAGGGGGAAGTGGCGGGAGGGGGCACGGGGAGTGATGCGTATTGTCCCTGCTGGGGTTTTAGGAAAGTGCGTGCGGGCACGGGACGGTCAGGAGGGCTCAGGAGAGGGCTCGGTTTGGGTGCAGAAGCATCATCTTGCCCGACCGGTCTGCGAGTGGGATCGCAGCCATCATCTGGGCGCTGCGTCTTGCAGGGATATGCCTGGGAGCTGCAGGGAACGGGCACCAGTGATGCTGTGATAATCCCCAGTAATCGTGTGAGTGTGGCTGTTTGCTGCCTCCCTCACGCTGGATTTGCCCTGTGAGAAGCTGAAGGTTGCGTGCTCAGTTAGGAAGGACCGTGCCTGTTACCAGTGCCGGAGAGAAGCCCCATGCTTTGGCCTAGGAAGAGTGTTTAGTTTGTGACCTTCTCATTGCCCGTTCTCAGCCCTGGGATGGTGGGTTGCTAGGGGTTGAAGTGGCCCTGCCTAAATTCCTGTGCACCCCATGGTTCAGTTTTTTTATAGCTCTGCGCATTTGTTCCAAGCTATTCTTTATGTCCTTAAATATATAGACTGCAGAACTCCGGCGAGTAATCGCTCCCCAAAAGCCTTGCCCAGTCCAAAATGTCCAGATGTGTAAATCTGGCAAGCTAAATGAGGCTGGGAGAAGATTTTGTCTTTCCTGAAGACTGGTCTTTGTTTCATGTTTGACTGCTTGGTTTAGTGTGAGGACAGCAGACTAAGGTATCTAAGCGGAAGGGGTTAGAATAAAGAGATTTAACACAAGCTTTTTGGAAATGCAATCAGCAGTGCTAAAAAATGAGCATGACTGACTGATGAGAATGCATTGCCCGTAAATGGGAGGGGAGGCTCTGGGACAAGTTTCTATTTGGAGGCACTGGAATTTAGCACGGGTAGGGGGATCCTCAATAGAAATAAAGTTGCAGTACTGTTTTTCAAAGGAGTCATAATTCTACATTCATTTTTAAAAGATGTAATGTATTAAAATATTTACTAGCTTCACTAAATTCTTATACAGAATAAATAAAATATTGTCATCTTTTTGATAGTAAGCTTCATAACCACAGTAGCAGTTACTAAATGTTCACCTTCAAGAAATGTGATTAGAAACTAAAAACCAATTGAATGTTAGACACACATACAAAAGAGTCAGTAACAAAATTATTTTTACCTATGAAATAAATATTCTCATGTGGTTAGGTTTTGTAATATTAGACTCTTCTGAGGGAAGAAAAAGTAGCTCTTGGACTTGTTTGCCATTTTTAGGAACTAAAACTTGACAAGATAGTTACTAGCATTTGTCAGGCGGCTTCTCTGTGCAGTGCTTAATTCTATTTATTAGGGTTTTTTTTGGTTAGGTGTTTTGGAGGGAAAAACGAACCATAATGGATGCAAACATTAAAATACTATGTATCTTTTAACGAGCCATTGTAAAATAAATTCCAGTACTGTATCAACAGATGATATGGCGAGAATTTTTAAATAGGGAAGTTAAACATAAATCTGTGCTTTCATATTGAGGCAGTGAAAAAAAAGTGAACTTTCAGACAAGTTGAGCATTCAAGACTGCTTGTACAAGTAGTTCTCAGGTTTTATGCTTGCCTTTATCTTATCTGTGTTATAATATAAGCAAAACAGAAGGTTGAAGAAGAAACAATGAAAACAACGGAATTACAGTAGAATGAGCACCAACTTCTAAATTCTTATCTTTTGGCACTGTCATAATACCTACATTATTCTATGATTACTAAGGTAATAAAAGAAAGGCCAGCTCTCTGTAAGCCACCTGGTCTGCATTGTTAGCCATAACTAGGAATTGGGTAATCTTACAAAAGTACAGCAAAAAATCCACTCTGATACTACGTGACCATTAACCTTCCCATGCATCTGTTAATGAATGTTCTATGTCTGTAGTCAGCCAGGAAACTGCAAAAGAAATCTAATATAGCCTCTTAACATCACTGACAGAAACAATAAAAAGTTTAATCTTTGTATGTGTTAGTGACAATGACCCAGTATCCATCTAGAACATTATTCAACAACGAGGTTGTTTTAGTGTTCTTCAGTGAGCTTCCTTTCTACAGCTTCTTGATGAGCGCTAGTGATGGTACGCTGGCCAAAACGTGCCATTTCTATAAGAAAGAAAACACCAAACTCTTTTTCATTTCTGTGTAATCTTATAGAACTTTCCATTTTAATTGGGTGTTATGTCCACATTAAATTCTTCTAAAAGGATTTCCCACTTTCACAGGTCTAACTCATCTTACGTAAAAATGCTTGAGGAGAATTTCCAAAGTAAGAAACAGGGTGGCTGTAAGATCTTGTGCAGTTGCTCAACTGTCATTTTTCAAATAAGACAAAAAATGAAGGAATAAATTTGTGATCTGATCATGCAAGCCCTTTCACATATGAGATTTCTTTTCTTTTCTTTTCTTTTTTTTTTTTTTACTCAGTAGAAATCCTGTACATGGCTGACTTGTGGGTTTGGCTCCTGCTTTCTACTGGTGACAGTGTACATGTTACTGTGCTACAAGCAAATTGCCACACCTAAGCCAGATGTTAACAGAATCAAGAATCACTGGTCATAGCACAGTTACCAGATCCATCTTGCAATTGAAATCAGTCTGCATTTGAGTAACTTTAAGTGTGAGACTGATTTGAGAGCTGATTTGCTGCCAGGCTAATCTTTTTTGTGCACTACAATGAAGAAATGGGACTTAGCCAGTCTGCAATCATCTCAATTTTGCCAGTTTTGTATTTTTGCTCTTTTGGGGACTGTGTTCTCTGTTTGCTTCTCACCATTTGTTGACTCAGTTCCACAACTAACACAGATTAAGCATTTTGTAACTTTACTGAAACTGTTGATTGACAGCAACTCATGGTTTGGAACTGGAACTGGTATGCAGTTCTGTGTAATATGAGAATCAGATTTACTCACAGGGAAACATGAACTAAAAGTTTAGGAATAGAGGATGCATATGTTATTAACATTGTGAATAAATGGAGAAAAAGTAGCTCTTAAAGCGGTGATAAATTTAGACTGAAAATTACAAGAAGATTGGCCAAGTATCAGAAAAGCAACAGAGTACAGCAGTGAGTATTTTAAAAGTATTTTAAAGTGGAGATCGGATAAATTTGTAAAAGTAATCATATGCCATGATTGCTTGTGATGGCAGAGCAGATTTGTTAGCTAAGGAGATCTCTTCCAGTCTTTTGTTCTTACTGAGAGATGTTAGCAAAAGGACAAAAGTAGAATAAGTAACTCTCATCTGGACTATCTCTAATGTTTCTTCAATGTACTAATTGAGCTACCACTGTAAAATAACACTGTATAGAAATCAGAGGATTTCATACCATGCCAAACATGTTCAGTGATCCAGCAGGTTAATCTTTCTCCAACTTGCCTATTCTAGTTAAAATAATTAGGAAAATCTGATGATTAGGAAAATCTGATGATTACTTTTTATAACGTAGCAACATTTCTGCTGTAAAAGCAAAGATATCAGTCATAAAGCACTGGTAATGAGATCTACCTGCATCCATTGGGCCTTGCTAGACAAGTATTGCAAGGACAAGTTGTGCTCATTGGCATTCAGAACAAGGTCTTGTCTTTATTAAGAACAAAATAGTGGACATATTTTAGGCATTATTGCCAGCAGTGCATCGTTGGTTAGTAATATTATCATCACCAGTCTCAGACATTTTTTTACCAGCCGACTGTAACAATCTGATTTTGCAAGGGCCTGGGTTATGTCCACCTTTGCATCTTACTACTTGTTACTACAGCAGTTGCACTAGTGCTGTCTAATACTGTAACACAGGGACAGTTTTACGATGCAGTTTCATTCTGAGGGAAAACATTGTCTCTGGAAAAATAGTTATTCCCTATTTTTTTATATAAAAAATAAAAAGCACACTTCAATGTTCCTGTAATGGAACTTACCAGTTCATAACTCCCTTTTCTAAGGCCAGCTGCACAAGTCGAATGGAACTTGAAAACAGCAAAATACATCCATAATATTTCAGCTATGAAATTAATTGCAATGAAATGGATTGTGGTTTTGAGTAACCTGTTTTTCAGGACATTTCTGTTTGTCATAGAATTTGTCATATGATGTGATGGGCAGTCTAGACCATTTGGTATGCAATCAATAACCCACTTAGTCAAGGTATCCTCATGTCCCAGCCACTGTAAGAAAGGGAAAAGAGGAGGGAGGAAAAAAACATACAAGTGCCAACATACAGAACAAATACTGGTGGTTAAGATATTTAAACAGTGCTTTGATTCCTCTTCATCATTCTGAGCTTATGGCATCATTCAAAAAAATGGAAGTCAAAGTCCAGTTGGGAAAGATGAAGTTAAGAATAAAGGTGGGAAGTATGTGGATTTATTTTTTACCTTTCATTCAGGCCTCGTAAGAGGAGAGATCTTTAATGCTTTGAGTCTAGGAATAGTTTCTACTAGATTTAGCTTTGGGGAAGGTAAGTTTTCCGTTTATTCTGTCTGGACCTTCCTTCATAACCAAGTCCACTAGTCCATTTGTTTTTCGAAGGTTTCGAATTTTCAGTTTCCAGGAGCTGATGGAAAATGCAAAGGCACTGCTTATAGGGACAGTTCCACCATTTTGCCAGTGTCTGCATGCTCATTCCTGCTCCCCTGCTGAACCTGCGTTAGGAGTTGTAGCAGTGCAATTAACTCAATTAGTGAATAGATCCAGTTAAGAATAAACTGCATTTTGTCAGGTCAGTGCCTCCCTATCCCAGTACACTAATCCAGTTCTTGCAGCTACAGGAATACCAGTTCTGGGGTAAAGGAGGTGTTAGAGACAAGGGACTGGAGGTAGAGTGGGAGAGGAGCACAACTGTCCCCTAAATCTAAAGGGACTCTGAAGGAATTAGTAGTTTTCTCAGGGTGCAAGCAATTGAATAATGTAGCAGTGCATGATATCCTAATATCATAATAGTGTTGTGATTCTAACTATCCTAAAAATAAAAAGTTGGGGCAGTTATTGGCACCTACTCAGTCTGAAGAAGTTTAAAAGCAAGTGTCCAGTGTACTGGGATGCAAACACAGAAGGCAGTGGAAGTTAAACAAAGGAACTTTGCCGTATTTCCTTCTGGAGGATCACAAGGATGATCATTACTTTAATTTGGCAGGAACAATGCAAGCTAGTCTTCTTTAGCCTATACATATTAACCACAAATAATATGCCACCATTTAATTATAGGGATTTAGAGGGCATGTTCCAGGCACCTAAGTTATGCCTAGGAAAAGTGTTTAATGTATCTGTTTCAAAAAAAGTATTTTAATTTCTTACCATATTAGTTCTGACTAGAAATAAGATCATGCAGCCTGTTATGCCTCTTGTAAGAAGCAGTGGGTTCTATCTAATGAAAATACTGGGAAAACAATATAAACATCAATGACGGTATCAGATAATGCTTTTATATTAAGTGTGTTCTCTCTGAATTTGCATCGCCTGTCATTAATCTCAAAAAAATGATTATTATTCCTTCAAAGGTGATTAGGGTAGAAAGGCTGCTCCATTTTAAATCAAAATGAACACTGATCAAGAAGGAGCAAGAGAGAAATGTAAGCAACAACATATTTTCTTTGCATCCTAGAACATGGCTTGTTTTAATTCTTTTTACCAGGCTTATCAACATAAGCTAAAGCTAGCCCTCATAGGTCAAAGTATTTTTGGACAAGAAGTTTATAACAAGCTGAGAAAAGAGGGCCATAAAGTCGTGGGAGTATTCACAGTACCTGACAAGAATGGGCAAGCTGATCCTTTGGGTAAGTGTAACCTTAATCCAAATGTTAAAATTACAGGTATACAGAACAAACTTGCATTTTCGTGAGAAGGTGATACCTATCTGGGAATGACTTGCATGTATTGACTTTATTACACTGGATTCAACACAAAAATATGCTTTACCAAACACAAGTCCCAGAACTGGTTTAACCTTGTTTGTTAGTATTTAAAAGTTGTTTCTAACCATACAGGGCCATATATTATGATGTTTAAAAAATAAATTAATCTGTGTACCTTGTTTGAATGTACATCCTAGAAGTAATTATCCTGAACTAGATCTCTATCTTAAAGCAAATAGCTGCTGAGCGTGTACTCAGGCACAAATGTCTGTCACCTGTTTCACTGTGCTGTCTGGGATACTCAAAGCATGAAGCCAAAACAGTTTATCCCTGGCTTTCTGCCCTTTCTGACAAGCTTGCATGCAGCAGTGCACCTGCAGAGCCTATTTCTCTTCTACTTGGGCTATGGAAAACCTATTGAAAAGGGTAGAGGAGCTTTGCTCTCCTTTTTCTATTGCCAAGATGCATAAGGATTTTTGAGACTTTCTAAAGAAAGAGTTGTTGCCTGACAGGTATTCAGATTTGTACTCATACAGCAGAACCCAGCGTGACAAAGAGGCTACTTTGGAATCATCTGGATTGTAACTTACTTTTTTTTTTTCAATGACACAAAAATAGTGAGTTAATATGTTTAGCAAATAGAAGTGCCAGAATGGAATATGCCTTTATGGATAATCAGAAATTAACACTACATTCCATGAGCTGTCTTAAGTCTTTTTATTTTTTTTCAGTCAGGTCCTGACATGTTTTTACAGAACTCTTATGAGGGAAGAATCAAACATAAATTTTGCTTACCTGGGCTATGGCACTCCCAAACTGGCATATAGTTCTCAAGTTTATTATATTCTGTAACTCTACCTTATTAAAAGATTTAATCACACTTTGGAAGAATTTGAGGAGGCAACTATTAGTTTAGAAAAAGACAATTCGACTATCCAGCTGTGGAAGCATACCTTAATACTTGGTTGCATTATATAAGCTATTGTTGTACAGTTATTACACTAGTAGATATAACTAAGCAAATCTTCCACTGATTTCAATCATATATTTATTTTAACTAAACAATTGAATTAATTTATTGATCTCATAATGAAAAAAAAGAAATTACCAGGTACTTTGTTGCTTTTTACTTCCAGATGACTCAAATAGCTTAAGTCCCAAGTGGAATTTGCTAATGTTTCTATATCCTCAGACAGCTACGATTTTTATTTCTAAAAGGAATTGCAGTACATACCAACATCCATGGAATGATATTTAAGTTAGTATTTACTTAAGACCTAGGTTAATAAGCTACAGATACTTCAGGTCAAACTCAAGATCCAATTTCAGAAGTGAAAAAGAGAAATGAAAGTACAAAAATGTGTTTAGAAATATAAATTAAATTAGGTGATTTTTCCGTACCTCTTCTTGTTTTCCCTTGTCTTTCTATTACACATACTACTCAACAGCTGTAGAGTTGGAATTTACTATCGTACTCTGTGATGAGTTATTAAGCAGTTGCACAACAGAATTTATCAAACACCTAAAAATTCTCTTTGCAATTAGTGCAGTTGTGTTTTCTCACCTTTGAGCCTAATTTTGGGTGTAGCTGTGTGTCTCACAGATAAATGGAAAGGTATCCAGAAGGCATCAGTAATGAGAATTTTGAAGAAATGACTGAAGGCCTCTAGCATCTGTAATTATTTGCACCACATGGCAAAATGCTGCTGACTTGAGTGAATCTTACTTGTGTGTAGTCATATTCACATACAAATTGGTGAAGTGGAAAATCAAGTTCTGCTAAAACAAACCTATTGCAGGCAAATGTAATGAGTGGACAAGAAATGAAGGGTCTCTGTTAAATAGTTAATAGCATTCATCATTCTTTTCTGCTTTCACTGGTACTTATTAGCCAAGTCATAAGAGTGAACTTAAAGTTGAGAATGACATCAGCTGTAGGAACAAGAATCAAAGATATAATTAATAAAATATATCCAAGCGCAAATGTTTTTAAACAACGTACAGAATGGTACAAAGGGCACTCTGTAAGCACATACTTGATGATCTGCTTGAGTTGTCATGCAATATCTCTCTGATTTCGAGTTTGAATTTTTAACACAAAATGTGAATTAAAAAAGAAAATGGTTCTTGCCCCTCAGCACTGGCAGCGGAGAAGGACGGCACTCCTGTTTTTAAGTTCCCCAGATGGAGAGCTAAAGGCAAGCCTATCCAGGAAGTAGTTGCGGCCTACAAATCGGTTGGAGCAGAGCTAAATGTCCTTCCATTCTGTACGCAGTTCATTCCCATGGATGTTATTGACTGCCCAAAACATGGCTCAATTATTTACCATCCATCCATCCTACCACGCCACCGAGGAGCTTCTGCAATCAACTGGTGAGTTTTGTTCATCAAAACTACATGTATGTCATGTTAGGATGTTAGGTTGTACCCATTGCTCATGTAAATGCTGGCGTAGTTCTGTTGTCTTGCAACTGCTCTGAAGGAACTTCTCTGAAGCAGCTGAGTATTTGGTTCATGAACTGCACCTCATACCTAAGATTAATTATGACTTCCAGTGCAGGTGCAGCTGTTATTCTGGAAAGATCGGTGATGTGATCTGTACATTCATATAATTTACTCACATAGGCAAATTGACAATCTATAGTTTTCATAGGCAGGACACTCCCCTCCTAGCTTGTCCCCCACAAACACTAGATAACATGGCTTGATGCAGAGTCTAAGATTTCACAGAAGGGAAGGGAGAAGAGAGAAGAAAATCCACAAGAATAAAATCTTATCTTATTGTCGTCCTAAGCAATGCACACAGCTAGATTCAAAATGTTACTGTGAAAGAACTACACTGCAATAATGACCACAGTAGACTCAGATCTATCATTCTTGTGAGAACAGAAATGCCACTATCACAGTGTTTAGATTCAATAAGAAATTGTCTAAATATGAAGAAACAATTTTGAAAGAATCTTACAGGCACAATGATGATTATCTAAAGACGCAATGTTGTAGATTCAAAGTAAAGGCACATTTTGGTGTTTTTTTTTTTAAAATCCTTAATGGAAAAAATGTTAAGCTGAAGTACTTAAACAGAGGAGTAAAGGAGACTATTAGAGACATAAGGAAATCCTTCAAAAAGTGGCAGTTGTGTCCAAGTGAGTAAAATAAAAAAGAGCATAAACTCTGGCAAATTAGATGTAAAATGAGAGTAAGGCAGTCCAGAAAAGAAATAAAGAACCAGCTTTTAAAGGCATAAAACTGAATAATAACCATTTTCTCAAACGCATTCAGGGTGGGAGGTATATAGGGTGATATAGGTGTTTGATATAAAAAAGGTGCTTATCAAAGAGAACACCATAGTAGGAAATCTGTATTGGTATTCAAGATGGAGGAGCTTAAGATGTTACTACCATACAGCCCTTTTTTTTGTGTAAAGTAAGTCAGAACAATTTTCTTGAGCTGAACTGTGAGTAGAAGAGATTTTTGATAAACTGATGAATGAATAAGAATCTCTTCTCAGGACCAGGGGACTTCCAAGCAAATGTTCTGCAGGTTTCTTTTCCTTCAGATTGTGTTGGTGCAGGAGACTGGAAAACAGCAAGGGCAATACCAGTTTTAAATGGGCTCAGAGGAAAAGCCAGGGAACTATAGACCAGTCACTCTGATTTCAATCTGTAATAAAGAATACAATTTCTACGCAAATGTGGGTGAATGTGATAATGTGAAAGTGAGATTAAGAAAATATGTAGTCAAATTCAAAGTTAAAAAATATAAGGTAATGTACATAAGGGGAAAAAAACTAACTATATGTAAGCAGCAATAAAATTTACATTAGTTGTTGCTACTCAGAAAAGAGACTGTGGAAGGATCTTAAATACTGTCTGCATCTCAGAACATGAAGGAGCTAGAAATGCTTCAGAAAAGGCTAAGAAAGATGGTCAAAGGTATAGAACAGCTTCCACATGATGGGAGAGAAATCTAGGAGTCTCCAGACTGGAAAAGAGGTCATTGGGAAGGAAATATGCCAGCAGTGTATTAAGCCATGAAAGACATGGGAAGGTGAATAAGGAACGATTGCTCATTCTTAATCAAAAGTTAGGAGACAGTCAACAAAGAGATCAGGTGGTAGGATTTGACTAAAAAAGGAGGTACTTCTATTCCAGAAACAGGAGTGTATCCCATGATGTATCACTGAGTCTTACCCTATTTTGCATATTCCTTCTGTAAGCACCTGCTCTTGCCCTTCTCAGGTAAAGGCTGTTGTCCTAAGACTTTTAAACTAAGCTAGGATTTGGCCTTGATTTGGCCTTGGCTGACCATTCTTGTGTTTCACCCTTGCACCCCTTGCTCTCATCACAACTTCTTTCATCTATTGTGGCTTCAGCCCTCATGCTGATCAGACCCTTTTTCCCCAAGGTATGACTGAGAAAGCCTGTGGGATTTAGCATGGCTAAAGGGGCACCAGGCACAAACAAGGGTCCTGGTCCTCTGAGGGTTCCTCACTCCATCCTTCACAGACTCTTCCAGCTGCCGCCACTTTGTTATCAGCAGCTGTCTGCGGAGGGAGCTGGTGGCCAGAGGAGGGGGCACACAGTAGTTCTCACCCTGTCACTTATTCAGCATCAGGGGGATTTGCCCATGATACCCTCTTCTCCTCCAGCCATGCAGAGGACATGCACTTCTCACCAGGGTGCTCTTTCAGCATTTGTACATAATATAAAACAGAAGAGATGCTGCTTAAAAGTGTGAAAGATCTTATATGGGCTAGCCAAACTTCTGTAAGCTTTCACTTTTGTGAACCTGCCAACTACCCCAGTTGTCTTTAGAGTTTGTCCCTCGTTCTGCACAAATGTGTGCTTTACTCCTTTTAATAAGGTAGTTTTCAGTGCTTACAAATGGATAGTGATTTTTCATGCGTATAAGCCAGATCTCAGATGATCCTGTTACAGCATGGTCTGCTAAGGGAATACTTACATGAGATATATCTTACAGAAAATGGCATTGGTGTTTGCATGCAGACAAGTGGTTAAAAGCATGTAGGAAAGAGATATATCTCTCCATTTCTGGCTGCTCCCTTAAACACACTTCTGTTTGATTATACATCATGTCAAGGCATACGCAGCTCCAAAGGAGAACTGGAAATCTAAGTGGCTGAAGTTCCCTTCAGATTCAGAGGCAGATCCTGAGGTGGTGTAAATCACCATAGGTCTATTGTAAGCAGTGCTATGTTCATGCACAGCAGCTGAGAATCTGGCTGGATACAAATTCCCTTAATAACTTTTCCTTAAACAGTTGCATATCCGTCATTTTCCACTCTGAGTTTAGCTCTTTTTCAGCTGTGGGACAGCTGTACTTCCCTTGCTGACCTACAGATAAGTTGTGAGGCTTAGCTAATTACAGTAAACTATGAATTATTCAGATAATATGCTGTCTAGATGCTTCCATCTTTCAAAATATATCATAACTATTGCACACCTGTGTGTCTTGCCACTAATAATATTTTAAAATAATTATCACAATGAACTGTTTGATAGACATCCTGGATTCAGTTGTAGCATTTCTTATGTCACTTTGTGGAAACTACACATCAACAGTATCAAAACTGTGGGTTTCTAGCTATGAAATGAGCAATGAAACTAGTATTAAAGATGGTTAGGATTTTCTTTTCTATCTACCTAACACAAATGAATGTGTAACAGATGGGTTGGTATCCCTGGCTACTTTCATACTCTCTGTATTTACTGTAAGGCTTTTTTTATGTCCAGGACTTTAATTCAAGGAGATAAGAAAGCAGGATTTACTATTTTTTGGGCTGATGATGGTTTGGACACTGGACCAATACTTCTGCAGCGAGAATGTGATGTTGGCCAAAATGATACTGTGGATGACCTGTATAACCGGTTTCTCTTCCCAGAAGGAATAAAGGCTATGGTATGTTTAGCTGTACTAAATATCAATATTTTAAGAAGAAAAGAAAAGCATCTGCTGGAGTTTGAAAGTAAAGGAAATATAAGCAAGATGCATACATTTGGAAAGACAGAGGTTGAGGTGCCCATCCGAATCCTAGACTTCAGTGGAACTGCACTGCTTCATGACAGCTGAGGAGGTGGCCTCAGAATATTTGTTGCTGGCAGCGGGCAGAGCATATCCTAGAAGGCAAGAAGTCAAATTTGTCTGGAATGTAGCTCTTTCCACAGATTTCTTGAATGTTTTTACAAGGTGAAATTTTTTACAGACTCAGAGAGAACAGAAAGGTAGGGGTGAGGTTGAAAACAAAAGGGATGGTGTTTTAAGTTCAGAGCCCTGGTGGACTGGCTTTGGATTTTGTATGCTTGTCCTTTTTTTGTTTTGTTTTAAAATTAAAAAAGAAACTGCATAAAAAATACTCAGCATGGATCATTAGAGAAATTTTTTCTCTCTCCATTTAAATGCAGAGAAATAACTTTTTGCAGAAAGAAAAAGGAAAGAGTTGAATGCAAACATACAGAGCCACATTCTGGTCCTGCAGAATTTAGGCAGCTGCTATATGTCTGGTGACTAGGTACTCCCATCAAATTTCTGAGGCTATTTCTTCTGTCAGAGAAGTTTAAGTATATATATGTTAATCAGTGCAGCATTGGTCCCCTAGATTTTGGAAATCCTAGGTTTTAAAAATAAACCAGTTCCCCTGTGTCGGAAAGTCTTTTTCTGTCATTCACAAGTATGACTGAGGAAAAAAGGTGAACCAAGCTAACACCAAATCTGTTTCTTTTTCACTTAGGTGGAAGCTGTACATCTAATTGCTGACGGTAAGGCCCCTCGTATACCTCAGCCTAAAGAAGGGGCAACATATGAAGGGATCCAGAAAAAGGAAAATGCAGAGGTAGTGTTAAATAACACCGTGTTTTGTGCATATCACTAGAAAAGTTGTTATTAACTCGGATTACAATAGTACGGATATCAAGTTAACATGAATTTTAACTCAACTGTTTCCCCACCTCTTATTCCTGAGATAACTCCAAGGACGCGTGTAATGGAGCCCCAGGTTAGGTTCGTATTCACTTTCAGCAGTTATATATATTTAGAAACTTGGTGTCCTACTTGGGATCATCTACACACAGCTAGATGGCAGCTGCACCTTCAGTGGATTCTTAATATGTTGCCGTACTTTTAAATGTAACATTGAATGTAGATAGCTCTCTCTGTTTACCAACACTCCATACTAAATTCTCTACCAGAAATAGATTTGATGTTAGGAAAAGCAAGTGTTGGCACTTTTCCTATTGGCACTAGGAAAAAAAAAACATAGGTCATGTAAACAAACAACAGATAAAAAAAATATTTAAACAACCATGTAAGAATTATATTCTATAAGCACCCCCACTGCATTAGCTGGATCTTCTTTGTGGTTGGGAAGGCCACTATAAAATGATAGTGAATGCTACCTGTAATATCTTCTTTTCCTTTCCCAGTGCGGAAGTTTTTTAAAAAAAAAGCAAAAGTAAAAATTATTACAACAATTTCAGGCACTTGTCCATGGTGAATGTAGTCCTTTCCACTTGAAATATTGTAGGTGATGCTTTTTATCATATTTCAATTCTTGACGTACCTTAGAAATAAATAGCTTTGCATAGGGATATTTTATTCATCCCTTTAATATAATATATAAGGAGCTTCCTTGGAGTGAACTAGCTTAATCTCCCTACTGTAAAACTATTGTCATTGGCTTATAACTTACTTCTAAATATTCTTTGTGCTTGAACTAAGAAGGATGCTGAGTACCTGAGTTTTGTTATTTAATAGCTATTCTAATACTTTCTTTAATTCATTTTGTACATGCACTTGCAATACTGCAAAGATAAAGGAATACATTTTCACTGGTGTTACATATTAAATATACATGACATTCTTAACAAAACATTATTTCCTTTTTCCTCAAAGTCTTGCAGGAATTGCAAGTTGTAGTAGGGATTCCATTTATGAAACAATTTATAAAGGGTTAGTAAATGATTAGGAAGTATTTTAATAAAAGTTTGTAGATTTATTAAAGAACTTAGGATCCAAGCAATAAATAGATCATTTTCAGCAGGTGATACCCCAGACATACTTATTTGTATTTATACTGTGCTTATTAAATTTGTTGATCATAATATTAATTATTTATGAATTAATACCTAGTAGCAAAAGTTGTATTTTCATTATATTAGTGTGAGAAGGAAAATATATAAAAAATATAGGCTATACAGAACACAGAAGTGCTAAGAGCATCCCATTTGATTGATAGATCTTTGATTATTAGGCATCTGGAGATCACTGATCTTCCTTTATTAGACCAGACCCTTTCTGTGTTCTTAAATAAATGAACAGTTGAAAGAGAAGGAGGGAGAATTTGTAATTCTTATATAGGAAAACATTACTAACTTGATATAACTAAACAGAGAAGACCTAGCTGGTGTGTCTTGATTTCCTAGATCTCCTGGGACCAACCTGCAGCAGCTTTGCACAATTGGATTCGAGGGCACGATAAAGTGCCTGGAGCCTGGGCAACAATAGATAGCCAGGTATGCTCTGAAAACCAGAATAATATTCTTCTTGTCTATATCCTTTCTTTGACTTTTTTTTACTATAAAACTAAAGATGTCTGCATACAGGTGAATACAAGTGAGAGTTACATTAGCGTGGCTCTAATTTGATGACTATATATTTTGTGTATATCTCAAACAGGCACCTAAACAAATGTACAGAACACAGTAGTTAAGGTTTTTTTATAATGATAGATCCTTTTAATTCAAAGAAAGATACGAGCAACATCTGTAAAAAAAAAAAATTGGCATGATACAAAGCAATAAGTAAGAAGGGTAGAACCAGACTGTGCCAGTCATTTTGGGAAGTAGGCATGCATTACAGTATAATGTAACCTTTCCTGTACAGTGGGCAACATCATAGTATTAACAGCAAAATGAAATACTGTGAGCTACTGAAATAACAAAGGAGGTTTTATTTTAAAGAGATTTGGGCCTAGATAATTTGCAGAAATAAATATATCTCATTTTATCCAAAACAAACTACTTCCTTTCAATCTATTGAAAGTACTATACATTTGATCCACATTGTACTTGCAAAAATATTTTTTAAATCACATTATCTTTCCTGGATTTTATGTCCAGATTTTGACACTTAACTCTTATCATCCACTGGTAGGCTGCTCCAAAAGCCTGGTTCTGCCCTAATGTCCATGAACATTTGGGCTGATCTGAGAGCCCAGAAAGAACAGAAGAGCCCAAGAGGGAAGCAGTGTTCAACATTCCCAGCCTGGGAGCATAGCAGGACTCCTCCAGCCACAGTCAGGTTTCTGCCCATCTCTCACTCTGGGCATGCACTGACAAAAGCTGCTTCCCTTTCTGCACTGGTTCTGACATGCACATCATTACAGCTAAGCAGCTTTGCAGGTTTAGGCAGCTTGCAAAGTTTTACATGTCCTGGGTTGTAAAGATACAGAAATAATGGTGTAACATGTTTTCCATGTGTAGGTACTTATATTTTATTTATATTACATTAAAGCTTCGAAACAGTACAATTTCATTATTAGGGTTTTAGAGTATGTTTAGAATCTGTACACTTTTAATTTTGTTTATTTTTAGGTGGTTACTTTTTATGGGTCATCATTACTTGATGCTTCAGTGCCTGCTGGACAAGAGCTGGCAATAAAAGGTGCTTCAAGACCTGGACTTGTAACCAAGAATGGTCTAGTCGTTTTTGGTAATGATGGGAGGATGGTAAGTGCTCACCCCAGCAAACATGAGCGTGGATGGAATAACTTTATCAAGAAGTGCAAGTAGTGTGAAATTGTCAAGCTATGCAAATCCAGCTGCTGAGGACAGACAGCTAATTCGCTTGGAGTTTATCAATCAATCTTCAGCCATCCCATAGAGAAGACTTTCATGTTTTGCTTCTCACTCAATCCATATTAGTTTCCAATATGGAATAAAATGTAATAATACTAGGAGAGGATCTGAAAGACAGGCAGGAGTGGCCTGCGTTAAATTACCTGCATCATAGCAGCTTTCCTGCAATCCATTTATATGACTATCTCAATAACCATATTAATGCCTAAAAACTCTTCACACAAGGATGTATTGCCTCCCAGGTAATTTAAAATAGTATCCTCTAATTTTTCAGGTACTAGTGAGAAATCTGCAGTTTGAGGATGGAAAAATGATCCCTGCATCTAAGTACTTCTCTGCTGATGAAACAACTGCCCTGGAACTTACAGAAGAGGAGAAAAAGATGGCAGAAGATATTAGGGTAATTCTACAAACTGCTTTAGTAGGATATTACTTCAGACAAGAGCATTACATACTTCTCATTGTAGGCAAGGGACATCTTTTATTTAGCCATGCAAACTGTTTTTTGATAAAATGTACTCAAAGAGTATGGGGTTGAATCTTTAGTTATTGATATTCATTTATGTGGAATTAGGAATTCACTAGAGTACTTACACATAACTCTGAAGTTTTCTTTCAGATACAAGCGATACAAAGACAGTGATTGCACAGTCAGTTATGGTAAATATTTATGAATGATGAAGATGGAGTGAGGAAAAACAAATGGACCTTTGCCTCACAAGAGTGAGGGTTTCAACACTGACAGAGTTGGACAGTTCTGAGATCCTTTCTTCACTGTGACGTTACTCACTAGGATGTGCTCAGATTGGTCCGGGTGGACAAGCTCCAGGGAGTCTTAGAACAGCATTCTGAAAGAGAAAAGCAGCGGTTCTCTCCCTGTACCTGTGTGCGCGCTCTCTCTTCTGCCACAACCACACACAAGGGGCTGCCTGGCAGAGGGATGCAGCAATGGGGCAGCTGGAGCAGAAAGCTCTCACAGCCAGAGAGACACTTTGCTGCCCTCACATGTAATCCATCCCTCTGTAGTGAGTGTCAGGGGCTTAGCTGAAAGCCACATTTGTCATTAAAGTTTTGTGCCAGAGCAACTGAATCACAGATGTCTTCCCTCTTCTAACTCTGCTACAGGGTCAATAACTTTTGGCACAGGTCAGGCAGCTTGACGCACTAGTATTTTAAACTGCTGCTTCAGGATTACCTTGAACCTGCTTGTGAGCAACCTAAATGCTGCCTGGAGAGCTATTGACTGATTGAGACAATAGCAAAAAGAAATATAAACTCCAGTTTGTGACACTACCTACTAACTCTGAAACCTAATTATAGTTAATTGAAATATCACATTACCAGTTATTTCACTATTCATGTTAGTGGAAATCTCCATCTCATGCATTCAGCTTAAACTACTCAGCTCTGCCCAGGTGCCAGAAATGCCATCAATCCAGTCATAAAGTGCTCTAGGCTGTCCTTGCTTTTGCTGACTTCCCATAATGCAATCGGAAGTTATTATTTGGAGGATAAAGACCTTAAAAAATGGGCCTGAAAATTATTGGCATTGTACCATTCAGATTGATTGCCTGATTAGGTGAAATTATCATGTACAAAGTAATATTTTTGATAAGCTAATTATGCTGAAGTTTTCATTGGCTAACATTAGGTCTCTAGAAAGATCTAGACACTCTTAAAATAATTTTCTGTTCTAGAATCCTTTGAAATAATATATGCTATAGGCACAGATACCATAGAAAATACTGCTTGATAAATTCTTCTCAGAATTAAAGGAGTATTCATTATTGCCTCCATTATTTTTATGTATTATTAGGCTATTTGGAAGGGAATTTTGAGCAACGTTGCTGTAATTGAGGATTCCACAGACTTCTTCAAATCTGGAGCATCCTCCATGCATGTTGTCAGGTAAAAAGTATTTAAAATAACAAGATTTCAAATCAAAAGTTAATGGACACAAAGTTGTCATGGTGCTTTTAAATCAGGGTTGATCAAGTAGTGTTAGAAAAAAAAGATTTTTTCCCTATATTTTCCAATACTCTAACTATTCCCTTTCCTACCTTTGAAAATGTGGTAGGGTTCTGCTCCCAAAATTAGGAGGTATTGATGTAATCCTGCTCTTTCTATTAAAGCAAAATTCCCATTAATTTCAGGAACATCAACCACATGGGCGAGCATGGTGATGCTCAAACCTGTCTGCATGCAATGACAGGTATCTCAAGACCAGGGGGCTGATTGGGAAACTGAGCAAAGAACTGCCCAGAGGGAAAGAGGAGCCTTTCACAGAAAGAACTGAGCCCATGCTTACAAGTGCACTGAGTTTATGCTGTTAGATATCCCAGGCCATAATATAAGACCAGCATTTCAGGTGTTTTTTTTTTTTTAACAAACTGATTATTGTCCTTATTACTTACCAGGCTCGTAGAGTTCTGAATGTCCTCCATGTATTGGTTAGAGTAGTCCCATATACTGTTTTATCAATCAATATACGCTATTTGTCATTTATTTCCAAAAGTTTACATTCCAGAACTGACATTTTCTTTTCCATAACACCCCCAATTAAACCAACAGATCTCAGTAAAATGCACAACTTCTGTGCCACTGTTGTCAGAGAAACACATGCACATATTCATGTGCATACAAACTGGTGCCCAGTTTTGATCCCTTTCCACCTTCTAATGATTCAGTTATCTGAATAATTCTTTCATTTGTAATTAAACTTATTATTTCTTCAAAATCTTTAGAATGCTAGAAGAAATCAAACAGAAATACAGTGGACTTCAACTACAGAATGAAGATGTGTATATGGCCACTAAGTTTGCAGACTTTATTCAAATGGCTGTCAGAAAATTCAGAGGAGAAGACAAAGAAGAAGAGTTAGTCATCAATTACGTAAGACCTTTTATTTTGCTTATATTGCTTATTCTTTCTTGTTGTTTTTTTTTTTTTGCGGGGAAAGTAGACAACACATTTTATTAGGCTGCCTGATGCAGTAGGAAAAGCAAATATTTGGTCATACAAACTCTTCTTTGTGACTTTTTTTTTCAGCTTTTATATATTTTCATTTTGGAATGAAAGTATATATGTAATGTCACTTACAGTGTACCAGAAACCATGAGATCAGGAACATGCAGTAGAGTAGGTCACACACAGGCAGATATTTCTACCTCCCTTGCACTCTCCTGCCAGTATGCTTCAGTCAGAATGGTTCTAGACTTTCTGCTCTCCTGAGGCAAACAGTGCTAGGTTTTTCTCCTAAGAGTCTGTTCGAAAACTTTGTGTGAAAGGAGGATTGTGTGTTTTTTAAGTCATTTAGCAAGTCGGGATTTCTTGAATTTGGGAATTATGCATTTGATTGAAGTCCACTAGGACCAGCCTTAACCAGGGTGTAGTATTGGTTTGAACATAGAGATCCAATGATAAAAAATACAGAAATCTGCTTAACTATGTCAGAGTGTGGTCACTGGTGTTCAGGGAGAATATGATTTCCATTTCATTTTACTCTTTTGTTCACTTCTAACAGCCATATATACATTAGAAAATGTGGCTGGATGTTGGCTGTAGATATCAAAAGCTTGTTAAGATACATTAAAATCTTAGTTATTAAAAGTTTAAATTACTTTGTTGTTTATTTCACTCTTAGGTTTCAAAAAATGTGAACAACATGACTGTGAATATGCCATACCAGTGTTTCATAAATGGGCAATTTGTAAATGCTGATGATGGAAAAACATATGACACTATAAATCCAGCAGATGGATCAGTGAGTAATTTCTAAATATCATCAATACCAGTTTATTTTGATATATTTTCCTATTAAAAAATCTAAAAAACTAACTGGATATTACCAATTTCAAAACCATACAGTACAAATTAAACAACCCCTAGAAATAATTTGAAATTTCAATTTACTTCTCAGTCTGTATATTTTACAGTTTTTGCATTTCAATCAAGGTGCACAGTAAAAATAACCTACTTCCACTTCAACTATTATGTCAATTTCCATACCCACCCCTATGTTTTACCTTGATTTCATTCTCATTTAGCTTTGCAAACAAAAATTGTTATAGTTTAGTTGCTAAAGAAGTATTTCTTTTAGGATATTGTATGTGTTTCCTGTTAGTCATCAACTTCATTTTTTATTTTACTTCTTTTACAAATCAATGTCTTAGGGCAAGTGTAACTTTAAAATGTCCCTTTAAATTCTCAGTAAGAAAAATGTCTATTCAATAGGAAAATATATGCAGTTGCACTTTGGTCCTGGACTATTGAATCTTGGGTGAGCAACTCATAACTATGAATTACAAATAGGAGCAGTGATTCTGATACCATGTAATTGCCATTTAATTCTGGAGTAAATGCATTCTGCTGAAATCAACACCAGAACTTTCACTGTCATCAGTAGTCAGACTTTGGTACTTTTCCTGAAACTCATTATGGAATTGAACAAAAGTCATAACAATTCTGTGTTAGAATTTACAATGTATGTATTTATAGAACACAATCATCATAAAATACTATGTGTATATGGTGCTTTATAGTAACAGAATCTCCATTCCTAAGAAATGGAACATGCAGGAGTCATTTTATCATGTTTGGATATTAGATCATAATACCACATATAAACTTCCAACTTTTGTGATATCACTTTGATTTTACATCTGGAAAGAGAGAGTGAAATATAAAGTAGGACGATGCACCTTGCTGTGAAGAAGAAGATAGATTTAGGAATCAGAGTCCCTGCAGTGTCCTCCAAATCCTGCCATCTCAATTGTTTCTGAACTTTTTGCAGCCTGACTCACCCATGCCAGCTGCTGGGGTTGAGGATATTAAGTATTTGCTTATACCCAGTCAAGAAGTTTAGGAGGAAGGAGTAATACTCTACATCCCAGCATTTCAGTTTGAGCTAACGCAATACTACCGTTCGACAGATAATAGTCAGTGTATCTTCTGCTTCATTGGCTGATGTTGACAAGGCAGTGGCAGCAGCAAAGGAGGCGTTTGAAAATGGTGAATGGGGAAGAATGAATGCAAGGGAAAGAGGGCGACTCATGTATAGGTATGTGAAAGGTGTCTTGTATTTTCTTAAATCTTATTGTTTTGTTCCTCGGAAGAACTGTTGCATACGTTTTCTGAATATGATGGGTATTCATAGTCCCACTGTCAGAGGAACCAGACTAGCCATCTTTTCATCCCCTAATTTACTTAAGCGTACCGGCTGCAGGTCTTAGCTGGCTAACCTTTCTTGTGGCAGAGAAAAATCTTCTGATCTCTCACTGCTACCATATTTTTTTGATTATTTATACATGGAAACAAAGAATTTGAGGAAAACTTCTTTTAAATACTTGATGGCTTAATTTAATCTATATGCTTTTTGTTGCAAGGATTGAAAATTCCCATGTAAAGTCCAAATCCTTCTGTATAAATTAAGCTAAGTTTTACAGGCAGACCCTACCCAGGTTAGGTATGCAGAGACTTTTGACCTTGCTGAGCCTGCCTGCATCTGTGCTCCATACAGTAAACATACACCCACATTGCCACTAGTTTTGAAATACACTGTAACTGATGCTAGATTTTCCAGGATCATATCCCAGCATACTTCTCACCTGGCTAAAGACCCACTCTAGAAGATGTGATATGGTCTGTTGTGGAAGAATCGTCCCATGTAGAAAAACACTAAGCTGAATCCCACATTTATCTGAGACACTTCCAGCTCAGTACTTCTTACTTGTATCTGGTTTACTGTGTCAACCCTAGATAACGCGTGGTTCTTTTTTTGGCTATGTTGTTGTTTTAGAAGATAAACAGAGGTACCTGAAGGAGGCCTACAGGGAAGTGGGAGAGGGGCTTTTTACAAGGGCAGGTAGTGACAGGACGATGGGGAATGGTTTTAAACTGAAATATGGTAGATTTAGATCAGATATTAGGAAGAAATTCTTTACAGTGAGGGTAGTGAGACACTGGAACAGGTTGACCAGAGAAGTTGTGGATGCCCCCTCCCTGGCAGTGTTTAAGGCCAAATTGGATGAGGCTTTGAGCAACCTGGTCTAGAGGAAGGGTGTCCCTGCCTGTGGCAGGGTGCTTGGAACTACATGATCTTTAAAGTCCCTTCCAACCGAAACCATTCTATGATTCTGTGTTATGCTGAGTGAATGGTATTTTAGCGGTGGTTTCTGATCCTTGAAGGGCAAGAGGTGGTCTTGGAAGGATGGTGATGCTAGCTACGTATTGTGAGGGCGGTACTGGAGCCCAGTTACTATGGCCTCTCCATATGCAGCATGATGCTTCTGGTGCCTCACAGCAAGCACAGGGGGAAGAGTCTTGCAGACTTGGGATGACTAGAAGCTCCAGAGCTTCCCTATAAAGAAAGCTTCTTTTGTGGCGGTACATGAAGAGTTTTGGCTGCTGCTTCTTTTCCAGGACATAGAAATGAGTAAGTAGAGTAGAGATGAGTAAAGAAGCAAATTGCTACTCCTGATTGCCACAGGTCCACATTTAGCTAATGTGATGATGGAAAATCAATCTTCAGCACAGAGGAGGAGATGTACTAGGCAAATTCTATTCCTATTCAGTAGGTGGAGAGCTTAGTTACTGTGCTTGACATAGCAGCTGGCTTTAAAGAAGTTAGGTTCTTGAACAGAGCTGAAACTTCCTGCCCCAAGGAACTCATGAAGGAGTAGGTCCTGTGTATCAAACACCTTTCTTCTGCAGGATGTAGTCTGCAGGCTCATCAACATTACTATTGCATGTCCGGGCCAAGTCAGTAGTGCTGAGGAGACTGCATATTTATCTATAGGGAAGAGAAGGAATTTTTTTCACCTTCGAAAACTATAATCTTCAATAGTGTGCCCATACCCACTGCTATATTAAGCCTTTATTGTGCTGTGCCAGGAGGCTAGGCCTGGACATCAGAACAGACAGCAGAAGAAAGATAAGCTACAAGGTGAGCAGCTGCAGGATGGTAGCAGGCTATGTATTTGGATGGCAAGGTGGTCTGGCAGTTTGGTTGGGTGCAGGGGTGGGTCACTGCCCTTCCTTTTATTGTTGCATGCTGCTCTCTGCATAACTTCTGTGAGGATTTGGAAACCGAAGACCCAGCTGATTCAGAGGTTTGGAATATGCAACTAGAAGATGATCGTGTCCTCGTAAGGCTGGGCTTAGCCTAGCAAGACAGTGAGGAGTAGGGAATCCATTGCATGTCTGTGCACTGGCAGCTAAGGAAGAGGAGCATGGGGAAATGTAATGCTGCACTTCAGAAATGTGGGTCCGTGTCTGCTGTAGTGTATGCAGCAGATAATTTGTTATCACATTAATATAGCTGTAATTTTTACTTTGTTGAATACCTTGGATGTAAATTCCCCTCCCCTCTTTTACCATATCCATGTGGACCAAGTAGAAGTAATTAGAGATAAAAAATTATTTTAAAATGTCACATGTTTTACAGGATATTGCAGGCATCTTAGCAAAAAAAAATGAAAGCAAAACTTAAAATTCTGCTGGTCTCATGAACTGTGTGACCAGGCCTTTGAAAACAAGGCCTGCAGGACTGTAAAAAAGTTGAGTAATCATCACAACAGAAAATGAGTGAGTTAGAACTCATATTAAAATTAAATACGGTTGATCACTTAAATTTTTCACGAGTGTGCACGGATTCAAAGCATGTACAAACTTGGGTTTAATTTGTATTAGGAACGTAAAGCGCATGAGAGCCCAAGTTAACTCTGCCCTGAAGAGAAACTTTTAAGGTCTTAGAACTACTGCTCAGTGTTTTACACTTGAAAGATTTGCAAGCGTAACTCTGTTAGGCATATGGAAAATGTCAATCCCCTACACTGCATAGATTATTCCTGGATTAAACTCTTCTTTGCTTAGGCTACTGGCTCTCTACTGTAGCTGTACCAGAGTGTTCATGTTGCAAACCATCCCCAGTATGAATGAAGTATCTCTCTGGTCTGCCTTAATTCAAACAAGGCCCCTTTTTCTTTGGTTTCTGTTCAAACTAGTTTTGAGTGCTGAACCAGAGGGAAGGTTTGTTCCATTAAAGCCCCTAGCTCTGCTGCTTTGTCTTGAGGAATCATTAATAGAAAATATTAGGCCTGCATTAAATGGAACTTTCTCCTTTGTCCCTGACATGCCATATCTGTTCTTTTGCATGCTACTGCTGATGCCCTGAACTGCAGCTGGGTCTCTAAGACACAGTAAAAACAAGTATTGAAGAGCATTTTTTCACATCTCTACAATTCCTTTAACGAGCAGAATTTACATAATGGAAAAATAGGTTTCACACCCAGTTTTGAATAGTCTTTACAGGACCTAAAATGCACTTGTTTAAGCTCTTAAAATCATATGAGAGCCTTGATTGTATGTCTGAGTACCAAAACACAGACAGAAGCTTAAGAAAAACATTGATGCATCTGTTTCACTGCTGTGTGAGACATCTGAGACTGAATGGAAAAATTCATTCACGCAAACAAACATCTCTGCCTGAGCAGGGGACCAGTAAAAGTACAAGAGCTCATAAGTATATGTATCTGTCTGTGCAGACACATTTTTGAGACACTCTAATAGCTACTCTATTAACTCAAGAATATTTACCATAGTCTTACTTACACCTCATTGTGTTGCTCCACAGATCTAACAGATGGAGAACTTGAGGCCCAAGGAGACCATGGGCCAGATTTTCAAATGTACCAAGGCACATTTGCATTACAGCTTAGGAGCTCTGTCTTTGGACATCTGCCTGCCTTTGAAGCATCTAACATTTAAGTATTTTAGTCCAAGTTCAGACAATACAATACAGCATTATGAAGCTAGGTTTCTCAAATCTTAAGCTATGACTCTGAGTACTCCTTCTTGGTACTTTTGATTACTTGACATTTCTTATGTTATTGTGTATTTGCTTTCTGACTTGCTGGTCTGATTTTCTATAGTTGGCTCCTTGTAGTACAACAGAAAAAGAATAATTCCCTTTTTTTTTTTACAAAACCATAATTGAACAATCAGGTAAGTTTTCATAGTTCATGTCTTCATCCAGTGTCTACTACAGCCAATGATGTGAAGACATTTGGAGACTTTAACAGGCAATTGTTCACGGTCTTTCTGATATCAATGAGCAGTGGCTCCAGTGCTCCACCTCCCAATTCAGTGGGAATGCTATTTTAATTACGATTCTTTGCCATACCAAATATCATTTGTCAGTGGTTAGATGTGACTTCTCTTTGATGTGGATTTGTAATGTTTTTCTTAAAGACTTGCAGACCTGATGGAAGAACATCAAGAAGAGTTAGCAACAATAGAGTCTATCGACTCAGGAGCTGTCTACACTTTAGCTTTGAAGACCCATGTTGGAATGTCTGTGCAAACATTCAGATACTTCGCTGGATGGTGTGACAAAATTCAGGCAAGTGAATATGTAAAGGAGATAATCAATGGCAGTGCTTCTCTACACTGCTAAAAAGCAGTGTTAGCAAAAGTAATCAAGGAATCAAAAAATAATGCAAAATTAGAGTCTCCCTGGCAAAACAGAAGGACAGTCTGCTTCTAATTGGAGAATATGAATTTAGAATGTGACTCTAAATACCTAAGAAATCAGTTGAGGTGTCACAGTGGATATGCATGCTTAGTCAGCTCTTGATTATTCATGGGGCAGAATGTCATTGTGGTCATCGTGCTGTTAAGTGCAGAGACTCGTACTGTGTTGGGTTCTGATCAAGGCTGGTGAGTTTGCTTGATGCCACAGCACATGGCACAGGTTCGACAGCATTTCCTCAAGCATCTCTTAAGATCCACAATCAAGAATACCATTCAGCTTTTCTTTGTCCATCAGACCCTACTTTATGTTCTTCCATACTTCTATTATCTATGCTTTTATTTCATCCACCTGAAAATCGGGAGTTGACTACAATATCCATAGTAGGCAATCATACAGGAGAAGCATCCCTGCCCCTTCCTCTGATGCAAAAATGCTTCTGGTTTTGAAGCCTACTCTGTGGCTTTCCAAAACATACTTAAATGGCAAATATATTTGTAATAAAAATGATTAAACAATACAAAGATTTGTCCCTCCTCTGTCTTTTAGGGTGCTACAATTCCAATTAACCAGGCCCGGCCAAATCATAATCTAACATTCACCAAGAAAGAGCCAATAGGGTAAGTATCACTTTTTTCTTGTTAGTGACAGCCTTGACATACTGAAAAGCCATTCAAAAGCTGCCATCAAAAATGTAATCTTTCCCTGTTTGTCCCTACCTTAAGTGTTTGTGCAATTGTTATCCCCTGGAATTACCCACTGATGATGCTCGCGTGGAAGAGCGCAGCATGCTTGGCTGCAGGCAATACACTCGTACTCAAGCCAGCTCAGGTAAAAACAAAAAGGAATGTACAGATGGCTCAGGTCCTCCCTATTTGTTCAGGCAAAACAATTCAGGCAATCTAGTGCATTTCACCCATAGGTTGACCTGTCATTTGTACCCATAGGTTGACCATGTCATATGTTTTAAAGTGCATGTGTAAGAATACAAATTGCCATCATGATACAAGGTACTGATTGTCTTCAATTCTGCTCTGATGCTACTCTCATTTTCAAGAATTAATTCTTTTCTGCAAGAAGCCATCACTTTTAATTTGTCAATACTGTGAGTAAGAATATGAATATTGTATCTAAATTAAGATGTATTGAATGTAAAAGATATAATCACGCATTTAAGTAAAATAGGAGACCTAATCTAAATGTTTCTACTTAGGTCACACCTCTGACTTCCTTGAAGTTTGCAGAACTCTCTGCTAAAGCTGGATTTCCTAAGGGCGTTATAAATATTCTACCTGGTTCAGGTAAAACTTCAACTAATCATTTTTCTGGGAAGAGCAGGTCATGCTAAAACTGGTGAACTAGCATTTTGCCTTTTTCAAGACCTACTACATAAGTGCATGTATCTTCATAGGTAGTAGGCTCGCATCTATGTCATACAGCGATTTCTCCTATTTCCAGAACACAACTGGAAAAATCTGTATGTCACCCGGCTGTAGCTAACGGTAAGACCTGTCAGCCTACACCCTTTACAAGTTCACACAAATAGCATGAACACTCTGAAAAAGAATGTGTTACAGAGAAACATGTTTCACTTGATTGTGAAACTTCATTTTTTCTCCTAATCTTATCATCACTTGGAAGTATTTAAATGTGACTGTGAGACCTAGAGCAGGCTGGTAAGATGCGTATTGGTCCACTAAGGAAGAAAAGTGACAAAGAAAGTGTATGGGGCAGGCTCTGTTACAAATTAGATTATTCCACCGACAGTGGAATATTAGGAAGGAAGTTCTTTAGTCCAGACAGATGGGGGAATTTTGAGACACTAATGTGATCCAAGTTAACTCACGTGACATTTTTAATAGTCATATGAATAAAGCTGTAAATATAAATAAGGATGTGATATTGTACTTGATTGACATAGTTAGCTCTTTCTGTGTTACAGTGCTGCTGCTGGAGTAGCAAAAATTTCCTATGTACTATCCAGTTAAGCTGTTTTCCTCACCCCAATAGGTGGATTAGTGGGACAGCACCTGTCTGAACATCCAGATGTTCGCAAAGTTGGATTCACTGGTTCAACACCAACTGGTAAACAGATCATGAAGAGGTACTCTCAGCAAAAGTTTCATAAATAAACACTGCTTAATCTAGTTCTTAAGTATCTTATTAGCTATATTGTGCATGTAGCAGTAATAGAAAAGCATATGGTTGTTTACATTTATGTAAAATTCAGCTAAGTCATGATTGGGAAGTAGAGGTTTATACATTTTCACTAGATATGATTCGAAGGAAATAATGAAATAAGGTATTTAAAAGTTGTTTTTATATTTTTTACAGTGCAGCCACTAATCTGAAGAAAGTTTCTCTTGAACTTGGTGGTAAATCACCACTGATCATATTCAGTGATTGTGAACTTGACAGAGCCGTAAAAATGGTAATGTTACTTCGAAGTAAAATATACTCAAAGCCTTTGTGATACATCCTCACAGTATTGCAATATTTTCCTTGACTTGCCAAAAACTGCGGTAGGGAGCCCTTGCATGAAAAATCATGCAATCTGTTAGAAAACAGACTCTTTTTCTACAGGATGTTTCTTTATGCCAGCACAATTAAAGTGTTCATGCTGCACCGTAAAGGCAGGGATTAGTACTACAAGAAATATACATTAGAAAATAAAACAAAGAAATATAACTGGGAAGTATTTTCACTAGTCAACACATTAAAATTGATTTGTCAAAATCTGATACTCAAACTAAAAAATAAAAGCCTGAATGTGACTTAAAATATACATTGAGCTCCCTATTGCCATATGGTTCTTCTTAATTCACTATCAATCACCATAATCCACCTTCCCAACCAGCCATAATGTATTTAAAGTTCATAAATAAGATGTGCAAATGAGAAATTCAGTGGATTTAGGGAGTTTATTTCCTGCTCAGATAATCTGATTCATCAGAATGACAGCAGATACAGTTTGCTCACTAAGAAGCAAACAAAGGTCTTCCGCACTGTACTTAACCAAAGTGCTACTTCTGTGAATTCTCTAAACCAGCATAAGCAGGTGCTGCTACCAGGAAGAAACTATTATACACTTTCCCCGTTTTTGGAGTTTCTTTTGGCAGGACAAGAGCCTGAGCAACTGCACAGTGAAGTATATGTGGAAGATAATAAAAGCGGAAATTTCGCAGTCAGTGCACTGGTTGGCCCCACCACTGTTCTCAGCTGGAGAAGCGAGAGGGTGACAGAGGTTGGCCTGAGCTATACCTGTCATTGACAGCTTTAAATGATTGTGAAACAATGCTTTTTGCCACACACTTGACACTACCACATGATCCCAGTCATACCTACTAATGCCAGGACCCTAGGCCTTTGCAGCTGCCAGAAAACCACTTCTCAGGAATTTTATTTGTCCTGCTCTTCCCTCCTCCACCTCACTACCCCTCTGGAAAAACCGTGGCAGGTGTCAGTTCTTGGTAAATAAAAAGGAACAAACTGCATGGGGTCTGATTCCACACTCTTGAACTAGGAGGTTCCCTGCAGCTTAGAGTTAGGTAATGTTCACCCGCTTACATGCAGCTATTGACACAAGCAGTATTGCTCGGTGGATTAGCACAATTTTATATTCACTGGTCGTGCTGCCAGCCCTCTTCTCTGTGATGCTGCAGCAGGTGTTTCTGTGGAATGCTGATGGAAATGGCAAGAGCAGTGCTGATGGGTTCGTCCTGAGCCACGTGTCTCCATGGAAGTGCGTTTGCCAGCTATAAGATTAGTCTGCTTGTTGCATTGATGATGTCCCTTTACCTAAAGCATTACACGTTGAGGGTCACACAAAATGCAACCCAAGGGAACGGAATGAAAGGGAGACTGAACAAAAGGATGCATATAAATATTAATGTTTTTTTCCCTGATCAGGGTATGGGAGCAGTATATTTCAACAAAGGAGAAAACTGCATTGCAGCTGGCAGGCTGTTTGTGGAAGAATCAATCCATGATGAATTTGTTAGAAAAGTGGTAAGATATTCAAGGGCTAAAGTTTAAGCAGATACTTTACTACAGCACAAAGAGCCACTGGTTTTATAGACACTTGCATTTCTTCTAATTTTCAGTTGTTTAAATTCTCACTATTGCTTATGATAGGCAATGTTGCTTCTCGGGAACCTCTTTACAGGGTTAAAAGGAACGCACTGAAAGGAGATGTTTTCATCAGTAATGCACAGATAAGTGACGTTGAAGTAGATACTGTTGTCCCTTAAATAATATTTCACATTTGACTAGTAAAGTAAGATTAAAAAAACTACTCAACTTAGGTCAGTGTGACTGAAGACTGCAGTGAAGGTTAAAAAAAAAGGCATATCGGAAGTATAGCTAGAATAATACAAAGGTCATTATTAAAAGTCCAGTAGTCATCACACTGTACCACTGGAAATTTCATTTGTCTAGCTTAAGAACAGGAAATCACTGTGATAAGTCATTTACCACTATAAAAGCTAACCTTTTACGTGCCTGCCTTAATAGCAGAAGATAATGAATACAGGAAAACAGCATCAAAAACTTTCAGAAGTAACCAGAAATTATCAAACATAAGACACCATACAAAGCCTCATTTTAGAAAGGGAAGAGCATTCCACCTTCTAAGAATCCAGCCCTTTCTTAGGGCCAAACTTCATAGTAAAAACAATGAAGCATCCCAAATCACTGGTCACTTTAACAACTGTTTGCTATGTTTTGTAACTTCATTTTAATTGGGTAACCCACAGGTGGAAGAAATAAAAAAGATGAAAATTGGTGACCCACTTGATAGATCTACAGATCATGGTCCACAGAATCACAAGACGCATTTGGAGAAGCTGCTGCAATATTGTGAAACTGGAGTAAAAGAAGGAGCCACTCTAGTGTATGGAGGAAGACAAGTACGTAGACCAGGTAAAATACTGTTCAAAGGTGTTTGGAACTTTTACACTTTAAATAAAAGTCATCATAGTTGTCTCTGCTGCCTTATGTGAAGTAGCAATATCATGGGAACAGTGCCAGGTAAGCCCAAGATAATACTTGAGAATGGGGCTTTCAAGTCTTGTGTTAAGAGAAGCTGTGCAACTGAAGCATAACATATGAAATTGAACCAGAATCTAGTCTACATGGGAATCTTTTGCTCATTTATTCCTGTTGTTTGTGAGACATTGAGGCCTCCTTGAACTATCAAGAGCCATAAGTATAATTATATCCTTTTAGATCAACAAAACACTAAAGATGACTGAGGAAACTGCTAGCAGAGTCTGCATAAGGTACTATTATTATAAGCCTTTTTTGCTATCTAAAGAATGTGTATACTAAGCTTAATGGGAAGGCATGAAGGCAACATTTTCTCATGGATGTCTGTCCTTTATCAGTAAGAAGGAGAAACATTTGCATCAGAGTTTCAAAACATAATGATTGCATCCCCAAATAAAATGAAAGTGGAGATTTGTAACGATATGGAATCAGTGTAACAAAGTTAAATGGGAAATCTTATGGAAAGGGGAGGCAATTATAGAAGTTGATTTTACCCACTCACACTGAAATACACTCACTCACCAAAATGTAGGTGACCAGAAACACTTGTGTGTAACACCAGGACAGTTCTTGACTGGCAATAATGAACTAGTTTTTGGACAGGTTTTTACACCCTTTAGAAGTGAACAGTTGTTATGAAGAGGTCCTTTGCCTCAGAATTTTCTTTACTTCAGCCTCTGCAAATCTTAGGCAAAGTTGCTGCCCATCACATGTTTTTCCTTGTTTGGAATATACAGATCTTTATGGCTTCAGTCTATCTTCTTGTTGGGTAACAGGAAAAACAGTGGCCTCTGCGACATGCTGTAACCTTGTCTTCCTGCTGTCAGAGTGCAAGGTCTTCCCCCGAGTGCCCCAGGAGTCCTCTGGGCTGTGGCACGCAGACTTTCTGGCTGGGCACAGAACAGCAGGTGGTGTTGCTCTGATCAATACAGGCCATTCTTTTAACCCTTCTTCTTCTGAACTCTGGTGCATACACACATACATTTCCATTGTACTTCATTCAATGATCAATCTTAACATTTTCTGTTTCAAGTCTTAACGTATCTCTGACCTCAAAGTATGGAAAAGAGATGACTTGGACAACACAAACCACGAAGCGTTTTCACCATGCCTAAGTGATGCTCTGTCCTCTGTTTAGGTTTCTTCATGGAACCCACTGTATTCACAGATGTTGAAGACCATATGTATATTGCCCAGGAAGAGTCCTTTGGTCCTGTGATGGTGATTTCTAAATTTAAAAATGGGTATGTTCTCCTCTGGTTACTGTTAGAAACTTTATTTCTCATTTTCACTCTTAAGTGTAGAAATGATAGCATACCTAGTATGATTTTGTTAAACTTTCTAAGACCAGTCTGAATCCCTAGAGTCTCTTCCAGGTAAATTCTGAGAAAATACCTTTTTTAGTAAGGGGTATCCTGCTCTGTGTTGATATAGAACTAATTCTATTAGCAGTGTGTGACAGGATAGAATTCAACCCTAAGTGCCAGTTTTTCAGTAAGTCTTAGTATTCAGTGAAACATTTTTACTGAAGTTGACGTGGTAATTGCAACAGCTTGATCAAATTACAAAATGTGTATTTTTTCCATTGCAATAGCTTATTTTTCTCTTTGTCACAAAAGACCACATAGCATTGTTGTGCACTGTGTAACACTGGCACATTACTGTTGCAAATGAAAATCCCTCTGTATATTTTGTAGACTGCCAGTTTTAATAGCTTTTGTTCCAAATCATAGGAATTTTTTAACACACAGATGAGATTAAAACCTTCGTATAAATATTCCCACCAGGTTTAATTTTCTGCAGTTTGATAATGCAGTTAAGAACCAGCCACACAGATAACCCTTCACATCTATAAATTATGTATGGTGATAAGGGATTGTATTGAGTTTTTTAAAGTTTTAAATAATTATGGATTTTTGAAGCTATATGGAGATGAGATGCAACTAGAAAATAGCACTCTGGACATGGCCTGAAAAGTTGTGACTCAATAGAAGTCTGAGTTTCAGCACTTACTCTCCATTAACTTGTAAAGCAGGGACAAAATTTTACCAAACTAATGTGTAATCTGCGGCCAAGCTCTGCTTTACAAGTATTTTTGTATTGCTCTAATCCCCAAGTTTTACTGTAGCTGAGCAAAGCTGGTGCAACTTTTCCTTTGACATTTTTTCGTGTAAATCTTAACCGCTGAAATATAAGGTTATAAGTTTTACAGGTTTGAAGCAAGGGTATGAATTCCCATAGATCTGTCAGATTGACACACAGGTTAGTCCTTAGTAAATTGTCTTTAAAAAAGCTAACTAGAGAAGAGCGAGCATGGGAAAAGGTGCTTCAATAACACTGAAGGGGGAAGGTTGCTAACACTTGTTTATTTTACCTAGTTGCAATTAAATCATTTCTTTCCCTTATAGGGATGTCGACGGAGTGCTGAGACGGGCAAATACCACAGAATATGGTTTAGCTTCAGGAGTTTTCACAAAAGACATAAGCAAAGCTCTCTACATCAGTGAAAAGCTAGAAGCTGGAACAGTTTTTATTAACACATATAATAAAACTGATGTGGCAGCACCATTTGGTGGATTTAAACAGTCTGGCTTTGGGAAGGATTTAGGTAAGTTGTTTTCTCCCTCCCTCATTTCTCATCTTGACAGTCCAAATCAATGAAAAAAACACCTTACCTGTGTACAGTGTATCTAGTAAAACATGAGCTATGGATGCATTTCCTGCATCTCCTACATTCCTCCAATTACAGTAATCTAGTTCCTCTCCCATCCTACAATATTCCCACTTCAATACCTCCAGTTCAGCCTTTCCTGTACATTTGCTAACTAATACTACCGCACGCAGAATATTCCTCTCCAACTCCTCTCGGAGCAGTCACATTACAGCTTGCCCAGAACTGCGTACAGGCTATGAAATGCTGTCAAGCAGCAAAGGTATTGGCCAAAATCTTCTTTCCTTTCCCTCAGAAAGAATGCTAATTTAGGTTTCTCCTCTAAACTTGTAAGAAAATGGGAAACTTTATGCCTTAAAATGTCATCAAAATTTGCCGACAGCCACACAGAAAGATACATAAAAAGTCTTTTATTTTCAAAACCAGTTTTTAAAAAAGTGAGGTCTAGTCTGTTAAATAAACTTTACAAGTCTGGACAGATGAAGCCTCATGGCAAAGGAAAGAAAAAAATTTTCCAGTGATACAACAGATTTTTGCCTTTGAAATCTCTAGCAAGTATCAGACATTTCCCGAAACCGAAATGAGTAATAGTATCAGGAAAAAAAGATTATCAATTTTTACACAGCTTGCCTAGAAACTTAGCATAGGCAAACTGAAGTTCATAAATTCGACTATGAGCCCCCAATGGCCACCTAGAGACTGCCTCTGCTTCAGTCCCACCCAGGTGGCTGCTTGTTAAATTCCAGCTCCTTTTTTTTCCCACATCTGTTGGGGTTGGCCTCTTCTTGTCAAACCAGTTCTGTAAATCTCAATGGGAGGGTAAGTTAATTAGTTTCCATTGTTCCTTAAGGACTCAAATATTGGCTAAAACATTTTGAATTTTTTTCTTAATAATACAGTTACAGCCTCTGACAACATCGTCTCATTTAGCTGCTATTCTAACTGGCCAATGTTGTGCTTGTACAGGTGAAGAAGCTCTTCATGAATATCTTAGAACCAAGGCTATCACTGTGGAATATTAAAGTAACAGCCTCACTTGGAAAGTAAACTTTCAGCAGAGCTTCAATCTTAGTGACTCAATGAAGCACTTAATACCAGGCCCAGGATATGCTGTTTGCAGTGCTGCAACTAAAAAAAAAAAAAAAAACAAAACACCCATTCCACGGGTAAGTTTCTATAAATCGGGTCCAAATTTTAGTCTCGCTGAAAGATAAAAAGCATCTGGAAATTAACCTGAAGTTATTTAACTTCTGCAGCAGCAGTTGTTAGCACAATACCCCCCAAAGAACCAAGAACATGGTTTGGCTTATTTTTTAAAATACAACTGAAGAATGAGTTCTCACATGCCTACTTCTTATTTGTGTGAACATAATATTTACATGATGATTTTAAATCCTTAGTCATTAGGCTTCTCTTAAAGTTGAGATAAAATATACTTCTTATGTCATTTTTGCTATAAACCAGTTCGAGTTTTACAGTAGCAATTAAACATTCTGCTCTGGTGATTCTTCAGCAGTACAGAGAACCTTTGTGCCAGAAGAAGTAAATCAATGCAAGAAAGTGCACTTACTATGATCTTTGTATAGTACATACAGAGTTCAACATTGGTGTTAAACTATGCATATCAAGCTAAAGTTACTGAAAATATTTTCTATCTTTTTGTTGACACGGAATGTGTGATCTGCCTGCAATTTGAACGGTGGTTACATTAACAGATTAAAATCACTTTTTGTGTCTGTGCACGTGTTATCACTGTTTTGTACAGAATTATTACTTCGTATTTCATACTTTTTTTTAATCTATGGGAAAATCTCTTGTAAAATGACTGAATTAAGATGTTGGCTTTCAAACCTTCAGTTTGAGGCAAGTTTTCCATAGACTGAGACTTTATCTAACAAACTCAGCCTACTTAGGACCACATGCTCTTAGACTACAGCTCCACCCAAAGCTTCATCTGATCTGTGAATTCCCATTAAAAATAGCGTTCCCATTCTTTGATTCCCATCCTTCCCATTCCCTAAAATATTTTGTAGTTTCATCAGTTAATCCCAGTAAATTCCAGTAAATCATGCCCCCTTCTATTTTTAAGAAGCCGCCTTGTGAAAGAAAGACCAGAATCCTTGCTATTTCTTATCACAAATATTACAGAAACAGATCTTAAAAGAAAACTATAGATTTAAGTATGGGATTCAAAATAAATTCTGTAAATAACTGCAGGTTTCAGGTCATGACATTAATATTTGAGCAAATACAATATAGAAAATTTTACTTTAATGGCACAGAAAATACAAAGTTCCTTTACAAAATAAAACAATGACATCCAGAAGCATGATAGATACTTCTGAAATGCAAACTGATCTGTGAAGGAACTACAACAGCCGAAATCATTGTATTTGGTCAATCTGAGGTAAGTATGAATGAGACATACTTTCACTGATTTTGGTTTCACAGTTGTTTCAATCTAACCCAAATACAGGCCAGCTCAAAATTCACCTTTTTATTCTTCTGGCAGTGACAGTTGTTAACAAAATGGAGAGGACAGAAACGTGGCAGGGGAAGCGGGAGATGAAAAGTGTAGCTTAAAGCAAATGTAACACCAGAGAGGCAGGCTTGACCGTTTAAGTACCGAGGGTAACTGCACTCCAGCCACAAACATTCCAGATATGAGCTAGTAGCCCACCTGTAGTGATACAGAGCTCCGTGCAGGCAGAGAGGATAAGTCATCCTTTGCTGAACTGTCCCTTGAGCCATGCCAGCTCATCTTGAAATGACCTCAGCCACTGCTTTAGTGTTCAACAGTTATTATCAGGAATGCAATGTAGACATACCTCTAATGTACTTTAGGATAATTTTTAATATTGAAGACATCGTACATAACACTTCACAGGACACGGAATATTAAAAAATAAAGCAGTTTTCCTAGTTAACTCTTTCCTGCCCTTGAAGCAAAAACTCATTCTATCACACTACAAAAATCTTTCTTCAACAAAGCCACAGAAGAATAATTTTAACTTAATTAGTTCAAGTCCCCCAAATTCTAGCTGCTGCCTTAGTCTAACCTACGATGAATTTCACTTCTGTGTTGTCTGATGAATAAAACCATACTTAATTCCTCAGAAATCCAGCTTGCCTCAGTCATGAGGGGATCCTGAATTCTCCATCACGTAAACTATAGCATTTCACATGATCCTGAGGGATGGTACACTGGGAAACAAGGTAGTTTAAGGGCCAAGTCTTCAAAGTAAGAAAACGCGATTTGGGTTTGGTTGGTTGTTTTTTGTTTTTGTTTTTGTTTTTTCCTAAAAGTAAAATAAAATGCCTTTACTCATTCATTTTGCTGTCCAAAATTTCTATTTTGCCCTTTTCTCCCTTTTGTTTAGGAAACTTAATGTTGTCTATCGTCACTTCATCAGTTGTACAGTCACCTTCAGAGTCAGAGTCATCTTCTGAAGTTAGTATCTCTTCATCTGTATTAGAATCACTCAGTTCAACTACAGCCACATTCTGGAAAAAAAGACCTTAGTTAACACATTATACATTTCTATACCACTTCTATCATTTGAGTAAAACATAAAGCAAACACTTGAAACAGCCTACTACCGTAAGAAAACCACCACTACAATTAGAAAGACTTTTGGGTTCACCTAGGATTATGACAAATATAAACAGATTCCTAAATATTTATATCATTATTTATATTGCCCTATATCAAATAGGAGGCCATTTTTATATAATTATCAAAGACAAAAATGAGTAGATAGCTGAACTCAGATAGTCTAAATTAGATATTTCAACTGACAAGCAGGAGGCATCAAAACTAATTTCCAGTAAAGAATTCAAATGAAACCATTTAGTGTGTAAGGGGTTATGATATATATAAACATGTGTGTACATATATTTATAGTTCATATCTTATAAACTAGCAGTGCTCATGACACTACCACTACTGCATAATAGCAAGTAGTTTAAACCACCAGGATATTTTTTGAAGCAAAAGTGATCATATATTTCCATATGCAGAGCCATGACTTTGAGGTCTGTTTTTCTCTCTGAAAATATCTGTCTTAAACTGATAATCCTCACCCCAAAAACTTCCTATAGGCTGCAAACCAAAATACAAAAATTTGAGATAGAAATAGATTTCTTCAGTGTTTTGCAAATAGCATTAAGATGTTAATCACTAGGTCTCCTGGCTTGTTTATTATAAAGCCAAGACACTTGTCAGACACTGTCACATGAAAAATCTTTAAAATTCCTGCCCAAGTTACCCATTCCACTTCAGCATATTAAAACAATTTTCATGATCTGTTTTATTTTCTTACTATTTATTTGGAATTCTTCAGCATATACCAGCACTGGACAACCTATTGCATGGAAGCTGGATACAATCTACGAGAACTCTGAATACAACCAGTAGCCAAGAAATTATTCTGACAGCTCACACAGCAAACCCCAGGCTGCCTTATTTCTGCCTGTTATCTTGAGGGTCTGCAGGCCAGAAGGCACTTGTCTGGGACATGTACATATCACATCACCTTCATATTAAAATTTTCTTACATGAGCATGTGGCTGCAGTGCTGCTGCAGCACTTAAGTTAAAAACAAAGAAAATGCTGATGTGTATGTAAATAAATAGACAAATACCAGCCATAAAGGATCATAACACCAACAACTTTTTTAAACCCAAGACCTACAGCTACTCCTAAAAATACTTACAAAGCACAACTGAAAGCCAGTTATTACTCTTACACTAAAGCCTTCTGTTATGCCTTACACTGTCTAGTTTCTAAACCAAATTACCCATGAGACACTTAAAATACAATTTGTGACTTACTTTTGATTCAGAGTTGCCGATTCAAAAGTATATCTTATTCATGCCTTAAACTACTTCATTCCCAGTCATTAAATTTCTGCAAGTATGAAAACCAAGTAGTAAATCTTAACCAAATAAGCATTTCTATTACGTCTATGTTTTGAATTTGCAGATCGCAGACTAAAATGGTAAAGACTTAGCCTTATCTATCAAATTAGCTCATTCTAAGATCAGACAATTATTTTAATCACTTCTAAATTTACTTTATAAAATAAAAAATATAGTATTTACCATTTCTATAACTTTTTCTGTTGCACTGTCTAGATTTTCAATATCAAACTGATGAGCTGGCGCTGTTACCATTTTTCTTCTTAGCTCATCATTTGCATGTGCCATCTGTGGTAAAAAGTTCTGGACTCGGTCCAAAACTGAAAAAGAGATAATTATCACATGTGTATATACAAACAAGCACACATTAATTTATACATTTATATCTCAGAAATCTGAGCATTTAAACATAGTCCATTTCTATTTCAATTTACAGCTGTCTACCGCATTTAAGATGTTTTAATAGGAGGATTTATGATAATATTCAATTGCCCAAGACATAAACAGCAAAAAGGTATCGAATCTATTGGTCAGCATGTGGTGCAGGAAGAAATCACTTCAACAATTCCATTTGGATTCTTAAAACGTGACTAGTTTACAGAAAACTTGCTTGAAAATTCTATGCTTTTCAGTACATTTTGAGTGCCATCTTGAGAAACTTCCACATCGGTATTATCTCCAATGGAAATATAATTATGTCCTACTTTCTTCCCTATTAAAGTATAGACTGAAGGTCTCAAAGGTAGAAAAATTAGCTGTAGCACAGATGTCATGCTACACAAAAGAAAGTTCAACATATTTATCAAAAGGGTCTCTGAAATGATGATGGTGGGAGAGAGATGGATGCTCTAGGTTGAAGTATAAAGCACTTATCCTCTACAGAAATATCTCTCTAAGCTCAGTGGGACTTCCTAACAATTTTAAGATAATCAGTGTCATTAGGAGAATCACAACCATTTCTCTTCCATGGAGGCAGGGAATATCTTCACCTGCCTCCAGAGTTTCTTCAAATAATCTTTGGCTCATGCAGATGAGCCAATCACTAGTTTTCATTCTTTGTGAAGTAGGAGGTTCTATTCCGAGTGAGACCCACACAAGTCCAATAGGTATAATCTACCTTTGAAAGACTATCATCTTCACAAAGACTTTTATCCAAGAAAGAACTCAATATTACAAATTGTTTTTTTTTTCTATTACTTTTTAAATCTCAGCTCAATCACAAAATAAAAATACAATAATTTGACAGGAATCCATTGTAAATTAAATGCTTTTATACACCAAGTATTTTATACTGAGAAATTACTTCTGAAAAGAGATAAAAAGCCCAGATCAGAAAAAAAGCAACAACTCTATACTGGAAAAGAACAATCTGAGACTAAATAACTCTGGTATATCTTCATGAAGAGAAAAACTCCTGAAGATACACTACTTTGAAAGAATAACAATTTTTACACTGTGTCCTTATACACAGAGTTACACTGAAGAGAATGTTAGCACTCTATATGTAGCTTTGACTAAGAAAGAAGGAACATAGCTCAATTAAAGAAAAAGAAGTTTTCCTAAGGCATTCAGATTCATTTGTTATGAATGAATAGTTATATGATCTGGCTTAATAATTTTGCCAGCACTTTCATTAAAAATAAAGTTCTGAAAGTGATCTACGTAACCTGCATCAATTTGAAAGTAGCTGACTAAATGAAGACCAAAGGTACAACCTAGCGAATTCACAACATGCAGATAGGGGGAGTATCTCTGTAAGGAGAACTAAGACCCTAACGCTTAACAGCTGTAACGTGTAGCATCGCAACGTCTGGTTTTGCAGAAGCAGCAGTTACACGACCAACTCGTGGGACGTGCAACTGCAACAGAGGACCTAGCACAGTAGAAACAAAACACAAGAGTTTCTCCCTTTACTAATGCAAGGAAAGCACTGAAGCAAAAGTAAGTTATGTCAAAGATGTTCCCTACTGCTTGACACTTCCAATAACAAAGTCCTACTTACCACTACTCCTTGGCATCCTGACTGTCTGTAAAGTTGTAGCCTTCTTGCTGCTACATTTTGAACGAATCAACAAAGTTTCTTCCAGCCCTGGAAACAAACAAGTATTTGAATGTTTACCTGTGTCAACCTCAAATGTCCCATTTTAACTGTGAGGCACTCTTCTTACTGCTACCCTTCCACCTTTCTACAAGACTAAACATGAGGATTCAACTCTCTCTGCCTCCAGGAATTCCAGTCCCCTTTCCTGGAAATACTGTTTCTTGATGTCTGTTTGGGGTGGTCATTGCAGTATTTCTCTGTGTAGTAGATAGTGAATGTCGAGAACTTGCTACCACAAGAGGCTGTGAAAGCAGACGGATCAGCAGGTTCAACATGGAATTAGACAAATTGAAGGCAGCAGAGTCATAATCTGATACTAAAAGGACTGAGCAGGAACGTACTCTCTAGCATCCCTACCCCTACCATTCCAGGTACTGGGCAATTACAAGAACAGGGAGCACACAGTGCTTAAATTAACTAGTTCTCTGTAATTATCATCAGCTACTGCAGTTCTTGGAAGAAAGAATACTGGGCTATATGGACCACTGGTCTGACCCTGTAGGTTACTTCTTCCAGGCTCCCACTGTCTTTAAAGTCATCGTCAAAGATTTATTTAGTGACAGTTATCAATGCACAGAGAAACCGCCTGTAATACCCCACAGCGAATCATAGTGAGGTAACAGCTCACACGTGCTAGTTACACTGATTTAAATATCCCTTCCCTCACGTGTGTGACTGCGGTGGCCATCAATGAAAGCAGGCTACAAACTGTGGGGCTAATGACCTAAATTAACTATTTGCAAGAGTAGCATCGTAAAATCCAAACGATGTAGAGAAACGCTGCATTAATTAGACAAGTTAGTTCTTATGGCCGCCAATACAGCCACCAGCCCTTTGTCATTAACTACGGTGAAGCTTTATTTCTTTTTAACATTTTTTTTATCCTCACAGAAACATCGTTACGGCTGTCGATACTAGTTCAACGTTTGTTTTACGGTTCCCCTCCCCGTATTTACTTCGTACTACGCCCGCAATGCCCGGGAAAACGGCAGCTCTCCACAACACGCGAGATGTAAGAAATGTAGCACCAGCAGCCAGGTGGGTTGAAAAGCCCCCTAGGGCTGCCCGCCGGCGGGTGAGGCCGGGGGCTCACCACAAGCCAAGCCGACCCCCCTGCTCCCCGGCTCGCCCCTCCCCGACCTTCCGGGCCGAGCCCCGCAGCGCCGGTCCCGGCACCCGGCCGAAAGGCGGGGGGGGGCGGCCCAGCTCAGCCTGGAGAGCGGCGCCGCACCTCTCGGCAGCGGGGCTCCCCCCTGACCCCGCGGGGGCCGCTCACCTCCTCGGCCCCCCACGGCCAGCAGCTCCCGAGAAGCGGCCGAGCCCGCCGCTCCGCCGCCCCCCGCCATGCGCCGGCCGAACCGGAAGTGGCTCTGGGCCGAAGCCGCCGCGGCGCAGCGCCCCCTGGAGGGCGGGAGGGGCAGAGCCGCTCTGAGGCCGCGGCGGGGGTGAGGGGCTCCTCCGCGACCGCCGCTCCTCACGCTGTGCCAGTGTCACCGAAATCGGGAATAAAACTCCTTAACGCCGGGTTACAGCATTAACAAGCAGGCATTACTTTATGCGGCCGAGGGACATGGGGGATCGCTCCACCTAACATCCACCTAGGAACAAAAGCACACTCATTATATATATTATAGAAAAATGAATATTCATACAATTCCAAGAAAAGCACACCTATTCCAAGAAACTTATGCATATGCTAATACATTATGTAATTGTCTTCGCACATGCATACTAAATTGGGAAAGGGGTCTTGGGTGGGCTCTGGGAGTCTCTAGTGGTCGTAAACCCCCCCATAGCGATGCTGTCCGCTGTATGACCCTGCTTCTGCGCAAGTGTGGTGGAGGCCTTCTTGTTGACACATGCAGGTGGCTCCAAGGAGAAGAAATTGTTCTAGTTCTTACAGGATTTATCTCTCCTCTGGCGCCAGAGTTTGTGAATCAAGTTAATTTAGACACTACAAAGTTGTTGTTCACAGTCTTGTTTATCTCTGGCCCTTCTTTGTAATTAGTGAGGAATTTAAAAGAGACCTTGGATTCTCTAAGACTAAGCGCAAGCAAAAATCATTGACGACTATAACACTGTTATCAGTCCCAGAAGCAGACCCTATCTACAAAACATGCTGTTAGCTTCAGAACATGCTGTTATTTTAGCTGACAGGAAAATTACTGACAGGAAAGCTAATTCTGTCTAAAGGTAACACAGAGTAGGCCTTTTAGAGCCCACTCTGAGGCCTACTCTTACTAAACTGTACTCTTACTGAACCGTCTGGTATCACCAGTAGCGCCGCTCATCAGGTGACGGGCACAGGCACCTACACCCATGTAAATCTGGGGCTAGCAATGCTGAAAGGAAGATAATTCACGTTACAAAGGGAAAAAAAAAAAACTTTACGAAACGATTTGGCATGAAAAGCCCATCCTGTCCCTCGGAGCAGAGAGCATGAAAGCAGTCCGCAGGCGGGTAATTCACTTGAATGCTTGCCGGCAGCTGCTCTTCTTTGAAAACATCCCCATTTTCCTTATCAGAATCTGACAAATGCACCTAAAATTAACTTTCAGACCCTGAGGGAATTTTAATTACCTTTTGGAAAAGAAACTCACACAACCGTCAAGTTCAGTTGACAGGGGTTAACCTGTTAGTCAAGATTTGTTCTGCAGTTTCCGTCCCTATCTGTTTATAATCTAGACAATGTGAAACCTGTTAAAAGAGAACTGAAGGGTTTGTAAGACTCCAAGCCAAAAATGAGAAAAAACAGTAATCAGGAAAGTGGTGCTCTAGTAGGAAATGGGAAACACCTTTTTATTTTTTTAACTATTAATGTTTATATGCCCTCATTGCAAAGGAAACAAGGAAAAAAAACCCACCCGGATCCCAGTATCTTAGAATTAACACACACAAAGGAGTAAGAAGCAAACCTTCCACAAGGCCTCCAGCAAGGGACCGCACTGCTGTTTTCCCGACAGATTGGCCCCAGCTAGTGTCCCCTGCCACCTCCCCAGGCTACCCGCTGCCCCAGGTTCATGCCACTGGATTTGCTACCTGATTCGCACCTTTCTCCCCACCTGTGCTCCAGGATTTTGGTTTCCCAGAAAAAATCCCCTTGCTAGCTTTGATGACTGAAAAATCTTGAGGACTGAGGTTTTTGCCTTGGGCCATAAAAGTGAGTCTTCCTGAATTTGCACACAGCCCAAAATAACAGTGTGTGAACCTCAAATAATATATTTCATCCATGGGTATTACATGATTTCAGTGGAGGGAGGGGCATAACACCGTCAAGGAACCTGTAATGATTGCCCAAGATCACCAGACAAGCAATTAGAAAAGCCAGAAAACAGCACCCTCGGGTGCTATTCCCAAACCTCAGGTTTATATTCTAACCTGTTGGCAACGGAGGCAGATCTTTATCTGATTTGCAAGGCAGCCCAACTACATATCCACACTGCGTGACATGTGAGCACACACAAGGCATGGGTATATATGGTCGTTATCAGGGTAGGGGGACAGCAGCATCCGTAGCCCAAGTTCCCGCTACATTCAGGCTTGAGACAGCATTCACCACTGAATTATCAGCTCTGAGGTTTGGACTGCTTCATTCATTTAATGAAGTATTGACTCAGAGTTCAAGATGACGCTATTTCACTATCGTAGTGCAGATTTTTTGGCCCTGGTCCTGCATATACATTCTCCTATGCTTAAATTTCTGCTTTTCCACACATACCCACAGCAGCTAGCTCCGGTTTATGGCAGGCACTTGATTTCTTGCCCATGCTGTCTTTTGTTCTGTCTGTAGAAAGGAAAAGAGATGCTGTAGACTTGGCTGCTGTCACCATCACTACATCCCAGTTGCCTTTTCTTCCTCTTTCTTCCCTTTCACCTTCCACTTAAGGCATTCTCACTACTTCGAAGTGTTGAGCAACAATCGAGGAGTAACACTAGTAATGATAGTAACTGCACACATTTAGCTGGCTTGACTATTTTAATGTATTAACATAAAGTGTGTCTCAAAGTAAGAGTTTTGAGGACTAATTAAAGGGCCCACCTAGGCCCTGACTCTGTATTTAGTTTAACGCAGGCAGCTGATTTCAAGGGAGTTACTTGCAGACTTGTTTTAAGCACTCAGTGTTGGGTGCAAGGTATACAGACTAGTTGGGCAAGAACAAGACTATTCCAACTGACCCAAATACTTAAAAAAATGGATTTCCGAGGAAGCTATTTTCAGCCAAGCTGCAGGAAAGAACAAAGATCTCAGCACAAAACGCTGACTCTTGTGCTACGTCGCCAAGAAAGCTTCGGCAAGGGGAAGCCAAGGCACCGTCCCCGCCTGCCAGGGGAGCGCCTTTCTGGCTTGCCCCCCCTTCCCAGCCGTTTGTTTTCCCCCGGCTGCGGAGCATCAGCCGGGCCGTTGCGGAGGGAGCAAGGCAGCGGCCGAGCCCCGTGCCGCCACCGAGCACAGGGCTGCCCGAAGGGGCCGAGAAAGCGCAGCGGGAAGGGGAAGCCCGCGGGTCCCCCCGCTGTCCCCTCAGTGCCCCTCGCAGGTGGCCGAGGGGTGACAGGCGGCCGGAGCTCGCCCGGGGGCGTCGGGCCAGGCTGGGGGCGATGGCGGGCCCGGCCCCGTCCCCTCCTCTCCCCTCAGCGCGCGGGGCGACGGCTGGCGCCGGCTCGCGCCCCTGACGCTCGGCCCCTCCCCCGCCCGCCGCCGGGTCAGAGCGGCCGGTGGCGGCAGCGGCGGCTGCTGCGCATCACGGGCCACATCATCGCGGGGGCTGCCCGCCCTCCCGCCGCTTCCGCGCCTGCTCAGTGGCGGCGGCGCTGCTCACCTATCCCCGGAGCTGTCACCGCCGCCGGGCTGGTCCCTCCCCGTCCGCCGCAGCGATGGAGCAGGACCCTGGGCCGCTGCCGGCATCGCCCTCGCCCAGGTGAAGGGAAGGCGCTGCCCGTGGCGGGCGGTGGGGGCGAAGCGGGGGACGCGCCAGCGAGGGGAGAGGGGCCGGGGCGGGCCGGCGACCTGCTGCCCCGGGGCGAGGGAGGCGGCGGGGGCCGCGGGAGGCGGCGGGCGGGAAAGTTTCCTCAGGAGTGGCGGAGCTGCCAGGCGCTGCGCCCCTCCCGAGCGATGCGCCAGCTCCCCCCCGAATGCCGGGGGGTACGCAAGGGCTGCGGGACCGCCCGTCCTCCTCCCACATTGGTGCCGGCCCCGTGTGCGGTAGGGCTCGCCCCCTCCCGTCCCCCGTACTCCGGGCCCTGAGCCCGCCGCCCGCGCTCGCAGCCTGCCTCCGCGCCCTCCTTTCAGCCGCCCCCCGGCGCCGGGGCAGGCTCCGCTCGTCGCCGGCCTGCCCGGGTGTCCTGCGCCCGGCCCGCGGATGCTGAAGGGCGTAAGGCCGCCCGCGCCCCGCTACCCTGCACTCCTCAAACCCCCGCAGCTCTTGTCGTCATGTGCTCATAATTCTGCACTGCTCCAGGTAGCCCGGACAATGAGCCTTTTCTTTGGTTTCTCTGTGCGTGCACAAGGTCTCCCAACGCTTCCCGTGGCTCTTATTCCCTGGCACTCTGTACGTCCCTATGTGCTTGCATTCTGTGCCCACCTCTGCACCTATAAAAGTATGTCAGAATCTGCCACCACAGACGCAGTTGCTAGACAAGCATGGAACCTGCACCTGAACAGCACTTCAGCGATCATCTTTTTTTTTGTTTACAAGCATTGACATTAACATATGATGGTACATTTATGCTCTTTCCATGCTTTTCTGTCAAAACATAGGACCTTTTTGTGATTTACTCTACTTTACTTTCTACTCTGTCATTAATTCTCAATTAAGTTCAAGTTGTAGCGATGTCTCTTTCTTTAATTTCAGTGAATATTATAATTTCCTCTCCCACCCCCATGCTGTCCAGGGTGCAGTTATGTCTTCTTTGCTCACATTCGATCCCAGATTATAGCCCACGCTACATTTGCCAGGCTCTGATAAATGGAACATATGAAATTAAATAATTGTTTAGTCTTAGTGTCAGAAACGAAACATAAATACCTGAAAAAAATCTGCTCATATATCTTTCCTAGGTAGAGTCCTAGCAGGCTTTAGCAGACATCCTAACATACCCTCACTTTACCAGTTCAGTAATGCTGATAAAAAGATGAGAGCAGGTGGGAAGACCCGCTTTGGCAGCATGCCCTGCATGTACTCTCTTAAAGAGATTGTGAAACTGGAACCATGAATACTGCAGTATGACTGATAGACACTTCAGGAAGAAAAAGAACAGTGTATAATTTTCTTTTCAAATACCTTAGGATATTATCCACAAAAAACAATGTGAAGTCTGTATCCTAGTGCCTGAGTTAATAAGCAATTCATCCCGCCTTGGTGATGACAGTAGAAACCTGTAATCAGGATCCCAAATAGTACAGTTAGGACTCATCCTGGTAAGTACCTGTTGGTTGCTTAATCTATAGGACTGCATTATCTCTTATATTTCGAACTTTCCCACCTGCTTTTAATGGGCTGGATGTGATTTGCCTGGCATTTTTCATGTCGGTGTTCCATTTGGGTGTTTTTACAACCTGACCACATTTCACAGCCTTCCTACCTTGTTTCTGTCTCTGTTTTGGTCTCTTCTAATTGAGTTGCTTTAAAAGTACAAAGGCAAACCAAATTTTTTCTGACAGCTGCTTTTCTTTTCCTTGGAGCCAAAATTGAAAGCCGCCATGTTCAGGAAGTGGAATGCAGCAGTCTCAAACTTGTCTGAAAACAGAGCCTAGGGCTGGCAGCTCTTTCAGTGTCTTATATTCAAGAAGGCATCTGGAGGTTCTTTAATCTGTTTTTTCCTCTCATTATTTTTTCTTCTGTTTCTTTTGCTATTTATTTAACCTACAACCGCCATACAATAAACACTATGTTAACCAGTTTACTGCATAATATATACGAAGTGGTATGTAATGCCCATATATCTGCTTTGCCTGCAACATTTGTTAATTTTCAGTATGTTTTCCAGTCTTTAATATAAAACAGTAAGTATCTGGTATAAATAATCTTAGCCCAGTGCTAAGGTTCTACAAAATGGTTAATGATAATACAGTCTGTTTACTCTCTATATGTGCTGAGGTGATATGATGTAGCTTTCACTTTCTGCTGATGTGTTCACTAGGATACAATGATGTAAATGATTAGCCACAGCTGTGATAAGGATGTCAGTGCGATACTGGGCGCTTCTATGTATGCAGGACACAACAGCGGAGAAGAGGCCATGCAGATTGCTGTATCACCTGTGTAAATATTATTCTGAACTTTAAGAAGTCCCCCAAAACCTCACGTTTCAAACTTTACAGAATCTCAGAATTGTTGAGGTCAGAAGGGATCTCTGGAAATGTTCTAGTCAACCATCTCTGCTCAGTGTAGGGTCAGGTAGAGCAGGTTGCTTAGGGCCATGTCCAGTTGGGTTTCAAATATCACTAAGGATGGAGAGTCCATAACCTGTATGGACCAGTGTTCAACCACCCTCATGGTAAAACAAAGCTTTTTCTTATGTTTAAATGGAATTTCTTGTGTTTCAGTTTGTGCCCGTTACCTCTCATCCTTTTACTGAAAAGAGTCTGGCTTTGATTTAAGAGCCAGAAAAGAATCCAGCTTCATCTTTGCTTATTATGGCAAAATATTAAAGCTCAGTATTTCATTAATGTTTCGTATTACTTTCCTGAATATCCCTTTCTGAGTCTCGTTCTTGAACTGAGAGTTGTTTCTTAGGTAGGCATGTTTAAGCTATTGTGTTTCCCTGTAGACTACTTACAAGTGCAATGTAGAGGTTATTCTTGCTTTAAAAGATTACGTGTAAAAAATGTTTGCAGCTTTTGGGAAAAATGGGTTTTGACTATGATGTGATTAGATTTAGATCCTGTAAAAGCCCTCAGTATTATTTAGGTAAGTGTTATCTTTTGGTTTTGTTAGCTAAACTCTGAAAGAAATTAATTTCCTAGACTCAGACTTTGATAAATATTTGTTTTAGCCTGTCACAGTGTTGACTCTACAAAAGTTTCATACTCGATGATTCAACATTCTTCCCCCTTCCCCTTTTTTTTGAAGGTACTTAAAAAAGTATGGTGATCTAATTACTAATTGTTTTCATTCTTTAAATAAATTATCAGCAGTCTAATCACTAAATGACCAAATTTAGCTGTAGAATCCAGTCCCTTAATCCTGCTAGTGCTGGGTGTTCTTTAAACCTTAGGAAAGTATGGAAGAAGCGTCTGCTTCCCATGCTCTTGAGAACCGAATCATGAGTGTGTCTGAAGCAGTGTTGGCAATTTGTTTGGGTAATAATGAAGAGCGTTTTTGCTGCCTCTTCATTAACAGTTACATTTTCCTTGTTGTCTTCATCTTCCTCAGAGGAATCAAGCTAATCAAAGGTGAAGGATGGAAAAATGTGATAATGATCAGGTGTTCAGTTTCATAGCTGAAGTCTTTGAGATTTTTCTGAAGCAGCTATCAATTTCCAAAAGTCAACATGTCTTCCATCTTATGGTCCTGTCTATTTTCCACATAATCTGCTTCCACCTGTCCATTTTCCACATCGTATATATTGTCTCTGTGTGTATTTTTTCAATTGCTGTATGCATCGATTATATTAATTCGTATGGGGAAAATTGCTTTGTTATCCGTTGGATTGCTAAGTGTCTCACTTTTCAGGAACATGTCTTCAGCAAACAGCAGGGCTGTATTTCCTATTTGTGTATGTTTGCGGGACTATTTGTTTATGCTTGTGTATGTTTGCAGGACTGAGAAAGAGAGGTGAGTATTGCACAGTAATTGTTACGTGTTATAAAATGTATGAAGGAAAAGAAGAAACAATTAGAAGTAGGTACATAGGAAACAATAAAGAAGTGGAAATTATTCTATTCATAGTCTGGACATAACTCATTATTTTGCTTGTAGGGACAAAGACAAGGTGTCCTTTCATTTCGTATATAACATGCCAGGTGTGATAAATTTGAGGCTGCTTCCTGGCTTCTCAAAGGATCTTTGTCTCTCTCTTTTCCTTTTTTTAGTACTTCATCTTTCTCTGTAACCTCCTGATTATATGGCAAGAAACCAGATTCTCTTATTGCCTCCTACAGAAACTGGGGATGGGATTTGGGGGATTTTTGAGTTTTTTACCTTCTTTTCCTCATATGAGTTACTTGGGTACAGCTTGCTTCTTTAGCTGGCTATATCTTTTCTAGACAACACAGTAAAACTGGCATTGTTCTTGTCGATGATAAAGCTTCTTAGTGAGTTCTTGTCCCTGTGATTGTACTGTTCCTTAAATGGTTTGCTGCATTTTATAGGTACAAAAAAAATCCTAAAAGTAAAGCACTGTTAGCATCCCGTAACGCAGGATAAAATTATTGCATCAGATGACATTTGGAAAATTATCTTTGTTGGAAAAGGGTTTTAGAAATGAATGGTTACATTCAGAAGGCTGCATGGTTATCTCCTCTCTGTATGCTCTGAGGAAGTAATTACTCTTCACTGTGTAGTATATTTTTCAGTTTGTCTTCTTAAATTCTCGTTTTTCAGCATTTATCATTAGCTCGCTTTTTGTCTTTCCAAGTCTTTTTGGTAGGAAAAACATAGAAGACTGTCATCCAAACTGCTTTGTACTATTTCAACTGTTAGCTATCCATGCCAGCCTCTTCCTCCCTTTATAACTTGGTAGTTGACTGAATAATTTTTCTGTTCCTCTATTTTTTCTTTTAAGTGCCATTTCTATGCTAACACTTTCTCATATTAAATGAAACCACCATCTTCCCAAAATATTTGTTTCTTAAAAAAAAAAGGTAGTAAAAACTTAAAGAGAAAAAAAATCCATATGTTAGAAAAATATGGATAATTAACCCAAATATTTTTGGCCAGAGTTCCAGACCAATGAGTAATTTCCGTGAGTCACTGGTCTAGCACTAGGGTAGTGACTGGAGGACTTATTGGTGAAACCACAATGAGAGCCAGACTCTGCCATGTTAAAGCTATTGGGAAATTTTCTCAATGTATTTACCCATGAGTGAAATAAAATCCTTCATTTGTTACTCTTCCACCTCTCCTCAAAAAAAATACTACCGCCCCTAAAAAAACCCAGTGAGGTTGCTGTGGGTCTAAGACGTATCTTTCATCACAGACACTTTTAAATCTTAATTCTACATCCCATTCTTGAATTCTACCATGAAGTTTCTCTAATCTAGATGTTTCTTGTGATCAACCGAAACTTGGCCAGCTAAAGTGATCCAAAGCTTTTCCCTCTGCTTCGTAAGTAGTGTGCCACTTCCCATTGTCATAAATCAGTTGGCAACCTTCAGCACCCTAGGCTATACCCTTTCTGAAATTTTAATTTTCCTCAACGTCTACAACTTCTCTACTCTTGTGTTCCTCTTAATCCTTCTATAAAGCTCTTTGCTGTTGTCATAGGAGTTGATAGTAGTTTGCTAGTTTAATGATACATCTGCTTCTGCATGTCTTTTTTTATGCACTGTTTCTTTTCCTTAGATAATGCCACTTTTGGGCCAGGAAGAAATAAAACTACCTCTTCGTGTGCTGTCTTTCTGTAGCACTTAACGGAGCACCATTTTGGCCTGTGGTTGGAGCTCCTCTGAGACAGCAGCAAAAGTTGTTTTGTTACTCCTAATTAAAGTGTGTGGAAACCAGAATTGAGGCCTAGGAGTTTTTATGCACTTAGGCTGAAAGGTTCAATGTAGCACAAACCGCTACAGAGCGGTAAAAGATATTGCAGGAATCTTGGTTACTTAAATTCCTCTGTTGGTCTTTGGAAAAAAGATTGCTTTTTCTTGCAAAACTTGACTTTTTCTAAATCAAGCGATAAACTCCATTGTTGTTTTTTAAATATTTGTTTCTTGGTCAGAGCTCCCTTGGATAAAGCCGCTGATAGAGGGAAAATCTTCATGTTGCATCTGAGTCATCTCTTCACTCACAAAAACAAAATAAGTAGTTCTGTGATCAGCAGGACTTTTGAAGTGGACTTGCTGTGGCCATTTAGGAGTGAATTATTTGAACTAATGTTTGAAGATGCCTTACAGCAAGGGCACAAACTTGGATCTCTTATAAGGCCATTGGTTACTAAAAGCTTTGACATCCCTGCTCTCTGTCAAATCTGTCTGAAATTGCTCCAGAAATACTGCATGCCTTAAAAACATTGAAATGGAGGGAGGGGAAATATAGGGATCATAACATGATATGATCTTAGGGGCCTCGTTTTCTTAGGCAAAATAGATTTAAATTCCTTTTTTTATTTCCTGCAGTCTGTAAAAATATGTTTTCCCAGCTTTGCATAGATACACTGTCTTGAGCTTGTGGAGGTGTGTTATCCCACATCATGCTGGTGTGGTCTGCCTGACCTTTGTTTCTTTGTTTATGCCAATCATTTATGTTTATTCTTGGAGTCTAGTAGTAAATACCAAAGTCAATAAAACTTCAAGTCAAAGGAAAACTGATGTTCTTTTAGTAAATTACCATAACTATTATCACAACATGAAAACTGAAGAAGAGGAAGGTAAAGTGGCATCTGATGGAGGAAATGTCAAATGACTTGAGGCTGCCAATATATAGTTGTTTAATTTTCTACCATAATGGAAATTTCAAAGTAGAAGTAAATGCACATTAAATCACATTAAAGATAAAAGATATAGTGTATTTGCATGATTTGCAGGAAGCAGAACAAACTGACCACATCAAGTGTTAATATTGATCAAATAATTACATTTTAGTAGTTACTAGACATCAGAATAACCTGTCTTTCAGGAAATATCTGCAACCTACACCTCATGCAAAATTAAATTAAAATCAACTTTTTAATATCTTTATTTTAATTATCCTGACTCCTAACATTTTAATTAAATTTTAATATGCCACATTTATGAATATAGTACTGCAGGTTTATTTTTAAATTAGACTAATTTAAACTATTTTAGACTAATTGGTTTGAATTTCATTACTGTCTCCTTTCCTTGATATTGCAGTATTTTATGAAAAAATGTCCAGTTTTATGATGTATATAGTAGTTCTTTATATTTGCAGAGAAAATTCAGTTACTGTGATTTTAAATTAGCATGCTTTTGAATTGTACATATCAGTATTGGTTTGTCATCTTTTTATGGGGATGGAGGGCAGGGACTGTCAACACATAAGGTCTTTGCCACCCAGAATATTGCTTTGGGCTTACCATTTCTGATAGCGTTTTGAAAGTTAGGGGTTTTTTTTCCTTAATTTTATCATGCTCCTTGCTATTAGCATAGAGTGGGAGGAACAACAGTGGCCCCGCAGTGCATCATGTGCGTTGCACTTCTCCATACCCTTGCACCTTGCAGAAATACGTTTCTTCAGGGACCTACTGCTTTCAAGGCCACTGGAAGTCTAGGGCTACATACAGTATCTGCCTGAAGACTTTGACTTCCTGGGCTTCCAAAGCCTGAAAACTTTGACTTCCTGGGCTTTAAAAAGGCAAAAGCTAGGCTCTCACCAATTCACTTGCAGTCCACATTGCTGTCTCTTTCTTTCACTGGAAAGTACACCAGTTTGTGAAACCCTCACCCACCAACTTGCTCTTTTTTACCTTCTAATTTCTTTCAATTTAGGCATTGAATGTTGGATGAGATTGGCACTTCTACAAATACTTGCTTTGGAAGGATCCTGCGTGATCTGAAAATTTAAACCGGTATCTCGTGTCTTTTGTAGAGTTAAAATATTTTCAAGCTTGACTATATACTTTTTACTTTTTTTGCAGATCCAGTCTTCCTTATGGAATTGTTGAAGAACTGAGATCAATGAAAAAACATTTTTGCATGCAAAAAAGGATCATTTTGGTTTATCTGTTTTAAAATCATCGTGTGGCACTTCATGACTCATCTACAAGATTTCTTCACTGACGTCTGAAGAACAAAGTCCTTTTCGACCTATACTTCTGTAGCACTATGACTAACTGTAAAGGTAGATCTACCATCTCCAAAACAAATAGCAAAGTTCATGACAGGGAAGGTTTTGTAAACTGGACCATAAATCTTAATACAATTCAGTCCGATAAATTTTTGAGACTGCTTTTGAGTATGGTTCCTGTTGTTTACCAAATAAACCAGGATGAAAGACAAAAAAAAGTGAATGGTGTCTGGCAAGATGGATTACAACCAGCAGGACACAATTTTAATGTTAGGTCTGAACAACACACAGAGTACCATCACTTCTCAGAACCAAGTTTTCATGGTAGTAATGGACACAGCCCATCTAGCTGTAGCCCTAAATATGATGATTTTACCAGTTATAATTACTGTGATGGAATGGACACTTCAGAAACGGATGCCATGTTGCAGGAAGGCAACCTATCTAGTGACAGTAATGAAGACATCATTGTGGAAGGAAGTAGAAAACAACCCAAAGAATCTAGTAGTATTATGGCATTACAGATACTGGTACCTTTTTTGCTAGCAGGATTTGGAACTGTGTCTGCTGGCATGGTTTTGGATATTGTACAGGTTGGTATTTGCTTTGAAAGATATTTTTTTTACAGATAGTCTGTGGGGTTTATAATTCTAACACGTGATATTGTAGATGTTTACAACATTGAGGAGTAATTAGGTCTGTGTATGGTGGTGCTACTATGAACTCTTTTTCCCCAAACCTCATCTTAAGCAGTTCCAGTGTTTAATTTGGAGTCATTCAAGTCTTGCTAAGTGTTGTCGCTTAGCCACAGTGAGCTGGTTACTGTTAGCATGCTGTTAGCATTCTCTTACATAAAACTGATACCTTCTGCTTTAACTGAGGATAGAAATACAGTAATGGTTCAAAATTCTGCTGACACTAATAAATGTATACGTAGTCAAGTGGGAGTTGTAAATAACCATGATGCCACAATACATAGGAGTTTAAAGAGATTAGAAGGATTTATTGCATGATTTAATCTCCTTGCATGCTTCAAGTCTGTGCAATTTCTGAAATACTGTGTAGATTTGGTCCATGATAATGCATATGGTATATGAAAATGTGCATTACATTCATATGTTATATGAAATTCACATGAAGTGATTTACAGAGTTTTTGAATATTCAGGTGTATGTGACTTTTTTATATAACATTAGGTATACTGAACACTCGGAATTAGAAGCATCAGTGACGTGAACAGGACTGCAAAGTCACGTCCACTTTGAAATGTAGTTGTAGTAGGTCCAGAGAAGCCAGATTATCTTGGTTTGTGGTAGCAGATTTAACTGCTGCACAGTTATTCAGGACTATGATAAAATAGAACTTTCTCTGAATCTTAAGACTTAAGTTTAATAATATTTTTAAAACCTGTTTTGGAGTATTATATCACTAAGTTCCTACTGAGATGGAACATTTTTAGGGCTGGTTTCTAGCTTAACACAGTTGTAGATGTCAGCAGCATTTCAGTGGAGTTAAAAGAAACAGTTGCCTATGAAATAATTCTTTATGCAGTGATATTTGAAGAAAATTCTGAAGAAAGTAACTGATAAGAAAGGTTTGTTGGACAAGTTTATTTTCTTGCCTTCTCTTTGCATTTTGAAGGCTATGTTTACTTTTATTTCCTACCTAATTTCTGTTTTTTAAAAAGCAGACATTTCTTAAAATACAAACCTCATGGATTCTCTGTTCCTGTATGAGTAAATTCACAAAAAATTATTCAAAAATATGAAATAACCACAATATTCAAACTGAAAGACAGTAGAGAAATTAATCATTTTTTTATTTTGTTTTGTTTTGTTTCATTCAGCTTTAGGGTTTTCTTTAGCTACACTTAAGGGTTTACAAAGTTAATTTAAAGAGGAGTAAGAGATGACCATCGTCACTCAAAATCTTGAGACTGTAAAGGAAGCTTGGACTTCAATCAATTGCAATGAAAAGACACTTTTATACATCAAGAAAAAAGAAAACAAAAATTGACATGCAAACTTTACTGCTTCCTTGCACTGTTTTACACCAATCTTGTGCTTTGTTCATTTACATCTTACCAATTTATTCTTTGTACAGATGCTTTGTTCGTACTCTGTTAATATATGATTTACTGCGTGATACAGAATAATGATCAGCCAAAAGAGGCAGTTGTGCCTTCTGCCACTCCTGGCTTCCAACCAAATGTTTCACCTTGCCTTCCTTCCCTGAAGGGAATGTAAGTGTTTGTATAGCTGGTTTTTGAGCTGGACTGTGAAATATCTTGCTTTTTCCTTCTCTATTACTTTTAATCTTGATTGGTTTCCCAGTCCAGCTCACCATGAATAAGACAGAAGTGACACAAAGGCAAAAATAAATAGCTAGTGTCAGTACTACCTTTTTTCACCTTAAACTGAGCATTAAACTGTGAAGTCACTAAAGCAGGATTTTGAAATGTGGCAGAACATGTTTTGAAAATGAAAATTTGAAGACAACAAAGCATTCTAAACTTGTTTTTTACAAACCATTCCCTGGCTACTCTTTCCCAGTAGTAAATACATATGTAACTTGACATATAGAAAATTCTCGGATCTTGTTTACATTTGAGAATTGGATCCTTTTATTTTAATTAAAATAATCATTTAAATGATTGCAAATCCATGAGTGCAAAGACAATATACAGTTTTGTTAGTTTGGTTAAAATTGGTAAGTGATGACAAATTAAATACATGGATTGACAGACATACAAAGCAGCACAGCACATCTACTCTACCCTGGTGAGACCTCACCTGGAGTATTGCGTTCAGTTCTGGGCTCCCCAGTTCAAGAGGGACAGAGATCTACTGGAGAGAGTCCAACGGAGGGCTACAAGGATGATTAAGGGACTGGACACCTGTCTTATGAGGAAAGGTTGAGAGACCTGGGGCTTTTTAGTCTGCAGAAGAGAGGACTGAGAGGGGATCTGATTAATGTGTATAAATATATGAGGGCTGAGTGTCAAGAGGAAAGGTGCAACCTCTTTTCACTTGTGCCCTGCTATAGGACAAGGGGCAATGGATGCAAGCTAGAGCACAGGAAGTTCAACCTCAACATGAGGAAGAACTTCTTTACTGTAAGGGTTACAGAGCACTGGAACAGGCTCCCCAGAGAGGCTGTGGAGTCTCCTTCTCTAGAGACTTTCAAGACCCATCTGGATGCGTTCCTGTGTAACCTGCCCTAGATTGGCCCTGCTCAGGCAGGAGGGTTGGACTCGATGATCTCCAGAGGTCCCTTCCAACCCCTAACATTCTACAATTCTATGATTCTATGATTTCTGTGCTGAGAATTCAGTGCACACAAAAAAAATATGGGAGAGTTTGTCTTTCTTTGCTTTATAAAATCTGTGTTTTGGAAAACTCTACTCTTCTAAATTTCACACGTAGAAGTAAAAGAATAAAGAGAAGTTTTTTTCACTGACAGTCTCTGTTCATTTGACAACTAATTCCTTGCTGTTTTTACGTGAGGTTTCTACACAGCTGGAAGGGAAAAGATGAAAATATTACTGTAAATTAAGAGCAGAATTCAAGAGCAGTCATAGCACCTGGTACTATTTAAAAGTCATCAGAAAGACTTCAAATTAATGACATCTTTTTTTAACGAGGTTTGTTTTAAGGCCAAGTTTTGTATCTCTTCCTTTTGATATTCTCATCTTTGAAGTAGTAATATGCAGTCATAAATCTGTTTTGTCTAGATAGATAGCAGTTCTGGCTTTAGACTTTTAGGTCTGATTTAAAAAGATTGATTTATTTTTAGAGGCTTAAGTTATGAGTTGCATAATTTTTTTAATACTTTGTGGATGGTCTAAAGAGAATTTTTCAATTGAATGTTTCCCTCTGCATCCCTTATATAGCATTGGGATGTGTTCAAGAATGTTACTGAAGTTTTTATCTTGGTTCCTGCACTTCTTGGTCTCAAAGGAAATTTGGAAATGACCTTGGCATCCCGGCTGTCAACTGCTGTAAGTAACTTTCTCTTCCCCTTCCCTCTTCAGATACATGTTGTAAATATTTCAAAAGGAAACAAATCTTTGTAACACAAGTGTTTTATGTTTATGACTTAATCTAGCTGTTACAGAGGCTCTTTATATATGTTATTAAATTGGCAGAGTTGAAAAGGCAACCCACATGAAAATTTTACTTCTTCAGTCTCTTCTTAGTCATTATTCAGAGCAGTTGAAGTAGATTTTTGAGACTTACATGTGTATTCTGTAAGGTTGACAGATCTCTTTGTCCTTGATGGGGTCTGAATAGGCTAACAAAATGTGTGCGTTTTGAACACATTTTTCTAAAGACCACTTGTGTGGCATCAAAATAAAGCATTTCTAACATTGCTACTCCAGACCTTTGTTGATCAAACTGTAAGAAACTCTTTTGTAGCTTTCTGGCTAAATAATGCTATTCCTTTTTTGTTGTGGTGGGGTTTTGGGGCATCTGCTTATTTTTTTTGTGTTTGTCAATGCTGTAACATAGCGTAACTATGGTTTTCTATGTCTTCTTTCTTACATATTTGTCATAGTTCTTTTCTACATCTCAGGGGATGTTCCATTCTTTCCTTTTTCTAGCATAAGCAAGCTGGATTACCTTACCATAGATCTTCTTTGTGTGTGTGAATAACTATAGAGAACAGAATGTTCTAATAACGTGGCTAAACTATTTCTGATACCTGAACTGGGTATCTCCGTAAGACACTGCCTAATGTGGTGTTTCTCCTTCGTAAGATTTTTTTTCTGTTCTCCAGCCAGGTCCCCACTCTCTGCCTATTCCTGCTTGAATGAATCTTTCTCGAAAATGTTTGGTCAAAGGTCTATGTAACTCCAGATGAGACCTTACTATGGCTTTGTAGAATAGCACTTCCCTATTTCTCTTAGAAAATTGCTCTTGAAACTTTCTGGGTTTATATGTGCTTATTTTCCTAGCAGTGTCAGATTCAGACCTCACAGTCACTTTGAGATCAATGACAGTGTCCTGGTATTTCTCCTTTTGTGTTAGTTCCAGCTGTCACTCCCATCTTCTGGCAGAAATATTATTAGTCCATAAGTGCATGACCTTGCATTTCTACTGTTGAATTTCATCTGTTTTCATTGCTCATTATAATCCTCAAGGTCATCCAGTTTTTGTACGATATTACAATGCTTTGTATTGACAAGGTCTCCCAGTTTTCTGTCATTCATAAATTTCATTGCCACATTCTATTGAGTTATTGCCCAAATACACACTGTGATAGACATAGCCTTAGCAGTCCTATGAAGGTTTACTTGTGTCATGCCCATTATAGAAATTGATTACTTTTGCCCCATATCCATTCTTTCATGCGTAAGTATTGACATGTATCTTTTATCAATGGCAGCCTTAGCTATTCAGTTGTGTTTTCTGTTTTATTTTAATGCTCTTACTTAGTATTCTTACTATTTCTTAACAATATTTTGTGTTTAAACTTTACTGCCTTTTCTGTCAGGCATGAATACTTTTGTCTTCTACATTTTTTTTGTGTTGACCCATTCCTTAATTTGCTCCTGACTGGTACAGTTCGTGGCCTGAGGATTGAAAGTGCTTGTATTGCATAGTGAAAAAGACACCAAGTCCAAGATCTACCAGTGCCTTACTGATAGCTTAAAACAAGAGGGTCAGAATTGGCTCCGCCACTTTTGCTTCAGTTAATGGGATCTTTAATTCTTTGTCTCAGTTGAGCTTATGACCTTTGCCCAATCATGACTCCAGAACTTCTTCTCTGGGCCAATGAATGGCTGATTTCCCCATCCTCACCAATGCCATCTCATTTGTGAACCTCGCAGCTCTCAGGGGACATTTGGAAAAGGGTCATGCAGACCCTTTTTCTGCACTGGGAATCCTGACCTAGGTTTGTATTATCCATCAACTGTTACCAAAAGCCAAGGAGTTTATCCCCCTCTCATACACACAGTAAAAGGATGCTGGAGTTTCTACAACACTGGCTGCATGTTCAGTGGTTAACTAAAGTTGGTATCATGAGGTTCAGGCCACTTCCCCTCAGCCCAAAATGGCATCTTAAGAGTATCCCATTAACTGTATGATAACATGATCTGTAGGTGTCTTGAACATGATTTTTTCAGAGCCAATTTGTCCATTTGAAGCCTGAGCTCCTACCAAGACTCAATCAACAGCCCATTCTGAGAGGGCTTAGTTTGAGAAGTGTTACCAGTGCCACTTACTGTGGGGTTCCCACGGGACAGTGGTGGGAACGAGCTACTGAACGAGCTATGTCCAGGTATGTCCAGGGGGTGGTAATGGGGTGGTAATGAACTAGCCAATCATAATACAGAACAAGCGCCTTGGCTATGAGAAAAATAAGATATAGGGAAGTTGAAAAATAAGAAAGAATGCTGCACCTGCAAGATATAACTTTTTAGCATAAGCCAATCAGAACTAATATAGAGGTGTGTGAACAAAGCATACTAACCAATCATAATAGAAATGACATGTACACAGAGCGTGTACAAAAATAGAATAGTATAAATGTACCCTCAATAGAATAGTATAAATGTACCCTCAGATACGTAAATAAATGAGATCTGCTTAACGATCATATTGGTCTGCGTGCATTTACTCCGTGCCCTCTTGCGAACACCGACAACTTACCACTGTCATTAAGTCTCACCAAGACATAAATCAGCTGATGCTTCAAAGACTTTTACTCAAGCATGCCATGAAGGCTTCCTCCCCAGTACCAGAAGTTGTCATATGTCTGTCTTGGCCAAATTGCGTTAGCCGGCTCTGTTCATGTCCTTCCACCATAAAGGTTAATTAACTGGCTACAAAGAGGTCAGTGAAGTGTACATTTCTTCAGACAATGCTATGTGGCATGTGGGAGCTCCAGTTTCTTTGGCATTGCCCAAAGTCACGGTCACAGCAACACTGGCATGAAGCTATTTCCCAGCTTTGCATCAACAGACTTGTGGGGGTTTTTTTTGTTACTTGTTTGTTTTCTAATGCCTCTAATTTCCTTGTATGACCTGTTTTCTTCAAGAATCATGACAGACCCTGGACTAAGTTACACAGCTGGTTTAAATACTTTCCAGGACTTCCTTAGTCATATTGTAAGTGCATTGGGCATCCTTCACAGGGAGGAAGTAGAGGCTTGTCATGGTTCAGTGAACATTCTCTCTTTTGCCAGTGGTGGCTCTAATTTGTTCTAGCTGCTGAAGAGCTCATCAGTAAATGTTGTAGAGTGTGCGAGTGTATGCGCATGTGCACAGCACAGTGGAGGTTTAAGAGAACAGTATCGCACAAAATAAGAACAGTATAGATCATTCATTATCAAGATAATGTTAACAAGATTATATTTAGGTTTTATATGTGAAAAACTAGAAAAAATGGCTTTTATCATGCAAAGAGCCTTCTAACTTTTTCTTATGTATCTTTTTTCATGCTCAACACCAGTTGCAATGTGCACAGCTCTGGAGCTGGTGGATAGCCAGCTGCATGCCCCCCAGTGCTACTGCAAAGGCAAACAAATACACAAGAGCTCAGTGATGTCTCTAATTGTTAGTTAAAAAAAAAAAACAAACCAAAAAACTATGGAAACCTGTTACATGTAACTTCTTACAGGTGACAACTTGGGCTTAGTTGCCAGATACAAATTTAAACTCTGTGACAGTTGCCTTGATTGCTCTGCATCCCCCAGGTTTTAAGAACAGGTGCTGTGTCGTATTGTATCATTCCTTACTGGAAAGTTTAATCAAAAAGCTTGCTACTGGGCCTGCAATTTATGTGCCAGTTCTCTGAGACCTCTGTGAAAGAGGTTATTCTGACCTTTACACTCTTCACATTGATTTCATTGACCCCTACTCTCTTTAGCCATCCAACCTTTGGTCTTGTCATCCTCATCCTAAATGAAAACTGAAGGAGTATATTAATTCAGGGCATATCTAAACAGTTATTTGGAGGCAGTTGTATGATTAATCTTCCTTTCTCTGACCTCAATTTGCAGTAGCTGGCTCCCCAACAGATACTCTCTTTACAGTAAATGCAAGACTCTGCCCCTGTGAATAGCTTTACCTTTGAGGAGGAAATTTCTATCATGAGTTCAGCATTGGAGCTAATTCATACCTTTCTTGCTCTGTTAGTTTATAATTGTATCTGAATTTGTAGACATGTCTGTGCTCTTGGGGCTGTAAACTAATTATCTTTACTCCATTGTAATTATGTAGTCAGCCAAAAAGTAATGTCTTGTTAGCAAGTTTCTGTTATCTATAATATATCTGGTTTCAAGTTTTGCCTCATCACCTTCATTCATCTTGCTGCCCAAATTCTGATTTTGGCTGCTTGTTACTAGTCACTCACAATTTCCATCCACTTTAGAATCAGTCATTTCACTAAATATGTCTCAAGACTGTTTTTAATCTACCTCATGGCATAGATTGTACTTCTCTTTGGTGTTTGCGTTAATGTAAACCATTCTCCCTCCTCCCACTGCTATGTGAGTGTCCTGGTTTGGACTAGGACAGAACCAGTTCTCCTTTCAGTATTTTTCCCTTTCAGTTAAGTTTCTTCTAAGTATCTGCACTTTCTGAAGCTGACTACATGTTTTTCAGTGTCCGCTTCTAGGATTGATAATCGTTGAAGTTTATAGTTATTACTAAGGTAACGGTAGGAATGGTATGCAGAAAGGCTCTTGCTTATACTTATTCCTGTAGAAACCAAGGTCACTGCTAAATTTCTTATGGTCCACAAGTGAAAGGGAGTAAAAGGGTTGCACTTGCAGGAAGGAGCAGAGAGGACAGGTGACCCAAAATTGACCAACAAAGTATTCCATCCCATACACATCATACTCAGTTTAAAGCTGAGGGATCACGAGGGTTGCGCTCTCTTCTTCTATGGCCAGTGTCCAAAGAGGACTCTGTCCATTTTTCTCCTGCCTTCAATCCCAGTCCGTGTGTTCCTGATTGCAGTTCCTGTCTGCTGTTGAGTCCAGTCCAGGACTTCTTGGTGCCTGCCCCGCAGTGCCAGTGGTGAGGTGATCGTGGTCGTCATTGGGGGAGCTCAATCTTTGTTTTGTGTATCTTTGTATATATTTAATTATTTTCATTAATATTATTATATTCTTTTTTCATTCATGTTGTTTTATTAAAGCTGTTTTAATTTTTCTCTCTCTTATTATAAGCCTCTCTCCCTTTTCTCTTTTCCTCCCCCCTTCTGGGGAAGGAAGGGGTTAACAGAGAGCATCTGTCATCTGTTTAATAGCCAGCCTAGCTTTAAACCTTGACAGTGAGGTGTTAGGTCAACTGTCCATTCAAGCACAGTATTTATATTGTGTGTTTTGTATTCTTCAGCTTTGTTCTGTAGTTTGAGTCACTCTCATTGTCTCAGTTCACACTGTTCCCTTTTCTCCCTAGTCCTTTTCTGTTTTCTTTTTTTTTTATAAGAGGAAGTAAGGAAAAAAAAAACCCAACACCAAAACACCGCTCATCCAGTCATCCCTGTGAACTTATGCAGACTCTTGTCCTGATTATGTGTTATCAGGGTTAGGCATTAACAGTTTGACTTTACAAACTTTTTATTTAGGTCCATCTATTCCACAATGTCACAATAAACTTGATCTTACTTTATGGAAATCTGCACCTGAAACGAGTCATCCTGCTCTTTTTCTCCCTTCCAAACCCTAAGAGCATTTGTGTATGGTTACATGGTTGCATGTGATGGATCAGATGATTTTGTAGAAGATAACTTCCTTTTGCTCCTTGAAATAAAGTGTTTTCCATCAAACCAGCAAGCAAATTTATGTTGCCATGAACTCATGGAGTTGGTAGATCTGGTTCAAGAAAGAAAACGTGAACGTGTAGCTGATAGTAGGGGAGAGAACTATGCTGTTTGGCAGCAGCTCGCTTTTAGGTTAGGTTAAGCAAGATTACTGTTTTAACAGGGATTTTTTGGATACTTCTCAAAAGGTTCTTCAAAGGACAAAGAGTAAAGCTCTCTATACCCTGTCATTTAGTTCATTTAGCATATGTATTTAAGAAGGATGCAAAGGAGATTCTTATCTGCACTTCCTTAACTATTGCTATAATATTTAAATTTAATGCATGTATTTGCAGAGCTTTGACTGTACTTTGAACACTGTAAAACATTTGTAGTGTAGATTGAGATGAAGTGTCTTATTATATTCCTAAGTTTTTAAGTTAGCATTTCTTTTAATACTTTGTTCCTTGCAAGTCATTGCTATCACAAAATGGAACAAAGTGGAAAAGAAATGGATGTAAAACCAACAGGAAAGAAATTATCGAAAGAGGAAAAAAATATGTGTTAAGACTTTCTGTGTGTTGAGAAGTATGTTATCTTCTAAATTAGTATTCTATGGGAAAAAACTGCTAAAATTTATGCTCAACATAAAAAATGGTTCAGTTATCTCAAAAGGGAAGTTATTTTAAATATAGTCATACTGCACTGGTATGTACTGTTCTTCAGATCTTGTCCTCTAACTCAAAAAAATGAGTAAAAGTAGGAAATACATTATAAAAGAGTATGTATGTACTTTTTCATTTCTTAGAATAATTTATTTGCTGTCTTTCCAGCTACCACCTTAGGACTGAATTTACATCATGTACAGCATCATAAGTCTTTAACTGTATTGTATAAATGAAAAGTTAGAATACTAAACAGTATTAGATGGGGGTTCTCATCTTCTGTAAGTGCTTGCAGTTTCTCTATGCACGTAGTTTCATTGCAGTGAATTATCACGCTTGCATGAGAGGGTGTGTGTCCACACACACATGTATCTACACATTTTTCTGTTGGCTCATGGAATTTAAGGGCCATAGAAGCAAGTTCAGTGTGAAGTGACTAAACACTGATAAATTTCCCTTCCAGCCAGTGATCTAGTCACTGGTGGGGCTTGGACGTTCCTGGAATGTAAGGTGGCTAATATATCTTATGCAGTAAGCTAATGTTAAACAAGTTACTATGTAGAACTGCATCAAGTTTAGCTACTTTTGGATAGATACTGTAAGTACAATTTCTAATCAACAGCAGTGCTTGACAAGTTACAGCTTGGTTTTAACTTGCTTTCAAAACGTCTATTTTTTTTTTTTTTGTATGAGTTGAATTATTTCTGGGTTTCTGCCTTGTGAGTACATTTTCAAGTAATACAATTTTAAACTCAAATGTCTGAAATTCTTTTGTAATTTTGACAGGTAAATATTGGAAAAATGGATTCTCCAATTGAGAAATGGAACCTAATAATTGGCAATTTGGCCTTAAAACAGGTAAATATAATGGACTTATTTGATTAACTCTTGTAACTGAGCAAAGTTACTGAAAAAGTCCATCACAAGCATTGGTAAGTATGGAGACGGACAGTGTTAATGGGAAACTAGCTCTACTACACTGGCTCATGCTTAACGTACCATGTTTGCATGACTCATTTTTTTTGAACAGTGTAGTTGTTCTCTAAAACAGTATGAGCTTATACTCATCAGAAGAAGAGGTAAAGTATTCTTTGTGACTGTATCAAGGGTATTTCTTTTTTAATATTTCTGAGAGAGGATCTGAGGATCATGACAGAAAAATTTCACATTTGGCAAAACCTTTTAAATTTGACCTCTCAAATTTTTTCAGTACTGTATTTGCATTGGATTCAATGTTTAAGGGAAGTATGTGATAGAGCTTTTGGATAATAAACAATATTTTAAATAGCTGGGTCATTTGAGGAAAGGAGTGTTTGTTCTCCAAAGCAACTATTTCTTAAGATTAAGAACTATTTCACGTTCATATTTTATAATACAACATGCTCAAAAAATAGGTGAAATGTTTATGCTGTGACTTCACTGTTTTAAGTGGCTTAGGAGCCTCTTCAGGCATTTCAGCTTTGGCTCCTGGTAAATGCTCCTGGTAAATCCTCAGGTCTTTTCCCTGATTTTACTTTTGTTATTCTTGAGTGTCTGACATGTTGGTAAAGCCTCTTCTGATGGCATAAGACTTTTCTTCTTGATCATCCAAGGTTATCATCATCTTTACAAAATGGAAGTGCATGCTCCCTTTACACCTTGCGAATAAATGTAGATAGGAGGAAAGAATAACAGAAAATGATTCTGTAGTCCTCTTAAGCTTATCAATTTTAAGAATTGTTCACCTTCTTTTTCTTTTCCAGGTTCAGGCAACAGTAGTTGGTTTTCTGGCAGCAGTGGCAGCAGTTATATTAGGCTGGATTCCAGAGGGCAAATACCGCTTTGATCATTCAATCCTTCTGTGTTCTAGCAGTGTAGCAACTGCCTTCATAGCTTCTCTTTTACAAGGTAAAAGGAGTATATACATTACTTTTTACAGTTATTTAGTTTTCTGTGAATGCTGAATGTGTATTATATTGCTATTCCTTAAAAATTTAAATCCAGTAAGGTATAATACATCTGAAACACAGCTGAGGATAGGATGCCCTTTTGCAATTTCCATATAGGCCTGCATATTGCATTCCTCTCCTGTCATATTCTTTGAAAAGATTTGATTTGCATGACCTCCTGAGTATATCTAAAACAAAAAGTATGTTTTTTAGATTTTACCTAATATGAAGAACTTTTCTCCCCTGCTTTCTATATTCATTAATGTACAAAACATATTCTTAGTACTAAACAGGTAGAACTTATTTATAATGAAGCTCAAGTGAACCCGGCTGTTAGCTTAGCTGAATCCAAACTTCCTCGTTGCCCGTGCTGCTTATATGTTAGTTTGTGCTCTGCTTTGTATCTGAAGTGAACAAATTGGCTTGTTATGTGAAGGGTTTGGGCCAAGTTCAAGTGGCCCTCTACAAACAGTGCCAATGTCTGTTTGGAGCCATATGGCATGATGAATTTAATCTTCTGTTCCCAATTGTGAGGAAACAATTTAATCATAAAAGATGGTACTTAATGGACATAAGGGGGAAAAATGTACCTCTACTTGTGACATATTCTTAATGAAAATACATAGTAGTCTTAATAATAGTAAGTCAAGTAAAATGGTTAACTTCCTTTTTTTACTAATTTGATATGCTTACTTATGTGAAAATTACAAAATTGTTAGTTTTGCAAGGAATTAAGAGCTCACACTTTTTTTTAGTGGCTACAAAGCCATTGAGTTTGGTCATGCCCAGAATTAAGAGCAGGAAGAGAACTGAGGAACATGAGTGCATTTTTTTCACTTCTCATGTATAATTTGGACATGAAGAGAAACTTTTGTTATTATCTGATGATGGGCCAGCAATGGAAATTACTTTCTAGGCTTCATCCTCCTATACGTGAAACAGGTGCTTTTGAAATATTGTGATCCTACAGGATCATTGCAGTTCTTTCTTTTGAGAATTTAATGGAGTGTAGCTCTTTAGCCAGTTTCTCTGAAAGTAAACACCTACTGTAGCCTACAATACATAATATTGCTGAAATACATGAAAATTATAATACTAATTTTTCAACAATTCTTTAAAATAACATAAAGGATGGTATACACAGCTGAAGCTCTTATGTGTATTACATGATGAGAGGGAAGTACTCAAATTATGCCACAGGCAGCCGTTAATAACAATGTGAATTTTATTTTTAGTAGCTACTTGCATTCTGCAGGGAAATGCCTCTTAAAAAGTTAGTGTTGCTCTTTATAGGAAAAAAATAGAAACCAACATCCTCAATTTAAAAAGTTTTAACTGTGTAGCAAGTAACATTTTTATATGTTGTCTAGTTTTTAATTTATGATGTAGCTTCTTGACTTTTGGTGCTAAGTCCATAACTGGAAATCTTGTACAACATCAGATGTGGAAGTATTTAATCTTATGTTGTTTTCAGCCTAGTGTAATTTAAATTTCAGTCAGCTAAAGTTAGGGTGTAGAACTAATATGCTGCATATTTTTTTCTTCAGATGTCTGATTTACAATTTCAATGGTGCTAATTCTAATCATAAGCAAAAAATAATTAATTGTACAGATGGTTCTTGATTTTTTTGTGTGTGTGCTTACTTTACTGTATTTTTTTTTAATATATAACCTGATTTTTAAAAATGGCTAAAACTTCAAAATACAAACATCAGTCAAGTGGGAAGAACAATCGTCCTGGGACAAAAGCACTGACTTCTTATTTATCAAGTTTGAAAGTGCCATTATCTTGGAATTTTCTGTGGAGTTACAACAGTAGATATGGTTACTGTACTGTCTTTGTTGATTCTAGGAATAATAATGGTTGGAGTTATTGTTGGATCAAAGAAGACTGGTATTAATCCTGACAATGTTGCCACTCCTATAGCAGCAAGTTTTGGAGATCTTATCACTCTTGCTATACTAGCATGGATAAGTCAGGGTCTTTACACTTGCCTTGGTAAGTACGTTTCTAAGTGTTTATGTCTCCCTAAGAACCTCTTTTGGATTAGGAGGGTGGGGAGAAGGCAGGGAAGGAGAGGTTTAGAAAACCTTTTAGTTTGACTGACTTTTTTGTCAACATACCATTGAATGATAAATCTTGGGTTGCAACATTACGCCATGGTCTTTTTAAGATGATAGAAGTCACTAACCACAATCTTGGCACAATCCACTAATATCTGAAAGACTCTCACAGTATCACAGTCAATCTACATGTGAATTAGAAACTGTAGTTGCTGAATTTACTCTGCTTTCTTGGGGGGAAGGGAAGCTGTCTTCATCCCATTTTTCTCTAATGCCCACACCTAAATCAAATATTTGCTTCCCAGAGTCCTTTGAAGTGGAGAAGGAGTTGAGCTGGCTATCTTGATCAGCTGCTGGGAGAGTTGTTCTTTGAGAATTTTTGTTGTTAGGGTGTGGTTTTAGACAACATTCAAATATATCTTGAGCTGCAGCTATTCATAGAAATCAAAATAACAATAATTTAAGTACTTTGAGTAACAACAGCAAGTCTACAAGTATGTATTCAAAGAAGTGAAGCCTAATTTTAGATTTATGCTTTGTGATTGCTATGAATTTTAAATGGTCTACGCAAAGACTACTGTGGGTTTCCTTCTGTTTCCTTCCAAGTGCTCTCCAGCTCCCATTGCAATACCTCCTTATTTCCTCATCTTCCCTACTCCAGCTTCCAGTACCAGTTTCCTCAGCTCTTTCTTTTCTTGTTTCCATCACAGTATGACACTTCCATGTCTCCCTGTGCCTGTGCTTCATTTTACCAACATTTCCTTCTGCTTTTCAGTAAACGAAGTAACCGCTTCCAGCTTCTCCAAATAATGGCCCTGCTCTCTTCTGTTTTCTTTGTTTCTTTTTGTCTTATGAATTTGGTGACTATATTTCAAGCATAAATCTGCTGATTTAGCTGTAGCTTTCTTCGGAACAGCAGTTCTGCAATGAAAGATGAAAAAATGTATAACCACTCTGAATAGCTAAGCAGCAAAGGAGAGGCCTTCGTTGACTACTGACTACAGAGGGCAATGTTCTAATCCTACTTCATGCATGAATTCTGTCTGGCTTCTTGATGACAGTTTTTTACTGTTTACTTACTTTCCTTCTAATAGCTATGAACAGGTAAATTACACATAAAGAGCTTCAAACTATTTTTTTTTATGAATGGCCTTTTGTTTTCAGTCTGCAGTTCATCTACTAGTTATTTGCATGTTTCTATAGTCTCTTTGAAACTGTTTTTCTGATTTCTAGGACTTGTATTGTTTAAATCCTACTCTCCTAAAGGAGCAGACTACTGAAGAAGGTTCATCATCACAATGTCTGCTAAAAATGAATATGCTTATGATTATTATTATTAGAAGCATGCTCAGATAGTAGCTGATGTAATGAAATGCTTGATTGTCACAAAGGAAATGTAAGCTTGGAAAATGAGAACAAGGAACTCAAAAATCAGTCATTTTCTTCCTGTTTCTTCATCTCCCCCATGAAGAAACAAAAAGTGTGAAACCATTTTCTCACAGGAGGAGAAGAATGTTCAAACAATATTTAAAATTAAATTATTGCTGCAACTGACTCCTTCCATAAAAACTATTATGTTGTATTTTAAAAGACATAATTGGAGACAATTACAGTATAGTATACCACAGGCCCAATTTTGTGTTGTCCATAATTGTTTTACCAGACATGTTGGTATCACCACATATATTCTTTACATCTGTGCTCATTGTTCAAGCCTTTTTATGTAAAAATTTGAGCTGTTCTGTCTAAGTATTACAACATCAGTCAGAAAAGGTATCTAATAAGACTCAAGCTACCTTAGTGTGACTTGCCATTTTGATTCTTAGTTTTCAACTGATGAATTTTTATTTTCAGTATGTGATTTTTCATATTTAGAAAGTGTTGATGTGATGTCAGCTTAAATGTCTCAGTGTGCAATACCGCCATATTTTATATTTTCTGTATTTGTGTTAAAACTTAAATTCTATTGTTTATTTCATAACTATATTTAAGTACTTTATATTATATTCTAGGAACTTATTTTTCAAATCTTCCTTTACATACTTCTTTTAAGGAACTTTATAGACTTACAGTGAAAAGAAAGTAAGTAAAGATTTTTTTTTTTTTAACCTCTCTTCTTTCTTTTCTCCTGATGAGAAGAACAGAGAGGAAGCCTCTATTCTCATGAAATTTGGTGTCTCTAGCTAATGCTAGGACTGAGATAATAATCAGCTTCCTCTACTCCTTTCCATTTTTTTTTTTAGCTGTGGCCATAGGCGAACTTAGTTACATGTGCTGGTATTTTAATAGTAGCTGGATTTTAATTGTAGCTACATTTGTCATTTGTAAATAAACAACATATATTATTTTGTGACTATGTCTAGTAATGTTGCCTATGCTTTATATAAATTACAGATAATATGTTTCTTTTTGTAAAGGAGTAACTAATTACTACTAATCTTTCAGTTTCTCTTAAAACATGCTTTTTTTTTAAATTCTAAAAAAGGCAAACAAAAACCACTGAACCCCCAAAAGAAGATGGGGACAGAAACTTGGACTTCTTGCTTCCTTTCACACATTTCCAAAAAACTACATCTCTAGTTACATATAGCCTAACGTATCTCAGAAGAATAAAAAAAGAAGTGGGGCCAGTTTGAACTGATCCTTTGCTACTTTTACAGCTGTCATGGCCACTCACGTTTTAGTTAGCCACTGCAGCTGGAAAGCAGATCCCACACACGTGTAGGGGGAAGGATTAATATACTCAAGTACACTTCTAAGAGTTACTCCCAATTTTCTTTCTATATGGTCTTCTGGAAATACTTCTTTTTTGGTGATAATTATCTAGTTTCCACTAAAATGGCTGCTTCTGCTCTTTATTATTTTTTTTTTCAATGTCTCTGTATTTCTTTCTCTTAGGAAACAGAGAGTCTTTCTAAAGTAAGAACATACCACAAAGTCCTTGGAAATGTGTGGTTTCCAATATGCATGTATTTAAACTATGAAATGGTAACAAGGAATAAAAGTATGGAGTAGTTTCAGCTGAGGAGAGCTATATAAAGGGAATGGCAGGGAAGAAGAGTTCAAAAATTATTAAACAACAGGTTAAAAAAAGTTTAAGAAACTTTTTTACACAATATGTGATTGGGATGTGGAACTTACTGCCATGATGTATTAGGAGGACCGAAGTGATTTTAGAAAACTATTTGGATAAATTAATCAGGGAAGAATCCATTGAGGAGTATTGAACAGACAGATGCAGACATAAACTTGAGTGATGAAATCCTTGAGGCAACAGCTGCAGAAGCTGACAGAACACGCTGAAAGAAGCATCGCTCTAAACTTGTCCTTTTCTTCTTTCTGCAAGCCTGAACTGTTGACCATCGTCAGACACAGGATACTGGACTAAATAAGACCTTTGGCCTCACCCAGCACAGATGTCCTTATGTTGTTTCTGTTGTTTCCCTGCTTTCTTAATGCTAGAATAACAAGTACAATGGGAATGTTATAAAGAAACCCACAGTTTATGGGCTAGTAATGAAGCAAGTGGGATTCACCTCTGAACTGTATTCTGAATTAACTGTTTTCCCCTATGAATTATTAGCCTAGCTACTCAAATGTACTGAAACAAAGTGTAAGTTTCTGGCTCCTTTCTGCAGGTGAAGAGTTGTTGCCAGAGAACAAGACTTGAAGGGGGAAATTATTTATGTACAAGCTTTCTGCTTGTCTGTAACAGAGCTGTACATCTGTGCTCAGCCTTTGGTTTGAGAGGATGCTTCATGGCGTACCCAGAAGAGGCAGGGGAATGGACTGTAGCATTTTTACCTAGGCTAGGGCCAAATGAAACATCTTGTGTGGCCACCATCATATATATAGAATCACAGAATCATAGAACGGTTTGGGTTGGAAGGGACCTTAAAGATCATCTAGTTCCAACCCCACTGCCACAGGCAGGGACACCTTTCCACTAGACCAGGTTGCTCAAAGCCTCATCCAATCTGGCCTTAAACACTGCCAGGGAGGAGGCATCCGCAGCTTCTCTGGGCAACCTGTTCCAGTGTCTCACTACCGTCACAGTAAAGAATTTCTTCCTAATATCTAATCTAAATCTACCCTTTTTCAGTTTAAAACCATTCCTCGTCCTGTCACTACTTGCCCTTGTAAAAAGCCTCTCTCCCGCTTTCCTGTAGGCAATATAATTCCTTAGAAGTTCATCTGAGTGCTTTAAAAATAATGGCAAATCTATCAAACACGGGGATTTAAATAGTAAAAGGTTAACAGTTCTTTCTGCCTTAACAACTGCCTGTGACGAGCAGTGTGTGTGAGTCGCTGCTGGCTGGCTGGGGCAGCGCTAGAGGGCCCCACAGGCCCGCTGCCTGCACAAGGAGTAAAACATTGAGCATCTGAGTTCTTCGAACTAGAAGATTAATTTATATCTCTGTTTGCTAAAAGGATGAGGGCTTAAGTAAATGAAGATCACTAAGGACTAGGCTGAGAACCTTGTCTCTTTCCTCTTCCCTCCTTCCCTTTTTAATTTAAGGTCACAGTCAGAAGTTCATTGAAGAGTTGAGTGCTTTTAGGAGTTGATCTTCCACTGTGGGATGGTACAAATTCTATAGCAGAGCCAGGTTGAGTGAGATTCCTTTTACCATGTAAGCTACCTGCTATAAATCTATCAAAAATGGAGTGAAGTGAGCCCTAAAAGAGGAGTCATTTATTCCCTCTTCCCATTCTCCAGCTATTGCAGAATACATTTTCTTCTTCTGTGAATTAAATATGAAGTGGAAGATGGCCCATCCTTCCTTACAAGATGCATCTCAATGTTAATGTCTTTTTAGATTCTTACAGTAAGTTGTTCTACAAGTAGAGTCTCCCATAGCTAAAAAAAGAAGTCCTGCACTCTCTTCCCAAGAGTTAGGCTGGAGCTGAGTAGTTTCACAGGTCCTGTAGGCAACTGGAGTCTATCATTGCTCACTTCTGACAGATACTGTAATATATTTCTAAACTATTAATTGCTTCTATAGTTCTGTTTTTAATTAAACTTAATAGACAGGGAATAGAATTTGAAGTTCTGGTAGGGAGCAACTGCCTTCCCATAATTTTTACGTCATCTTTGCCTTAAAACACCTGGGCAGGGTGAATTTCAGTTGTCTGGTCTAAAACTTGTGAACAGATTAATATGTATACCTGATTTCCTCCTTGTTCAGCAGCAGGGGGATAGTTGGTGGCTTATTTGTTTATTTATCATTCCCTCTGTAACTTTAGAACAGAGAATCCAAATAAAGTGCTAGTACGTTATAACAGCAGAAGGGTTTTTTTTTTTTAAAGAATCTTAAGCTGGGGCTGTGTCCTGTCCTTGGAGTTCTCCCACTCCTGAGAGCCACTCCTGGCTTTTGTTCTTTTCAAGAAGAAACTTATGACAGTATGGCAACAATGGGGTTGCTTTTATAATCCATTTTATGTCCAACACCATTTAAAGGACTCAGGTATAAAACCTATTTTGTAAGTTTTCTCCGTACTTTTCTCCATGGTGAAATTAAGACATACGTACTAAAACGTTGAACAATAAAAAATTAACTCCTCTCACTTGCTATTGGCTCAGAGGAATAAAGCTAAGCCATTGCTTAGTAGTCTTGAAAGTCCTATCTTAGTGTATAAAAAAAACACTGGTTGCATTTTTTTTCATGTCTTTTTCTTTTATATCACTATGCACTTTGATTTTATTGATATAAAACATATTCACCCTCTTGATAGTTCATCTAACTTTTTTCTGTAAAAATGACAGTTTGTGTCATTTTATGGATGCATATTTCCTTTTTTCTGTAGCTGCTGTTAACTAACTTAACTTAAAATGTGTTGAATTCAACTAGTGAAAAGTTTGATAATCAGCCATGGATTAGTCATGTGTTCAATGGTTTCTAAAGCTGTCCTTGCTTCTGGCTACTTCCTGACTTCTGAAATGGTCCTGTTGCACTGCAGATATAAATTATATTTATTTTGGTTATAATTCATGAATCATTATACACTAGCGAGGCTGTCTTCTCATACTTTTTTTTCACTTTTTGAAACTCCTTACAAAACATTTCTGTGGCAGGATGACATATGTTTATGTATATTTTATATTTTACATAGTTATTATTTATTTAGAGGTTACATATTAAATAATTCTTGGTTAGTATTCATTGTTCATTTGCTGGACTGATTTCAGTTTTATCTATGGGTACTTTTTTTTTCTCCCCAAGAAGAAAGGAATTATATGATTACTTTACTTATTTTTTGTGTTCTTTGTAATTCTTGGACTACATTCTTGGACTGCCTCTCCAAGCTTAGAGACTGGTGCAGATGGTAGTTAAATACTCTCCCTGTTTTCATGAACACATTCTAACAAGTTCTTTAGTTGTTAGTGGGATTAAAAAAGAAATTATTGTAAAAGGCATACTTTTTTGAGCTTTAATTTCCTTTCCTGTGTTGGTAGAAGTCCTGTAATAAAGAATACAGTGGGCTAATTGTTGATGTACAAGTGAAAGAATTTAAAAAATTAGTCATTAATTAGGGTAATTCTCACCATTGCATCTGTATTTTGCTGTTCAGTGTTTGTTTGCGCCAGAGGATCTTTGCTGACCAGCAGACTTTACCTTTTAATAAAATTGGCAACCTCTCCAAAAAAGTGGCAAAGACTTGGAACTTATTTTGTGCCCTTTTGTGTTTTACTAAATATACTACATTAGAGCTATTCTCTCGCTCTGACCTTTAAATCAGTTATTGGGCATCTGGTACATGCCTCACCTTGGTTCCATATGAGAGGAACAGACAGAGAGGAAAAAAGAAAACATAGCAGGGATACAGTATGATTTATGTCTCGGCGGTAAAAAAAAAGAGAAGGGAAAAAAGAGAGAGGAAGAGGAGAGAAGTTTCAAAATTTTAAATAAATAGAGGTAGAAAGAATGATGCCTTTCCGTGTGACTAATTTTAGTGCACACAGGGATCTTTCTTCATTGCAAATGGAGGGAAGGATGTGTTTACTTGGGCAGTAAGTAGTTCGAGAACTTTACATCAGTACATTTCTGTCTTTTTCATTGTTTGATAAAACAAAACTATAATTATCAAATAAAGGAATCATGTATTGTCTGTAGTCTTTTGAGTAAGAACTCTACATTAGGCCCACCTCTTAGTTCACAGAAAGAGGAGAAAGGAGGAAAAAAAGGCACCACCAAGGAAGAAGGACATAATATACTGTAGAATCGTTAGATAAGGAAAGGAAAAAATTACTTCTCTTTTGGGCTTTGTCTTGTTCTAATAGCTTTCTACTTTTAGCTTATCCACTGGAAGGTATCTTAGTATCTTTTCTGCTGGCTCTGCTGCATAGGTTGTTACCAATCAATGCAGAAGGATAGTAACTTCTAAAAACTTTACAGCAGTTCTCCCAGGAGTAATTTTAGCTCCACCAAGATAACATCAAAGTAGTAATTGCATGAATTTGCAGCCTTTGTAATAAACCATAATATATGGATAAGAATACTTTTTTATATACTAAATATTCTTATTTGGTAGAGTGTTTGTGTGTTCTACATTAACTACTTCAACCTGTTAATTTAAAATATATTTTGCATTAAGACTTGTCCAAATTCTGAAAGTTTAGACAAAGTGTATTTAACATTAAATACATGACCACATTTCTCATAAAGCTAAATATATGTAGAAGTGGAATGTTTGCATAGTTTATAGATATATATATTTGCCATTAGGGTAAATTTTTCATTATTTACCTCACTGTTGAATTAGGAAGTCTTGGATCACTGTAATAGCTTCTGTGTGGATGGGATTATAAAACCAAGTAATCAAAAAAAATAGCATTCTTTCTGTGGAGGCAGCTGTTTGCCTCAGTAGCTCAGCTTTATGATGGTACTCGCTGATTGCAGTTGTGTTCCTGTGAAATATGATGCAGTTCTGATGGATAGGCGCAAGCAGCATAATTGTGGCTGTGAATTTTCAGACTCAGACTGGTTATAAAACAACTGAGCTCCTGATATAATTGTCTCAATATTACACATTGTGCTTCCGTCATTTTAGATGTGCTGTTTCTGGAAAGATTACTGTATTATCTGTGCTTTGGAAAGAAGGGGATGTACGTATGCTATGAATTTGTGTATAAAAAAATGCATTTTCAATATATTCAGCATCTTTTTTTTTAGTAGATATGTTACAAAGTAATGTTTTGTATTCCACATCCTTATTGCATTTTTATCATAAAGCATCATACAAAAATCCTCTTCAAAATTCCTGCTTTACACAGATAGTTCCGTCCTTGAGAACATGAGAAGACAGTGATCACAGATGGCAGATGTTAACCATCTTATTTAGCGCAGTAGTTGAAACTTTAGGTACAGTAGTGATAAACACTATTAAAATTCCTCAATTGCATGGTATAGATTATAATTTATTTTAGAGGTCTAAATTAGGAAAAAATTATAGGAATGTCTTGAAAGTAAACCAGGGTTTTTTTGGTATTTTTCTGTATTATTATTTTAGAGACATATTACTATGTATCTCCTTTGGTTGGTGCCTTTCTTTTGGCTCTGACTCCGATGGGGATTGTCATAGCTGCCAAACACCCAGCTACCAGAACTGTTCTCCATTCAGGATGGGAGCCTGTTATAACTGCCATGGTTATAAGCAGGTAAGTCTATTTGTCTTGCTTCATCTTGATAGTCACCCTATGTCTGTATATATCTTATTTAACACTTGATTGTACTTAAAAGAAACATTTAAGGACCTTCTAGAATGTAGAGTGTGAATAAACTTTAATCTTCCCAAAATGGGAAAGTTACAAAGTCACAGGTGGGAATGAGTAGGGGAGGCAGCAGTAGCCTGTGGCAATGACTGAGCAGAAGTGTGCTGTATCAAATGAAGGAAATGGTGAGCTATTCATCTGCAGTTTCCAGTCACGATTGCATACAGATTTAAGAGATTATTTAGTCAAATGAAAACCATGAATCTTGAAAGTGGAGTGATTGGCTGAAATTCTATGGTCTTTGTTATACAATAAGTCAATTTTAATATATAAATAACTATAGCAATGTTAGTCGGTAGCTGAGAATGAGGTAATGGTGGGAGGGAAGATGAATTGAGAAGAAGACTGTGGCGTGAAGACATTCTAAGACAGATTGCTAAAGAGGTTTTGGAATACTAATTAATGTAACTGTGTGCCTTATTCTAAATATTGTACTTTGTGTTTCAGTATTGGTGGCCTTATTCTGGACACAACTGTATCTGATCCTAACTTAGTTGGAATTGTTGTTTATACCCCAGTAATTAACGGTAAGACTCTGACAGGATTATGTGCTACTATATATCAATTGATATAGGTTGGTTTGAGAAAAGTCTATTACAGTACATTTCTGTTATGCTAATTAATATCTAGTATATTAATTTCAAGTTTTGATTTTGATGTCAAGAGTTGTTTATTTGTACACCTGAGGAGTGCTTCCTGATCTTATTTATTACAACCATTAAAACGTGATAGAGAATGTGAGAAGTAGGAACCTAAAGTATGCATTAAGAAACTGAAAGTATAAATATTGCAGTAGTGTATTCAAATATTAAATGATAAAATATTACATTGAATCGGTTATGGCTGTATGGCTGAGGTAAAATTTTAATTCAATGAATTTTCTTGTGAACAACCAAGGACAAATTTTCAAAACAGTAATTTACTATTTACATGTAATGTACATAATATAAGAACTAACAGGGATGCTACAGGCAAGTAAATAGATTTCTCAAGAAAAATGTGTGTTGAATGTGTAAGAATGTGGCCTAATAGGCCAAGACTAGAGTCGGTAGAATAAGGTAAAGTTAGCCTAAGGCCCGTGGCCTGTTACTACCAATAGCAATAATGCTTTTGCAGTGCCACTGGGCAACAGCAGAAGCACTAAGGAATTCTGATATTCCCTCATCCACAAAGAGCAGAGGGGAGTAACGTGTAAATGTTGTATGTGTGTGTGCTAACCCCCTCAACCCTCATAATTCTAAGGATAGAAACATTTCTATCGGAAAATATAGAGAAAATATGTTCTGTGTAGAGGATGCAGAGTGGGCCTGTTTTATGGTACACCTCCTGGAAAAGGAAATTGTAGGTAGGTGATTTTTTTGGTTGCTGTTGGGTTAGCCTCTCCTGGGTTTCATAATTCTACTGGCACCTTCTGATATTGCTAGTCAGTATAGTGCAGTAAATAGGAGTTTAGGAAATCTTTGAGTTAAAAAAGCACATCTGTTGATGCTCATTTACTGACATAAAAGGTTTGCTAGACCACTTAACAGATGGCTTTTTAAATATTACCATTGCAGAAAGCTTTCTCTACGAGCGCTTTCCTGGCCTCGGAATTCTCATTGTAAGTAAGCCTAAGTAATGAAAGGAGCTGAGGGTTTTCCCCTCAAAACACTTTTCAGATGCCTTTTCCTTTCTCTTACCTTAAAGTTTGTTGCTCCTATGACAAAGAAAACCTGAAAGAAACCAGGGAAACTGAAAGAAATATTGTAACCTATTGGGATTGTGTCCAACCAAAATTTGAGGACAGTTTAAATTTGTCCAGGATTTTAAGCTGTCACTGTTTTTTTCAAAGCCAGTTGCCATATCTTGAAATCCTGAACAGTATGCGCTGCAAAGTTGTCAGGTGTTAGGCTTCCTGTGTGAGCCATTAAATAACTTTCAACCTGGTCCTATCTAGATGGCTTGCATATTCTTAGATGTGAGACACGTTACTTTCATCACATATAGAATCACAGGATCATATAATCGTTTTCCTTTGGTTGGAAAAGACCTTTAAGATCATCACATCCAACCGTTAGCCTAGCACTGCCAAATCCTCCCCTAAACCATGTCCCCAAGCACCACATCTACACAGCTTTTAAATACCTCCAGGGACAGTGACTCCACCACTTCCCTGGGCAGCCTGTTCCGATGCTTGACAGCCCTTTTGGTGAAGAAATGTTTCCCGATATCCAATCTAAACCTCCCCTGACACAACTTGAGGCCTTTTCCTCTTGTCCTATTGCTTGTTACTTGGGAGAAGAGACTGACACCCACCTCACTACAACCTCTTTTCAGCTAGTTGTAGAGAGCGATAAGGTCTCCCTTCAGCCTCGTTTTCTCCAGGCTAAAGAGCCCCAGTTCCCTCAGCCACTCCTCATAAGTTTTGTGCTCTAGACCCTTCACCAGCTTTGTTGCCCTACTTTGGACTCGCTTCAGCACCTCAATGTCCTGCTTGTAGTGAGGGGCCCAAAACTGAACACAGTATTCAAGGTGCGGCCTCACCAGTGCCAAGTACAGGGGGACGATCACGTCCCTAGTCCTGCTGGCCACGCTATTTCTGATATAAGACAGGATGCTGTTGGCCTTCTTGACCACCTGGGCACACTGCTGGCTCATATTCAGCTGGCTGTTATTACGATGTGAAGCCATAAAGCTTTTGGTTTAAGAAATATTGGCCTGGAATTTAAGCAACCCCAAAAGTTCCTACCCCTATTAACAATAACTGCAAATATTTACCAAGAATATTAAGATAGTTCTTTGGCAGACAGGCATTTATAGTCAGCTTTACTATTAGTGGCCAGAAATATTTCACAGCAGCTTTTCCATTTTTCCCCTGTTAAACACATTTCTTGAGATGAGTAATTATTTTTAATTCTATGCTTGGTTGGGTTTAATTGTTAGTCTGCTTTTTAAAAATAAATAAATCACTTTGTGGTTTTAGCCATTATGATACTTATAAACCACGTGACGTTTTGATGTCTGTGTTTGATGTACTGAAGTTCTGAATAAAATAACAAAGCCCAAGCATGGCTGTACTTCAGCTTAGATACTCAAGTTGATCTTTATGTTTTCTAACGGACGAGGTGGTTAAAATTTGCAAATTCTCTTACAGCATCACAGTGTGTTGAATTTGGCTCAGGAATTGCGATTTGCAAGTAACCCAGTTCCTTTTGTGCAGAAAAAAGATAATGCCTTAAACAATTATATGCTTCGGAATATGCAGCTGAAATGAATTAAGGTGCAGTTACCAGAGAGAGCCACTTTCCTCTCCATTTTCATTGCATGCTGAAACAAAACATCGTGAGATATCTTCTAAGTATTTGCATTTCAGGAGTTACTGCATGATAACAAACATGTTGGTAGACCTTACCCCATTTTTATGCATTTTGTAGAATGGAGGTTCTGCAAATTAATTCTGAAAACATATGAAAATAGGAAACACTTTGCAGGCTTTAAGTAGAAAAATTTGTCTTTACAGATGGTTTGAAGCAATACTCTTTAAGGGTAGCATAAAACTGTTTTAGTATTTCTTACTCTTTGGCTTTACATATTGTAAGATTATTCGATATCTGGAGGGAATAAATGTAGATCAAGGAATATGAGAAACCCATATGAGAAAAATCCGACACAAAACATACTCAATGTTTGTTGTCTGGGAGATGAAAGTTAAGTTTATGTAGTGTATTCCCCAAACCATACCTTTTTTATCTATTAGTAGGATAAACTGAATGACAAACTTTCAGGTTTTTCAGAGAGCTTTTGCTGTAAATTGTGTGCTTTGGAGAATATGGAAAGAAAATACCCAGAAACCATTCCTCCTCAAAAAAGAAAATGCATTTTTTAATAACTTTGTATAGTTTAATGTCTTGTAGCATAGCTGTACTCTCAGCTTTCACACAACAGAGAAGTGCTTTGATGAGAAGATAACCGTTGTCTCAGACAGTTGAGCATCTGAAATTTGCCTCGGTAAATTACAAGGGAAAGCATTAGTGTACCTGTATGGTAGTAGAGCAATTTGACTGGGTAGCAAATTAATTTTTCTGCATCCTGAGTTGGAAAGAAGGCACCTATACTGTACGAGAACTTCATTCAGTCTTTTTTAGTTTCATATGAAAAAGGAGGAGGGTTTTGATTCTGGATATTTTAATTCTGGTGCATTATTGGGTGATAGTTTTGCTACTTTTTAGTTGCTAGCCTGTACATGTAAATCTGCATATCTATGCTATTAGAGATGTGTGTTATTTCTTTTACGTCTTACTTGTAAATTTTTTACAATATTTCAGTCATTATTAGTTTTCATGTCAATTATATCCAGAATATTTTTATTTTTTGACAATCATGGAACACCTTTTAATTAGGCATAAGAAAGAAATGATTTATAAGCCAAATGAAACATAAACTACTCCATTTTAAAATGTAATAGTTTGCATATATAAAGTTATCTCAGAGACTTCCCTTAACAAACATCCCTAGAGGAAAAGCTAATGATTTCCAGCCATTTCCCCCCAAACATTTTTATGTATTAAAAGAAATGATACAAAGTACAAAGGAAGATAGAAGAAATATGGATTAAAAAAACAACATAAAAAGTACCTAGTTAAGTGAGGCTTCTATTCTAAGTATTTCACTTGTGTAAAACATGATTTTTTGAAGTTAGTGATAGAGTGGTCAGGGCAAAAATTGATCTTGAATTTTCTGAGAGATAATCCAATTATTAAAAAATTTAGAGTTTTTGGTCACTATTGTAACTGAGATTCTTTTCCTTTCTTTACATTTCATTTTTGTAATACAGATGATATCAAAGAGCAAGTTGTTGTTGAACTCCAGAAAGACTAATTTGCACAACTGACTATTTTGTATACAGGAGTGCACAAAAGTGAGAAAGTTCTTGCCTTCCTTCTCTTGATAGATTTACAAGAAAAATCCATTTGGGAATTGTGTTGGCCTAATTCTTCCCTTATGTGTGTATTAATTGGTTTTTGTCCCATTGCACAAGCTTGATAGATGCTTGGGAAGAACATGGTATTCTGTTGCTGGTTAATCACTCTCCATAGAACTGGATTGCTAAAAGTCTTTAATCTCAATGAATTGATATTCATATGGTTTGCCATTCCTACACAATTATTTGTGTGTGCCATCATGCGACTATTCTTTATAGCCTTGTGAACAGTTACGGCACTGGTCAATAAAGCTGAGTATGTAGGCTTTATCTTGGGGTCTCAGTGCTTTCATAGGAGGCAGTTTTCTGCAGGAACCTTTCTTCATTTATATATATTTAAGAAAAAGAAAAAAAGGAAGAATGAGATGGGGACCTACAGGAGAGGAAGTGACTTTATAAATAAGGTACTTGAATACTGCTTTGGAAAATTGCTCTTACCTATCATACAGTTCTCCCCTGGTGCTAAACAAGTATCTTAAACCAGATTTTTTATTAATCAGTAATATCTTAATTTTTCTCTTTTTTCTGGAATCTCTGATTAGAGATTCTGGATCTGACCCGCAGAAATACTAAAACATTTATTGCTACAAATGAAATAATTGAGAAGTCTGCTTTAAATACTAAAACATTTTGGAAAAAAAAGACTTAAATATTTTACATTTGATATCCAAAACTGAAAAATGCTCTTTGCAGAGAGTACAAAAATATCACTTCACAGGTATGTTTTAAAAATAAATGCATTAATGTTTGTAAAGCACTCAGATGTATAGTGACAAGCAACACTGAAAAGCAGAAAGGAAACTACTAAGTCTCAATTCAGTCCAAGCTTTGGATAGTGCATGTTAAATAAGACTATCAGGTATTCATTATATGCTAGGGATAAGGCAGTACTTTGTGGCATTGAATTAGAGGTCTGAGAGGAACAATAGTAGTCGTATTGTTCGACTGCATCATAATTTATAACCATTCTACCCATGGAGCATTTACAGATAGGTTAGAAGGCTGCATCTACTATGAACTTTGGCTTTGGAACACCTTGATTCTGGATGCCTGGCCTTCTGCAGATAAACTAAAACCCTGAGCAAGGGGCTCCCAAGGGTGTCTGAAAGACAGTGAGCTACCTTGGAAAATCACAGGAAGACAAGTACCTTGTCTACTCATGATTCAAAATTTAGAGTCCTTTTCTAAGGTTAGGTGGATACATCTGTTCTTCGAAAGCAATAAGTAAGTAGTGCTTGCTCTGCTCATTTGAAACGTAGCTGAAATAGAGTTGGGAGGAAGAGGTGGCTTTATTTACTTTTTTATAAGATCACAGGATCGTTTAGGTTGGAAGAGACCTTTTGAGATCTAGTCCAACCCCCTGCTCGAGCAGGGTCCACTAGAGCAGATTATCCAGTACTGTGTCCAGTAAGGTTTTGATTATCTCCACAGATGGAACTCCACTATCTCTCTGGGCAACCTTTTCCAGTGTTTTACCCCCCTTACCAGAAAAAAAAGTGTGTCTTTTTGTATTCAGATGGAATATCTTGTGTTTCCATTTTTTCTTATTGCCTCTTGTCCTGTCTGTCAAGGGAGCCTGGCTCCCTTGTCTTCCTCTTGATCCAATTCTCCAGCCTATCCAGTACAATGTGAATCACAGTACAACCCTCTGGTTTATCAGCCACTGCTCCCAGTTTTCCTTGGAAAATGTTACCCTGTTTATCAAAACATACAGTATAAGATCTGAGGAAAAAACATCCCAGTATGTTACCCAGAGCACTGGATGGTCTCAGACTAGTCTGCATCAGCAGTACCCATCCAGCTTCCCTTAACTTCTGGTTTGGAACCTGTAATGAGGGTTATGAGACACAGATTTGCTTTGAAATATTCTTTTAAGATGCAGTGATGTAAAACACTTTTAATGTGGTTTTCAGAATAGCAGGGTTACTTCTATTATTAGAAAAAATTCCTTTTTCCAGATAATGATTAAAATAATCATGCCTGTAGGCCTATTCGCAAATACATGATATGGTTTTGGCTCTACTTTGAATACAGTATTCTGTGCTTGTTAGACAAAAAAGGACTGTGATAACAGTTTTCAGAAGAAGTGTTTGTTCTTGCTTAGCCCTTAACTGGCTGAATAAAATGATGAGGTTTTCAATTTTCTTTTAATGTTGTAAGTCAGCATGACATCCTTCACACTTTAGCAGACAATGTCTCTTCTGTTTATTGACAAAGTAGCGCTCTCATATTGAAGTTAAACACATCTGCTGTTCTGAGAGGAATGCACTAACAGTTGTAAGATTTTACTTTTGAAAGAAATTATTTTCCTCTGTGTTGTAGTTGTCATGAGAATGAAAAGAAGCTAACAAAATTAATCTTTGTTATGAAGTATTTGCTATGATGACTGCAATACTGTTTTCCAGGAAAAAAAAATTCTGACTTAAATGTTCATGGAAACAGTCCTCATATATGTCTACAGAGATTTTCATAATATGAGCAGCTACTGAGCGCACGGCCATTTTATGCATTCAGAAGACGCTGAGAAGCTATCAATTCTGTGTATTGACGTCTTGTCAACCTACACAGTTTTATCTGTTTCGTGCTTCTTGCAGGGGTCTGATTAATCTGATACTGCCGAGATAACTTCACATGCACAGTAACTGCTGTTACAAGAGAAACTGAGTATCTCTGTACATATTGAAGTGATTAATTCAATGCAAGCACAGCCTTATACAAGTCATTCTATGACCAGCAGAATAATGAAACCTGATTCCGTGCTGATTTGTATCATGAGTTTTTAGAGCACCAGACAGCCCTTTCAACCCCCAGTGTTCCCTATGGCCTCGTGTCTGTGCAATACCCGCTGCTTACAATATTCTCTCCATTCTCCATCTGCTTTCCACAACATCATCGTTCCTCTTCTGTGTTACTGAACTACTGGCTGAGCAAGAGGCATCATACCTAGCTCCAAGCTAGGTGCTGAATGGCCAGCTGGCATGCTTATTCTGTTATCTGTACAGCTCATATTATTGCCTTTGTCTCACTGAGGGTACGGGTTGGAATCTTTCTCTTTATTTACCTGGCCACTGTTTCCCTTTTATTAGCTTGTTTAACCATACTTGGAGGTAGTTAGTATTGTTATCCTTGTGTCAGACATGGTTGAAATTGGCCCAAAAATAATTAGAAGGAAGAATTGGTAGATGAATGGACAGAACTAAAGGACAGTGTGTCTGCTTCTCTCCATCACCATACATTGTCATCTGGTTGAGACAGAGCAGGATGTATGGATTCCAGAATCTTTTTACATTTCAGTACACCTGCCTATCTTCTATGAGTTAAAAATATACCACTGATATTAGATTATTGAGACTCAGACCAAATGAAATTTAAAATAATTTTGCTTAACATATGAATATTGCATTTCCAGTTAGCTAAAATAGATTGTTTCTGTTCAACTTAGTTGTAATTAAAATAGAAAAGAGAGTGTTACACCTCTTGAAATCACACTCCAGACTGGCTGTTTTGGTTAGCATGTCAGCTTCCTTTGCAGAGCACATATCACCTCCTTTTACCAGTGTCCCATGGCGGGCCAGTTTGTTTTAGAATCACTTTTAATGCTTTTCAATAATTTTTCTTTTCAATCATTTTTCTGTTTATCTACATGCACAACAGGGCTTGGGGCATACTTTCTCTAAACAACAATGGTTATAAAAGTAAAAAGATTTTTGATTAATAGCTACCCATAAAGGATTGACAACCAATCTCATACCTTCTTTTGTAGACTTGTCCATGTCTCTGTTGTCCAGACAGTTTTTTTATTACCATTTCAAATGGGCAAATTTCCCTTTTCCTTAATTCTTTTCCCTCACTCAGTTTCCCTTTTTATTAATTAAGGAAAGAGGTCCAGATCATCTCTCATATTTCTGATTGTCTGAATTTGTTGAAGCAGATAATTATCAGTCACAAGAGGAATTTACATACATCCTAGGAAATACTTGAAATCTGAGGGGTTTTTGTGCCAACATAGTTTGTGTTTGCATTGCTACAAACCTCAAAGCATACCTTGAAAAACAGCCCCATTTACTTCTATCTCTTATTTCTTCTTGTAGTGCTATAATAGATATGGATAGTGAGAGAAGAGTTTACTAATTTTTTCTTTTAATATTGTTTTGAATATATCAGTTATTGCAGTTGTTAGCCTGCTTGTAATTACCCAGATTGCTTTTATCCCCTCTTTTTTAAGCAGAAACTGTTTCATATTTTCTAGTCACATGGCACCGTCCCCAGCTATGTAGCTTTATTAAGAAGCAGTTTTACATAACAGCTTTTTTGTAATTCAGTCACAGAAATTATCTGATCCTCATCCAAATGTAGTGCATTGATCCTTAGTTTTATTTCTGCCTCCCTTTCCATACCTTATTCTCATTTGTCAGAAGCCTCAAAATTATTGTTCTCAATCAAAAGACAGGCTTTGGACCCTACTTAGATTGGTTTTAATATGTTTAAACCCCTTTTGTAGTTTATATAAATCCCTTATTTTACTTCTGGTTCTGTAGTTTGTCTGAAAAAAGCTATTGTTATTTTAATTTTCTTTGCAAAGACTGACTCAACCTTTTGGTATTTCACATTTTGTCTCTGTATCTCCTGACTGGGAAGATGCAGGTAAGTTTCATAAGCAGCCCTTTCTGCCAGCTCCATGATTTTTTCTACCTTATTTCCTGATTTATATTTGAAGCCTTTTGCTTAAAAGTCCTACTCCCTTGTTAGGCTCTGCCATTAATTTTCTTTAAGCAGAACTCAATACTAGATGTTTGTCCTAACGACTCCATAATCCTCAAAAGAATTTGGCAAATAACTGGTGACCACAGACATTTGTTCTGCAGCCAAACAAAGCCCTAAGTATCAGAGAAACAAATCAGTTCAACTACAATAAACAAGGGGTGCTGCTAAACTTCCAAAGTGGATGCAAGATCTGCATTACTTGTGCCTAATCATATCTTCTCAGAGCATCCCATTGCTATGTAAAGCGTCTGGGGAAAAAAAGCATATGCTTGATATGCAAGTAGACAACTCTAGAGTATAATAGGCATAGGAGAATTTTATGCTGGTGCCACTGCATTCTGTAATGTAGATATAACAAATTGGTTTAGTTTTCTATTCACCGAAGTAAAAATTCATAGAACAGCCCAGGTTGGAAGGGACCTCGAAAGATCATCTAGTCTAAGCTCATCTACCAGGACCCCCAGGTCCCTTTCCACAAGGCTGCTCCCCAGCCACACAGATCCTAGCCTGTACTGGGCTTTTTGGTTATATTGTCCCAAGTGCAGGACGTTGCACTTGTCTTTGCTAAACTTCATACTATTCTTGCTAGCCCACTCTTCCAGCCTGTCCAGGTCTCTCTATAAGATGGCTCTTCCTTCTGACATGTCCACCTCACCACCCAGTTTAGTGTCATCAGCAAACTTGTTGAGGGTGCTTTCAATCCCATCACCCAGGTCATTTTTGAAGATGTTGAACAGTATGGGGCCCAGTATCAATCCCTGGGGGACCCCACTTGTGACAGGCTGCTAGCCCAAGTTAAAAACACTGATCACCACCCTCTGAGTGTGATCTGTTAGCCAATTTCCTACTCATCTCACAAACTACCCATCCAGTCTGTAACTTGCCAGTTTGTCTAGGAGGAAGTGGTGGGAAACTGTCAAGTGCTTTGCTGAAGATCGGTGTGATATTTGCCCTTTTCTAGTTACCAGGGATATCCCCTGATCTCCACGACTTTTCAAAGATTATAGGCAGTGGCCTTGTAACAATGCCAGCCACTTCTCTTCGCATCCTAGGGTGGTTTCCTAGAAATCTTTTTTCTAATGGGAAGTATAGCAACAGTTCTCACAGAGAAGGTAGAATCTCCATCACTACCATTCTTTTAAAAATCAGTTATTCAGACGCTTGTCTTGTGCTTTCAACCTGAATTACGAATGGCAGAAGATTATGGTTATCCTGCTCTGTAGCAAAGGGGAATGGATGGATTAGCTCTTGAAGTCTTTTGCAGTCCTATGATTCTGTGTGTGAAATGTGCATTTATGCTTGTGGTAGTGGGTGCATCTGCTTTGCGTTATTTGTACTTGCCAGCAATACTGACCTAGGAAGGTAATCCAGTAGTGGCACAACTATGGAGTACTTCTATTGTTCCAAGAGGGATTTCCAGAGAAGAGGGAGCAATAAAAGGGAGCTTCACCTATGAGAAGGCATCAGATCAAACCTTTGGAGGAATCTTTTGCACTTAGCATGAATTAATTAATGATCTCCAAATATCCAAATTTTCAACTTGGATATTCCAAATATCCAGTGATACACCAAATTGTAGCCCAAGTTTTTTGACTTACTCTAGTGCTTGGTGTTAGCCTGTCTATAACTAATATACATTCTAGGATGTTTCTCTTTTTGACTGTTATATGTAGAGGACTGTGGTAAACATAGAGGAAGTTGGTAAATTTGCAAAAACGTTGCCTACTAGAGGAAAAAAATAGTTGAAAATTTACCACTCGTTCCTTTTTGTACTTCAGGTATTGGTGGTAATCTAGTAGCTATTCAAGCTAGCAGAATTTCTACCTACCTCCATTTGCATAGCGTTCCTGGAGAGCTGCCAGAAGAAGCCAAGGGTTGCTATTATCCATGCAGAACCTATTATGGTGCAGGTATGTATTAGTCAGGTAATTGTTAAAACTACTGTCTCTTGTCTCCTCTTTCCCCCCTGTATGACAGACTGTACCACCAGCGAGGAATGGCAACAAACTGAACTTGTATGCAATTCAAAGGCAGCAGAGGCTTGGCAGTTTCCTTTGCCTGAAGCTGTTTGCCTGTGAGAATCACAAGGAACTCCCTGCCAGAGGCAATGCATAGAGAGGAACACAGAGAAAGGTGAAACCCTGGCAAGGGTCGAAGATAGGGACTGATGAGGCAGGACACTATGATACCCCCTCAGAAGGATTTCAACCTTCATCTTTCCTTGTTTACCTACTCCTAACCTTTGTCATTTAACTCCAGAAGTTCAAACCAATTTCCTGTTAGCAACAAACTTTATATCTAACATTATTACTAAGCCAAGTCCCTGCTTTCCATTTCCCATTTGCCATTTTCTTTCTAGATTCTTGCTTTACAGCTTATTCCTCCCCTGCATTGCCCCCTTTCCTAATAATGTAGTAACTGTGGTGAAATGTGATTTGTCAACAGCATGTATTACACTTTTCATATTTATGAAATGAATTGGAACAGATGAGAAAATGGTAAATGTGGGGATTACTTTTTAGAAATATAAGGTGCTTTTGAGGATGTCTTGAATATGGTGTCCAAAACATCCTTTTTCCTAGGAAGGCGTTAGGAAGTCACTGCAGCTCCAAAAAGGTAGATGGTATTACATGAGTACAGAATGAAAGCAGACAGTTTGCACCCTCTTCTGGAAGGGCCCTGCTTAAATTTCTGGCAGACACTAGGGGTGGCTTTTTTTTCCCCCTGTGAAAATCCTTAAGGAGTCTTTTAGCAGAAAATAATGCCTGCTGTTCCACAATAGTCAGTGCTGTGGAATTCCAAAACTCCTTTTTATATTAAAATTAATAAAAATCTGATACAGTAACTGAAGAGCTTATCTGAATTTTGGATTTTTTTATTGTAGGAGTAAATAACAAATCAGCCCAAGTTCTGCTTCTTTTGGTGATTCCTGGACACCTGATTTTCTTGTACACTATCCACTTAATGAAAAGTGGCCACACTTCCTTAACTCCTATCTTTATAGCAGTATATTTGTTTGCAGCTCTGCTACAGGTAAGAATGAGTACAACTTGAAAATGCTTGTATAAAATCAAGTTCATGAAGAAAATCATGTTTTATCTGATTTGTGAAATCTTGTGAATAGTACAAGAAGGTATGAGTTAATACAGGCTTTCGGCACAGTTTTGAAGTAACTAATTATCCCCACATGTATACAGCTTACACAGGTGTATCTATATTGTGAGTGCTTTTCAGAAGACACTTGACTGCATTATTTCCCAGTCATGCATTGTGCGCTTTCTCTTTCACATGCTTCTTGGAACCCTTGCATCTAAAACCCCCATCATTTTAATCAACTAGAGGTGAAATGGAAAAGTAGCATGTATGAATAATTAATACATCAAGGAAAACTCAAAGAAATCTCCTAAAGTGGTTCACGTTACTGTTTTAGTTAACATAGTAAAAAACGCAGTAGATGAGAATGTTATGGCTTGCTTAGTGCATTCTTAATATTTATTAAAGTTTAAATTAGTATGACAGCTATTACTGTACAAGAAATTGTTATTGCATTAATTGTCAAACATTGTTACATTATTTTGGTGGGTCTTACCTAGTGGCCTGTTCACACCCAGCAAGGGCTTGAAAGATGGCTTTTGAAATAGCAATATCTTTAGGTGAAGTAATTTCACTTAGAGAAATCAGTAATACAAAATGAAATGTTTGTATTAAATCCACAGCCAATTTTTAGCTAAAACTTGGCTGAATTAACTATAATGTTTTATTGTACCTTTAAAACAAAAAATGACTGTTCATGTTACACAATAAGAATACAGTTGAAATATCCATAAGTTAAATATACATTTCTATGTGTGACCAATATACATAGTCCTTCTAAGTGTGACCAATTTAGTCTTAAAATACAAACAACGTTATCATCAGTAAATCCTTAATAAAAATTATAATTTTTAATGTTCTGAACTGATTGTGTTGATCACACTGCTATTTCAATAAAGAGGTTTCGAAAACTTACTATTTTAATTTCAGATGAGAATTCTATACTTTTTTGGTAGAATATAACTGGTAGTGTTCCAACCTTTGCAAGTGAGAATGTCATACTAAAAGTTATAAATTACTTTTCATTTTCCTCTTACACAATATTCCTAGTTTCCAGTCTTATCACTTGTTTTATAATGTGTTTTCCTGAGGAAACGATGCTGTTCCTTGACTCTGTCTGGTCGGTCTGTCTGTCTGGCTGTCCTTTCTAATAGCTTTTGAATCCTTTGGCCCATTTCAGTCAAGTTTTTCTAAGTCTTGGCGCTCTCAGTGATACTAAGTTCCTATAAGCTTAACAAAAACAGGTTCGGGAAAGAGCCCCTCTGCTGAAGGTAAGACTGCAGTGTGATTTCAGCCATTATTAGACTTCAGAGATTTCACATGGGAATCAACCTGAATTCATACATCCATATGAAATCCATACAGTCTTCCTGCTCACAGAACTGCAGTCTAATATGTTTAGGGATACAAACCCTTTCTTCAGCAGCAAAGGATAGGGTAAGATGTGAGAAACGCAGAAGTTCATCTGAAAACCAAGTTAAGGCATTGGGGCAGGCCTTTCAGATCACACAGTAATTCAAACCAAGCATGGGCACATACACACATGTAAAGTTGATTTTTATAAATTCAAGGTCTGATTAGAGTATTCAGTTTTGCAGTCATGCATCTCCATTGCAGTCCATAAGGCCACACCTGATTTTCTTGACTTTTCACCTACAAAGCAGACATACAGCTTTTTTTCTTTTTTTCCCTGCTCCCTTTTATAGATGATTTTTTTCTTCTTTACCTTCTGTCTTTAGCCGTAACAGTCAGTTTGAGATGTATTTACTTTGAATCTGAGTAACAGTATTTCACACTATAACTTCTCATGGGTCTTGACAGATTTATGATTTGGAACCCCATGTTTTTTAACACCATCTGAAAATATTTAATCGATTCTTTTCCCCAATTCAATTATTCTGGCATTTTCCTAGTAGTGATTATTGTAGTTTTGCATACCTCTAATTAGAGCAGAATTAACATTTTCAGAGAGACAATTCTTGCTTCAACACTTAAATCTTGAATGTATGTTATTTACCTGTCAGTCTGAAGCACTTCTGTACTGCGGTTGTGTGCTTTTAAGTTTCTCCTTTCTCAAGGAAAACACTTGAATATTTGTACTCATTCCTCTTCCCTTTTTTCAGTGACATCAGCTATGCTCCTGGATATAGTAAAGCACAGTTTTCAAGCAGCCATTTCTTTTGGCATAAGCCAGCATCTACTGATCTCATTTTTCCAGAATTCTTTTATATTTTTGTCCTCCCAATGAGAGCTTTTCCAGTTCTGCTGTAAAACTGAAAAACCTCACAGCTAATTATTGTCATTTCAAGTATCAACAAACCAAGTCCGTTGACAGTCTTTTGGGCAGTGAGAGATCTGCATTCTAGGCCTTTTTTATAATCACAGAATCACACAGAATCACACAGAATCAACCAGGTTGGAAGAGACCTCAGGGATCATTGAGTCCAACCGTTGCCCTGACACCACCCTGTCAACTAGACCATGGCACTAAGTGCCATGTCCAGTCTTTTCTTAAACACATCCAGAGACGGTGACTCCACCACCTCCCTGGGCAGCCCATTCCAATGTCTAATAACCCTTTCTGAAAAGAAATTCTTCCTAATGTCCAACCTGAACCTCCCCTGGCAAAGCTTGAGGCTGTGTCCTCTTGTCCTATCGCTAGTTGCCTGGGAGAAGAGGCCAACTCCCACTTCACTACAACCTCCCTTCAGGTAGTTGTAGACGGCAATAAGGTCACCTCGGAGCCTCCTCTTCTCCAGGCTAAACAATCCCAGCTCCCTCAGCCATTCCTCATAGGTCAGACCCTCCAGACCCTTCACCAGCTTGGTCGCCCTCCTCTGGACTCGCTCCAACACCTCAACATCTTTCTTGAAGTGCGGGGCCCAGAACTGGACACAGTATTCAAGGTGCGGCCTCACCAGTGCCGAGTACAGAGGGACGATCACCTCCCTAGACCGGCTGGCTACACTATTCCTAATAGAGGCCAGGATGCCATTGGCCTTCTTGGCCACCTGGGCACACTGCTGGCTCATGTTTAGCCGGCTGTCGATCAGCACCCCCAGGTCTCTTTCCACCGGGCCGCTTTCTAACCACTCTTCCCCCAGCCTGTAGAGCTGCATGGGGTTGTTGTGGCCAAAGTGTAAGACCCGGCACTTGTTCTTGTTGAACCTCATGCCGTTGGTCTCGGCCCATCTATCTAACCTGTCCAAATCCCTCTGTAGGGCCTTCCTACCCTCCAGCAGATCGACACTCCCACCCAGCTTGGTGTCATCTGCAAATTTGCTGAGGGTGCACTCAATCCCTACGTCTAGATCATCTATAAAGATATTGAACAGCACCGGCCCCAGAACTGAGCCCTGGGGAACACCGCTAGTGACCGGCCGCCAGTTGGACTTTGCCCCATTCACCACCACTCTCTGGGCTCGGCCATCCAGCCAGTTTTTAACCCATTTAAGAGTCCACCCATCCAAGCCCCGGGCAGCCAGTTTGTCCAGGAGGACGCTGGACAGCCAGTTTGTCCTATGTCGAATGCCTTAGTGAAGTCTAGATAGACTACATCCACAGCCCTGCCCTCATCTACTAAGCGGGTCACTTTGTCATAGAAGGAGACCAGGTTGGTCAAGCAGGACCTGCCTTTCATGAATCCATGTTGGCTGGCCCCGATGCCTGATTGTCCTGCATGTGCCGTGTAATGGCACTCAGGATGATCTGTTCCATCACCTTGGCTGGCACCGAGGTCAGGCTGACAGGCCTATAGTTCCCTGGATCATCCTTCCGACCCTTCTTGTAGATGGGTGTTACATTTGCCAATTTCCAGTCAGCTGGAACTTCTCCAGTTAACCAGGACTGACGGTAGATAATAGAGAGTGGTTTGGCAAGTTCGTTTGCCAGTTCCTTCATTACTCTGGGGTGAATCCCATCCGGGCCCATAGCCTTGTGGGTGTCCAACTGGCACAGCAGGTCACTAACCGTCTCCTCCTGGATTACGGGAGGTTCACACAGCCCCCCGTCCCTAACTTCAGGCTCTGGGGGCCGAGTCTCCTGAGGACAACCGGTCTTGACATTAAAGACCAAGGCAAAGAAGGCATTGAGCACCTCTGCCTTTTCCTCATCCCCTGACACTACACTACCCTCCTCATTCAGCAAGTGGTGGAGGCTCTCCTTGACCCTCCTTTTGCTGTTGATGTTAGCTTTTTTTGTTATCTTTGACCATAATATATTGGACTTTTTGCATTTATTTTCACTTTGCATGGAAGGCGTATGAAAACAGATGTCAAAAATTACAAGCCTGCTTGAAGGCTCCATCTTTTATGTTTGAGGTGGTAAATGATAATTTAATAGAACATAGTGATTCCCAAAGGTAAGAGTTAATTATGGTCAGTCCTGTGTTTGAGGAGGTTTGATAGCACTACTTTGCCCTTTCTAATTCCTTATATTTATGTTGAGCTGGGAGGTGGAAAATGTAGCTGAATAATGGTTATGGCAATATGCCACCTATTCACATTTTTTCCACTATGTTAAAAAAATTAGTGCTAAATTTAAAAACAACAACAGCAACAAACTGAATTTTCTATTGTTAAAATTCAAGTGAGTATTGTAAGATGTTAAATTATTTAATGACATATTTTACAGTGGGCTGAAATAGATTTTTAATTAACTTCAAGATCTGTTTATTATCTCTGTGTTTGTTTAAAATGGAGAGGAAGGGGTTAGGGAAATGACAAAAGTAGAAATGGAAAATGGAAATGACTGGAAATTTACAGTAAGCTGAAAAAAATCAAGGAAATGTTAACACAAAAACTTGAATTATGACTTTAATATTTCTCTCTTCCTCTGTCAGTTTATGCTATTCCACATTATCTCTACAGTAAATTTGTAACATATATATGAATTCTATTTGGCATTTTAACAAGACTTTTTCAGATTGCATGTAAACTTCAATATTCCTCTTCCCAAAGTGATAAAACAATTTATTTGCATTGTAAGCTCTATACAGTATTACTGAAGTTCCAGTCAGGTAGTTAATTTCGTTTTCATCCAATTCTGATACTTTCATTGTTTGATTTTTGTTTTTTTCACCACCCAGCTTCTTTCCTCTCTTCTCCCTACCTGTTCTTAGATATTCTCTCCCTAGGATGTCATTTAATTGAAATATTTATGGGAAATAAGTAATTAATATGACATGATGTACATTAGAGTATGATTTAGTTATTATTGACCAAAAATATGCCATGTAGTAAAACAGTACAGTTTCACTGAATACATAGTTGTTTCTAAAAATCATTAAATTAAGATATTTTAAATAATATGAATAGCCAGTGTTATGATCTGCATTCTCCCGAATTCTCTATGAACAAAACAGTTCTGGGTTTCTAGACTTAAGAAAATCCAGAAAGTGTTTTATTTTCTTTTAATTTTCCTACCTTTAATAGTACAGTTGTTTCTGTTCTTTATATAAATATATATTCTTGAAATGTTCTTCAGTTAAATTTATAAATTGGTTCTATTGAAATCCAAGGCAATACTCCCTTTAACTTTAGTGGGACTAGGATTTCACAATTATATTTTCATAAAGGTGGGGAAAACTGCATAAATATTTATATTAATCTGAATTCAACTAGAACTTTTAGGCTTGAGTTCAAAAGGTCTGAATTAGCTCTGTAGTGAAGAGTCTGTTCTGTGTTTATGAATGACAGCATCAGAGGAAAATACAAAAAAATGTTATGCCCTGTAAGTACATAGGGTACTTCACATGATGCAGCATACAGTATCTGGGCAAGCCAATGTGCATTAATGAAAACCAGTATGTTGTTTTTAAATGTGTTTTGGATTTGGTGAGTGGCCTCTATTTAAGAGGAACACCATTTTCTTGAAAATTTTACAAAAACAAGTCACACACAAGCACATACCAGTATGCTACATGCAGTTAAAATCTGGCGTTTGACCAACAAAGAATATATTAATTGAAACATAGTCGTCCTTATACCTCACAAAGATGTAAGTATTTTTTAACTATATAAGCCTATGCACTGAGCAAAGTTTCATCCTCTGTCTTGTCAACCTGCAGCAGAATGAGAGAAGCACTGGAAATGCCAAGCAATCAGTCCTGGCACAGAGCTCTGAGCATTCAAAGGCTGCCTCTGTTCTTCATGTTCTCACTGAGCCAGTAAAATGCCCTCTAAGGAATTTTCACACCTCCTAACCAAATCTGAGCACACAGTTACGTTAAAGGCTGTGGGGAATAAACAAACAATCGGAGATTCCCAGAGCTATTACCAAGCAAATAAGTAATTCCAAAATGCAGTCCTTCTTATCCAATGAAGGTCCCATGTCTACTGCTGTGAAGTAACTTTTGCAGTGCTTCAGGGCTCTTTGGGGCAATAGAAAACTAAGAATTCAGCAGTGCTCATAATGACTTCCTGCTCACATCAAAATCATCTTGGATTTCTCACTAGTGTGAGGATTCTAATGATGGTATGGGCCATCAATGTGGAAAAATAACTCATGGTGTATATTGTACATTATAGAGAAATAAGGAAGGTTGTGTTTATAGAGAAAATACTGATGCGTTTTACATACTGCTTTTTCTAATAGGAAAGATTACTTCCAAAATGTAGAGCATATAACTGCTAAAGAGACTAGATGATTCAAGGAAATACGGAAACTAAGGTCCAAAGCTGGAGGGTTCTGTATGTTCAGTGCTTTTTCATCGCATCATGAGAAGCAGACTTGCCAGATTCATTGGGATCTGAATGTGGGTATCACCCGCTCTTTCACTTCCAGGCATGTTGCTGTCTGTGGTAGAAGCCTGGCTCCTACCAAGTCATTAGCAGGGATATATCATTTTTGCCTCCAGAAGGCTGAGCTTAAAGTGCTTGTGTGTGTGTAGCATGACACATTGAGTTGTGCTACAGCTAGTGCAGGTTGAGCATACCTGAGCACTTAGTGGTCTGGGTTGCACTCCTCATTCAGACAGCTGACAAACAGCCTGAAATTAGGGCTGTCTTGGTCAAACCAGGGTGTCGGGCAAAGCTACAAAGAAGACAGTCTGAAGAATTCTGGTTTAAACTGTGGAATAAAAAAAAAAAGTTCCTGCTCACAAAATTACATCCATATAATCAAATTGATTTAGAAACAACTTCAGTTAAAATGGTATCCCGTTTTTTACTTAGATGAGGTTTTAGTCTTACATAAATTTATGTTATGCTCTCTGTGTACTTGAATACCATAGTGCAGCTAATGCCACTTAGCTACAACATGAAAAATAAGCAAGAAAGAACTTGCTGTTCAGTGGTTTCTTTGCAGCCAGACGCTGAAGGAAATCTCTGTGTGTTCGGAGGAAATAGTGACTTGTTTCCCCTGGACATAATACACAACAGATATGCTACTTGAGAAGACAGTGGAGAAAAATTTCTTTTGAAAAATGTATGTAGACCCTACTCTGAGAGTTCACTGACCACAGAATTTTGGCTGTAGACAATGGAAATTCAGCTAGTGAGTTCAGTGTAGATCTATTATGAGTGCTATACAGTTACTACTTCGTCTCACATGAAGACATCAAAAGCTATTTAAAATCTGAGAAATTTAATATATACTTTAAAAATTAACTTAATGAAGGGTCAAAACCACTAGAAGACCTAAACTATAAATCTGGTGAGAATGATGTCAGAGTCAGGATACAGTAGTTTTTAGAAATCCTTAATTGGGGTTTTTCACTCATAATTAAAAAAAAATAAACTTGCCTTTTAATTTCATGGATTTATAGGAGTTCTTATGCAGTAATTACCAGATCTTGTCATGGTTACATTATAGGTGAATTTTGAGTCAATATAAGTTTGAGAGTAAAGCAGAATTAAAATATATTTGAAAAGAGGTCACCACAGTTTATTTGCATCTATGTTTCCTGTCTAAAGTAACAGAATGAAACTATTTTGTAATGCATCTTCACATGGAAATGATTTAGGGTGAATCAGCAGTACTGGTAACATGCAGGTTATCCTGTCCATCTAGGACATGCTAAATAAACTGCTAAAAGGTCTTGGTTCTACATACTAAGTGTATAGTAGAATTTTGATAACACCTGTGTGAAAACACACATGCAGATATATAACCTAAACTTTCTCTTCCAGTTTGGTGTTGGGATTCACTAGTCACAGCAACTAATGTATAAACTAATATGAACATGAAAGATTGAAATCCCCTTTACAAATATTATGCATTTGAATATTATACTTTTTACCACTGTTAATTTGACATATATTCACTGATGAAATATGATCATCTCAGATCCAAGAAACAATAAAAATATTATAGCATCCTCCAATGTATCAATTAGGCTATAGGAAGCTTAGGCAATATTAAGAATGTTTGAAGGAAGTTATGTATTTTTATTTTAAATAATAAAGTTTCATTCTTTTCCTATTTCAGAAGTTATGAGAAATTAATAGCATGAGAAAAAGCAGATAGCTTTTAGCAGTCCTTACTACATTCAAAAGACCAAAAATAACTTTTCTTTAGCTAAATTTGTTATTTGAGCTTTAAATAGTGAGGCTCACTCTTATTTAAGCATTCATATTCAATTTCAGTTTCAATCTGATATTCATATTTTGAATCAGAAAGTTCAATATTGAGAATTACTCTCTATTTCTGTCCTTTGTTGTACAAAATGGTATGTATACCTATGCTCCTTATTTTCAGATTTTTCATCATTAGGGTTTGATAAAGACTTCACTCTTGCTCTTTCCCTCCCTTGCTCCCTCCCTCCCTCTCATTCTTATTGCTATATTCTGCTGCTTCTGTCTTCTGAGGACCTTTTTGACAATGTGACTAAGAAGTCTTTTTACAAATACTCATTTATAAATAGAAAATATCAGTCATTATTGGGATACATATTTCATATTTTGTTAGTCTAAAACTGATGATGTTTTTAGTTTCGTTTTCCTCTATTTTGATTGTAATTTTTTCCAGAAGCATGATCTTCTTTTCAAAGTCTCAAAATATCTGGAATGTTGCCTGTATTTTTGCAATCCTTGTTCTGGGCTTTTTTTCCTGTTCAGTACTATAGAGCATCTCCCTTGTCTTAGATCTTTTTATGTATATAGATATTTAGTTATTTCTTACCTTTCTTAAACCTCAGGTTTATTTAATTCTTCAGTCTGGAAGAATTCCTAGGGCTCTGTTTCATAATTCTACTACTACTCATCTCTTTTTTTGCAAAAAAACACTTCATTGTTCTCTTCTTCTGTATATTAAATAATTTAAAAACACTAGCTCACATCTTGAACAGTTCTGCATATATTTACAAGCTTTTCTTAGCACTTTTCTACAGCATTTTGTGCTAAACAGATCATTTTTGTACTGTCTTATTATGCTTTTCTGTAATGTTGATCCCTTTATTTTTTCCCTCAAAGCCAGCTGGTTTTCAATTTGAAGTATGAAGGCTTTCTTCTTCATAGCATGAGTGCAGAGTAGAAGTACACGGTATGTGTACTGCTGTGCCATCTGCGTGATTTTGCTGAAATAACTATAGGTCACTGATAAATCCCAGAAAATGTGAAGTGTTGTGCCACTTAAGGTATCAAGTCTTGTAGTGACTTTTGAATGACTTTTCCCTTCTTTTTACCTCTGACAGATCTTTGTGAGCGACTTTTCTTACCACTTTAAATTCAAGGACTGTTTTACTTTCAAAAATCAGCAAACTCGTAGTAGGGCTTGTGCTTATTTTTTTTCAAAAGTAACAGTTGATTGATGACTTTGATCATCCCCTTTTAACACTGATAAGAAGTAAAATCTCATTAAAGATTTAAGTCACATTGATCTTGCAACACCAGCTACTGTGGCCAAATAAATAACCATTTCCAAAGACCAATCTGTATAATTCTTAAATGTTAGTGAGTTTCTAGCCATGCAAATGCATGATGATAGCATTATTCCTTCACCAAAATACAGGCTGGTGAACTGCAGTCTCATTCTGCAAGCAGTATGTCCCAACTGCCATCATATACTTTCATAAGCATCAGTTAATATAATATGCTATAACTTTTTTCCTATTACTTAGAGAAGCCATGTTTGTTATAATTTGTGTTACGTACCTGTAAGTTAATATGAGAAGGTTCACAAAACCTAATTTCCAAACTACCCATTTTTCACAGTAGTCTAAAAGTCAGTTATTTTTGGGTGGAAAATATATAGACAAATTAACAGTTTTCATGTCATGATTTTTAAAAGCCAGAAGTGCATACTGTCATTTAAATTGAACTGTGTATGCTACGTCTAGTTGGTGGTGTCATATAAATGCATTATAAATTATTCTTGGAATGAATGCTCTCGTCTTCTAATAGAACATACATAACTATTGTTGATGTGGGGCACTACAGAGTCTTCTGTGCACATCCTGTAGCAGATACTAATGTACAGTATCTTTTATAAACAGGCCTCTTTTTGTCTCTGTTAGAAGAAGGAGCTGACTCAAAGAATCTGATAGTCTTCCAAAGAAAACATCTGTTTTAAATATATTTGTTTGGATTCCAGTCAACACACCTAGGACTTGCATAATTAGCTTAGACTACACAGTTCCCTTTTCAGAAGATATGTTTATATAAATAAGCCATGCATTTTTCATTAAGCAAATACTCCTCCCTTTCTTTTTTTTTTTTTAATTAGACATTCCAGCTTGTATTTTAACATATACTTTTGCAAAGCAAAGATTAATTGAGAAACTTTTTTAGCACAATTTTTTATATGACATTCTTTTTACTGTATTGGGGAGAAGTGTCTTGCAACCATCGTATCAGTATTCAGTAAATGAGTGCATACATTTAGAAAGACACTTTTGATACCAGTAATTGATCACTTACTACATAAAATGTGAATTTTGTACCTTTTACCACTTTTGATACTTCATATTCCTTTAAATGTACATAGCAGACTTTTTAAAAATTAATTATGCCTGTGAACTGTCTTAAGTTCACCCTTCCTAAAGATCTGATTAACTAAAAATACATAAAATACAGTGTTTGTTTCATCTGAAGCAGCTCCTTAGAAGAGATAAGAAGAAATGGAAGCTCAGTTAGTGGTCCTTTCTCCATTCATCTTGTGCCATGCCACACCACATGATTCCCCTGAACCAGAATCTCTTATCATACAGCTGTGCAACATTAAAAGAATTCTTTTCTAAAACTGGATTAATGATTATGCATACCTTTGGTATTAAGATCAAACCTCTCTAATGTTCAGACAGTCACAGTTGGGAATGAGATCTTTTACTTTGGGACAAATTCAGCCTGGAGTGACAATTTCATAATATATATTGCAGGTGTGCCTTATTACAGAAGGGCTGAAGTTGGTATTTCATGCATAAAAGTAGCTTCTAGACCGTTTTTTGCAGTTCATACAATCCAGATGAAACTGTTCTTAATGTGACCTGATATTCTTTATATCATGTCTCATTTCAGCTCAGTTCTAGACCTGTGGGAACAAGAGTCACACCTGTGTTGAGTGTTTTCATCTAGGGCAACATCGGTCAGTTCTGAATGATCTCAAAGCCCCACTTACACTCTCACTGTACAGAATGTCTTGTGTGAGAAGTGCAGTTGCACATTTGGTTGGAATTTTTGCTTTTCCTTGCCATTTTCAGAGGTCCTCAAGCATAGACTGAGTGAAGAATGCTATCAATGATTCAGTGTGTTCCTTCTACCTGTGCATGTGATTGAGTGAAGCTGGCTAAGTGTCCCTGTCTCTAGTTGTGGGGAGTTTTAGTCTGAAATGAATTCATATTAATTATTTATATTTTTCAAAAGCAGTTGTATACAATAGTGCTAAGTACTAAGGAGACAGTAATGTTGACTGTTGACTTGCCTTCAATATAACTTAAGTGATAGTAATACAGATTTTGGTTGTTTGATGTTCTGTAGGTGTTTACTCTGTTATGGATTGCTGACTGGATGGTGCACCACTTCTGGAAAAAAGGAAAAGATCCTGACAGCTTTTCTATCCCTTATCTTACTGCACTGGGAGATCTGCTTGGAACTGCCTTATTAGCTATAAGTTTTCATTTTCTGTGGCTCATAGGTGACAGAGATGGCGATGTTGGAGACTAATTATTCCAACGGATGCAATGACTTTCCCTGGTATATTGGCGAGACCGATCATTCCACTTGAAGGTCCTCAAAGTGATTGTTCCATTTGGTATAAGTAAGTCAAGTTGACACAGGTATAAACAGCCTTAATGATTTTAGTTTGGTTTGTTTTTAAAGAAATAGGATGGAACTAGGAGGATACTTGAGACCTTCACTCTGAAAACAGGTGGATTGCTGCTAGTTGAAAACATCTGAGTAGACACAATGAACTGTAGATCAATCCTTTATCAAGTTTTAAATTTTTAAAAGATTGAGTCTTTTAAAATAACAGTTCTTTAGCTGTATTGTGAACCAGAACAATCTCTAATTGCTCATTCAGTGGTGATGAAGAAGAGGGTAAGACCCAATCAGTGGCTTGCCTTGTCTTTCCCTCCCAGGAACAAAGTGGGTATATATTTTCATCTTACCACCAAAGTGGTTAGTAGACCTCAGATGAATTCAGTTTCATAGACATTAACTGATTAGTTGATGATATGTTCTTATCTTGCAATTTTAGTGCTGTAGCTCTCTAACCATTGCAGACTTGATATCAATAATAACTGTTACAGTGATTTGAATTCTGATTCTCTAAACATTTTGTCACAAGTTTTATTTTATGTATACTAATATGACCATCTGCATTTATAAAATTAGACACTTGAAAAGTGTCTGCAGGACTGAGCTCTTTTTCTTTGTGCTAAAAAGAGCAACCTAATTATTTTACTGTTGTCATTTATTAGAACAAGAGCACAGTAAGACAAATAATGTGACACTGACCTGTTCAATAATAATGGGTGAATGATTAGATGTCCTTGTGTTGGAAAGTGTATTTTCATTTAGCAACTGAAAAGATGTTTAACTAACTGATATTAATGGTGTTGTGATGGCCAGTATCCTGATTTTAATGAAGTATTTAGAGGTGTTGATTCAAATGTAAATACTGATCCCTGATTAAAACTTGGGGTATAAAATATTATTTTTCCTTTTTAGGCACTTAGGAAGTTACATAAACTTCTAAAATTTCAGAGCTATGTCATCCATTTCTAAGCAGAAATCTCTAACAGGATTTCTGCTTTCAAACTGTCGAAGTAAGGAAAGTGGTCAATAAGGAAAATGACTGCTTCTGAATGAGTTCTCTTGTATACCTCAAGATTTTGAATAATATATTGATCATGAGGACTCTGGTTGCCACTTTGAAAAAATGTACTAATTGCTCTGTTTTAAAATCCAGTGGGAGTTCCTCACGTCTTATGTTTTTAAAGACTATACCATACATCCTAGATGCATAATTAAGCAAACAACTCATATTTTAAATGTTGTGATTAAAAGTTTTAAATTTTGAGACTTAAATTAGACAACTAAATCCATGTATCAGCATATGTTGTAATCCTGTAAACATTAGTCATGTGATTTATGCATATAAATCCTCCCTTTTAATTTGATAGACCTACTCAGATGAATTAATTATGTGGATAAGTGTTAATGGGAATTCTATAGGTGTCAGTCACCTTAAACTGTGGAAGTTGAAAGTGTTTGCAATTATGAAAATTAAACCAGCTATTCAGTGCCTACACACAGATTTAGATGCCTGACTTTTAGCTCCCTCATTTACACACTTTTATTTAAGCTTTTTCTTAGTTATGATTATATAGTTGTCTGAATGAACCATATGTATTATGTCTTTTATTATGTGCGAGAAAGGTGAAATCTTTCTAACTTCAGGTTCTCTGACTTTTCTTAGTTTGTATTAACGCTATTTAAAATAGTTACTTGTACGTAGCATTGCGGGAAATACTCCTATTAAATTGTTTAAAGTGGACTAGATGTAACTTTTTTTTTCAATAATGGTTATTTATTTTTGGTGCAGATATAGATGCAAATTTTTTTATTCTGATAGAACTGCCATCTGAATCAACTAAGCTGCCATTTTAAGCACTTGTCTCATTAGAGTCACTGGGTTTTAAGGTTGTTCTTAAATGAATAGCAAGATTCTTAAAAATTAAAATTTCTTGAGATACTTGTGATCTGTCCTTATCATCTGATGCGTGAGAGTGTTGTAGTATTTAGGCATGGCAGTATCCTTAGTGTGTTAAATATTTTCCCAGTAAATAAGCAACAACTGTTGGTACAGTCTGCTGACAAATGGGTGAGTGTTTAGATTGCGGAATTGGGGAAGAAATGTTAAATGGAACAAATTCAGTGAAACTCGAAAAGGGGAAATATGCTGATAGACTGGAATAACCTGGGCATGGAAACAATAAGTGACGGAAAAGTGTAATGGGAAAATTTGGTATTTCAAGAGGAGGAAAGTTCATTGCATGGCTGAGAGAGCAAAATCCATATTGTGGGAAAGAAAGAGGTGCAAACTTTCACACAACATTCATTATGAGAGGCAGGAGCAAACAGAAGGAGGTTATTTTGAGAAAAGAATAAAAAGGCACAGCCAAACTTGTTTTTCAGGAAGGGAAGGAAAATATAACTCGTGTTGAAAGGAGTTGGGGAAGAGGTGGGAAAAAAGGTACTTTGAGGAATGGTGGAAGTGAGAAAGAAATTAATGCTCTCAGTAAGACATTAAGGAGTTTGAGTGGGGAAAGAAGTATGACATTGATAAAGCAGAGCAAACCTTGACATCTGGAAGAGCAAGGAGTAAATAATATATAATGTGGAAAAGGGTGTGATTCCCATGTGGAAGGGGCATTTTAAAAACCTGCAGGGTTTGTTAACTGTGCTACCTATAGTTATGAAGGTAAAAAGCTCTTACCACCAAGTTTCAGGGGTGATTTTATTCCACTACATGAGTCTAATACGGGGGAGGGCACAAAAGAGTTGTACACCAGAGAATCTATCATTGGCTCAAAAGCTGTACTCACTGAACCAATTTTAACTCTAGTCAAGTCAGCCTCTCCACAGTATTCCACCAACTTGATTTTTAAACGTATCCCAGTAACAATCAATTACTTCATGTATGTGTCTGTAAGAAATGTTAACAAAAATTCTATTGGAGACAAATCGTGTGCTTTTTGTACTGCTCAAAGCATACAATTGAAAGGGACATCCTGAGATGTTATTCTGTCTTTTGTTATCAAAGCAGCCGTATTTTATAATCTTGCAGATAAAATGAGCACTCTTTGTATTAAAACTCATTAAGTGTTTTCCTCCTCTCCACCTGCTAGAAGATTCTTTCATACCTTCCTTTATAGTTTCTAGCCTAATTAGGGCTATTGCTGATTCATATCTATTTGCTTTTGTGTCAGCGTGTACCATTTTTTAATTTGGCTCTTGCTCATATTGTCTCATTCACCTCATTTAAGCTGCAGGTCATCTTAAAGCTCCTTCTGCAACTTCTTGTACTACTTTCATTCTGCTGATGAGCTAGACCAGCCAGAAGCTTCAGTTGCTTTGCCTTTATTAGTTACTCTTACCTGATGCTGAGTAACTGTTGGAGTGCTTTTCTTTGGCCATTCTTACTGTCTACTCTCTTTTTTCTCTACTTCAGAAATATCTCTAGGGTAAATAGAAGTAGGGGCGGGTTATTTGAAATGTGTATCATTTGCCATTCTGAAGGATTTTGTGACCGTCTCAATTGTTCTATGAACATGCATGAAAAGGGATAATTTCATTTGTTAAACTACAACTAAATGCAGCTTTGAAATTTAGAGTCAGAAGCATTTCATACTATACATGTTTTCTTTTCTTTTTCAGTGTAATGCTTTGAAATGATCTTTGCATTCTAGTGAGTTACTGAATGACTCCAGCTTACTTAAAATATCCTCTTCCACTCCCGTGTTTAATATATTAATTTCATTGGGGCTTTTAGAATGCTGTTGAGAAGCTGGCAAGCAGCAAATTAATTTCACTTCTTTTTACAATTTGCCAACTAAATTAGACTTTTCTTATACAAAGATTAAAACAGCATGAAGATTAAGGCTTTATAAAATGCAGAATAGCTTGCAGAATCAGGACGCAAAAGAAGACCTATCATCTTTTTAATGGAGTTGCTCTTTCACTTCAGTTCTGAGCATCACGAAAAGCTCTCAAGTCCAAGAGTAACTCAGAATACACATGCCAGGAAACAGTAGTATAAGCACTCCATGAAATGAAGCGTTTGAAATTCCTTATTATTATTATTATTATAGTAAAATTGCTATTGTAAAGGAGCTAGTCTCTTTAGAGGTGCAGAAAATGCCAATAGAATATGGTAATTGAATTATAATCTGCTTTAAAAAGAGTAAGACAATGTTCGAAAACAGTACCAAAGGTACTGGAAGCAATGCGAAGTCTCTCAGTGGGATTTTTCTTTTCTTTTTGGCTAGGTTTTCTGTAATGCAATACATTGTTTTAATTGCGTTCTCTAATGCATTCCTAATCAAGTCAGTCTGTTGTTCAGTTATGTTTTGGATTATCATTTTCCCATATGTACTCAAAAAAATCAGCTTTCTGTATATAAAGGTGGGGAGGAAGAGCTAGCAAAGAGGCGTGTTTTGTCATTAAAGCCTCATTCTGATAGTCATAAGGGAAAGTCTTTCTGTTAAACTCAATGAAAATTTGATCATCATGCCTGCTGTGCATGGACACTCTAGGGAATCCAGTATTAACAAAACATGAATAATGCACGATTAAAGCTAAGAACCAACATGTTTAGTAAATATACAAGATTGCCATATGCTGGGTGGGTACCCAAGAGCAGCAGTGTACCCCTTAGTCATTCAGCATTGGCAGGGCTGAATGGGCTTTACTTTCTCTGAAGCTAAAAAATTATTTCAAGTCCTGCTAGTTGTTTATTTAATATGCAGGATAGTTCATCATATGCTCTGTTTATGCTTTTATTTCTCAGTTCAAATTATACTTGAAATTTGCTTCTTCCTTTACTTAGCATTCTTCAACTTGCTCTTTAGTGAGATTGTTTCCTCTTCAAGAGTTGCCAGAAGTCTTGAGAGGTCAAGGAATTGCTTTCCATGAATAATTTTAAATCTGCTTTTTGCAAGTGAAATAGAGTCCTGAATGAATTATATGGTAGACATCTTTGGGAATAATTGACTTCTGAATAGATCCTCAGGTTTTAATACCTCTAAGTTCTCACATTTACAGTTTTTCTATGAACAGGATCTAAAAAGGATTTTGTCTGTTTACTAATTTTTTCTGTCATCTCCTGGTTTTGATTAATGAAGTTGTTCTACTGTCTACAGTAGAACAGCATTTTAATAAAATTGACATTCTCAGTGGCTTTCCAAAAATTACAAGCAATAATATTTGTTTTATACTTGGGAAGCAATCGTCCATTAGACTACTTTCCTATGAATCCTCATACTATGGTTAGCTTTAGATCATCCAAAGCCCATTTTTTCCTGTTTGTTTTTGAAGCAGGTGTTTTTCCCTGTGCTGACACAACCGATTATTTTATTCTCTTATAGTATCCAGCATTCTGGAGTAACAGTAGAACATGCTTCATCTCAATTGTTTTGAAGACTGAACCAATTTTTACTCATTGCATAGGAAAATTTAGATGTGTCTGATTAATTCTAGTTTTAGGGAGATGAATGGTAGCTTTCAATTAAAACAGAAGAGTGTCTCTGGAGGTTGGAGCATTTCCAAAATAGGAGTTAGCTCTTTAAGCTTGACCACATTAGGTAACTGAGATCAGCTCAGGTACCAAGATCATCTTAATTTGTGGACAAAAGCATAGATGATTTCGAGATATAAGTAAGCCCTGAAGACTGGCTGATCACTCCTCTCTGTTTCATTTAGACTTTTAAAGCTTTGAGATTGCCATTGCTGCTTCTTTAGAGCCAATCCATTCACGCCACTAAGTACTGTGCTAGTGCAAGTCTATCACATATGTATGGCAACTGTGGTCCCCCTCTGTAACTGAAGACATTCAGGCCTTTGAAAAAAACCCCCACAAAACTTGCATGTCATTTGCGCAAAATGAAAGATCTAAAACGCTGCGAATTCAGATACAAAAAGACACGCTCGTTCCTAGGTTTCATTTCCAGCTGGCCTTTGCTCCATTCCCGCATTAGAAAGCTGATTCATTTTTTTAAAGACTTTTTTAAAGCACTGTAAGGTTACCATGCCAAAGAGCATGAAACCGTGCTCTGTTAGATACCATGTCTGGTTATGTGCTCTGTGCATGAGACTGACATGAGCTATGAGTACGTTCTCTCCTTGGAGAGAACTAAATCCCTTCCTTTGAGCAAAGCCTGACTATATAGTCTTGGCATTAAGCAGAATATGGCACTATATAGGATTGGCACTGTGCTGAATGTGCAGTACTGACTGTGTGGGGTTCTTTACCTCAGACAGCTCTATAGCTGGAAGAGCCAGCACTGAGACACCCACTGTGTTGCTGGTACATAATAAGACTTCGCTGAAAATTGGGAAAGACTATCTGTTCATGCAACAGTTCCTCTAACCCATCCAAAGGTATTTAGTGAGCTACCCCCTCTTTGCTCCATGGGCCTTCACTCTGCCCCATTCAAAGTGTCTCAGACATCTGCTTAGGTTCTCCTTTACCTTGTTGACTTCGTATGGGATAAGAACTTGCAGATAACTCTGCTATCCATGTTCTCCATATTTTCATGTCTTACTGGAGACACAGGAAGGTGCAGAAATGTCCATCAGTTCAAAGGACGTCCAGTTCTGCTGTTTGCTACAAAAATTGCATTTTAAACATTTATTAAGACTTGTAAATATTTTAAAGTCCTTCTGACTTGAGACTATTGCATTACATAAATGTTTAATAGATACAGAATCTGCACTTAAAGCGCTGATTAATGCATACATATCTCTGGAATATGTATAGCTTTCAGATTGGCACTAAGAGAAACAAACCCGAACATTTTTAGCACTTCTTACAAGACGCAGAAAAATGTCCTATTACCATAGGAAGCTTCTCACAACATGTATTCATGAGACAAAACTAGTAACTCTTCACCTTTCTGACTTGATTCTCATTCAACTCTAATAACATTGCACACAGTTTTCTGGCGTGTTATGGAACTGAGGTGTTCAGTGTAAGCTTATTTTTCGATATCTGTTTTTTTTCAGAGACAGAGCATACCTCCAGATACCCTGCTACCTCGACCATGTCATGGTTGTGTGTATCCCTCACATATGTTCATGGTGAAGTCTCCTGCTAGATAAGGACCCAGTCTTGTAATCCGTTTAGTCCTGTTCATACCTATATAGAAATCTCCTGCCACACATAAGAGAGGGAGCTCTTTTTTTTCTTTTTCTCCTGTTTTTAGGAGGGTAGGGCTTACAGCCCTGTGGACTACGTGAGATCCATGCATCTTCTGTATGTTCCGAGGGCAGCTGTCTCCTGTTGACAGGCAGCCTCTGAAAGCCCCTAGATAACCTGGAGTCCCTTCTCCAACAAGAGCCTTCAGGATCAGGAGTAGGAAGGCTGCGGTGCCAAGTGCAGCTGTGTGAGCTCTGTAACTAGCCTGGTTTGCCCACTTAGTTAGGAGGGGGTCTGTATGCTTCCCTCTCAGGGCTACGGGGTGGGGGGTGACAGCGGCCATAAAGAAGAGCCGGCTTTGTTATAGCCCTGACACCAGTTTAGTTCCTCTCATGAAATGGGAGATATGGCCTGGAATCTTTAGTCAACAACCCACAACAAATTTGTCTTCATATAAAATTTTCAGGTTCAGGCCAAAAAATACAGAGAGTCACAATTGCTCTGCATGGCAGACTGGTGGTCACTTGATAGACATGAACCACTGAGAGTGACGGAGCGAGTAGGATGCCCAGGTTTAGGATGCTTCTGTGCTGTCTGACAGCCTCCAAAAAGGGGGGAAGCATCTGGCAATGCAGCACGCAGCAGCATTCAGTTCATGTCTATCATGACATATATCCAGATCACATCAGCAAGGTCTCTGATGCAGAAGGAAACCATTAGCTAGCACCGTCATCTCTTCAGCTAATTATCCCAAGGCTTTCTATTTGATGAAAGGAAAATGTGAGCATGTTATTTTACTCGGAAGCAGAAGCACACCTGGTTGAATATATCTACTGAAATGTCCTGCTAGAGGAAAAGCTAACAAACATCTCTGTCTCCAGCTGAAAATCTCTGCACACATCAAAAGGCTCACTTTGCATGATAATTTGATAATAAAGGAGGAGTTAAGAGTAATACTCATCACAGGGACTATGACAGCACCTATGAGCAAAAGGCTGATTGCAGCGTTATCCTGGTTTAAGGTACAGAGGGCACACCATTCCTAAGGGCTTTAGATGGAGCCTCTGCCATTCCAAACCAACCACAAAATGTCTGGAACCTGAAACCAGTTAATTATTGGAGAAGCGTTCACCCAAATGTTTTCCATCTGACATCTTTACACTTGTGAAAAATGCGACTGGAGTCCAGACACTGCTAACAAAGTGTGTAACTCCTTGCTTAGGAGCTGGGGTGGAGCCTATGTACTCTCCTCCAGCTGCATTTCCCAGCATGGAAATACTCATCAACATTATATGTGAGTCATTTATAGTTTTTAATCCACTTCCAATAGCCCTGGCAAAGATTTGCCAGGAAACCTGAAACATGCTACAATAAGCGAAGCAAGATTACTCACCTCACTGTGTTCTTAAATGCTTTCCTCTAATTTAATTCTCAATATCTTAGACTCAATGATCTTAAAGGTCTTTTCCAACCTAAATAGTTCTATGATTCTATAAGGAGACTCCCCAAGTTGAGACTTTCCGTCTTAAATTTCCTTCCGTCTTGCATTCCTTTTCCGTAATACATACTTAATTTCTCACCTGAATTGCACTCAGCTGTTTCTCCTTCTAATCCTTGCACCATTGACTTCAAGGGATGGTTTTTTTTGTAAAAAAAATAATTGTGGATTTAATTTTTGAAATTTTCCTAAGTGACAAATGGAGGCTTAAAAGCATCTGCTGTAGGGATGATACATACTGCGTGTAAAATCATATTGCACACACAGCAGTAACATTTTTATGATAAAATAGCAAAGTACATTGTAAAATTAATATGAAATAGCTGAATCGTTATGTCGTTCCATAAAACTGAAGGTAAATCTCTTAATAAATCACATCTAGCTATAATTCCAGGAAGGAAAATATTTTGTTTTTCTTGAATGGGTGTCTCAGCATTTACTTGGCCACCTCTGCAAACAGCACTTGCCGCTCCATGGGATGGCTGCTTCCTCCGATTTGACCTTTTTTCCTCATCCATCTCTTTCCAGTTAAAAAAAAGGTAAAAAAATATGCAGTAATTGATTGCATTAATGGAGCAAACACTTTTTAGAAAAACCCAACACCTCTACTTTAGACATAAAACTAAACCTGGTTTACCTAGAGTACTTATCTGCTAAGACTAGTCTGACTAAACTGAGCCTAAGATAGACCTAGGCAATGCCCAGATCCTGTCCCTGCAGAACCTTTTGCAGGAAACTGGGGCCTGTTGTGGGTTGCAGGCTTTGACTTGATGTAGGGCTGCAAATACCTGCTGACAGCACGGAGTCCTCTTTCTAGCGAAAAAGTCATGAATTGCCACAGTATAATTCTAGTTTTTAGAATAAGCTGAAGCTTAATGGCTTAACTGTTATTATTCAGCTGTATGTTACCCTGACAGCTTTATGTATTAGTAAAAAAATAGAAATGAAGGCATAAACTTTTGGATTGATTTTTCTCTTCCTGAGGAAAACAGCTTTGCTGGTTGTTTGTGTTTTAATTAAAAACTCTGACTGAAATGAGATTTTCAACCCACATAATTTTAGTTGAAATGTTATGTCTCATTTTCCAAAATACTCTGTCCATTTGTTACGTACTGATAGGACATATAGTACTAAACAGCTGAAGAAATGCTCTCTCAGGTCTGCATTTACTCAAAAAATAGGGACAGAGGAATACAATTTTAATGTCAAAGTCAGAAACACTTTTTAAAATATTGGTGAAAGATATTTTTAACAACTTATAAGTCAATGAAAATATTTTCTATATTTTTACTCCTTGAATAAGTCACTTATTTTCGGTCCTAAATGCCTCTGACTTAGCCAACAGAAGCCATTTATTGACAGTCAGTTGAATCTCACAGTCAGGAGGCTTGAGCACTCCAGTAGATGAACATTTCAAGTAACAGGGGAAAAGATCTGCTGTTCATCATTTCAATAGGGAAAATAAAGTTGATTTTTTTCTTTTAACACAGATTTTTTAAAAAAATGGTTTGCATGCAATTTGGGGAGGTGACTTTTGGATATGTTGTCCTTTAGCATGCCGAAAATAAAACCAGACTCTAATTTTTCAAAATTTTCAACCTTTGGCAAAGTTGTAAGTGCAACTGGAAAAGGAAGATATTTTTGTGTGGCATCAGGAGTCTTGTATGTGGTGATGTGTAACACAGCTAGTGAGAAAAGCACAGCGCTGCCAGTCAGGAAGCATATGCTCTAGTTTCCACTCGGCTGCATTTATTTAATTTTTTTTTCTCTCTTCTTTCCAGTATCCTAGAGTTATTTAGGTTTTTTGTAATTGTGGTAGAATGAAATTAATGTGTTTTCATCCAAACAAAGGTTTGGATGTGTTGGCAGAGCTCGTGCCCACACAGAGAGTGTTACGATAGGGACAGGCTTTCTTCAAACTTTGCATCATCTCCACTGGGCTTATTTGCGCAATCTTGTCACTTGCCCAGGCGAGAGGAACCTCAGCCGTGCAGGATCCTGACACTTCATTGCATCCTCCAGTGCTCCACACTCATCTCCCCAGTGCCTGAGGGTGCCGTGGTCCTGCTGCCACCAGCTCTCCTGTTGTACAGCAGCAGTGGGTGGTCTATACTGGGGAGCAGACGCAGGGCAGAAGCTGTATGCTGAGTACGAATGGGAAGGGATTTTGTAAAATTTTTAATTATTTAATGGAAAAATTGAGGCTTGCGAAAAAGAAAAATCCTCATGCTTCCTTCCACTGGAGCAAATCCAATTTTGTCAGTGCCTGTGGCAGTATTGGGGATTGGGCTCTTCTCCGCTATCTTACGAGCAATGAAGAAATCTCCCAAAAGCTGTAGGCCCAAGAGCTGTGCGGAGAGGCCATGTCTTATCACATTATCCCAAAAATGGGATTTTTCCATTTCTCTGTGTGTGTGATATCAACTCTCCAAAGCCCCCCCAAGCTCGCCCCGTCCGTGGCTGAGCTTGGCAGCTGCTGCCTCCTGCTTGCCTGGGCTTGGTCCCCTGGCCTGCCCTGCCCCACCTGCCCCCACGCAGCCAGAGGATTTCTCCTAGCCCTTGTTTCTGCATGACACTGCACTTCATCTTTATGAACGCAGATGCTACTGAAGCTGATGGACTCTCTCAGGACAGTGTAGTGGCTTGCTTAGACCCATGTACTACCAGAACAGTGTTGCATTGCTTTGAAGCATATGTAATCCTCGCCCGGCCAAGCTGCCGAGGGAGGCAGAGCAATCAGCACAGTGGCTGGAGGTGGCTAATTCGAGGAGATCGAGTCCTTCTCGGGACCTTCTTAATTATCTCCCTCTCTGATTGAGATTGTAGAGGAAACAAATCACTGATGTTTTGAAATGTGAAAGTTGTTGTCTTAATACTGCACAGCCAGGCTGTGATTTCAGGAAGCTATGCTACAGTTCTGCCTAGTAATTAGGGAGTGCGGGGTGGTGGGGCATTTGAGGTGGGAATGGGCTTGGGCTCTAAAGATAGCCAGTGCCCCACCATGGGCTATGACACCTGCTCAGTAGATTTCGTATTTTCTATGTGTCTCTGCTCTAACTGTGAATAATGTTTGCCTTGTGAGGAGTGGGGCTGGCATATTAAATGGTCTGTTTGCCACTGGCAGTGCTGCACCCAGAATATGGCATCCAGTTTTGGGGCCCTCCTCAATTCAAGAAAGATGTTGAGATGCTGGAGAGGATACAGTGATGGGCTACAAAGACATTCAGTGACCTAAAGCTGAAAGTGACTGAAAAGGACACTTTGAGGGATCTGGCCTTATTTAGTCTGGTGACAACAGGGAATCTAACAGCAGTCTACAACTACTTGAAGGAGACTTACAAACAAAGTGAATCCTAACTCTTCTTCCAGTAGAGATAGATGATGGACACACGTTGAAGGCCAGGAGTCTCACAGTAGCAACTAGGAAAAAACATCTTTGCTGGGAGGGTAGTATTGCACTGGAACAGGTCGCCCAGAGAGGCTCTGAGCCCTCCCATCCCCAGAGTTATTGAAGCTTTGGCTAGCCAAAACCATGACCAACCTAGTCTTGGTCACCTTCAGCAGTAGCATGGCCCAGCTCACCTCCAGGGTCCCTTCCAACAACATGGTCACAGAGCAGTTATTTTCTAAATGCATGATTTTTCCTAAGTGTAATTTATGGTGCTGATTTCCTCACCCAAGTTTGTATTCAAAGCCCAGCTTTCCAGTGAAAACCATGGACGAGCCCATGCAGGTTTGGGGACTGCTGGAAATGTTTAACTCAAAGCCATTGTTAGCGAATTCACGTGAAGGTGGGCAAACATGTGGCCTAAAGCTCATCAGATAGATAGCTGGAGTTTATTTCATCTGACTCTAAAACACCCTTGCTTGAGGTGGGACGATGTTTCTGGGCATGCGACAGGTCTTAAATTGACAGCCCTCATCCTTGCTGGCTAGGAACTTGGGAAGGAAGGGAGCAAGAGGAATATTGTCAGATGAATTTATCTTTCCTGCTCCATAGTAGTAGATAATTTTGAGTCTTCTGCTTGTCCTGCCACAATAACCCTTGTGAGAAAGCAAAGCTATGCAGACAAAAATCCCACCCTCAAAGCATGAGCCAGAAATAAAGCAGACAGAGAGGAACGTTCTTTCTTCAATTTAATTGAAGTTACTTAGAAAAATAATCAGGCTTGAATGGCTTTTTTAGGGAAAGATCCATGAGCAGTTCACACTTATGTTGGCAATGTATAATTTAGCTTTTCTCTTTCTTAACAGTATATTTAGGTATGAGAAGATACTTTTCTACAACAAGCCTTCTACTGCATACAAATAGGTTAAAAAAAAAATCCAACCCCACATTGATGTTAAATTACTCGTACACATTGTATTGTGCATGCATGTAAGAAAATAACACTCTCTGTAACAAGAGTAATAGTAAGGACAGTCCCTTTTTGTACCTGAAAAGTGCAGCAGACTACAGTGAAACCCTAAAACATCTGGGGTCAACTTACTTCTAAAAGCACTTCTGCTTGTGGATTATTTGTTTCACTTGTTTTATGCAGCGCATGGTTCAGGCAGTTCGCACATTTCTGTGATAATGGACATGTTTATGAAGCGGCTGAAGCATGGACCAAGTCAGGTTTGGGGGGACCTCCCATCGCCCAGGAGTCACCGCTGTGTTCAGAGGGGCCAGATCCAGCCTGGGCTCCAGGTTAAGGTGCTTGGGGCCATCGGGGGGGGAAACAAGCCCCCAGTTGTGGGCATTGTGCCTGGTAAGGAGCTGCGGGCCCTGCTGGGCTCAGCGCTGGCCCTGCCAAATGATGAGGAGGCACCAGCTGCTCAGGGATGGGGATCACTGCTCCTTGAGCCCAGCGGCTTTGAGGGGGCTGGGGGCAGAGGTGGGGAGCAGGACCTTCCCTTCCTGGTCCTGTCTGTGCTCACCACCGCTCAACTAACACACATTCTTCTAAAAGAGCAGCTCCCCGGGTGGCCCTTGCAGTCCCACGGGCACAGCTGTGTTTTGGATTTTGCTGTGGCTGCAGTTTTGCCTCCTTCGTCTCCTGGGACCAGCTGTGGCTGCAGCAGAAATGAACCCAGGAGGGAGGCAGGGCTTGGGAGCAGACCAGCCCCTCTGTTCCTCTGGCTGAAGAACCCAGTGAAGAGACGGGGTAAAACCAACCCAGCTGCCCCTGCATTCCAGGTGGTGGCTGCTGAGATGAGGAGGAACGACCCTGAACATCCTCCTGTGTGGGAGCAGTGGAAAGAGATATTTTTTTGGCTCAGACAAAACAACACACCCAGCAGACCAAAAAAAAAAGCTATTCCTTAACATTCGTGGTCCTCCTCCGACCTGGTGAGGCCTTCGTGCTCACCGCACAGGACACGATCATACCCAGCATGTCAGCTGTTCATTTTAAACACAAATCTAAAGCCCATTCACAGCACCCCAAAATAGATGTAACACGCTAAGTGGACAGTTTGTAGTAGTTTGGGATCAAGGTTTTTAAAAAGCAAGTGACTTTTAAGTACCTGCTTAAGACCACATAAAAGCCGTCTCAAGTGCTGAGCATCAGGGAGGCAGAGTTTGGGTAATCAAACCCAAAGCTGCTGCTAAAAATCCCAACTCGAGCAGCATTCACCCCTCAGGTGTCCTGAACACCTAAAGCTTTTCTATCATAGCTGTCAAATAGGGTTTTTGTGCCTCCAAAGCAGTGAAACTAAAGAGAGTATTTCAGAACAGATAAAAAAGGGGTGATGACAGAGAAAAGTACAAAAAGAAAGGGGGAAGCACATCCCATTTTTAAAATATTTCCTTTCTGAAGCAACTTTTTTCTTAAATGAAAAAAAAAATTCACATCACATTCTGTTGGAGGGATTAACAGCTAACTGAAGAGAAAATTAGACCCAAATATTAGCACTGTCGAATACAACACCAAACAAGCACACAAATAGCTTGCAGGAAATACCGGAGGGGGAGAGGGGAAATCTACCCTCAGACAGATTATTTTTTTTTTAACAAACATATAACCATTGAACAACAAACAAAAGAAAGCCAGGGCACACTGTGATAGGCACTTGCAACAGCTCTGCATATTTTAAATGAGACAAAACTGCTTTCAAGTAAAACACGAGCCAGCGACCAGCAACCGCTCAGGAACTCAGAGCTGTCAGGCGCAGCCAGTTCTTCACTAGCCACTGGGTCAGCGCTCCGGGTTATGAACAGGACCTGGGTTATGAAAACTGTGGCTGTTCCAGAATGGATGAGAGATTTATAGAGTATGATTAAAAAAAAAAAAAACAATGACCCAAATCCTGGCTAAGACCAAACCCAATTTTGAAAGCACTTCAGCTGCTGTTTGTTATGTTAATTTGTTCTTCACTGAGATTTATTCAGCGACTCATTTTTTTATAAAATAAGATGGAACTTACTTTTCTTCTTTAACAACATATGTGTCCTGGAGACTAATGTAATTCAGTGGGTATTATTGGCCACTGCAAAATACAGTGTTTTCAAGATCTGTCTCTGATACTGTTAAAACAGCTCTGCCTCAGCTGAGTCTATTTAAATCTTCACTAATTTTTGGAAGGGTTGGGTTTGCTCATCAGATTGACACGCAGGCAAGTCAAAACCCCACTTTAACAATCATTTAACTTTAAAACAGATTTTAGGTTCCTGCAAGTGCCTCGACTTAAACCTCTGCCCCCTTCTGCCCATCAGCTGGCTGCCAGCGCTGCCAGCCCAGGATGGGACAGCTTGGGGTGGCTACAGACCATTCCCCAGGCAGGCACCTGCCACCTGCTTGGCCGTACATCTCACCTGCATCAAATTAAAGCAACATTTGGAGAAGCCTGCACTTCTGCCTGCTAAGCTTGCTAATAGATCCACACTGAAATCTCATTTTTCATTATTTATTTGCTGCAAATAGATTACTACTTGCTTGCCCAAAACAATCACTCGATGTGCTACCCCTGGTACAGTCTGCCATCCCAACAAGCCGTTATACACAAGACAACCACTACTGAGATGTTCACCTTACATAAAAAGGTCATGGTCTCACACTAGGGCTAACTTAGATGAAATACTAACCCACTGGAAATTAGAACTATCCCTGTCAATGGCATTTAGGCATCAACTAAAAAAAAGACAACTTCCCCTTCCGCCTAGGAAAAAGCCATGAAACCAGCATGTAGGAAGATGAGAGACCTTTTTTTTATTGTCTTGCATGCTTAGAGATCAACACCAAGATGACTTTCTGACTTTCCAAATTACATGCCCACATCCTTTATAGCAACGTATTGTGACCAGTGTATTTTGAGCCAGTTTTGGTTGCCCATCTCAAGATCAACTAGGGAGGCATGACTTGCAGAGGATGGAGCTCCCCCACCCCCATCCTGGATATGAATTAAGTCAATGCCAATCACTTTGGGCATTCAAAAATCTCTACAGCCACTTTCAAAATGCTGATTTTTTTTTTCTGATGGACCATCCGCAATCTACATTCATTTGGGCTGGCAGGCTTTAAATTACGAGACAATGCGACTGGTCATATTCTTGATAAAATCATTAAGTCCAGACTTACAAAAAGTTCATGGTTTCTCTTCCCAAGGAATACATTCACATTTCTTTCAGTCATGGGGTTTAGATATCATGAATCTATCAAGATCTGTTTTACTTTTCCCTTTCATGGCTGGAAAGATAGATATATTTTTTTTTTTTTAGTATGCTTAAGTGCAGTATCACTTTCTGAAGAAATTATTTCCACCACTCTTCTCAAAGCGTGTGGTATAAAGAACCATTCCTATATTTACCTGCATCAATAGCTAATGGAAGAATATTGCTACCAGAGACAAGCTCAACTGAGGAAAGCACAAAACCAGACTCCTTTTGTCCAAAAGTTATCTTATCTCTGCTGCTGAAGAGACACCTACCAAGAGACCATGTTTTAAATAAGTATAAATAACATTAAGTAGAATTGGAGGAACGCAAGATCAATGAAATTCACCAGAACACAATTAACATGTTTTTAAACAGTGTAGCAGTATTATTCATTTCTACAGCTAGATCGTCACAATCCTGTTATCCTGCAAAGAGAGCTGTCCTTTCTTACAGTTGATTTAAATAATTTTGACTGTGCTGCTCGCAGCATCATTCAAAAAAAGAAAATATTAATTTACAAAATAACCCATTCTCCATATTTATTATGACAAATAAAAATATTAAATAAAACAGGCTTTCTCTCTCCTCTCTCCCCCTGACCCATCCCTCATTCCAATTTCAGGTAGCTTGGCACTGAGTAATTGAACATTAAAAAATCAAGTTTGTAGACTTCATACAGCTGCGTTTGGTGCTCAGAGCTGATGTTCTGGAAGAACTCTGTAGTCATTTCGTCAGTAGTTCTCGTAGACTTTGCATAGGTGGGGAACTTCAGGTAGTTGCCTACTCCCGCCAGCTGGAGAATGTAATTTGAATCCTCTTCAAGCGTTTCGTATTTTCCTATGAGGTCGTAGTGGATGTGGCAAGGGTGACAGAGGGAGTACACAGTCTGCCAGTGCTCGTTGAAGGGTTCTTCTCTTTGGGTGTGTGGGTCGATGAGATACGCCACAAACTCTTCAAATTTCACGTCATCGCCTTTACGCAGAGCTTCCTGGGTTGCGTTTTTCCTCTGGCGCCTCACGATTTTGGTGCCGTATCGCTTGTGGAAGGAAGTGTTGTATTTCTGGGTGAACTTGTTCCTGTAGGCTGACACAAGTCTCTCGAAAGGCTCGCGCACAAAGAGGAACTTCATGTAGTTTTTCAAGCGGTGGTTGATCTCTGGGATGCTGTACTGGTTGAGGGTCTTCAGGTTCGAAGACACATGGGCTTCATTGGCTGGGATTTCCATTGGATCGCTGTACTTGCCTCTTCCCGTCAAAACCATCATGACTCTCTTCCAGTTTGTGCAGGCCACTTTGGGAACATAGCAATAGATCATTTCATGATCTTCATCCACGACCAGGTGTTTGAGATCGTTGGGTGTCAGCACGCGGCGCTTCCTGCTAGATACACTGTTTGCTCGGCAGGTGTCTGTCACTTGGTCTCGTCTAATCTGATGAAGAATTGCTGTGTTGGACAACTGCAAAGAAAGCACAGGCACCAGTAAGTCAAGCAGCTGGGAAACTCTTACTGCCTTTTTGCTTATTATACAAATTCATAGAAAAGTAGATTACTGCCTGTATTTAACAGTTCACTATGTGGCTGAGTAAAATTGTTCCTATGCTAGAAGATAAACCTTATTTTTCTACAAACTTCTTGATAGGTGCTGCTTAAATGCTGTTCACAAAGTATCCAAGGCTTTGCTTTGAAGCCAACACAAAGGAGCACAATGACATTCACTCAGATGTGATTTCTTGAGGAGTAGGGAGAATATTAGCTATAGATTTGCCTCTCTGCTAAAGACACCTTGACAGAGAAGGAAAGAGCGTGTGGCCTTCTAACACACACAGCACTATGTTCACCCATAGCCATTTTATTATTTTGTTAATAATGCCCTAACTTTCTACTATTACTGCTACTGGATGCTTTGGAGAGGCTGTAATCTGTCTTGAGAAGGCCCACAGGGCAGCTGCACAGAGATGGCCACGGTCTCACCACCAGCCACCTCCTGCCCAGATTGTGTCCAGCGACAACAGCAAGAGCTTCTGCTAAGGCAGGTAATGAGCTCCTCTGGGAAACATGGAATATTAGCCCAAGCAAAGGACCATGCCGATGCAGGGCTCCTGTGTTTGGTTGCTCAGAGCCATCTGAGGTGTCTCTGCATGGCACGGTGTTTTGCTGTGCAGCCCTACCCTCACTGCTACAAATGCCTTTTTACATATTCTGAATAAACCACATCAAAACAACAGGGGGAAGGTTTTGGTAATGTTATTTACATTTGCTTAACACCACTTACCTGTGGATTTCAAAGAGCCAGAGCCTTATGCTCAATAATTAGTTTAGCCTCAAAGCCAAGTATTAAGGCAAGTATTGACCTTCCTATTTGATAGGCAAGGAGGTCTGAGATTCCTTCTTGAACACTTGAGTCTTTCAAAAGTGTTTATCTGATACCTTCCAGTTAGGTTAACATGAATCACAGGACACTGCAATGAAGCAGCTGAGGCAATGTAGACTGTATACATCTGCTATGGGGGTGCTTTTGGTTATAGGGGGTCTTCCCCCTCAGTATAATACCCTTGGCAAATGGTTTTGCCCCAGCTTGGGTGTTCATACTGAACCTCCAGTTCCTGCAGTCATGAGTCAAATCTCTGCTTTCAATACCAGCAGTTAGCCCTGATTCATATTAAAAAACCCTCAAAGAACAGCATCTGAATGCACTTAATAGGCAAAACCCAAACCGAACAACAGGACGGAACCAAGCCAATTGTAAGACTTCTGAGCTTTAGAAGGAAAGAAGATAGAAGATGTACTGTTACGGACAAACCCTAAGAACACAGTTTTCACCTACCCAAGGGACAGCAAAGACTTCTGCAACACATGAGCAGCAGAGACTCTCCCTCTGAGCTGCGGTGGGTTGCAGAGGAATGTTCTCGTAGGATGAGCAACACCAAGGGGCTGGTACACCTCAAACTTGGGCAGGAGGATTTTTTTTCTCCAGGACAGCATTTATGTGCCAAGCCTGGGACCTCTGTATTTTGTACAGTGCCACCCACCACTTCTCCTCTGAATTCCTTGACACTTTCCTCATCTCATCTCTTTAGCCCCTTTGTTCAGCAAAATGTTGGCTAATGGCTAAAACATGCAATAGCCCAGTGCAGCTCCTTTAGACAGCTTGTCTTGTCTTTTGTGCGTGTGTGGTATTGCCCTGAATACCTCCAAGGCGCATTTCAAGGGCAGTTTTGTGTTACAGTCCCGGAGATGAGAAGCCAGATATGAAATGTGCTTCACGTTTCCTATGAAAATTGACTGGCAGGGAGTTTCCAAAGTAAAATGTTAGAAAGCAGTTGTCAAGGACCACACAGATTTTTGAAGAAAATGACTTTTTCTGTTAAAAAAAAAAATCAAATCCATATTTCAATTTATGCTGTCCTCAGAGAGAAACAGAACTAATGGTCAGCTCTACACTGGTTAGAGTTACCAGCGAGTAATTTTCAAAGAACTAAACAAAACCCTCTGCAAACACACAGAGATACAAATTCTCCTCTGCAGACAGATAAAATGCTAAAATCTCTCCTCCTGCAGATTTTCATCAATATCATATATCACAGTACTGCTGTTTGCCTCTGGTTTTAGAGTAACAAAAAATAAGAAATGCCTGAGTATACTGCTACATTACAATATGTTAATGCACTATATTTGCTTTTCTGGTTCTGTTCTTGGGATAAATAAGAGAATTAAGTGGATGAGATTCTATGGCCTGTATTAGATAGAAGGTCAGATTTCATAATCTAAGGGTTGCTTCAGACCCCAATCTGCAGATGAATCTTTGTAGAGCTGTGCTTTGCTCCTGATTTCATTCCTACATCAATAAGCTAAGCAATTCTTCCCCATACATTAACGTTAATGAGATTTTCAGGCATTCGGAGTAAGGGGAAAAATGCAGCCTTAGTATCTGCAATTGCAAATGAGATTGGACTACATTAAATGCACTTAAAAGATGATACTTGTGCATTTTGAAGTGGTACTTGTCTCCCACTCTCTTTTATATGGAAGAAATGGCATAAAAGTTTGGCCAGCTACATTTACTAACTATACACCAACACCCCAGGGTCAGCTCTGCACATGCTCTGGCCTGTCTGGTGGCACACAGAACATATATTAAATATCAATGTAACACTAAAAGGGTATTGCCCTATTCTCATAAATTACAGTGCCATTTGGTATGGGTGACGGAGGACCATGTAGGAAGTACAGTTTAAAAGCTCTACTTCCTTGGTTTTTTTTGCCTACTGACTTCAGCTTATTGAAAAAAAAAAGGCCAATTTAGTGACTGTCCTAGAACAACGCCAACTGTAACAAAACCCATTTTCTTCTGCAGCTGACTAACACACCTGATACACCCTGGAAGAGCTGACCTACCTGCTTCCCCCAGAGAAGCAAAGCATCCTACTGTCTCTCCTTGAGGTTTAATGGTAACAGCCCTCTCACTGAAGGAGCAGGCGACACTCACCCTGCACTAGTGAAAAGTTGGATAAGGCACCAGAGAGCCTTTAACACAGCTCCTGCAGAACCACCAAACTCTTCCTTGTAAGCTGCAAAACCCGGAGGACATGCTTCCTACAGCACCATGCGAGGTAATCATAACAGCATTTTTCAATTTATTATTTTGAAATTATATATTAACACTGAGTTATCTGATGCTAATATGGTTCCTCCTCTTTTAAGTTACGAGCAAGGCTTTTAAGCCACATAATAATTTCACTCCTGAAGCTGGTGAGGGGAACTGGGAACAGAGTAAGATTACACAAAACTGGAACTACATTTATTTAAACTAGAGGTCTACCTGGCCAGTACAAACGTGCACACAACTAATAAGGAAAATACATCCCACAGATTTAAGCAGGCAGAGAGGTAAGATCCAAGTGATTGATAGATATTGTTAAACCCATGGATGGTGAAGGGCAAGTCAAAACAATTAGGGCAGTGGACTGTCTTCCCCCAAAGCTGTTGTAGATGTGGCCACAGCAGAGTTGCAAGCTTGCAGCTGCTGCCTGGACACCAATTGCTGCATCGACGGTCATTACACAAGAGGCCTCCACTGATCCCACAGTCCAAGAAGCCACAATAAGTAATGACCTACATCCACCTCACTTTGGGAGAGGGCACTTTTAAGCATGTGTGAGGTTACCCTAAAGGCAGCATGGGGATGGTTCAACTTGGACTTCAGCTGGGCATTGAGAGTTTTGGGAAGACATCTGATAAAAGCACCCATTCTTCCCTAAAAGGGCTGACAACACCATAGATGCACTTGATCACGGGTTTTTTTCCTGCAAAAGTTGTAAAGGGGGACAGAAAAGAAGGGCATGTCAAGATCAAAGTTTTTCCTCCTTTTCTGATGCAGCAACTGCATTGAACAGGGAAGCAACATGAGCAGCAGGAGACTCCCAAGCTCAGTGGCATTTAAAAGAAGGAAAAAAAAAAGTCGTCTGGGGACACTCTGATCCCAGAAGCTTCTCATGTCCATCAGTGACAAACTAACAACAAGGGAGGAAAGCTCAAGGGAGGAAAACAATGAGACAGCACACTCTGTTCATGTGGATGTCTTCTGTACAGCATAGGCTGGGGGGGGGGCAGGGTTTGAGTGTAGTGCACTAGAGAATATACTGACCAGAAATATAGATGCTGACTAACTGAAAAGCATCAACCCATGACATGCAAAGGTTATTCAAGGTAAATCGCAGTAATGAGGTGGGAGGTATTTTCTTCTGGTTACTTAGGCACACCAGGATAAAATAATCTCTGAGGGCCTTTCCAAGCTTGGTGGCCAAGCAGCAAGTTCAGATTTAAACACAGGACACTTTTAATTAATGTTTCTTTCTGAATATTACGTAGTATACTGCAAACTAGGAGCAGAGATCAATCCAATTCACAGGTACCTGCACTGAAAGCACTTGTTTAATAGAAGGATGGAAATACCTAAATGTCACTCAAAAAAAACATTAATTCAATTTTGTCCCACTATAAAAAAGGATTGTGCAAAGAAGTATCCCCCACACTTATAAGGCAGGGTTTTATTTCTTTCTATTGCACTGCCTGCTGCTAGTTCTGCATGTTACTATAACCAGGCTCACAACCAACCTATGTTGGGAGTGCTAACATGACATTTGGGCATGGCAGACTAAAGGGCAAAATGATCCAAATTAGTTTAGAGTGGAATAAGGAGGATAAACATTGTGAATGGGGTTTGCAGTCCCATGCCCTGCTAAATTGCTTTTTCTCTTCAGTTTTGCATTAACAAAGTCTTTGCACCTGCCTTTAATTCTTCAATTACACTTGTGTTTGGAGGTTTGGGTTCTGTCCTACATAAGCTGCTGCGGTGTTCCCCTTACCTGTGGTCCAAGCAGCTATCAATCAAAATCAGCTGCATCTCTGCTGAACACCCAGCGGGGTCCATCCAGTAGCCCTGTTAAACTTAGCATAAACCAGAGCTCATCTCCACCAAAATCTTCTTAACAGTATTTGCTTAGAAGGTGTCTGCAGCAGGCTCATAATCCTTTGAAAACAAGGTCTTAAAGTGACGTGTGTCAGACAGACTAACTATAGGTGGCACCAACGATCCTAGTTATGTGACATCGAAAGAGGACTAATATTTCAGTTGACTAAAATCTCTCAGGTATTACCAGCTCTCCTTCCCCCAGCCCATCAACCACATCATCCGAGTTACAGGAGGGGGTTGTTATTTAATACATAAAATGTTTCTTGGTATTATTTCTATTTTCCCAAATTAAGGTTTAAGGGTATTTTTTTTGAGCAGGAGGTTCATGCAAGCACATTTCTAATCCTGTTTTCACATAAAAAGTGTGAATAAGATTCTTGCAACCTTGATGTTACAAACATATTTTAAACTATTTTAATACTTGACGTTTACAATTTGGATCCGTGTGTATATATATACTATACGCCAAATTCTAGATTGTTTTCTTAAGAACACTCAGTATTAGGCAATAAAGGGGAACTAGCAATTTTTCATACTTGACAGTCCAAGCAGCATTTCTCAAATCATCGTAAATAATTATTACTCTCTGCAGATTTCTACAGATGACAGTGAGACAATTATAACTATATGAATGAAAACACTGAATCTAAAAGAACAACTGCATTTTAGATAAAGGGATTTTATTAAACTGACCTGGATTGCAATAATTTTTTTAAGTAATAGCTTTGCAACATTTCATACTTTGATTTATTTGATATTTCATAGTATATTATTCTTGACTTAACTTTTTCAAAAAATTCCAGGCACTCACATGAGAACCCCATCAAAACCTCAATCAATATTTGCTCAGAGTCCAATAAAGCCGACTAGAAAGCACATTGTGTGTACTGGAGATGGAAATGCTTAGCATCTTCCCTGAGAACTTGCGGACAGACAAACTGGAATACAAATTTGCTACGAAAATGTCTCTACAGAATGGGTGGATAATAGAAGATAATAAAACTAATATTAACTTAGGAGTATTTTTACTAAGTGAGAAAATGTTGGAGACAAATTATATCCTCTGAATTAAACTCCTGAAATATTACGAAGCTGCTTTCTTTTCTTCATTTCATGCATTTAACTTATTGCCCCACAGAGAAGATAAGGCTGAATACATGTATTTTTCAAATAGTTCTCTGTATTGCAACCCAAGATAACCATACCGTTTTCAGTTCCCACTGTACAGAATGCACCAGGGCTATGAAAAGAAGGATCAAAGCTTTTGAGAGTAAAACAGTCATACACGTAGCTGCTAGCACTGTATTGTCAAAAATCCTCAATTGCTTCACACATTCCCTCCTTCCTCCTATGCACGTCCCCAACTTCGTCTGTGTGCATCCGTGTGCATGCACATAGAAGGGAATGGTGAAATAATTCAGCAGTTGCACTACTTTGGCTCTGGAGGCTACAATGATTTGAAAAACGACACACCCCAAATGTGCATCAGCTTTGGCATTCACTCTTCTTTGTCCAGGTACATAATTTGTATGCTAGAAAAGAAACATTAAACCAGTCAAAATCCGGCAGCATACACACGTGCAGCTGCAGACGCTGATGCTTTCTTGAGAAAACTTCACAAGATCATTAAGTATTTGCCTTTTTGTCTTGGAGAGAAAGTAAGGTACCACAGTGAGCCTAAATGATGCAAAAATCTCCTTGAAAAAATCACAGAGTGACACCAAGTGACACTAGCAGTATGTTAAAAACAGCTTTTTAATCAGCCTAAGACTCCGTCACACAATAAGGTATGGATTCAGGAAGAAAAGAGGGAGCCCCCTTCTGAATGCCACCTTCTCCTGTATAATCCCAAACATCTTTGGAAACCCGTCCATTACCATTCTCCCTGCTTGAAAATATTTGGTGTCAGAACTCATACAATGCATGGGGTTTGGGAGCAAAGAAGATGAACTCATACATCCTGTAAAACATCTCCTCTGAACAAGAAGATTGAAAAGTTGGAAGTCCTCAGGAAGGCCAGGCAGAAGAACCTATGGCCTGGTCACACAGGGGTGAAGGATGAGCCGCTGTGTGTGTTGCTATTCGGAAGCTCATGGGGAATCTTACAAACACAGGGCAGGCAAAATCGAAGTGACTGAGTTTGAGTCCAATACACCTGAGAGGTAAGAAATCATCAGGAAGGCCAGAGGAGCCTTGAGCTATGAATAATTAAAGCGAAAAATCTTCACGTTGGCAGGTTTCTTGGGATTTAATTTATAGAAGACAAGTTTGGAGCCTGGAATTGTGTGTACAAAGAGCACTTTGCACCGTCCTTCCAGCGTCTGACGCCAGCTGTCAGGAGGGAAGGGGAGAGGGGAATTTGGCAGATAGCCAACCCCTTTTTTTTCCTGTCACAGCAAAAAGAAGCAGAAGAAAGCCCAGGCCGGGACCTCAGCTGCCACGGCGGGAGAGGGTGACGGAGCTGCGGTGCCCTTCCGCGGCAGAGGCCCTGCTGCCGGGAGCCCGACCGCCCCGCGCTGCCGCTGAAGCAGCTCCCGGCTGCTTTGACAGAAAAGGATGGTGCGTGATGAATTCGTCTGCTCCTGGCTCATTCTTTAAGTGCCGCCATAAATCACTGCTTGTATTAAAAAGCTGAAAGGCCTGGCTACCCTTTGAATTTAATTTTAAAATGAAAACTTTCGGACCTTTCCCCTCCAACACACACACACACACAGACGTGCACATACGTGATTGCTGGAGCTGAGCTCACGCTCTCTGGACCTGTGTATGTAACCTGTAACACAGGGACACAACCACGGTCTCTCTAACCCTTCCTTGTCCCCAGGCACGGATGTTTCACCTCTGCGTGGCAATCACTGGCCACTCAAAGCTGCCTCAAGTAGCCCTTAGGAGCTATCATCACCTTGATGGACTTAATTATGCTAATGGATGACTGACAGACATACAGCAGCAAGGAGTGAGTTTGCTTTCATGCAGGTGGGGGACACGGAGTGGGGACCTGGCAGAGGGACACAACAGCATGCTGCATCTGAGAGTACGAGGCTGCAATCGATCTTCTTGGCTGAGGAGGAGCCAATTGCACCTGGCTTCCCCTGTGAAAGCCCTTCCTGAGGATACACTGCTGCTGGCTGTGGCTGCTTGAGAAAGGGCCAGGCTTGAAGAACTGCCTCCAAGTCACCAGGGACTGTCAATAGGGTTAAAGGGACTTCCACTGTTTATCTCACAACTCCCAGGTTGCAATCAAGGCATAGATGAATCACAAACTGGGACAACCCAAGGCTGGGGACAAGCATATGCATTGGGAAGCTCAAAGACAAGGGAGTGACCTGTAGCTGCTGTACTCTGCTATTACATCTCTACTGTGGGAGCTGTAGATGTGGTTTTCAAGGAGAGGCTGGAGGACGGGTTAGCAAAAGGCATGCCATGGATGCCTGCAAATGGTGCACCAGGAGGAGCACTGGGCTGGGGATGCATGGAGTCAGCCAGGGTGGAGCTGGGAGTAGCCCTTAAAAACAGAGTAAGAAACTGGTATCTAGGAGACAATGGAAAAACTGACATTTATTTTTCTGTTGCAAGAAGTTGTGGTAGTAGGGGTGAGATAACTTGGGTGGAGGGGGGAAACAGGATGAAGTAGATACGTAAATACAAAAATACATAAGAAATTCCACAAGGAGGAAGGGAATAATCTTCTCTCTGGGCTCACTGGTGGTTAGGACAAGTAGTAATAAAGCTAAACAGGAGAGACTCAGTTTTGATGTAGGAAAAATCCCAACTGAAAGGTTAAGATATGTCTGTGCTGGAAAATAGTGAGGAATCTCCTCCAGCCTTGGCAACCTCCACGAACCTGCCCAAGAAGGTGTCAGAGTGACCTAAATGATCCTGCCAGGTGGGCAGGTGTCTCCTTGCAAGCCCGTCAAGCTTCACAAACCTGGGACAGTGGCTTCTGGAAGCTAAACTCACTGTTGCAAATCAAGGTATTTTACACGCTTCAGGAACAAGGCTTTCAGCAAATGCTGCAGAGCCACACAGGCAGAGAGGCCAGTTAGTGCTTTGAATGAAACCTCCCTCAGGAAAAGGCCACAGATTCAAACTACGGGGCGGGCAGAGACCAGACAGGTGCTCAGACACCACCATGACAGACACCGTGCGAGACCCTGCACAGGACACAGTGGAGGAGCTGCAGGCAGCCTGAACGCCTGGAGTTGCCTGGGACACAGGTGCCCCGCTCACCCCGGCAGCCCTGACCTGGCAGCTGATGTTAATGGATTTCTCAGTAACACAAATCCTCCTCCTGTACCTCTGGGCTGCAGCTTAGGTGTCACACGGTCACACAGTCAAGTAGAAATACTTATTTTCTTCTCAGCAGGGTATCTGCTATTTTAACTGAATACAATTTACTCAGTCCCGTGTTAAATCAGAGTAATATGTTTCCAATTTTTAACTCAGCGGGCAACACACCAATATTGCTCCAAAGCTTTTGAAACCCAAATAGGAAAACCAGAAGACAGTTGCTGCGTAGCTGGTTTCCTTACATATTATTCACGGGCTTTAGCAACCCACTGGAGGAGAGGGGAACCCCGTAATTGCGTGTTTAGCCGTGCTGAGTCCCTGTTCCCCACGACCAGGGCAGGCACTCTGTGTGGGATGCTGTGGGGTGTCCTCCTTCTAACATCTCCTCCCTCCTGCAAACCAGGGATATAGGCTCAGGTCCCCACCAAGAAACATGGTGCTGTTTTTTTTTGAGGTAAGATGTTGGAAGTAGGAGTGATGACACCTGACACTGTATAACCCTGCTGTAAGCTCTCCACCGTGAGGCTCGCTTGCTGTCTAACCGGATGGTGCAAAGGACCGGAGGAGATGGGGAAGAGCTGATCTCACCCCCCAGCAGGTCGGTGGCAGAAACAACAGATTTCATCTCCTGTCTCAGTCTGACTCTTTTTTTTCATGTAATGATTTGAATGAATTCAACTGGACACAGACTGGCAAAATACCTGAGTCCTTTGGATAATGGATTTTCTTTTCCTCAAATCAACTCTTACAAATTAACATTGAATTTCTTTTACTTCCCTTTGATGAGGTTATATTGTGCTCAGACTAACCTTGTTGTTCCAAGGTAGCTTTTCCTGGCACATTTGTCCATGCTGCTCACTGACGTTCATAGAAGGCAACTAACCAGGGTTGCTCTTCCTCCACAACCTTAATTACAATTAACTGGAAACTTTTAACCTTTCTGCTGCTGTATGAAAAGAAGTAGATGACCCCCTGCTTGAAAAGACAAAAGGCCTTTTCTATTAAAATGCTAGCATCCACTTATAATCTTATTTACAACAGGCTTCCCAGGAAACCTTCCTGCTGTGGAATTAAGTAGTATAGAAATAAGGTTCTGGGTTAACATGGAAAGCCTGTTTCATCAATAGCTTCCTAGGTCTGTTTTCTTCTACCTTGAGATAAATACCAGTGGCTCCAACCCTGAAGGATGGTCAGCCCCAAACAAGCCAGCAGCAGTCATTTAGTCCAATCCTAAAGCTGTGAGGATTAAGCCCAAAGAGGGACCAAAGCAAAAGACTGAAGATGTACCATGACACAGGAGAGGGATTTGTTTGCTTATGCAATATTTTCTGAATCGCAACCCTGAACTTCAGGAGGGCCAACTTTGGCCTTTTCAGGCAATTGCTAGGGGAAATCCCATGGGACAGGGTACTAGAAGGTAAGGGGGCCCAAGATAGTTGGTTAGCATTCAAGGACTGCTTCTTCCGAGCTCAAGATCAGAGCATCCCAACAGGTAGGAAGTCAAGGAAGGGTACCAGGAGACCTGCATGGTTGAACAGGGAACTGCTGGGCAAACTCAAGTGGAAGAAGAAGGTGTACAGATCGTGGAAGGAGGGGCTGGCCACTTGGGAGGAATATAAGTCTGTTGTCAGAGGATGTAGGGAGGCAACTAGGAAAGCTAAGGCCTCCTTGGAATTAAACCTTGCAAGAGAGGTCAAGGACAACAGAAAGGGCTTCTTCAAATACATTGCAGGTAAAGCCAACACTAGAGGCAATGTAGGCCCACTGATGAATGAGGTGGGGGTCCTGGAGACAGAGGATAAAAAGAAGGCGGAGTTACTGAATGCCTTCTTTGCCTCTGTCTATACTGTTGGAAGCTGTCCTGAGGAGCCCTGGACACCTGCGGCCTCAGAAGAAGTCAGGATAGAGGAGGAATCTGTCTTGGTTGATGAGGGCTGGGTCAGGGACCAATTAAGCAACCTGGATGTCCATAAATCCATGGGCCCTGATGGGATGCATCCGCGGGTGCTGAGGGAGCTGGCGGAAGTCATTGCTAGGCCACTCTCCATCATCTTTGCTAAGTCATGGGCAACAGGAGAGGTGCCTGAGGACTGGAGGAAAGTGAATGTCACTCCAGTCTTCAAAAAGGGCAGGAAGGAGGACCCGGGTAACTATAGACCGGTCAGCCTCACCTCCATCCCCGGAAAGGTGATGGAGCAACTTGTTCTTGGTGCTGTCTCTAGGCACATCAAGGATAGGGGGATCATTAGGGGCAGTCAACATGGCTTCACCAACGGGAAGTCTTGCTCAACCAACTTGATAGCCTTTTATGAGGATGTTACCCGGTGGATAGATGATGGTAAAGCTGTGGATGTGGTCTATCTCGATTTCAGTAAAGCGTTTGACACGGTCTCCCACAGCATCCTCGCAGCTAAACTGAGGAAGTGTGGTCTGGATGATTGGGTAGTGAGGTGGATTGTGAACTGGCTGAAGGAAAGAAGCCAGAGAGTAGTGGTCAGCAGGACAGAGTCCAGTTGGAGGTCTGTGTCTAGCGGAGTTCCGCAAGGGTCGGTTCTGGGACCAGTTCTATTCAATATATTCATTAATGACTTGGATGAGGGATTAGAGTGCGCTGTCAGCAAGTTCGCTGATGACACAAAACTGGGAGGAGTGGCTGAGATGCCGGAAGGCTGCGCAGCCATTCAGAGAGACCTGGACAGGCTGGAGAGTTGGGCGGGGAGAAATTTAATGAAATATAACAAGGGCAAGTGTAGAGTCCTGCATCTGGGCAAGAACAACCCCATGTACCAGTACAAGTTGGGGACAGAGCTGTTGGAGAGCAGCGTAGGGGAAAGGGACCTGGGGGTCCTAGTGGACAACAGGATGACCATGAGCCAGCAGTGTGCCCTTGTGGCCAAGAAGGCCAATGGCATCCTGGGGTGTATTAGAAGGGGTGTGGTCAGCAGGTCGAGAGAGGTTCTCCTCCCCCTCTACTCTGCCCTGGTGAGGCCGCATCTGGAATATTGTGTCCAGTTCTGGGCCCCTCAGTTCAAGAAGGACAGGGAACTGCTAGAGAGAGTCCAGCGCAGAGCCACGAAGATGATTAAGGGAATGGAACATCTCCCTTATGAGGAGAGGCTGAGGGAGCTGGGTCTCTTTAGCTTAGAGAAGAGGAGACTGAGGGGTGACCTCATTAATGTTTATAAATATGTAAAGGGCAAGTGTCAAGAGGATGGAGCCAGGCTCTTCTCAGTGACATCCCTTGACAGGACAAGGGGCAATGGGTGCAAGCTGGAGCACAGGAGGTTCCACTTAAATTTGAGGAAAAACTTCTTTACTGTAAGGGTGACTGAACACTGGAACAGGCTGCCCAGAGAGGCTGTGGAGTCTCCTTCTCTGGAGACATTCAAAACCCGCCTGGACGCGTTCCTGTGTGATATGGTCTAGGCAATCCTGCCCCGGCAGGGGGATTGGACTAGATGATCTTTCGAGGTCCCTTCCAATCCCTAACATTCTGTGATTCTGTGATTCTGTGATTCTGTGATTTTGTTAAAAAACCCCAGTTGTTTCAGTCTTTGTGCACCGAAAGAAACTCACTGCCAGTAGCCCACCACAAATGACTCCACCACAGGCTTCTCTGGGAAGCAAAGAGCATCTGCACAAGGCTGCCCTCTCTGTTGGCCACCAATGCCTCTTCCCAAATGCCAGCGTGCTCCATCCACTGTGCCAGCTCTACACACATGTCAACATCCAACGCTCCGCTGATCTGACCACCAGGCCCTCGCTGGAAACTTCCCATCCCCCTGGGTCCTTCTGAATTGCAGCAGGGGAGACCTCAGCACAGCAAAAAAAAAACAGAGAACATGCCCAGGTAATCTTCTTGAAATCCTGACAAACCTGTAAGTGTCTTGGTTGTATTTTTAAGCATCTGACTTGCTACGTAAGCCTTCTTATGTCAGAGCATGAGGGCAATGTTAAAAGTAACTTCCATCAGCTATTTAAGACAACTGGAAGGTACAATTATTAGCACGATGCCTTGTTAATTTTCCTCATGCCTACAGCTGTGTTTACTGTGATTTCTAAGGGTTCTCTGTCTCATCTAATAGCAGATCCGTTTAGGGACTGCATACTAAATGTTAATTTGCAATAGAAGAACAAATTCTTAGTATTTCTTTAAATGGCAGCTATTTTTTTGAAACTATTCCCTCCCTGAAAGAAATTGCACATAATCTTTTTTTTTTCCTTTTTTAAATACTCATTCTTTTTTAAACTTCCCAAAGAAAACGAGCAGAAAAGGCCACTCTGAGCTCTTGCTTTCGGGATCCTCCTCTGGCTGCAGCCAAGCGCTGTCTCCTTGCTCTCTGCTCCTTTCACGGATGCTGAACGCGCGCCAGACCCTCATCAGTTCCCTCTCCATCTGCTGAAAGGGCTGGCTCCCTCTTCGCCGCTCTCGTATCCTTGTTGTCCGCCTTGTCCCACCTGCAGCTTGAGCACACCAGCAAAGATCAGAAGAAAAAGGAGCTCCAGGACCGAGTTTTCAGCTAGCTCTTGCTCTGCATGCAAAAACCCCCAAAAGTGGGTCCTTGCTGTCTCTGAGCTGACTGCAGCGCTAGGCAGGCGCTCACGGCATTTGTGAGCATGGAGGGCACTGAAAGACCAGGGAGATGGAGACACCCCCTCTCCCCGAGCAGCAGGGCAAGGCGAGAGGCAGAGGGGTGCCAACCTGCAGCCCTTGGGCCCGAAGGGACACGGTCTGACAGCCAGAAGTGAGTCAAAGCATTCAGCTGCGCGGGCGTTGGGAGCCAGGAGCGTGCGCTGGATGGACGCGTGCCCTCTCCTGCGCAGCGGGGAACAGGACGGCTCTGTCCCGCACACAGGGCGAGCGCTGTTCCACCTCCCACGGGGCTCCTCGAGCAGCAGAGGGGTGAGATTTGCCTTAGGCTGCTCGCAGGGGCAGCTTCCCTTCAGCGCAGGTAAAATGTAGAGCCTGGCGGTTTACACCCACTGTGCTGCTTTTTGGTATTACAGCCTTGGAAATGTATTTATGGGAGGACTGACTGCTTGGCTATCAATACCTCCAGCTTCCACTGGCTTCCACTTGCCTACCCATACCAGCCTGTTAGTGTTCTCAGGGCTTTTTATTTTTATAAGCTATTTATTTTCTCTTTGATTAACAAATAACGCTAGTAAGCTGAGCAGGAATACATACATCTCCCTATATACATATGCATGCATATGCATACATACATCCCTGCCCCTATCCTGGTGGTAAGCACTGAGACGGCACACCGGCTTATGTCGGTCACAGACCAGGGCACATGGGTGTTTCCAGGCAATACGAAAGCACTGAAAGACATTTAATGCACAAGGGAGTGAAAAAATTCAGTAGCACAGTGGAGGGAAAGCATGTACTGCTGTGCATCTTGTTTAGTAGGGTGGTCTGAGAAGCATCCATGGTCCTCAGAGCCACTCAGTACCTGGAACCGCTGTCACCTGTGATGATTTCAATCCAGACAGCAGAGGCACCTGATGGCTCCTGAGAAACACTGGGAGCTGATGCTGTTCTGGCTTATTGAAAGGAGGTTGTCCTCAAGAGCTGCCAGGTGACATGGATTTAGGAGCAGGGAAAAGTGACATAGTGCTGGAATAGCTGATGTTCCTGACAGGAGAAGTAAACCTAAATTACAGTTTCCAGCTAAGAGATCTGTCATTTCAGATTTTCGGTGCAGTAACTTCTGCCCATTGGATCCATGAATGAAGAGCTAATGGTTCCTCCTCCAACTCGCAGCATTGCCTGCTACAGGACCCGTCTTCACAAGGCAGGGAGAGCTGCCAAGCACCACCACGCCCTTCACCCCATGGAGGGCTTCCATAGCACAAATACCTCCCACAAACATGCTGATAATTAACAGTGAATTTTGCTCTTTGAACATATCCTGCCTTTTATGAGATGCATCAGCACAGCTGACCTAAAGATTAACAACGGCATCCAACTGCTCTCAAGCCTTTTAGTTCTCCATTTCAAATATCAAACTGTTTTTTGAAAGTCTGCTTATCGTGTTGTTTCTAAATCCTTTCTGGAGGTTAATAGTAGCTGGAGCAGGTCACCATGTGAAGGCCCCGTTTGCAAGGACCACACTTAAATGCTTCTGATCAGGGGTCTGCAACCCTATATCCATTCCTGTAACCCATCCCCATGCATATTTTCCAACTGCTGTGTACCCCAGCTAGCACGAGCAGGGAAGTCTCACAAAGCCTCTTCCCAACTCCTCCTACTGTTTTTAGAGACCTTATCTTCTTGCTCTGTGACCTATCTCTGGCTTTGTCTGTTTAAAAATAAGCTTTGTTCACAGGGGAAAGCAGTACATGGGATTCACTGCTTCCAGGAACACACCATAATTTCATTCAGCTTCTGTCCTCCTGGGTGCTCTCTTCTTCCAGCTTTCCATCACCTCTCTTTATGCATGCAAGTGCAAGCCCCCACCTTCAGCCTCTCCCCACCTCAGCACTCTTCAGAAGTGGTCAAGGCCCCTTAACTCATTAACACCACTGTGTTCTCTCAGCCCCTGGCTAATGAATACAGGGTCCAAGGTAATCCTAGTTATTTTAAGGTTAGCCTTAACTCTTCCTTCTGCCTGAACTACTTCTTCACTTCTGCCTCTCACTGCTCTTTCCTCACTCTCCTCGGCTGCTCTTCATTTAACCCCTCCAGCATCCCTTTCAAAAGCTGCACTCAACACCACTAGAGCTCAAGTTAAACTTTCAGACTCACAGAGGGCTGGGAGCAGAGGGGGGAGATGCAAACATTTTCAAAGGAAGATATGAATGTTAAACAGCACGAGTAAGAGGCTGCTCCAAAACACACATAGCACTTAGGAGAGTGACATAAAGCAGCTACCATACAGTACTGGTTTAAACCTGATGCAGAACATCTGCTCCTGTTTTGCTTTTAATGATTCATGTTCTCTTGTCTGCATCTCCAGAGAGAGAAGGACCACCTGAGCAGAGATAAACCGCAGGTTCGCTGATACTGTTTCCAGGAGGAGAAAACACTTGCCAAGATTAGCTGAGAAAAACTGAACTGCTGAACAGCCAGCTAGGGTAGGCAGAGCCTATGCACCAGCCTAATAATACTTTTTGTTCCCTGTTCACCCACCCCAACACTGCAGACAGGATTGGGCCCCTCTTGTCCTCACACCACCCCCCCTTAACTTTTGTGGATCAACTGACGTCAATAAATCTTACGAGCTCAACTGCAGCCTAAGATTACACCTTGTTGGAAGTACTCTGAGATCTCTCAGCTTCCTATGGTGAGGTAGTGGAGCAGTCCTGAGTCCACTAAAATATGGGCATATTTTAGCTATGACCTGCCTCGTTAGGGGCTGAAGGCAACAGATGTACACAGTCAGTGGGAATAAATGCTCATTCCCAAGTAAACCTCAGATAAACTGCAGAGGGATCTGCAGGTGCTGGTAGGATGGATAAATACTCCTGAAGCTGCATCTGGAGCCGCTATTGCAGAGCGAGGTCTGGGATAAAAATAACACTCAGTACTTATCTGGTCTTTTTCCATCTGTAAACTTCAAAGCATAATGCATCATCCCTGCTTTCCAGATGTGAGAAGCAAGCCACAAAGAACTGGTCCAGTGTTGCTGCATTTTTCTACCATCTTCACAAGCTGAACCTCATCGTCTCGCAATATCTGTTCCCTGCCCAAGTGCAACTCTGCCGGCTTCAAGGCAAGGCAACCCAATGCTACCAGCACTTCCAATTTTCTGTGATTCTGCCCGTATTGTAAGATGAGGGATGGGGTTTATTTTTCAGCCCTGGTTCCTGGTACTTCTCTGTGAGAATTTCAGAATGAAATACTTGTCCTCCCTGAAGTTTCTAGTCCTCCCAGTTACATAAAGGTTAAGTAAATGAATTAAACTGGAGTCTCAAAATTCAGGTTGAGAAATGGTAGCAGTAAAGAATGCTGATATCAGCAGATTACAGATATTCAAAGTGTTTGATTTAGACTTACACCTTTCCCTATTTGTTATATCTTTCCTCACCAACACTTGTGACGTTCACCATTGGGTGTAACTTCTGTATCAAGTTGGTGTCTATGAGAAATTAATATCAGACATTTGGCACTGCCTGTTGTGAAAATGTATAGCATCTACTGCAGCAACACATATAGTTTTCTGTTTATCAAAACAACTATCTTATATACCACTGAGATCTAATGGAAAGTCATCAAAGTTCAGTACAGTCAGAGCACTCCAAGATGTTGTACCGGGATTAAAAACAAAGAAGGGTTACATGTGTTGGTCTGGTTTTAATTTGATAATATGAGTTTGCCACAACCCAGAAACTCAATCTGTATGTTACTAAAAAAAAAATATAAAGTTCATGGATCTATAAAGGTCATAGTGAGAAGTAAAAGGCAGCATTTATTTTTTTTCTGGAAAAGTACTGGGTTCACTGCAAGAAACAGGGATGTGAGAAGCATACAGTTTATCTATCTGGAATGGGTGGACAAGAGTAAGCCAAAGTAGTCCCATTTGGAGAAGCTGGTTAGTGGGTACAGCTTAAATGAAGTACTACTGCTTTAGCCTACCACAGCTTACTCATCTGCATTAAAAACAACTAGAAACACAGTAGAGAAGGTGAAGGAAAGCATGAAGGAAGACAAGTTGTTTGAGCAATCCCATAAAAATAAAAACTAGTAAGCAAACCACAGGCTGCCTGGGAACAGCTCCCTGGGTTTGAATGGAGCCAGTAAAGCAGTCTGGTACCCCGACATTGGTACAAACATGATTGAGTAGTCTAAAATGTCTGTCCATGGATGACAGGTGAAAAAAGTTGGTAAACAGGTTTTTAAAGCATTACAGTCCCCTCCAAGGAAGAAAGTGAAATCAGAGCCTGGCTCCGGTGTTAGAAAGTGAAGAGGAAGGAACACAGAGAAGAAAAAAACCCGGTATGTAGTAAAAATATTGCTCCTATATCTCTGGGCTGAAGAGCTTCCTTTGAGAAGCTCTTGCTTTTGATGGCAGAGGATGACATCTCTCTGGGATGAGAGAGGAAAGGAAAACAGAAGAGCCTGTGATAGATGAAAACTACTAAACAAAAGAGACTGTCTGGGGAATTAATATTTATGAAGTGCAAAAAAGACTGTAGTAAAATAAGAGATAACACAAACCTAATAAAAGCAGAGTTGTTCTGAATTAAAAAACCAAGATGCAGAGCCTGCAATCTGGTGCTGTGCTATCAAGAAACCAATTTCCTTCTGTATCAGGCAATGTCAAAAGAAAAAAAAATACACACATAGGCCCGATTCAAAAGCCAGTGAAGTAAATGGAAAAATTCCTCTTCATTTCCAAAACCCTTTGATTTGACTCTTTGGGAATTTCTGATGTTGTTAAGAGCTAGAAACTACCACTATCACCCCCTAAAGAAATCCTATTGCTCACCCAGTGGCACAGAGAAATGCTATAGGGCTGAAGGGTTACTGCCAGAAGCCGAACAGCTTCTCTGCTCAGTAGAGGACGATGGTGCATCCTAAATCCTGGCGTGGGGCGGCAGGGGGTGTTACCTGCGTGTTATGGAGATGATTATTTTTGAAACTGCATAAGGGAGTTAGTGCACCAATGGCTCTTAAAGCCTTTCAAAATCTTCCCCCATCACAGGTGTGAGCTAGAAAAGATGTTTTCACTCAGAGATCCTCCTCCTGCTGTGGAGTATCACAGCGTGCCATATTCAATGTGCTGTCTAGTCTTGTTTTTAAAGCCCATTTGCTTTTGGGGAGGAAAATATATTATAATCCTAGTGCATCTCTGTTGAGAAGCATTTCTTCTGATATTCTGTTGAGGTTTATGTTTCCTTTTTTTTTTCCTTCATTAAATATACCCATGGCCAGAAGATCATGGATGTGGAAATAGGTCAGTTAGAAAAGGCTGAATGAAAACCACTGTGACAACCTCAGTTCTGAGTTTGTTTCTCTGTGGGTTCGTTTATTGGACGGGGTTTTCATTTTAGGTAGGTTTGTTTTTCATTTCCAGGCACGGTTTGCTCTGGTTTATGCCCAAGGACTTGCACTAACAAAGTCCTATGGTTCTGTGAAAGGAGTATAAACATAGATGCTAATCATCTGAATGAAAATCTTATCTTCTGCACTGTTTCATTTCTTTAATAGCGCATGCCAGATAGAGGCCTTCAGATCGTGTAACTGCAGCCTGGGTCCCCAGGCTCAGAGTGACAGATGCTACGTAAACTGTGGCATCCCTTCCTCACAAGCAATCATGTTTGAAAGAGCGTTTGCTCCGGCAAGGAGCGAGCATGTCCTCACCCAGGATACTCACGTCTCACAGAAAGCCAAACTGTGCAGACCCTCTGCTCAGACCCCCTTCACGGGAGCAGCCCTCGGCGCCCAGCACTGACTTGAAGAGGGATGCTTACCCCGAGCCAATGCCAACGTTGGGTCAAGACTGTGTGGGGTGCCACAGAGTCCTTCTTCCCACCTGGCGTGGTCAGCGAAGGGGGCACAGTGTCCCACAGGGGCGGCAGAGCGAGGGTGATGCTAACCCACCTTTGTCCCTTTGGTTGGCATGGGCATGATGGCGCAGCAGGGATGTCACCTGGCCTGATCCCACCCCGAGCCTGTGGCCATCTGGGTGACAAATCTGTACAGGCAACTGCTCCTGGAAATACCAGCTTCTTCCCAGGGAAGAAGGAGTGAGCCTCTAGAGGGAAATGCCAGGTCACAGGGCATTTCAGGCCTATTAATATAACTTAGAAAGAAAAAGGAAATCCACGCTGGGCAATTAGCAAAAATCAGGTGTTAGAGTGCAGGGAAGACGCATAAAACACTGCATTAAACTACAGCAGTTTTGCTCTATCTCAGAACATAAAGTTTATTGAATGGCTCCCAGAAGAGGGGAAAATGGATTTCGCACTCGGCAATAAAGTCTATAATTAGTTTTCTACAGAAAATCCACAAACTATGCTCGAGTCCTGACAATTTTTTGTGGCGTTGGTTCATGAACACCCTTGTCCAGCACTGCCATCAGTGGGAGTGGGACATACAGCTCAAGGAAGGCTCTGGGCTGTCCCTTACCCCTTGTGAGGAGCCGCAGCAGAGGAGGAGCCCACAGAAGAGCCCAATTCTCCCTGCTGTGCCGTTGGAAAGGAGCAGCAATGGGTCCTTTCAACCACCCAAGGCCACCCCAGCCACCTGGAGAGCCAGCAGGCAGGACCAAAGCTGTGGTTGACCTGGTCTCCACTGAGCCCCAAAGCTGGGGGAGGCAGCGGCAGTGACCTGTCCTCTGAGCTCGGCTGCACTGGAAGAGCCAAACTCATGAACATGTCTGTGGCAAACCAGGCCTGGTGTTTTGTGACTCACGGATCCTTCAGCATTTCCAACCACCTGGTTTCCCAGAACTGGCCAATCTGATGGGTTTGCTGTCAAATTAATAAAATAAATGAAATGCATGGATATGTGAAATCATGGGAATGCAGCTAGGGATGTAACACATCACTTCATGGAGATTTAAAAAGCTCTGCATCTGAGATAAGACAGGGTGGGTATATAGAAATGGGATAATTTAAAAGATTCACCAGCACCATAAGAAAACACTTTCTGAAATTATTTACGCAACAAAATTTTATGTTGAAGGACGCTAGAGTCTTTCAGTAGGCAGTTCACAATTATATAGCTACTGTGAAGAATAACTATAATTTTGGATGGAAAATTTATAGATGTGTTTTTAAAATGCACATGCCTATATCCTCACTTTGCTTTTTTTAATGGCCCTGCCTTCTGTGCATTCATGGCCTTCCTGAACCTTATGTGAAGTTTGAGAGGACTTGTAAATCAGTTCCTCTCCTGGACCTTTAAATAGCAAGTGATCAAAACTAAAAGCAATCTCTAATTCTATCAAAGAAACCACTCAACTAGCTACAGCTGTGGTCATTAGGCATGATGCAAGCTTGCTCCCTCTGTGGCTGAACAAAGTCAAGAAACCACAGACTATTCCCAGACTCAGTTCTTAAAAGCCTAAATCTAGACAATGGCAATTTACACTATGGTTAGTCACACTAACCTATCTTTTATATCTAACCTAGAAAGACCTTCAGAGAGAGAAAACATGTATTTTACTTAAGAGATTAAAGAAGAGCACTCAGCAGTGCTCTCGCTGCTGTACACTGAATAGGTGAACGCCAACAAAAACTTGACTAGACCAGATCCATCTGTCATCCAAACATAAAGCAGCAGCCTTTCATTTGGGATATTTGTGAACAAGCAGACAGCTTATGTCTGCGTAGGAGCTTATGTAGTCCCCACAATTACAAGCTCTCAGCCCCTCTGTGAAGCATGTAAACATTATCATTGTTCAGTAAATGTGAAACTTGGTCAAGCTGACATGATGAGAATGTGGCACAGCCAAGCTTGACACCCAACAGTGTCCTGGTCTCCTGGCAGTAACACCAGCTTCTTCAAGCAGTAAATCTACCAAAGTAACAAGACAACAAAACCAAAAGTTTCCCAGTTTCTAGTCCAACGTTTCCCTCTCTGCATCACGCTTTTCAATTTTCTTATTGAGTTCAGTGCTCAATGAAAAAATGCATTTGCCATTGACAAGGCCGGAATTAAGCAGAATTATCTCAGGCCATCGGATCAGGATGAGGAGGGTGATGAGGCCTTCTACAGGCAGCTGAGAGCAGTCTCGCAATTACAGGGCCTGGTTGTTGTGGGGGATTTCAACTACCCTGATATTTGCTGGGAGGCCTACTCAGCCAGCCATCCCCAGTCCAGGAGGTTCCTCCAGTGCATTGATGATAACTTTCTGATGCAAATGGTGGATGAGCCAACTAGGAGAGGAGCGCTGCTGGATCTTATCCTTACTAACAAGGAGGGTCTGGTTGAAGAGGTGAAGGTTGAGGGCAGCCTTGGTTGTAGTGACCATGAGATGGTAGAGTTCAGGATCTCATGTGGCAGGAACAGAATAGTTAGCAGAATCACAACCCTGGACTTCAGGAGGGCCAACTTTGGCCTTTTCAAGCAATTGCTAGGGGAAATCCCATGGGACAGGGTACTAGAAGGTAAGGGGGCCCAAGATAGTTGGTTAGCATTCAAGGACTGCTTCTTCCGAGCTCAAGACCAGAGCATCCCAACAGGTAGGAAGTCAAGGAAGGGTACCAGGAGACCTGCATGGTTAAACAGGGAACTGCTGGGCAAACTCAAGTGGAAGAAGAGGGTGTACAGATCGTGGAAGGAGGGGCTGGCCACTTGGGAGGAATATAAGTCTGTTGTCAGAGGATGTAGGGAGGCAACTAGGAAAGCTAAGGCCTCCTTGGAATTAAACCTTGCAAGAGAGGTCAAGGACAACAGAAAGGGCTTCTTCAAATACATTGCAGGTAAAGCCAACACTAGAGGCAATGTAGGCCCACTGATGAATGAGGTGGGGGCCCTGGAGACAGAGGATAAAAAGAAGGCGGAGTTACTGAATGCCTTCTTTGCCTCTGTCTATACTGCTGGAGGCTGTCCTGAGGAGCCCCGGACCCCTGCGGCCTCAGAAGAAGTCAGGATAGAGGAGGAATCTGTCTTGGTAGATGAGGGCTGGGTCAGGGACCAATTAAGCAATCTGGATGTCCATAAATCCATGGGCCCTGATGGGATGCATCCGCGGGTGCTGAGGGAGCTGGCGGAAGTCAGTGCTAGGCCACTCTCCATCATCTTTGCTAAGTCGTGGGCAACGGGAGAGGTGCCTGAGGACTGGAGGAAAGCGAATGTCACTCCAGTCTTCAAAAAGGGCAAGAAGGAGGACCCGGGGAACTATAGACCGGTCAGCCTCACCTCCATCCCCGGAAAGGTGATGGAACAACTTGTTCTTGGTGCTGTCTCTAGGCACATCAAGGATAGGGGGATCATTAGGGGCAGTCAACATGGCTTCACCAACAGGAAGTCATGCTTAACCAACTTGATAGCCTTTTATGAGGACGTAACCCGGTGGATAGATGATGGTAAAGCTGTGGATGTGGTCTATCTCGATTTCAGTAAAGCGTTTGACACGGTCTCCCACAGCATCCTCGCAGCTAAACTGAGGAAGTGTGGTCTGGATGATCGGGTAGTGAGGTGGATTGTGAACTGGCTGAAGGAAAGAAGCCAGAGAGTGGTGGTCAATGGGACAGAGTCCAGTTGGAGGCCTGTGTCTAGCGGAGTCCCTCAAGGGTCGGTACTGGGACCAGTTCTATTCAATATATTCATTAATGACTTGGATGAGGGAATAGAGTGCACTGTCAGCAAGTTCGCTGATGACACAAAACTGGGAGGAGTGGCTGATGCGCCGGAAGGCTGCGCAGCCATTCAGAGAGACCTGGACAGGCTGGAGAGTTGGGCGGGGAGTAATTTAATGAAATATAACAAGGGCAAGTGTAGAGTCCTGCATCTGGGCAAGAACAACCCCATGTACCAGTACAAGTTGGGGGCAGACCTGTTGGAGAGCAGCGTAGGGGAAAGGGACCTGGGGGTCCTAGTGGACAACAGGATGACCATGAGCCAGCAGTGTGCCCTTGTGGCCAAGAAGGCCAATGGCATCCTGGGGTGTATTAGAAGGGGTGTGGTTAGCAGGTCGAGAGAGGTTCTCCTCCCCCTCTACTCTGCCCTGGTGAGGCCGCATCTGGAGTATTGTGCCCAGTTCTGGGCCCCTCAGTTCAAGAAGGACAGGGAACTGCTAGAGGGAGTCCAGCGCAGAGCCACGAAGATGATTAAGGGGGTGGAACATCTCCCTTATGAGGAGAGGCTGAGGGAGCTGGGTCTCTTTAGCTTAGAGAAGAGGAGACTGAGGGGTGACCTCATTAATGTTTATAAATATGTAAAGGGCAAGTGTCATGAGGATGGAGCCAGGCTCTTCTCAGTGACATCCCTTGACAGGACAAGGGGCAATGGGTGCAAGCTGGAACACAGGAGGTTCCACATAAATATGAGGAAAAACTTCTTTACGGTGAGGGTAACCGAACACTGGAACAGGCTGCCCAGAGAGGTTGTGGAGTCTCCTTCTCTGGAGACATTCAAAACTCGCCTGGACGCGTTCCTGTGTGATATGGTCTAGGCAATCCTGCTCCGGCAGGGGGATTGGACTAGATGATCTTTCGAGGTCCCTTCCAATCCCTAACATTCTGTGATTCTGTGATTCTGTGATTCTGTGTAAGCACAGTACAATTTTTTACCACGTCCACATTTCACTGCTGGAAGACTGTGGTTTGGATCATGGGCCTTATGAAAATTAACGTCAAGCTTGCCAGTGACTTCAAGGAATTCAGAATATCCTCTGCTGCATTTGTGCAATGTCCAGAGCCATGAAGGGTTGACTGCTGAGACCAGTGTTCCAACAACTAATAAAAGTAATGGAGAAACAGAGTAGACCCAAATTAAAAGGCAAAGAAAATGAGCAACAGTGACAATACAGACAAATAACATTAAAATGCTTTGCCTCTTCATGGCAATGTTCTTTTCATTGCAAAGCCAGGTATGAAAGGTTTTCTTTTAAATGCCTTAGGGTTAGTGCATCAACAGCAGTTTCAGAGAAAAGCAACACTTTTTATAATAAGGGAACGCACAGCAGACTTTTGTAAAACAAATAAACAAACAAACAAACAAATAACCTACAAATGTTTCCAATCTCTATGCCTCTATGGGGCTGCTGTGTTTCATCAGTCTCAAACGACAAGAATTGTCCAGTAGCTACCATGAAAATATCCACCTGAGAAAGTTATGAGAATTCTTGCAGGATGCAACATAACCTGCTGAGGGCCGAGCAGGCGACCCGCTAACACGAGGGAGATTTATATTATTAGGAGAGCTGCCCATTGGTTTTATTACTAAGTTTCACAACAACGTTTTCACACGGGAAGAATTCAAAAATGACAAGGGAAACGATTTTGATATCCTAAGGATGAGTCCAGTCCTGAAAGTTTACATCGTGATGTGACTGAGGGCTGCAAGCAGAAGAGAAGAATTTGACATCTAGATCAACAGACTTGACAGTGCTCTGCAGATGCCTCCTGCGGTGCTGGTCTTTGTTTTAAGCTCTCACTTTGAAGAACATAATAGAGACATTAAGGTTTGGTAAGTTCTGACATGAAGACATTTTTTCCAACCTTGCAGGTCATGTTTTCTGCCTCTTCAGTCACCAGGAGCCAACGAGAAGTTCATGCCAAGGCAGTATTCCATGCTCTCAGTAACAATCCAATTTCTGTAACCAGATTTTTGGAACAGAAAGTTCTTATTTTGGGCAAATCTCATGTGAAGGACAAGCCTTGGTAGACAGATGGATACTTTCAATTTACTGATATAGCTCATGGAAACTATTGTTAGACAGATAGACAGCTACTGCCTTGTTGCACTTCATGTGTTAAAAACTATCTAGTGTAATGCAGAATCTTGTTAATGACATCCAGAAATACACATATTTTAAGTGAAAAAGAAATGCTTTTATTGCAATATTCTGATTTGGACCTTGATCAAAAAAATCATCCGCTTTGCACTTCATGGTTCAGATGAACTACAGCATTTCTGTAAAATGGTATGACTAGGGAGACCTTATCATAGGTAAGGGGAACAGGCGCCTGTGCTGGAAATTTCCATATTATATAATTACATTAATTTCCATATTGTTGTACAAAATTGCTACAAGACAAAATATTGCCTGGTGCTGCACGCAAGGATGTGGGAACCTTCAGACTGGTGTTTAAGGGCTGATCTATGGAGACCCAGAACAAAAACCCCACTGTTTCTACCGGAGATTTGTACAAGGTTGCAGCAGGCAGTCGTTGGTTTGTGTTTGCATAGAGTCTGTCAATCTGAGCACAACGTTTCTGCTTTCAGATCCGTAACGCACAGAGGATCAGCTAACGTCAATGGAAGTCCCTCCTGGGAACTGAATGCAATATGAAAGATGGGTACAGAGATCTGAGAGCGAAATTTTCGCCCTGCAGTTGGAAAGGCTGTTCTCTGGAAAGCACTCAGGAACATGCCTGGTCTGTGCCACTGTCAGTCTTTCTGCACAACACTGCATAGTGAAGAGGCACTGGTTTGCCACTACCTTGGACTCTTTTCCAGCCGTATCTGCAAACAGGGTCCAATCAAAATTGCCAGACTTTCGGGCAGGCAGCCCCGTACTCAACTGGGCCTCGCACCAGAGACATGAATGGCAACTTGCATTACTGCAGGCTGTGTGGAGGCACTCAGTGTACATCTCACAGACGTGATATGGAGGTCAGGACTGGGAATCACATATCAAAATTTCTCTGCCATGCGATACCAGCTTCTCCCTTTCAGTCGTGAACCACAGGATGGACAGGGGGAAGCAGCAGGATCAGGGTGGTGCAAAATAAGGTTTCCTGGCCCCTGGGCATCCAGACCTTGACCCTGGCTCGACTGTTCACAAGCTGGAGAAGAGCCCATGGTTGCTACACCTTTGTCATCTCCCTTGTCACCAGACCTGGCTGGGCACACCGAGGTCTGTCACGGCAAATTGGGTTTCTGTCTGGGACCAGTGCAAAGAGGCCAGCGAACACCCTGGTTTGGGTTCTCTCAGCCGCAGCACTGAGGGGACAGAAAGTACATGTATTGCCGTAAATATGTGTTAAAACCAAAAGAAACCAAATTCACCAGGCTTTTTTGCCTAAGCTAAATTGAATCTACGAAATTCTATGAGTGATTTTAGTTGAAAATAACAGGCCTGGTCTGAACCCCTTTAATGTCTTACTCTGCTGAAATTCCCAGAGCCTGGACATACTGTCAAGCTGTGCAAACGTTACAACACATCGCTGCTCTGCATGTTTAATAGTGGTGAGTATTACCCTGAGCTCTGCTCCCACCAAAGTCAGGTCAATGAGGTTAACTCCCCACTTCAGTGGGAAATTAATTAATATAATGGCAAGTGCTTTTTGAAAAACCCACCTCTCTCGCTTTGCAGGGTTTTTTAAAAAAAAATATTAAATATCAATTGAGAAATGCAAAGCTGGTAGATATACAGAAATAATGGTAAAGAAATACTGGAGTCATCCTGTAATACCTAACTGAGTAACTGGCATGGCTCATCTGACCACTTCCTCTACTCCCCATTTAAATGGGGTCTGTAAATAAGCATCGAGCAGATATATAACCCATGCGCTGGATTTTATTTTTGCTATAATAATAAAAGCCACGGAGAGAGATTCATGATAACACGAATCCTCACTCGACGGCGCACAAGCAGCAGCATTCATTACCTTCTGGTGACGCATTTAGCCCTCGGAGTACAAAGAGAGTTTTACCTTCTCTTTTTTTTTTTTTTTTTGTCAATTTGCATGAGAAGTACAGAGCATTTAGTCTTTGAATTAATCAAAATATCTCTGCCTTCACTGAATAAATATATTTGAATACATGAATAAATAATATATTGAGAAAAATAATGAAACTCATTTAAAATAAGGCTGAGAATGAGGTCACAGTTTTTATTAAATGTGACATTTTCCACAGTGTTTATACTGCGAGAGATAATGCTCTATATATTTTAAAGTGGGTAACAAACCATTAAAAATCAACTTTAGATGAATTAAAGTAGCTTAATTTTCAGCAAGCACTGGGCTTTTAACCTGACTTTTTGAAAGTCAGGTTAAGATGATTCAAGATGAAACTTGCGCTTATGTGCCTAGGATGAAAAATCTTCATTTAAAACCAAAGCAACCACTTAACTGACAGTCAATCCTAAGGACTAGGTCCAACTGAAAGGTCAATTTTGCTAAAGCTCTCAGGAGCCTACCCTCATAATTAAATAGAAATATTTCATCCAGTACTTGCATTTCAGCTATAGGCATAACATTAATACAATATACTGATTATTTATTATTAACATAAATATTAAGTTTGCACAAAATCCTGTTCTTGGAAGCAAGCAGAGAACTCCTATAGACATAAACAGGAACTAAACTTGAAAAACTCTCATGAAAACCCACCAAGCCAGATATAAAATCTATTCACCAACAGTTGACTTGAGGACAACTCTATTTTACTTGGCTGCCTAAAACCATTGCTTGCCCAGACAAGTCAGCAAACAAAAATGCAAGTGAAGCAGGTACTAGAAATTAACTCAATTCATTTGCAAAAAGAAGAGAAAGGAAAAAGATGACAGACACCTTAAACAGTGGAAATCCATGGAACAGACCCTATAATACCACCACCACCTCACCTCATCCGTGGTGTCCCACCAGCCTGCATTCGATGAGCAGTAAGGAAAGACGACCTATCAACGCATGGTAGCAGCCAGTTGCCAGATTGTTTGCACTTGCTTCTGGCTGCTCAGGGCTCATGTCAAATAGCACAGTACTTTATTAAAAACGTAATGAAAAACCTAACTCTAAGAGAGATTTATAATGCTGTCCATTACCACCATATCTGAGTGCTGTAACTAAAACAGACCTTCACTATGCCTCACCTCTTGTAACTGTGACTCCAGGTTAGGTTTCATCCATCTAGCAGCTACGTCCAACACTCCTTTGTGATCTGCTTGCTACTACCCCTACGCTCTCAGTTGGCTGACAGGTTGAGTTTCTTAGATTAAGATGATCCAACAGGATAATAAGTATTGGGGTAATTGGAAAGGTTTGTCCTGCTCTGATATTTCTTCCAAGGTAGTGGTGGAAAGGTTACTTTGCCACCAATATGTCATAATCTGCACAGTCATAGTAAAATGGGTTAAATACCCAGACTACTTGACGAAGCTACCTAATTCAGTGCATTAATTTGCCAGCCTTTTTCAGCTGAAAGAGATTCAAGTCCACTGTTAATCTCTATACTGGTCAGGCTGGACAAACCCAAGCCTGGGCCTGAGCACTGGTCTGCCAGGTGGTCAGCACTCTGCGAGGTACCACACAGCCCCCTCCCAAACAGTTCTTTCCTCTCACAAGCAGTCCCTGGGCACAATTCAAGGGTCTGCCCTAACCTGGGCCACCTGGACGGTTTGGATACGGCCGTCCTAGTCTGGAGGCAAGCAGGGTGAGCTGCAGGGAGCAAACTGTGCCACAGGTGTTCATCTCTGGGCCAGAGAACAGAGTCTGGCTCTCCTTGCTTGCTGTTACATCCCAAGCTTTATGGTCACTCTGCTCTAAAAAGCAAAATGTTTTGGTTTGTACTCTGATATGCTTTTGAGTTTAAAAGCTTTTTTGGTCTTCTAGTTTTCACTAAGAAAAATAGTTGATGTTGCCCATCATTTTAACCTTTTCATCAAAGCCTTTATAACTCTCATGCATTCTAATGCACTAAATTTTCTAGTATGGTAGAGTTATTTGCCCAAAGCAACACTCACAAAGTGTAACATAAGCATTGCTCTGGCAAGTCATTAGGATCAGTGATGAAACGATCTGCAGTGTGGCTGGCCCATGGAACCTGCAGAGAAAGAGCTCAAAGACTTTAGCTGACTACACATAAACCTTCCTCACGTACAAACAAATTTAATTTAGTCTCACAATAACTCAAGTCGAAGGCTGCCTTTAGGCTGTGATAACCTCTCTTCATCTAGCAAGTTTCCCCAGCAGTCCTGGGAGGAACTTTCTGTGGCAGGAATGCACGAGTGATTTCCACTGCTATGCCCAGGTATTTCAGCAGCTGAGGAAGTGGGTGGAGGAGGAGTTTGGGAGATATTCTTGAAAGACTGGTGAGGAATTGAGGATCGGAAGAGCGCGATTTATAGATCCATGTAAGTAATCCAGGTTGTAAGTCAGTGCGAATCACAATGCTATGAATGATGTCAGGGGAGTTGCAGAAGAATAATAGAGATACTTCCCCAGTTCCAGCCAGTTAACCCTGGCATACCATAGATTACAAAGCCCAGTGATTTATTATCCAAAGTCAATCTACCAAGTTTTTGCCTTTAAAAGTACTTAAGTAAATGAGGTGAATGAAGCATAACCTCCAATGGAAAAATCAATGCTTTTTGGATACAGCTCACATAGCTGGCATTTGATAAAACAGCATTGCTTTAAGGACACACCCCCCCCCCCCCCACCACCCTTTCCTTTTCAGCCTGAAAAATTAGTACCTTATGTCTCTTTTAATTAACTCTCATTTAGCCAACAATGCCAGAAACCTCCATGTCATAAGTCTTGTTTCGCAATTAGAAGCAACTTGATACAAGCACAGAAGTACAAGATACATGTGCAAAACCCTTCCACAAGCGGTCCTGCTCAGAGGGGACCAGATAACTGAGACCCCACTAGCATTATTAGCATCATTAAATAACGGCCACTTTTATAAATGACATCCTCTGTTACTTGACATCCCTCTTGGATACTCTGAGCACAAAGGAAGCATACTCATTCTGGGGGTGCTTTCAACAATAATGCAAATACAATCCTGAATCTTTGTGAGAATGAGGCCCCAGTCATGTCAGGGTTGGTGTTGAGACTCATTGTTAAGCTCTCTCCACTGCCTGATATGATGAGCCTCAGAAGTTCCCAAGAAGTTTCTTGAAAGAAGTCCTCATGCAACATTGCCTGGAAGGCAGTTTTCTCCTTTGGGCTGAAAGTGCATGGAACACATGACTCGGTGTCTGGTAAGTACGCCCTATGATGAGAAGTTAAACAAGTGAAATCAGGTTGTTTTTTTTTTTTTTTTTTTTGCGTCCCCCCAGGTTTTTGGAGAACCTATGCAGGAAGAACTCCCAGGATAAGGTTCTCCAGCAGGAGATGCCACATGGGATGGTGCCAAGGACTAGGTGGCAGAAGCCACCATAATATGGACAGTTAAAGGCAAATAAATAAACAAACAAAACAAAAGTAAGGGGAAGTATGTGAGCACAAAGATAAAGAAACCAAATGAGCAGAACTGACAACCTAGAGGCACGCTCCCTGTTTATATCCAGGCACTGGGATGGAGTGCACTCCAATGCTGTTTGTAGAAGAGGAAAGTATCCCATCCTGGCTGCCTCCCAACGAGGTCAGAATGGGCATGTGGTATGCACATTTCAGGAGAAAACCAAGATTTTAATGTAAAAAAAAAAGTACTTGGGAATAATGCCGCTTTGACCAACTTTTCTGCAGCTCTGGGCAAGGAACGTTAACCCTTAGCCACAGTTTTCCCCTCCTACAAAATGCAGTTGGCAATTCCTACTGATGCTTGACATGTAGAATTACATGCATTTTCCCAGCATTTAGAAGACTAAATACTCCATGTTGTTTTATTTATTTCTGTTACTCTTGATACAAAGCACACAAAACCGTGATTCATGTTTTAATATTGATCCTGTATTTAGTTCAGTGCAGGTAAGCCTTCACGCTAGATACAGTCCTACATTTACTCACTTGGATGCCACTGTAAGATTGGGCTTTAGATGCTAAACCTTTACAAAGAATCCTATTTCACGGTAGTCAGCCTGTTTCACACGGTGGTAACAGCCTGCTGTTATGATACCTTATCTGAACTAGAATTCTCATGCAATTTGCATGACCTCCCTCACATATGCATCCAGATGGGACGTCAACATCACCATCCTTGTTACCCAACCCCTACTCCTGGGGAGGAAGTGTCAGACAGCTGATGCACAGACTAAGGCTCCATGGGAGCCACCGATCTGGCTCATGCTCCTCTGTCATCTCTCCTTATTTTAACAACCGTCCAATGTCTCAGAGGTTCACCTCCAGCAGTTCATGACAGCAATGCAGTGCCAGCCGACTGCTTTCTGAATGCTCTTTACAGCTCAGCGTTATCACTGCCCGCCACACTGCATCATCCCGTATTGGGCAGGAGGAAATGCAGGGCGCTGGCATGGTATGTTTGAGAAGCTGCCATGTACAGCATCCAAAGCACAGCAAATTCAGTGAATAACACTAGAACCTGCTAAGCACTGGATCATAGCTTTAAAATCTCCTTACAGAAAGCTAAAAAGGATGTGCCCCACTGCTCCTCTGTGCTTTACTGTAATGGCTTATTCATTGTTTGTGGGTTTGGTGGGTCCCCTGAGGATGGATCATTCATCCTTCCACTGAAAAGCGCCACAGGATTTGGAAAGGGTGGAACCCTGGATCCTGTGACAAGCCATCTTACTGACCGCTGCCAAGAGGCCTCCACCTCCAATCGCAAGGCTGCCAGTCCGGCATGGCCGATCCCACCAGCTGCAGCACCGGCAGCCTCTGTCAGCAACCTGGGTGGCTGGTGGGGACATGTGGAGGGTGAGCAGTCCCTTCTGCCAAGCTCCAGAGCAGCTGAGGATACAGCCAGTGAACCCAGGAATATTGCTCCACCCCTTCAAAACCTCCTGCCAGGGGCCTCAAGGAGCTGAGCTCTGTATCAGATGGCACAAACCTCCCACCCCGCCATCTCACCTTCCCTCACCCATCACCATGTTATGCCTGCATGGGGTCCTCCTCTCCCTACAGACAAAGGAGCAGTATTTGCCCTGCACTAAAGCAGTTCTGCAGCTTCAAAGAAATTCTTCTCACTTTAGTTAACAAGAGAATTAGAAATCCACTGGGTAAAGCTTAAAAAAATATACTCTGTGTATATTACTGTACTCTGGTATGGTAGTGTATGCAGAAACTTCCTGATCAAATTGGACTCTTGGCAACAAAAACAATCATGGAAACACCACCACCACCACCAAATCTCACTGAACTTTGCATGGCTGTATTTTTTCTTTGCTCGGAAATTGTCATTTAGCCGATAATACCAAGTCGAAATGTTTTACAAGCTCTTTCACTGCTACCAGCATATCCCCCCCAATTAAATACTAAACTGTACCCACTTATCCAGACCATTACACAGAGAGATGTAGTCCTTGGCTATTTTGGGCTTCCTTTTCAATCTCACTCACGAAGCGCAATTGCGGATTTTCATTTAGTCTTTTTCATAAAGGTAAAATCTTCTCATCACAACTGATTTAGAAGCAAACCAGAGACATAGCCAGTAACACAGACCCATTTTAGACATTCAGCACTCCAACTGGCATCACCCTCTAAGCTGAAATAAGCTTCTCCTTTCATTCAGGAGAGAGAAGGGAGCTGTTTGTATGGATGGACATTACAGGCACTGTCTACTTCAGAGCACACATCCAAGAAGTGGCATTCAGCTGATTTAGTTAGTGGCCTGAACAGATCACGTATTAAAGGTCGTCTTATTTATATGCATTTTTGAGAAAATATCAGACTCCAACCTAGCTCATAATCTTGATGCAGCCATGCACATAAGTGTGCGTTTAACATTAAGCCTATGCTTAGTTGTTCTGAAAATCAAGCAGCTGTTCTGCCAATTTGCAGAATTGTGCCTTCTGTTTTTTAAGAAACAGCTACAAAAAGGAACAGAAAAAGTTACTTAATCCCCCATGATGTGCTAAGAATCTTTGAGGCCCTTAAAAAAAAAATCATCATCATCATCATTATCATCATCATCATCATCTCTTTACATGACTGCTACAGTTTCTAAGCACACAAGAGTGCAATTATCCACACATTTTGAGGGCAAATGTGTGACTCCAGAGAACATTGCCATGTGGTATGTGCCACTGGATGTCACATAAAAGGTAGTAGCTCACAGACTACTATCTTCTTCTGTTGCTACTCCCTTTAAAAGCTGAAGAAATGACTGAGGAAAGCTTTGTTATCTAAAGTGTCATCACAAACTGGAGATGGAGACTGAGAAATAGTGCTGCACTAGATACAAATTCGTAGCTTCCACCTTCCCAAACTAAGCAGTGGGGATGGAGAATTACTTATTTGTGAAGAATGCACCTTCCTTGAGGAAGCTTTGTTGAAACTGGTTGTTGATGTGTTTGAGAAGGGCTTGCTTGAGATGATAAGTCTGTGGAATTAATCACTTAAGTCAACAGAAGTAGTTCAGGACAACGAATCTTCTGGTTTGGTCAGGTTCATCATGGCTTTAGCTTGAGATCATGGTGCTGGGGATGAGCTTTTCCTACACTGATGTGTATGACCACATTCGCTTCCATGAGCAAACAGAAAACAGCATCCTGTGATACTGCAGCGATCACACACTCGGGCAGCAGTCCATGTATTTTACTGCTCCTTTATGGAGTGTTTTTTGACAGCCAGATGTGAGAGTAAGGAGAGCCAGCACCATCGGACTAGCCCTTCTCCCGTGCCGAATGTCCTCCTAGCCATGGACACTGCCCGTCTCCAGCAGTGGAAGTTGTCCACCTCTTCTTCATGCAAGGTCCACTCCACATTGGCAAGATGTGACGGCAAAATCATGTCTTCTCATAACTTGCGCAGACCAAGCATTCGCATCCTTAATACACAAGCATTAGCCTCAAACAAATAAGACATTTCAGAAGGATTTAAGGCTAGACAGCTTGTCTCCCTAAACTTTTGCTTCAAGGAAAGCCTGTTTCTAGGCCCTGAAAAATAATGCTAGGGATGGATAAGTATGGAGTTGTCCTTCAGTTACTGGGACAGTTAGCTATAGCTTTCCCAAAATGTTAAGTTTGCACTGTGCTTTAATTATGAAAAAACAGGCCCTATTGCCTACATGGTAGACAAGAAAGGATTTATAATGCCATAGGCTGCTTTTATTTTCAGTCTAATGCCTGCGAAAGTGCATACTGGGAGGAAACCTCCCCTTATAACCTACTGGGAATGCCACAGGCAGGGTAGCAAATGCTCCTGTGTGTAGAACACAGGCCAAACAGGGCTCACACCTCTTGTGTAAAGAAAGGATGTTGGGAGCAACGAGGAAGGAAAGCTGAAGCATATGCCACATTGGCTGTCGTCCTGAGCTGCACATTAGTTTGGCTCAAGTTAGAAAAGCCCTTGGGCCACATATAACTACACAATCAAAGTCTGTTTTATAACACCCAGAGGGACTGTGTTAAGGTTACCAGGCATCTTTAATACTACTCTTTTCTAAGTTCTGAGACACTGACTTACTCATCCTCAGATTTGCTAAGAAAATTGTTGTAAATTACATTATTCTGGAAAAAAAAATTGAGAAGAGTCAATGTAAGGAAAATTACAAAGATGAAGGAGACAGTTACTTCCTAGAAATATTTCCTTTAGCGAGCTACCCATGATAAAGTATCCTTTGGTAATCCCCTTAAGTGCTCTACCAACATGAACACATGCAAACACACTAAATTCTTACAGAACACAAAGAGATTTTCTCTCTGCAAGAATAACATGGGCTCCAAAATCCATAATCTTCAGGTTGCTGACTATTTTGGTCAATTACTTGAGTGGGGACAGCAGGTCTAGTGTCACGAGCAACAATAGAGCTCTTATTCTTAGAACCAAACACAGTTATTTCCAAAGCTGAACTCACAAAACTGACTCACAGACCTGTCAGTCAAATCAATATCAACATGTTCCCAGATATAGCTCAATGTAGGAAACGAGTTACTGCTCAAGAGAGACTCCCTTGAGATGAAGTTCACCTCTGGCAGACCAACACCAGGAGACTATTACACCTCTTGGAAACTAAGGGGGGGGATGTGAAACCAACCTGAGCCTACTCACTGTCTTGACTGATCATGGATTATTCACTGTCAGTTCTACTCAATGATCAGGTATTTAACTGTACCCTACCTGCCCTGGGGCTTTGAACTGTGGATCTGTGGTCTCCAAAAGCTTGAATAAGGTCAGTTTCATTGAGATAGAATGACAAAAAGAGGGCTCTGGGGAAAGTTGTTCTCTTCTCTGGAAAGTAGCTAAAATGATTATGTTTAGAAAAGCTGTCTTAAGTGGAATAGCAAGGCTCAAGGCTGACAGCAATCATATTGGGATGACACCAAACTCAGAGCTAAAGCTTACCCCAAGAGGGCACCTCTGCTGTTGCTGCAATCAGCTAGAAAAAGACATACATACACCAAAGAAAGATCAGAGTAAAAATTCTTCTGTCTTGTCCATGAGGGCGAGTGCTTGCAGCCTTAACAAATTGTCAGGATCTCAGTCAGAATATAAGATTTACAGAGATTTACATAGAATTACAAACCTACAACTGAAAGCCAGAGCTATACCTATATTCCTATTCAGTGTTCTTATTAAGCAAAAGCCACATTCAAGACAATGAAAAAGCCTGCACTGGATTTGATCACTAAAGACAAGCCTCTGCTGCCAAGTTAACTCAGGTGACAGGCTGCCTTGCTCAGCTGAAGCTGGTTTTGAGTGGCCATCCTGCAAAACTTTACTTGAGATAGTACATCCTCATGGGTACATCACCTAGAACACCAGACATAGCAAAGCCTTGTAGAGGAAAACTGCCTAACCTCCTGGGCTTCCCTTTAGCAGTCAGCAGGGTGAAGTCCTGTTTGTCCTTCTGGGAACACTATGAATAGCAGCAGACCCTGAGGCAATATGAGAAGAATATCATTGCTTGAGAAGAGAATGGTCCTTTACCAGACCCTTGCTGCAGGGAGCTCTGGTAAGCATCTGGAACTAAAACAATATCTGAATATATTGCCAGGTGGGCCTGCTGCCCCACCTCCTAAGCATCCTACATCCAGAAGGGCAGGTTTTGTGTGCGGTCAAGAACGCAGATATCATCCCAACTGATGCTGAAGAGAAGATAAAAATCTCAGTCTGCAGCCCACTTGAAGCTCTCTGTTACACGAATTCAACTGCAGAAACACAAGACACAAGGATGATATTTCACACACCTAGGAATTATCTAGTGCAGCGGCTGGAGCTGTTAAAAGACCAGCAGTTAACATAACCGCATCTCACTCTATGAGAGGTCACTGTTTTTCAGGCCAAGGCGGTGATCACTCTCAAGGACATCTGTTTACATGTTCCTCAACCTCCACTAACCGCAGTATAAGCATAGTACGTCACATGAATATACTGTAGACCAGTGCTTCATGGTCAGTATTTTATAAGACTATACACCAAGACTCAGAAACAAGTTTCAGAAAACCTCTGCTAAATGAGGTTGAAATGTGTGAAAGGGTTCCTCTTACTTTTTGAGCTCTCAGAGTGACACAACAGACTAGTTTAACCCCAGTGGATATAAAATGCAATGATTCTGCCACAGCAATTTATGCACTAGATATTACAGGTCCTTAACATCAGCCATGGTAATTACTGTAGGAAGTGAGACAGGAACACAGGGCCTGTGGGGGGTCCTTTCAAGGGAAGAAGCCCATCAGCCTCCAGGCAGGCGAAGACTAGGTCATGTCCTCATTGGCCCTCACTTGCCCTCAATCTGCTGTTATTTGAAATAACTAAAGGGGATGAAGAATAACGTAGACACAGAAGTGGAGGCAGACACGTTCACTGAGGCTGAGATACATCATTCCTGGTGGAAGATGCTTGACTTTCACCCATTTTGCTTCTGTTTTCCTGCCCGCACCAGCACTGCCTCATGCCCAGGTGCTGCTTTGAAGTGGGTGGAAGAGCTCAGGGTGTCTCTCGAGCTAGACTGGGGAGGTGTTTTGATGGAGCATGTACTGACACAACCCACTGCAGGCAATGGGGTCTTTGCTGTTTGTTCTAAAAACATGACTCTGCATTGGGACTTTGGGGTGAGCACATGGCTCCGTGTTAGGCACATGTTTTATATGTGCTTTTTTAAGGGCTGCAATTACTGAGTCTACGAAAGAGGGAAAAACTTTCAGAAGAGGCAGCCTGCTAGCAAAAAGGAGTTCTCTGTGCCTTAAAAGAGGACACAGATTATATGCTAGCCTTCCATGGAGAAATGAATTTCACATGCCATTTCCTATCTTCCCTTCAAATACCTGATTCTGGTTTTAGCCTCTAGCCCTATTTAGAAAAATACTCTGCCTGTACTTCTGTGAAAGCTCAGAGTTAACACTTCAGTGGCTTGTACTCACAAAGGGTGTCTTGCGCATTTCCTGGAAGGAATCACAGTAACTCTATGAGTTACTTTTCCTTCAGATATATTCATCCAAGGATGGACAAACCTTTTCAAGCTTTGAGCTAACACCACAGTACCTTTTACAAATTTCTGAGCAAACGTTTAGTTTCAAAGCCTGGTCAGGAGAGCTAAGAGGCTATCACGGGGCAGTCATTTGCTAAGCAAACTCACTTATCATCAAAGCAGGAGAGAAAGGAATGATATACATTGATAAAAGCCAGTAAGTCATGAAGGGAAGGAGGAGAAATATGTAGATGGTTGTTTTAACATACTTAGAAGGGATCCCCAAGGGATCTAACATTACATAGCTTGTATTCAGACCAACTGCTCAGTCAGAGGCAAAATAAGCAGATCCTAGATATCTGCTCTTCCTTAAGCATATGCTTTCTCCAGAATAGAAAGGTCAGATGATTTATTTGTAGAATCTCTTTCTTTCTCACACACATGGAAATTATTCAGCAACTCTAACCCACATCAAGACAACAGGAGACTGTAACTGTCACCTCTTTCTAAAATGACAGACCATCTTACATTACCTGTACACTGAAAAGACAGACCCTGTAAAATGAATTGCAAATAATCAGCTGGATTGGTTAACCCTACCTGAAGCTGGTTCAGGAATCTGACTCCTCCAGCACCTAAATGTTACCCCCCATTGGCACAACCTCTAATAGGAACTAAGCTTCCAGTTAGGAAAAAAGGTTTCCACTGTGACTTTTCTTTTGATCTACTCACAACAGTCAGTGAACCTGCAATTTCATAATATGTCCTGTTTTGACATGGAGGACGTAGTTTGGTCCACCATGGCAGAAGACTTTACATCTTTGTGTAAGTGATCAGCTCTTCAAGAATTAACAGCCCTTTAAAATGCTGTTTTTCAGTACTCAAAGCTATTGATCCAATTCCATTCAGAGCTACAAAGAAGGCTGTAATCAAAGCAAGTGCCGCACAGGAGAGTGATGGCCATGCTTTCCCCCTTCCCAAATTAGGGGTTGCACAGACCGACAGGACCTCAGCGGTGGCTGGGAGAAGCTGCCTCTCCAAGAGGCATCGTGCCACCTGCCAGCTGCCTGGCAGGATCCTGCGTCTGGGCAAGGCTCCCACCGAATTTCAGACCCTGTCGGAAAAGAAACCACTTTCTTAGGACGCCACGACTCCCAGCTTCTGCATCCCACCTTGGCAGCTGTGCCAAATTTTGTTGTCCCCAGCATACTGTTTCTCCCCACGTATCCGCAGGCAGCAGAGCAGATCTGCATTGAATGACATTCAGAAGTGCAAATTCTGCTCTCCATTACCAGCGCTATGCTGGGGCAATCTGTGTCAGAGCATTAGGATTGTATGAGGGAGGTCTCGTGTCTGAGCTTCCTGCCTTGTAAGCCTGATCTGAAGCTTGCTGAAGTCAGAGGAAGTCTTTCATTATTTTCCGTGAGCATGGATCAGCATCGCTTTAAACCTTAATCACAATACCTTCTAAACACAGCCTTTCACAGCCAAACGCTGTGCGAAGCTGAACAAAAGCAATATGCTACATATAAACATGTGGAGGAAAGCATGAAATTATAAGTTTCCTATAATGCTCTTGTGAATTGAATCCTTTCACTCAGCGCCTCGTCACAATAAGAACCCATCATTATCTTTCCGTGTACAGCACGAAAAACTAAACCCAGCCTCACTTTCCTGTACTTTCTTACGCGTCCTCACTGCTGGAACACCAGCTACAAAGGAGAGCGCTAAACCTTCCAGCTTGCAAAACCAGAGTTTGAGTCACTGTTTAAAAAGATTATGTAACATGACAAAGTCCCCGATACCTCCATCTCCTCCAAATTCAATGCAATTTGCCCCAATAATTGTCCTGGAGCAAAGACAGAGAAAACCACCTAATAAAACCATGTTCCTTTGCCATCTAACACTCCATCTTCCCACACTGCCAGTCAACCACTCGTCAAATTACCCTTCATAAAATTCAATTCCTAGCTTTGGAGGGCTACAAATCCTCTGCAAGTCTGGTTATATCATTTCTTGAACCCATGAGACTGACTTTGACACTGTATCTTCTTTAGGTAAGGGTAGGTGCTATAGAGAAGTGATTTTTTGCATACTGATGGCTCCAGCCCAACATCAACATGGAGAAAGTCAGAGACTCTATATGCACCTAGAAATTAAACTTAATTTTAAGAACACGTGGATATATTTTCTTTCACATTCATACAACATTGTCTACAGTATAACTGGCATACTCCGAGCTCTTCAAGGAAGGCAGAAAATATCACAGTACCCACTGTGTGTTTTAATATCGCTTCACTTGTCTAAGGAAAGCCCCACAAATTACAGACAGCATTTGATGGGGAAATTAAAATATCATCTACATTGCAATTGGTCTGCCGCCAGCTGTATGGATCACATTTGAGTTGCAGCTGCTGTATAAACAGAGCCATTTACCAGTTTTACCTAAGGCAGACGGTTAAGTAGGTTTCAGCTGCTACACAAAAGATTGTGAAGCTTTACTTGCCTGCAAATATAGTCTCTGCAGAGCCACAAATGTTTTGAAGCCATGTTGCATTTCAAATCGGGACGGAATGGGCTGAGTATATCAAAAGGGTATTACCCAGCTTTTCCGTTGTTGATATGTACATACACTGAAAGAAAAACTCTTTATTGCCAAACTATGTTTTCTTAAAAGAAATTCGGAGTTTCAACTTTCTCGTCTCTCATAATCCTTACAAAGCAGGATAGCATGTACCTTGGGAGGTGTTTAACTTGAAACTTGTTGAAACAAAAGGCTCCAGATTTCACCAGTGCTATGTCTTTTACTTGCTGCAGGGGAAAAAAAAAAAGCTGTGAGCAGTCCCATCAAGCTGTTATCTTTGGGTCTCGTTCTGACTTCCAGCTCCATGCTCTTGAAGCAAGCTGCTCTGATAAAAAGAAATGGCATCGAGCTGCAATTGAGATAAAATGTAGATACATCACACCAAGCTGACCAATAATCTTTGTTTCAATGCTTTTCTTTCATGGTGTTTCATTTGTCTGCGGGAAGTGCAATAGAACAGAAAAGCATTCAGACAAGGAAAAAAATTGAAATATAACACAAAATTTGGCTGTAATTTTAATACTAGCAGTTGATTCATGCCATGGGAGGGCAGGGGAGCAGTTCTGTGGCAGTCTAAGTATCAACGATCATTTTTTTCCAGCATCACCGTAGCAACACTGTAGTTATTGTCAATGAAGCACTTTCATTCTAAGGTGCTATTTTTAGATGATTTTACCTTTCCAGAAGAATTACCCTCTGGGCTGCAATTTATCATGTTTGTTCCTTGGCTCAGGGGTGAATTTTAGTGGGACCTTTATTTTATTTTTAAAGCAAAGCCAACCAGCTCTGGTTTTCCCCCCACAGACATTTCTGCACTCAGCTCAAAACGTCTCTGCTTTAACAGCTCAGACCTGGCAAGTATCAATGAAGACTGAGCTCCTGGAGGAATTAAAAACAAAATACCACCCTCCTTCCCCCAACAACCACTGGTAAAGGCAAAAGGAAGAACAAATACATTTTCAGCACATGGAAAAACGGGCTGAGGATGAGGAAGGGGGAGAAGTGGGGACAGCTGTAGGAGACTGAAGACTCAGCCTTCTCCAAGGCTGGAGCTGGTGGTTACAGCAGCCTCCTTTGCCTGTGCCCCGTCCATTCCTGGCAGCTTCTGCTTAGGTTGTCCCATCAGTGCAATCACGCGACAGCCACCCTGTCCCAGGCACTGCTCCGTGCCTCTATGGACGGACAGGAGCATTGGGAAGGCCACCTGTGGAGCAAGTGCTACTAAGTGTCCCCTGCACACCACATTCTGCATTTGGAGAGGTTAAATATATATTTATCCAGTGAATACACAGGACTGAGATTGCTGCATGTATCCATAGAGCTTCAATTCAGGAGCACTAAATGGACACAGTAATGACTCAAGATCATGCCTAATCAGGCAGGCTACAAGCAGGAGCTGATTAGGCATATGCAGATATGAGATCTAAATGAGCCCTCTGCTCCTACTGCTAGAGTTAAATAGATCCTGCACCTACTGAGTGTAACCACATTCACACAAGATGTTGAATTGGTACAACTACTTCACTATAATCCTCCATTCCCACACAAAATGCAGATAAAATCTCTACATTACAAGCCTCGGGTTTGTAAGGTCTGAGGGGTCGAGGAGTGGTTTGGAGGGCGTATGATCACACAGCCAGGATGACAATCCCCAAAGCACTGCTACAAGACAAGCAAATAGAGATACTCAGGCAGTGGCATGTGTGTGCACACAACACACTCTTGCACACATGCAGCCAGATCTCCTGAGGAAAGTGTCTGTGTGACTTTGGGCCAGGCACAAATGGTGTGCTTAGCACTGCTAAAACGTATGAGAGGGCATGGTGCAAGCCCCATGCATTGGTGTTTGCTGGAGGTACCGTGGGAGGCCCTCAGGGTTTTCTGACCTCTGGACATAACTTCAGTCTCCAAATCACAACATCTCCACAGCATGGCTGGTTTGTCATGAAATGAAACCGGCAGTGAACAGGTTAAGCACCTGGCCAAACATCGCTTGTTCTGTCATGCAGCACCTCATGCAGTGGGGGCATGGAGCTGTATAAAGGCAGGAACAATTTCCTATTCACATTGCTGAATAATATTACTGTCTGAAAACGCGGTCTGCTTTTGGGGTCTGAAAACAGTTCCCAAGTCCCATGGTTTCAGTCACCCTCCCTCCCCCTTTGCCCCTCCGAGCTGCGTCGAGCACAATCCCTTGGCAAAGATGCCGTCCTCGCACTCCGGCCCTCCCGGCAGCCATCCTCGGGCAGGATTTGTGAGCGCTCCCAAGCCTCTCACCCCGTCCCAGCCCCGCAGCTCTTGTCAAGCCCTTCGTAGTAACGTCACCCTTTGCTCAGAGCCACTGTCTCAAGATACCACGCCTAACTCATGGAAATTTGAGTTTGGAAAATACTAGTTTTGCTCTCAAATTCAAAACACCAGTGAATTATCCACCTATTACCCTGGCACAGCTTTTATATCAAATTGCAAAAAGCTTGATTTTCTTAAATAACCATAGCCACAAGTGAAGGAGAGGAATTTAAACGTATTATGAAGCGCTATTAAGAAGTCAAAGAATAAAGTATCTGCTGCTTCCTAAACAGCTAAAACATTTATTTTAAATGTAGGCTGTATAATGTCACACGTTCTTCATACCGAAACTGTATTGATTGACCAAGAGGCTAATGAAATAACCCAAGTCTCTGTCTGACACATGACAATACATCTACATGGAGCCGGCACTGAAAACAGAGCACTTCTCACAAAAATTCTGTCCTCCATTTCTGTTAGACATTTTATACATTAGAAGAAGAAAAACAAGCACTTTTCAACCTCAATTATGTCTAGTCAAGCTGTAGTAAAGCAAGAAACTAGAATAAGAACTGCTCCCAAGCAGTTCTTTCACCTGTCACACTTTCATACTTAGAGCACCTCATTAGGTTTTATTTTCACATTAAATTGAATGCCCTCATTCTGCTCTCAAGTTGTGGAAGCAGTAACAAACAAGCATTTCTGGAAATTGTCTTTTCTCAGAGCCGCTATTATGCACCTGCACGAACTCCCTCCTCCTCCTATGTGTAGCCTGCACAGATGAGAACAAGTCACTGAAACACCAGCTTACCAGAGTATCAACTTTTTGTGTTGGTGATAGGGATATGCTGACATGCTAAAGTTTCTAATCTAAATAAATAAGTGCCTAAAGTATTGCAGGTTCATCATATGTTAGCACAGGTTGGAAATCTTAACAGCCCTAAGATGATCTGACCAAAACTTGGCCTGATTTTATAGATGCTGGGTCCAGAAGGTAATGCCAGGACCCAGCCAGTCCAGCAATGTGCATGGGAGTATAAGCAACCGAACATAGTGACACACCACATCATTTTGCTTATTGCTTAAAAACTATAATTATTGTATTAAAAAATACTTGAATCACCTCCATCATCTCCCTAAAGAAAACAAAGTAAAATAGAAACAAATAACTAGTTTCCAATGAAGCAGAAAAGACTATGGAAAGGCTAGCAAGTAGGGCAAATCTTGCGGCAATTCTTTTTCCTTAAAAATATACCTCAAATATGTCCACAAATTCAACAAACTATTTCAAACAAAAAGGGCAAATTTTTAGTGGGTAAGAAGTCAAAATGTTTAATCAATACAAACATTTTAAAGACACTGATGTGAGAAAGAAAACTAAAATGAAAAAAATTATTTTTCTATTCCATAAAAAATATCATTCAGCTTGGGCTGAGGAACAAAAAAGTAATTAAACCCCCATCATTTTGGATTTTATTTCAGTTGGCAAACCCCTTGCTTTTGTTCACCTCAGATACTTTTTCTGTTATTTCGTTGGACTGGCCAGCCAGCTGAAGAAATCAAGTATCCAGCTCAACCACTACCAAGCCAGTTATAATTCTAATTTAAGGTTCTTGTATGGCAATTGCTTGGTGATGACATGTGCTGGGTTTTGCAATAGCACAGCCTACATCTTCTGCATACTTGCCAGTATTTCAAAAACTATAAATGGAAACCTTTAGAGAGGAAAGTAGGGACATACCTAGGGAAATATGCTGGTCTTTTTTAGACTAGAAAAGAAATAGTCTGCACCTTATTTTAAAAGGCAAAGAGAAATGCAAGTTGAGTCTTCTACAGAAGCAGAACTTGTACCTTGTAATTATAAGGGTTGTTAATGACGTCTTTTCAGGCAGAATTTTGCCCTAATTTTTATATATGCCTATTGCACAGTTCTGACTCCATTTTGGAGCAGAAGACTTTTCCTTACTGTCACAAGACACATACACCTGTGGGATCTCTCCTCTCTCTATCTGGATGACAAACCCGTTAAGCCCCAGTGTGAGCTAGCTGCCATCATGACAACAGCTCAGCTGAAGTCAATATTGCTAATTACATGCCAAAAACCAAGCTTAAATGCAGTTTGTTGGATTTCACTCTATTTTGGTCTCCCATTCTATCTTCCAGCCCTCAATGTGTATTTTAGCTTTTTTCTTTTTTTTAGCATATGATTTTGATTAGCCGAAGAAATTCTTTAAAAATACTTCAGTGGAAAGTCAAATGCCAGCTCAAATAATTCAACATTAAACTTAGAAAGTTTAACACATGAGTGCCAGAAAACACTTCTGGTGATCCAGAAGCCAGCTTAGCAACCACGGGAAAAACAAAACCAAGCAGCCAGGTTCTCCTGGCATTTCTTCCTTGGTCCTCACATCTCTTCTCTGAACTACTACAGCTGGATGTTACCAACCATGTTTGAGGCAGGGGCTATTTTTCTGGGGCTACCATGCTTTTGGCTTCTGTTGTTCCCTTATAGAACTAAAACCATTGTGTTGAGTCATATTTTGTGGCTTGTGATGGTCAGGGCAGAAGGAAAAGATCATACAATCATAGAATCATAGAATGGTTTGGGTTGGAAGGGACCTTAAAGATCATCTAGTTCCAACCCCCCTGCCACAGGCAGGGACACCTTTCCTCTAGACCAGGTTGCTCAAAGCCTCATCCAACCTGGCCTTAAACATGGCCAGGGAGGGGGCAGCCACAACTTCTCTGGACAACCTGTTCCAGTGTCTCACCACCCTCACAGTAAAGAATTTCTTCCTAATATCTAATCTCAATCTCCCCTCTTTCAGTTTAAAATCGTTCTCCCTCGTCCTGTCACTACTTGCCCTTGTAAAAAGCCCCTCTCCCGCTTTTCTGTAGGCCCCCTTCAGATACTGGAAGGCTGCTCTAAGGTCTCCCCATAGCCTTCTCTTCTCCAGGCTGAAAAGCCCCAACTCTCTCAGCTTGTCTTCATAGGAGAGGTGCTCCAGCCCTCTCATCATCTTCATGGCCCTCCTCTCGACTCGCTCCAACAGCTCCCTGTCCTTCCTATATTGGGGGCCCCAGAGCTGAACGCAGTACTCTAGGTGGGGTCTCACGAGAGCAAAGATGCCCTGTGCATCCTCCTGCGCTCAAGCAGAAACTCCCATGGGGAACCAGGTGGCTCCTAAGGGTCAAGATTCCCAATGCAGGGAGAGACGATTGTGGATATCCAAATACAGTTTTAGAAAGGCCATATCCTAGCACTTCTCCATCTTTGGGATCTCTAGAGATGTGGTGCCTCTCCATAATACAGCACAGTACCAGGCAGAGATGCCTATAATGGCCACTTGAACACTAGAAACAATGATACCTGTGCAAAAATCTTATCCCAATTATCCTGCGTGTCATAACATGACTCCTTTCAGCCCTGTCTCAAGAGATCCTGTAGCCTACTGCTTAGCAAAACCTTGAGAGAGGCTAAGCCACATGGTTTGGCTGTTCACTAATCCTCAGGCAGGGAAGGAGCCCATGGCAGGGATGGGCTCAGGGGTACTCCTCACCTGCACGTCACTTGGCTCAGTCTGCTACCATGCAATCCCCACTGGAAAAGAAATTTTTGCTTTAAGGGCATTCACCAACTCTAAATCTGTGAAACATTGAAGCCAACCTGTCATTGACTTGATATGGGCAATGTAAATGTTTTAATTCAAGAAAATGCATCCCAGGTACTCTTGCTGCACATCGCCCTTGAAAGTCTGCAGATTCGTTTTGCAAGTCTTAAATCATTCATGTATTTAAAAAAATTGCTTTTCAGGTGCTTGCTTTTTTTCCTGCATTTACAGGGGAGGGAGCACCAAGACAGAAGGACTGGGTTCTGCAAACCTTCAGCCTTCCCCATGGCCATGGCTTGGTTTTCTGGACATTTAGCTACAGCACGGAGCGCAGAGGTCAGCCAGCAGTGCATCGCTCTGGGCCACGCTGGGAGCCTGGGAAGAGCTCCTGTCTCAGTCCCGCACCTCCATCAGGCTGCTCCTGACGTGGTTTCTTTGTTCAGACTCTGGGTAGCCTCTAGCACATACAATCCATGGGAGAGACAGCTCCTCATCCTGAATGTGAACGGTATATGCCCTCAATCTTCATTTGGGCACACTAATACAAACTATGGACTCATACTAATAATACTGTTTTCATTTAAACATTTACAGTTGTCTTTTAAGCTTTACAAATTATTACAGCCCTGTGTCCTGGGCATCACACAGATCTGTGTGCAGATAGGAGTCTTGCCTTACCTCTCTAAAGCAGTAAGGTTGTTATGTATCTTTCTAGTGCGCCGTGTTGAGCTGCAAGCATCCACTAGACTATTGTTTGTTGCAAGTCTGTCTCCCCCTCCTCTGCATTATAAAACCTAAAAAAGTTTTATGCATAATTCCTAGTGGAAATGTCACATTACCTGTGAAAGCCTGATCAAACACTGCTGCTCTTTATGCCCTGCCACTGCTGATAGGCACAGTAATATATCCTGCCTTTCCCAGTATAAACTCCCTTACAATGAACAGGCTTAAGCTGAGGTATTTAAACTGAACTGCTGTTTTGACACAAGGTCTTGCACCCCTTGTCCCCTTCACTTGCGTCTATCACTTGATCAACTGAATAACTCTTTGTTTCCCACTGTCTCGGGGTTTTTTTTTTCCTTTCTCTAAAGCAGTTCTATATGTTTTCTGCTCTGCTTTTTGTAACCACTATTTTCACTCTTCCAGCTGAAGGACTGATCATTTGTTTAACCCAGCTCTGCTTGAAATAAAAGCTTCATTTGTTGTTTCTTGTTTCATTCACTTTTTAATGGTGGCTAATAAAGACTAAAACACATACATGCTATATATTTAAAAAAACAACAACAAGAAATCAACATAGAGCTGTATGTTTTCAATCATTGCCCTGGAGGAGTACGGGAGAGGAATAGGACTATTGTCAGGAAAGCCTGGAGTGCTTTGGCGGGGTGAGGGAAATGCCCGGCGTTTGCCAGCATCGTTTCAGGCTGTTCTCAGTCCTGCTGGGTACTGGCTTTTCATGAGCACTGAAATACCTTCCTCTTTTAAATACATGAATAAACCAACAAACACAAATAAAAGCAAGGCTGCCTGAAATCTCGCAGGAACGGGGAGGGGTGATTTCAATGTATCATTTGTTTCAATCCAAATGACCAGCCAAAACGCTGCTCTGGGGAGTTTAGCTCCAAGTCCTCTTGCAGAGCAGTCGAGCAGTCATGCTCCAGCGTCCCACCGCAGAACAGTTTGCAGCCTGTTAAGGGGCTGATAGCACTATGTAGTCTGCGCAGTGTGTATATCCTAAGTGTGTGCAGGCTTCCATGTGTGCTGGTAAAATTGTATGGATGAGCCAACCTGTTGTAGACTTCCCTGTGCATCAGCTACAACTTGTGCTGCTTCACTGATTTAATCATTGTTTTCAGATTGTGTTTGGTATCTCAGGAACCACTCAGACTTTCATCCATTTCAAAATGGTCACTCTTTCCTGCAGTCAATCCAGACAAAAATAAGAACAGAAGAAAAATACCCAAATCCTAACAAGCCTTTATGAATGTACTGGTTTTGTCAAAGTTGGATTGCGCATGAGAGAGGTACTGGTTATAATTCAGTCTCTAGAGCTATGGGAACCTCCAAGAATTCAATTTACAATGGACCAATGGTTCTGTTGGTGTCAGGTTTATATGTGCTCTTGAAGTTCAAGAAAATTTTGTTTTGAATTAATTTCAGGTTTTCAAACACAGACTGCATTTGGAAGACCTGGGATCTGGGAATGCCTTGCTGCCAGCTGCTCCGATTATATAGCAAACTTCATAATACCAGTACGTTCTTACAGCCTTAGCGGCTGGGAGAAGTGATTAGGCTACCTAGCTGACACACCTACCTAGCTGACATACCTAAACGAGACTCTCATCAGCCACCCAAGGAGGGGGAAAGCAGGACACTGATGCTTGCAGTCACACAGATGTGAAAAGCACGTCCTCAGACTTAAAAACTAAATAGGAAATAAAAGCAAACACATCTTTAGGTGTTTTGTTTTTAAATCATGCAACTCATCATTTTTTTTATTATTTGGGAGCCAACGATGGTTGGGAAATGTGGCCTGTGGGGACTGCACTAAGAGTTTAAGGGAGCAAGTGACAACCTATGTATTTTCAATCACCCTCAGAGAGCCTCAGCAGAGGCAAAATCACCTTCCTGTTATCACCCTTTGAAAGACTGAACCCAGCACACAAGATATGACACTGGGTAAAGAGTCCATCTCACCCTTCCTCACGCCAGGGTGGCACCTGAAGATGGGGCTGGGCCAAGGATGAATTTGGGGGGAGATGGTCCCTCCCTCTTGCCGTGCCTCTGGATGCCGGTGGAGGCAGAAGCCCCATCAGCCAACAGTTCCCTCTGGAAAAACAGGAGACAATCTCAACCTCCATTTTCCACCAATAGAGAGGAGAGATGTCCCTTGAGCACACATGGGCAAAACGACCCTGTGCAGCAGCTGGCAGCAAAGAGGGTGCAGCAGCACGGGGTGGGGAAGGGGTGCAAGGGCTTGCAGCAGTCCTGGCCTCCAGAGTGGAGCTTCTGGGCTGTTTGGATAAATGGGGGCTGACCCTATAACATGGAAGAAGAACAAGGTTAATGTGTGTCTCAGACAGAAGGAAATAAAGTGCTTGCTTGTGCTAAGCTTGACTCAAGCCAGCTATTAATATAAAACTTGGCTATAAGGAGTGATTCAGTGGTGCTGCAGCAGAGCCTTCTTCCAGACAGCAAGTGAGCACGGGAGCAAAATAAATCTTCTATTGGTTTCACCTCTGGATTTGCTCCCAAGATCTCTCCCCCACTCCAGACACTTACAATCCCTATTGTGTTACCACTGTGATAAATCATCGTGCCAGGGATGTGACAGCATCTCTCAAACAAGATTTTATAGCAGACATAAAGTTTAAGTTGGGGTAGAGGGAGGTAGGAAAGGGAGAAATGATGCTTGTTACCATGCCAATCCACATGAAACCAGAAGGACCAGATTGCTGCACTTTTCCAAAGAGCAGTTTTAAGCACATTTTTTTCTGATGGTTCAATTTTCGCTGTTTAGCACTGTAACCAGTTACGAAAAAGATCTTTAAGAGCAGATAATTGCATCTGGAAACCCTTTATGCCAATGACCTCCTACGTGGACAAGCAGTCCTCCTCACGCTGGAGCCTCTGACCCAGAGGGAGGCACTAAGGACAGGATCATTACTAACAAAGATGGAGCCCCAGATCTGTATTTTTTAAAAGCTCATCAGTTTAGCAGCTTGTTTTTTGTCTTTTTCCATGTGAGGGATTGAATGGGATGTCTGTTGCTGGAAATCAGGACAGGGTACCAGAAGACATGGGATTTAATAACCGGGTGTGACACTGCAGTCACCAAACCCTGCTGAATCTCCACCTCCCTGCCTGTACATGAGTATAATAATTACCACCTACCCCATGGGTTTTATTAAGCATTATTAATTAATAGCAGGGGTGCTTTGTTCAGATCCTCGCATTATGATGCCGTATAAAAGAAAAATAGTGTTATTGCTACTGACTGATCAAGAATCCAGTGGGTGCTTTACTCGGTCCCTAGGTATTCCTGACGGGCAGCAATGACAAGAAAGCTGCCTTTGAAAGCTAAAAAGTGTGGGGAATGCTACTTAGTGGTGTATCCAGTCTGACAGCATGTTGGAAAGCTCACTTTGAGGCTTATGTGTTGACAACTTTTTGTGCGCACAGAGAATCGCTGTTTAGATCATTAGGGGTCATAAAAGTAACGTCTACCTAAACATTCCCATTATTCACTGCGCTTTGCAACCCCACCAAGCCTCTCTCATATGAGCAGATACCACTAGCTACACTTAACAGGTGAGGGAAATGAGGTGCAGAGGTGCCCCAGTGAGCAGAGAGGAGAAGTGCCCGAATCTGCCCTGTTACCAGGCTGCCAAACTGCGGTGCCTTGTGCAAGGCAAGACCTGCCAGCCTGCCCCACTACACGGCTGTCGCATTATAGGACCCATCAGCCTAAACATGCTGCCTACCACAGGTGATGCTTTGTCTCTAACAAAGAAGTCGCGTTTTCAGACCGCTTGCGAGGCAGCGTGCCTCCAACCATGCCGCTGACACAAAGGGAAGGACGTGGAGCTTGGAAAATACAAATATTCACTGGTTGGCGTCTGCTTAATCAGCTGTAAGCATGCTGAAAACCAAAAGCAAAGGCAGCAGAGGACGTTTTCAAGCTGCAGCCTCCAGCAGACTCGGGCAGCCTGTCTGCGTCTCCCTTGCCAGCAGCAGCTAAAACTCCGACCCCCCTAGAGCAGCAGTCAGCGATAAACGTTTGAACAAATCCTCAAAAAATCCAATGCTTTGCGGGTTCTGGTGACATTTCCAGAATGCAAATATGAAGCAATAACTTCTCAGTTCGACAGTTTAAATGGGGAAATGGATAGGGTAGAGAGAAGCTGAAGAGACACTCACAGTCGGTGCTGAAACAGAGGAGGAAAGCCCTTCCGAAACATAACCAGAAACTCATTATCATTTTAGAAAGGAAAATAAAACCCAACAAAACCCCCCCGAACTGTTACAAATGCCAAGTAAGATCATATAAAAATTATTCTATTTTCTAGGCCAGAACAATTTTTTCGTTCTGTATAATTACACACAGGATCCAGGATGATGGGCCTAGATTTGTGGCACACAGATGCTACTGCAGAGCAAATAAAGACCAGTGTGCAAAAGGAACAAGGGGATGGCATCAAGAAAATAAACCTTAGACATCTTTACATTCTGGCTATTTGTTAAGCTACCTGATTTTCGAGTGTGGAAGATGCAGGCAATGATATTCCATGATTTGAGAAAGACATCAAGATTCATGACACCCACGATGCCCCAAAACTTCATCGAGGTCTCACTGAGCCAGGTGCTGTAGAAGCACAGGGTAAGAGGCAATCTACACCTAATCAACTGACAGGTTTTAAAGTGTATCTAAAAATACCATGAAGGGATGAGCACTTTTTTTTTCCTTCTTCTGCAGAGTGGGAATGGATTTTCCTTACAGAGTTCTGGCAACATTCCCACTCGAGGGGGAGAGGGGTCAGCCATCTCCACTGGGACCTGGGGGAAAGACTCCCTGATCCGACCATAATTTTATGCAGTGTGTCAGCAATTCAGGATGAGACTATGCCAGAAAGGCCTGAAGGAATATCCCAGGGAACAGTCAAAGCAGGATAATTAAAGCATGAAATTTTTGTAGGTAGAAGCTTTCCCCCTTAAAAATATCCATGCAGCCTCAAATATCAACTGGAGTCAGTAGAATAAAGCTTTTGTTAGCATCAGTTAAGCTTAAGTTAACGTGAAACTCATGAAAAACTCAGCACTGACTGCATGCAGACCCCTAGAAGTGGAGTAGCATATCCAAGGTCCAGGTAAGTCAGAAGAAAAACCCATAAATCCTACCAGGTTTCAGTTCAGGTCTGTAATTTAACAACAGTATTTAGCAAAGGGAAAATCAAAGTAAAGCTATATTCCAGTTAGGTCACAGACCTGATGCACAAACTACAGTGCAAATTAAAAACGAGTAGAGGGTTTGAAAACTGCATTGAGGCTATGTGTAAAATATGTGGCTTTAAAATATACTATAATTAAACTCGTGAAGACAAGTCTAGATAAAGAAGTTGCACAAATTTTTCTTGGCCAAATTACCTGGTGGAAGTAAAAGAGATTAAAGGGGTGATTTAACAGATGCACCACGAACAAAATTTCAGATTGCAGTATTAACATGATTTAGTGCTTTAACTGGAGAACTAATAGTAGGCCACCTCCCATGCCGGTATATTTAAAGGAAGGTCACCTTTCTCTGTCTCGCACACACACTCAAACACATGTTCACTCTTCTGGATTTCATCACATGGTAGAGATTTGCCATATTAGACAATAAGGACTGGGGCAATGAGAGAGGAAAAAGTTACTAGAGTTTCTCCACTAAATGGTTAACTACGGAAATTACAAAAATTAAAATCTGCTCCAAAGAACAGAAGTTGCCTTCATGAAGGGGCGGAGAGGCAATTCCTTGGAGAATAGCTCTGACTGAAGGCGCCACTCCCCCACTAAGAGCTATCTAACAGCAAGTGACTCACCAAAAATAGTAACAAAGTGTTTTCTGTTTGCAATACACTGAAAGCTATAGGGCTTGATTCATAAAGTCCACCAAATCCACGAGAGCCCATGTGATTCACTCAGATCAGCTTAGGACCAGATCCCCAGCAGGTTTCATTTTATGGAGGGTCTCAGAAAATCATAAATTTACTACTCAGATATAAGAGCACCAAATTCCTGCACTGGGTATTAAAAAGAAAGAAGAGTTATTCTGTTGAGGAGTAAAGCTTCACTGTTGCAATACAGTCAGCCCTCCTCTCAACAGGGCATTTACTGTAACTCCTGCGTGTATTTGAGGCTTGTGACAGCTGCTAGAGTAAGAAGGCAGGGACAGCAAGCATGGCAGCATGCCTCCCTGCTCTCCCCACCACCATCAGAAGATACTAACTAACCCCAGCAAGCTCTGTGCTCACCGAGCTGGCAAAGGTGCCAGCCTGCACCTAACACGGTTGTGATAAAAACTGGCACCCAAATTCACTTCATGCAGGTCACCACATCTCTGCCAGTGGCCGCTCCAAAGGATGAGTCAGTCCCACCATCACCAGCCTCAGTCGACTTCCCATTACCGAGCTAGGCCAGGAGAGCCCCTGGATGCCCTTCCCTGGGCCTGCGTGCCCTGGTACATTGGGTAATTATCCCCACTTTCCACACCTCCTGAAACACAGACATGCTGATGAGATGCAAGTGAGGTTCGCTGAGGTCCCGCACGCCTGGGATGCAAGGGGACATCCATTTGCCCCACTCCTGTCCAGACATGGGGACGTCAGTCCTCTTGGGATGTGGACGCCACAAGTCATTGCTCGGTCACTATAGGATTGACATTAAGTGGTGCTGAGCGGTGCTCTGCCTGTTTTACCCCTGCAGAACCCAGTATCAATGCTTTGAGTTGGCTACTACCCAATTCTCCCCTGAGAGCAACCTGCATCTTACAGTCACAGTGCCCTCGTCTGCTGCACGTCTTCAATTCAGGGGAGGGGAGAGTTTTCCTTTTGTGTCGATTCCCCTTTCTAAAGAAGAAAAAGAAAGGAAAGAACTCTAAATGCTACACAGGCGCTTTGGAGCCCCACCCTTCAGAGGCACTGTCTGCCTGGCACAGGCCACCAGTGTTTTTACTGCATAGTTTTACATGTCCTGAACTTTGGGAACTGCGTGTCCAGCTGTGGCAAACACACCCATTTCATTTACACAGTCCCGTGTTTGTCCTTGTCCCACATCCCAAGAGAGGTTAGTCTGCGTGCTGGAATGAATGCATGAAAGTAAATAAACTCAGAAATTGGTTTACACTGTATTTGACTGATCTGCAAATAAACATGAAAAAAACCATATTTTCACACCTTATCAAACCATTTAATATTCCAAAAGTATGCAGCCAAGTTTTTCAGACCTGCATTAATCCAAACTAGAAGCATCTCTTTCTGGGATCATGTAAGTGTTTGTCATGTAAAAATAACCTCAAAGAAGTCAAAAAGACTGTACTTGTATAACCAAAATGAGGGGAGAAGGGATTCATAAACAAACAAACAAAACTCTGCAGATAATACTGAGGAGCTAAAATTACCCAGTTAATTTTAAAGATCACAAACGGAACTTTCTCCAACATAAAAACAAGCTCCTGATTGTTGAGGTTTAATACCAAGCCCATTAAAAAATGGAAAATGTACCAGAGGCACAGGAACTTCCAGCACAGCTGGCCTAATGTAAAAACAAAGTATGTAATAGTCGGCGATTAACAAAATTGTGCCTTGAAGAGCTGCTAATTTATCCAAAGCTCAACTCCAAGCAAGGATTGACTACTTAATGATTTTAATTTTTTCAAAGACTGTCATACCACAGAGAAGTTGCTAAGAACTCGGGTTTCTTAAGCAATTGCTCCAGGGCTGGATTTCTCCCTGGATGCAATAGAAGTGGACTTCTTGATCACCTTCTCCCACTTCTCTCCTCTGCTTCCTTCAAGGGCTGTCTGCGCCTTTGGAAGAACAGTGACAGAAAGGTGGCAGAGACATTTAGGTAAGTAGGACAGCACAAACTTCAGTTGCATCTCCACCTTTGGTGAAAGCCGCTGTGTAGGAAACCAGAAGGAAAGCCCTCCTGATTTGTTACAGGAGACCACCAGAGAGAGCCCAGTCCCCTCGGGAAGCAAGCACTAGTGACACGCTCTGTAAGAGAAGGGCAGGACCAAGAGAAATATTTAGTGGGATATGTCAAGCTCCCCACAGAGGAGGGTGAAGCCCACTGCGCCTTCAAGTGGCACCGGCGTTCATGGAAAGCCCACAGTACCTGTCAATCACGCCGCACTCAAGTGCAAGTGTGGTTGCCAACAGCAAATTACTGCAACCTCTAATTTGTTGCTTTTTCGGTATCAAATTATTTTTCATTGACAGAGTGCTGTTTAAACCCGTAATAAACTTGTTTTGATCTAACTCATCACACATTACTGTGTGCTTCACTCCATTACTAAGGTGCCTACGGATGACCTGCTCCCTATGAATTTCCTACGGCTGCATCCCGAGGTGGGGGAATGCTCACACAGAACCCTTTTAATGACCTTTATATTTATCAACCAAAATTAGAGTCCAAATCAGATGATTGCATTGGCCCACACAATTAATTTACAGGCAAAATTAATTACTCTTTTTTTCCCAACCCCCCCCCCACCCCGAGTTCCATCATAATGCGTGCCAAGAAAGATGATGTTCAGAGCTAAGCCCTTCCGGAAGACCTCTGCGCCAGGCCTGGTGGAAGGGAAATCATTCCCTAAAGATTAAGAAAATGAAAATCCAACCAGAGCAAGTACCCTTCTCCCAGCGTCTGCAGATTCATAGGATTAGGAAAGATTACCAGGAACACCGAGCTTGAGCTACTGCATCATCCGGAGCGCACAGTTTCACATACAGGCTCCGAGCTGAATAACTTGTCAATGTGAATTTTTAATGACTTTTTGATTGCGAACATATGCCATAGCTGGGCTTGCTCCAGATCCCAGCTGAAGTCAGCTGGTGCCTGTCAGGGTGCAGGTCTGTGTCACGCTTCGCTCGGTTTAACTGGGGACTCCAGCTGAAGCAGGTCATCCCGGTTTCCCTGCCCTGCCCAGCACTGCCTGAACCAGATCCGCTCATCGATCGGACAGAAGCATTGGTGGGGACAGCCCATTCCCAGTTACCAGCACATCTCCACGAAGCACTGCCACGAACACAAAGCCGTCAGGGCTGGCTCTGCACTGTGCCAGTGCGTGGGCTTCCCAGATGGGGCTCAGCCCCGCAGGAGCACCCACTGCCCACCCCAGGAGCTATGGCCTGCCTAAATGTACACCACAGGGAAGAATATCAGGAGCTTTAAAAGTTAGGAATTAAGTAACAAGCCAAGGGCACATGAAAAGTTGACAATCAACGCTCCTTGTTCAGCTTTTGCAGTGTGTGACCGTTCCCTCTCCAACACAGGCATCGTGCTCTTGTCCCTGTGCTTTTCCTCCTAAAGCACCAACTTTTCAATATATTATAAGACATCAAGAAAGAAAAGCAACCTGAAGTGACTTCGCGTGTGCTGTCTTATATATGGAGAATGCTACCAGCAGAAGCCTTTTGTTCAACAAAGTGTCTTCTGTGTTCACTCAGGAATAAATACCCATTACTGCTTGCTCTGCTAAGTGTAAACTGTTCGGAATTCAGGTTAAAAATATGAGTAATATAAAAATACAGGTTCTGCCAGGCACCTGAGCCCAAAATCTGTCTGTAAGCAGAATAGCAACCGATAGCAGTGGAAGCTGTGTGTGCTCAACAAGCCTGACGCAGAAACCCTTGTTTGCTATTTCAAAGGAGTGTAAGAGACCAAAATAACCAACTCCCATTGAAACATCACAGAAATTAGGTGCCTAACTGCTTTAGGGGCCTGTGAAAGCCCTGTCTGTAACCTTTCTTTTTTTGTGTGTGGTTATGATATTCCAGAAATAAACACCCCAAGACACTGAAATGAAAAGCTAGACTGCAACAGAATAAACCACACTTATTTTGATTACCAGGGGAAAAAAAAAACCCAGTCTTATTGTTATTACATTTTTTAGGCCCTTCCCAGGGAACAGTTGATATTTGTGGTAGCTTTGGCTGTCGCTTGTAGCAGCTGTGTAGTATGCATCACATTAAATATACTGGTGGGTCCTGCATGGTCATTCTGGCACCGTTTCTATTTCATACAATGCCTTCAGTTTTTCTATTTAACCTCAACCATTTATCAATCATTCACCAATGCCCATAAATCAAAGTGTCTAGGGACCCTTAAACATAAAAATAAGGAGCTGTAAAAAAATATTACTACAGCAATTAAAGACTCAAATAGTAATAAATTCTACTTGCATTACACCTTTAGAAAGCCCTACTGAAATTAAACAAACATCCAATATCAACAATATGAAAGGGGCTTTTTCTTCTAGTTTATAATAGCTACTGGTTTATCCAGAGCAGAAGAGAATTAGGGTTATTTTTATAGATCATGGAGACTAAAGGCGAATGTAAAAAATGGGGGAGGGAGAAAGAAGTAGTGAAAAGGTAAAATAAATTACAGTGGGTTTTTTCTTCCAGCAGACCAAAAGAACATGTACAAAATAAACGTGAAACTTTATCCATGAAGTGTAATCTTTTGGTTTGGATCAAGACTGTATGGTTAACAAATCTATTTTGAGTCAACCTCACGACCGGGTATTTTAAAGTAAGTAAAGTTTTCTATTTTAAAACATAAACTTCTTTTTTGTTGTCTTCCTCAAAAGGCAATTTTATTTTCCAGAAAAGCCTTTTTTTCAACTGACACCCTAGATGAGGAAAAAAAAAAAGTTTGCATCATTCAAGAAAAGAAAATGACAAATGTTGATCAGACGGGTGAAAACATAAGACATGGAGATGAACAGACCCAGAGATTACCTAAATTAAGATCGGTGTCCTGACTGCTACAGCCCCTGACGAAAAGGGGGCATTTCTCTTTGGAAGGGGTGATGTGCTGTAACTGTCATGGCAATCCAGCACTGGAAGGAGAGGCCACATTCCACGGTGTTTACCGTGAAAGCCTGATGATTAATTCCCATTAAAAGCTAACACAGCAATGCCAGTGAGTCCCACAGAGACCCCAGGCTCGGGTTTTACCCATGCCAAACTCCTGAGGTTTTGTCGAGGTATCCCCGCCTCCCCTCGCAAGGGGACGGGAGCCTGTGACTTCTCCGTTCTTCCACCAAGAAGCTCTTGGGAGGGTGCCATGAAGCGGGCACTGCCTGTACTGCAGGCAGGGGAGGGCTCTGTCCTGGCCTTCTTCGTTCCATTCATTAGCTGAGGACCAACACTTACTGTGAAGAGGAGGTTTTTTTTACTGTAAAAATACTGCAGGGATCCCGAGTGCTTGGACTGCTGTCTTTATTAAAAATTACCAGTTCCACAGTGCTGTTGGTTTGGCTTGGCTTTCGTTACCAGCTCGCCGCAATTACTGCCAACAGAAAGGGGTTAATGAGTCAAAGCAAACAATAAACACTGAGTTTTAATTTTCTTCTTTCCCCCTGTTCTTTTTTGCTGGAGCTGTTTGATGGGACCGGGGCTACAAGGGCTAGCAGTGGCCGAGCAAAGAGCCAGGCCTGAGGAGTTGTGGAGAGCCCCATGTTTGGCAGCCTCCCTGCAGGACCCCAGATTGGGGCTGCTCAGTGTCTGCAGATGTGCCTGTAAACATTTTTCAGACCCAAAACTGTACTTCTGATTTCTTACATTTATCAATCACCTCCAAAGTGTCCTGATTGTAAAAAAAAAATCATAAACATTGACCTCTTCTGAAAGAACAGTACTGGGGACTGAAGAAGGTACTGCTGGAGGCTGTACCTAGCTGGGCTTCTGCAACCAGTGGAAATTTCCTTCACGCTTTTTTTTGCAACAGTATTCTCTTTCAGTAGTTTCCTCTCTGCTATAAAGTGTGCTTTTATTATATCTGTGTTGAGCCGGTTCCAATGACGCACCTAAAATAGATGAAACTACCCCAGTGTGTTTTCCTACCGCCGAACGGCAAGCTGTGCTGTCTGCGGCAGCAGCGCCGGCATCAAGACCGGGCATTCAGCAAAGTGCTTACCTGTGCCAAGCACAGGTACTGCCAACATCGCCGCCAAGACGGGGCCAATAAATCCAAGCAAGCTGTGCATCTCTCGCCTGTCCTCCCCGTGCGCACTCAGAAGTTCAGGGACCTCTTTTCACAAGCAAGTCATTACCCATCTCTGTGCACTTTCATCTTTCAAAGCCCAGGCAAGCTGCAAATCTACAGGACGAAGACGAACGGACTCAGCACAAAGCCTTGGAAAACTGAAGGAGTTTTTGGGAAATCAGCTGTAGGCTTTGAGGACAGCTGCAGGGAGGCCTGGCAGAAGCAGGGATGATGACCCACAATCCAGCCGCTCCAGCTGGAGATCTGGCTGAGGAGCCTGCACTGAGCATGCAGGGTGGCCAGGCGCTTGCCAGCTCTTCGCGTTTAATAAATTAGTGTGGATAAGGAAGCTAAGATTGGGCTTGTAGAATATATACAGAGCCTCTATAGGAAGGTGCAGAAACAGCACTGTTTGAGCATGACTCATTGTGTCCTTGTTACGTCTCTGGTTGCTTGGAGACTGACTGAAGGCACACAGCAAAGATGACGGCTTGGGAGTCACTACCTTGCCTTATTTTCTTTTTCTCTATGCACATAATTTTCCTTTAAAGGCTTGCCTTGCCTCTGCAGATTGCTCAGCTCGCTCTGCCACTGTGGAAAACTACAGCAGGGGAGGCAGCTGGGTGTCCAGGAACACTGTCGGCGTTGTTCCACCCTCACCTCCCAGCCACGGCTCCGCGTGCTGCAGGGGGAAAGAAAGCATGTCTTTATTGCGCTACAGGCTCGCCTGGATGCTAAATTTTACCTTAAGCCAAAGCAGTCACAGATTGCTTATTGAGAGATGTTCCCACACATTTCCAACAGGTTACCCTGAAGTCCTCAAACTTCCTTAGCTGGGAATAAATATCTAGAAATGCCAAAAAGTGGTGGAAATGCAACGGGGAACTTAAGCACGTTCCACTACTCGACAGGCGTGGCACAACCGAGCTCTGGCGGTTAAGGTGAAAATCTTGTTTGGCTCTTACCTTACACAAAACCGAGCAGTGTGGAGACAATTATTCATAATTTAACAAGTGCTGAAATTTAATGCCCCCTGTATCTCGAGTGCTAACAGTATCACGCTTCAAAGTGGGAGCCTGTAAAATATAAGCAGGACTTTTAGGACACTGTTAAATTACATGGACTAGAGTCTATGCTAGTATAAAAGTAAGGATTGTGTGTCCACTTCCAACAGCCCTGTATCTCATGTATTCTTAATAGCTGGAAACCAAGCAGTATGTGGTGGTCTAGGGTAATGAATGACCTCTTACTTCTCTGTTTTAACAGGTCTTTATTCCCCTAATCAATCTCATCATTCGCACCAGGGGAATCAGCTAAAAGCTCTTTAAAAATACATAGGTGCACTCAGGGCACATCCTGCAGATTTTTCTGAAAAGACAATTTCTGTAAATAAATGATTAAAATGGAAGCAGAAGCAAAGAGGCTTTGGTGGGAACTGCAATGTGCAAAGGTTTCCTCTTTGGGGGCCAGAAGACAGGAGGGAGGACAGCCAACCTCAAAGACATGAGGTGGTGGCATGAAGCACTGCCCTGTGCTTCTCAGACCTCAGAGCTGCTTTCTCCACCCAAAGGGGTTGTCCCTTGACTTTTGCTGCAGAAAATGACTGAGGTAAGAATAAAGCGGCACTGCAATTTCAGGAAGGAAAAAAAACCCTATCAACAGTGAAGGAAGGAGCCCCGCAGAGTTTACTTACAGCCCACTCAACTCAAAACGAATGAAATCCCCTACAATGAGTCAAATGACCTTAAGACTGTAAGGGCACATTGTAGCTGCACGCGGGACCATGTGGTACAAGGCCAGGGCTTGGGAACACCGGCTCATCTGAACCTTGGGCCCTTCTCTGAAGGCACAGATTCAGTGGCACATCACTCTGCCACCTGAGACACCCCATGCCCCTGAGGCGCTGAGATGGTACAGCCAGGCACCACGCTGCATGAAGGACCAAGATGCGAGCAAATGAGATGTGACAAGTCTGTGTAAATCCATGCAGACAAACTGTTCCCTAATTTTGTCTCTTTGCCCTACAGCTGCTCCCAGCAATTCAGCCTGGGAAGGCTGACATACGCTTGGTCAGGAGTCAACTAATCCAGGAACAGCAGGATGCAAAGACGGCTAAAAGCCGTGTTAGTCCCATGGGGCCAGGGCTGCGGTGCTTCGATCGCAACAGGCAGCCTTGCCGCTGGATCCTAATGGTCTATGAGCGGTGCTGTGCCCAGCAGATCCCCGCAGGATCTGCTCCCGCTGTCTCTACAGAGACATAATACCTCAAAGTAAGCCAAAACCCGTTCCAGAAGCGTTTTTTAATTAGCTGTCTTAATTGTCGGCAGCTAAAAACAAAGCTTTCTGCAAGATTAAATAGCTTTTAACAAAAAAATGGGGGAAAACCCCTAAGCAAAACATGTCTTTTACAGAGAAACCGTATAAAGGTATGCAAGCTAGACACGGACTGTACGACAGGGTGGCCACACAACCCTTCACAGAAAGCCTTTATCGCAAGTAAGCTGGGCTGCAAAGTGACGTGCAAAAATGAAGTGAACTTAACATTGCTGCTGCTGGTGGTCATTCAGGTTTTTTTCTTGAACAACCCAGATACGGTTCGGCTCAGGGACAAGACAACATGAAATGCGAAGCAGCTCTTTAACACCCAGATTTGTGCTCGGTGTTCATTCCTGGTGCATTGTGTCGGCAAACTTCCCAATCCCCGCCCTGAAGCAAAGCCAGTGCCTTGCAGGAAAAAACAAAACAAACAAATCCAAACAAAAAAAGTTTGTAATTATTTAAAATTACATTGATGGTGTACGCAAAAAAAAAAAAAAAAAAAAGAGTAGGTAAGGGGAATGTGGGCAACCTTCACTTCAGTACTTTCTGAATTTGCAGGCTGCTGCCGGCAGCCTCGATCCACCGCCAATACTGGTTTTGAATAGGGTCTCTCATTGCGTTTCTCTGTGCCAGCGGAAGCCACACAGCTAGCTAGTGTATCCTATAATAACTAAACAAACATCCCCCCTGCCCCCAAACACATGTAAAAGATGGATTTAAATCGTTAGGATTTACTTAGCTCTGAAAGGGGACAATTTTTCACCAGACTGCCAAAAACCCCACTGCAATGGAGGGACCGAGGCTGAGACTTTCAGAAGAAATTGAAGGAGTTCAAGTACCCAATTTCTATTGAATTTCAAGGTAATTTGGCCATTGAGCTCCCTTGTGCACCTTTCCCTGAGCCTTTGTTTTTACTGCAAGTTAGATTTTTACTAACTTGAAAAGAAGTAACTGAGTAATTGTGAAAGGTTACAAGTTATTTTAAAAATAACATAAAGGGGTTGCTTTTTCCACCCCAGTGGCTGTACAGTTACAGCCAGGGTAACGCAACTCTCAGGACGTAATCTGGGATGGGGAAAAACCTGGTGAAATTCCTTATTCTACCACTTTTTTTTTCTAAGTATTTCTGTGTCCAGCAATGCATTTGCAAAAATGCTGGAACACTTTGTTTCTTTGGATTTCAGATGAGGACAATGAGGTAGTTTTAAACTCCCCTCAAATAAAAGTTTGACACGCTTTGAAAACACTCTGTTGATAAGAGCAAGGATTGCTCTTTACAGCTGGAACTTTCCATCTAAATAATATCAAAGCTGTTTATACACAAGAATGATTAAAGATGAGGAACATGCCTGTGATACAGGTTCATCATTTGCTTATAGCTCAAATTTGGCAAAGCATGTAAGCAATCCAGGATGGGGGCCAAGGTAATATTTCATCGTGGCAGAATTGAGAAGACTCCCAAGACTTCCTCAGGCTTCCTTTAGGCTATCCAAGGGCTACATGTAGCATAAACCCTCCTCAGGAGCCAGACTGCAAACGTGTTTTGCCAGGACCTTGTCAAAGTCCCAGACAAACAATGCCTCTCACATTCAAGCAGGCAAGCGTGGGGTTTTTTTCTGTCCTTGCCCAGGGTGGCACCGAAGATGCACGCAGCATCTGGCTGGGCCAGGAAGGCTGATCTCATGTGCTGTCTCCTGCCTACGTGGACCTTGATGAAATTAGCCCTTTGGCCTCAGTAAAAAATTGAGCAGCCCATGTAAATTCAAAGAGGAAAGAGTAGAGGTAATTCCATCTTCATGCAAATTTCCTACCTCCCTTTCCTGCCTCAAGCCAAACAATCAAATGCAACAAAAGGAGGTAAAAGTCGTGCAAGAAGCTTCAAATGGCCTTGACTTTCTTCATGCAAGGATCTTATCTTCTCTTTGTTTCATTACTTCTGATTTCTGACATAAAGCTCATACAAATGAGGCGGAAAAAAGAAAAAAAGACCACCATCAAGTATCCAGGAGCAGCTGGACTGGACTTAAAACAACCAAACTCACACGTAAGATCGCAACTCAGAAGACCCTTTACAAAGTATTTTATTGGTAGTTGCTTACGTCGTGGGCATGCACACGTGCACCCTGAAGGGCACTAAAATTTCTATGTCATTTTTGCAGAACCATATTATCTCATATTTCCCTTGATCCATATACAGGAGGTGCAAGATGCAGCGTGCAAAGCTGCCTTCCCACACCTTATGGCAGATCCCAGCTCCTAGAGGCTTCTCGGCACGTCTGGGAGGCACCGTCACTCTTGGGGACGGTTTCACACGAATGGAGGACAAGATCAACAAGGCACCTGCTGGAGAAGGCTTCTGCCAATTTGCACTAACTAAAAAGGCAACTGCTGTTCGGCAGAATGAACCTCAGCTTCCACAAACCTTAGCAGTTCCTTCACTGAGCTGTGCCGCGTCCTTAGTGAATTGGCCTCTGAGAATTTGATCCTAAATGTAGTGCAGCCTTTCAATCAAATTCCCCTTATGTGCTGAACCACAAGCTTGCCAAGCAGTAGGAACACTGAAGCGTTAAATAAAGAACATTTTCAGCAGTCAAGGCCAAGGTTGAAAACATAAGGAATGTGAGGAGTTGTTTTTGCAGTGAATTTATTGTAAGGGCAAAGTAATAAACCATTTGCATTTGAAGGATCTATAGCATAATGATGTAGATCAGTAGTGCTTCTGTTGATTTTTTTTTTTTAACACAGGGAAACTTTTTGTTATCTTGTCCAGGACTCTGCTCACACTCTTTCAGCCTCTGTGGCACTCCAGTAAGGAGTAGTGACTGTAGGCTCGGAGCACTATCTCACAGTTAAACCTTCAGAGCACTGAACCACCACACAAAAGAAACCCTTTTTCCCAAACTTCCAGCATTCCTTAAAGAAGGAGGAGGGTGGACTGTCTTTTTACACTATTATTTATAACATATAATTTCTTGAATAAACTAATTATAAAAGAAAAGCATCGGATTTTTACATCGGGCCGAAGAGGGCTTCCCTTTTTTTTTGGATACAAGCGTACATGGGCTCTGGTTCAGTCAGTCAGAGGCAGAAGTCCCCATCTGCAGATGTCTACATACCTGAGGTTCCACCAGCAACCACTCAGGCTCGCAAATTAAAAACCTGTCTAAAAACCTGACACTATTCATGCACTCAAATGCTTTTAAGAATATGGGTTTGATCCAAAAGTCCATTAAGGCAAATGGAAAGACGAATTGATTTTCCACTGACTTTCTATTAGGACCTAAACTTGCAGCACTGGTCTAAAGATCATCTAATTCCCTCAGCTTTTAAAACAAACCTATTCAAAGCTTCAATGTACAAATGCAGGCATTATAATGGGGCATTCAAATGCTGCTAGTGGATTCTCAAAATTAGCTCTTTGGCCTGTAAAATACGCATTAAGCATACCTTGGTGCCAATATAAACATCCACCTCCAGAGATTTCTAAAAAATCTCATTATGATTGGTCTCAACAAAAATATGTTACCACTTGTGACTACTAAAGCATGGGGAAACCAAAGGAATGAATGAGAAGGCAAAACCGAGTGACCTCACTTCAATTCCTCTCTATCTACTACTTCTTACTTGCAAAGCCTGCCTGGCGAGGTGAGGACGGCTGACAGCTTTCCAGGACGAGACAACTCGCAATGAGATGGGAATTCACTAGCAGTCAAGGAAAACACTACGGTACGCAACAGGTGATCAAGAAACTGGCACTGTGGAAACCAGGAAAGGATTAAAAGATGTTTTGCAAGGTGAAAAATGGTACAGAGAGAGATGAAAGTGTGTGTATTTAAAATCAAGAGTATTTGAGCACAGCAGCTATTAAGTTGCTTATGGTAAAGCAAAGGCTTCCTTCCACACAAAGACTGACACGAAGGCCAATCAGTTAAGGATCACTGTGGCAGCTAAACTAAAACGTTTATCTGTTCCCCAAGACATCAGAGAGAGCTTGAGCCCACTGCCCATTTGCAATGCCACGGCATGCGCTCTTCGAGGCAAAAACCGCTTCAATAGGAACAAACTCAACAGCTGCCTGAAAGGATGCGGAAAGCAGAAGACTTAAAGGAGAAGAAGAGCTACTAAGTTTTCCTACCTTAAAAAAACATAAAGCACATATTAAAATTTACAGTTAATAATCAGCATGAAAACTCTGCCAAAATTGCTGTACCTCTTCCTGTAGCCTTTTCTAAATACAAAAGAATCAAAATTTAATGAAAGCTTGAGGCTGCCAAGTTTCCAAACTTGAGCAAACAATACCAGGTCAAGAGAGCATCCGATCCCAAACACTCCTATTCCTCCTCTCCCCAAGAGGTCCTGGGTTACAAAAAACTATTCTTTATTTAAGAGCGCTGGGGGTAGCTCTCCTTCATCAGCAGATCACTAAGGACCTTCATAAGATACTTCCTTACTAGCTCCATGTTTATCACCAGCTGCTGCTGTCCTGAGGAGCCCAGCGTGCACTGCAAGCTGCGGCAACAAAGCCGTGCTGGAGTGATGAAAGGGGCCTTTAAAATGCTGTTCATAGCAGTGCGAGATGGAGACAGACTCCCTGATTACAGAGTTCATTGCCCAAAAGTGCACAATACACCGTCTGTGTCGGGAGCTGCGCCCCGTGTTCGCTGATATCAAATCCCTCTCAACAGGGGAAGACAAGGACGCACGTTCAGGTGGTGTCTTGTGATACACCAGGATCTCATCTCCAATTTTTCTACAGCAGGTTGTGAACCAGGTGCTGAAACCATTGTCAAAAATCCCCTAAAAAAGTGGTTGACGTCAAGAGAGCAAAGCAAAGAAGCCAGCATCCCTCTGTGCTGGGATTACAGGCTCCAGTGGGCAGAGCTCTCAGGAAGAAAAATGCTATAATGACATCTCCACTACTTATTTCACATCAAACATTCCCCAAAACTGACGGTGTTTGTCAAGTTACTAATAGAGAGGGGGAAAAAATCCACTCCGAGTAAAACAGGAATCTCAATCTTTTTTTCCTCTCTCACATCCTTGATATTTCCCTCAGGACAAATTACATGGAAATATTCAAATACTTGTTGTATTGATAGCAGGAAGTAAGAAGATATGTCACCGAGGGCCTTTGCCAGGCTGAAATCCCAAAAGACAGATGACTAGCAAATGCTTACATCCTGCTGACATATTCATCTGATAATTCTTACAGCGTGTTGCTGAATGCATGATGAGAATACAATGCCTGCTATTATGCTCAGCTCTCACTGTTAACACATTTATACCAGCATTTCACTTTGTTGTGCCCTGGGTGACTGAAAATTCCCAAGGACACTAGGACTTGAATGTACTAATGCTAATAATTTCCACAGCATCCAGCTGCTTAACTAAACACTATCTCCGTAGTCTTTTCCATTTCATTTAAAAGATCCTTTCTCACATGTCAAGGGGGCAACTTTCAAGGCTTTGCATGAGCAACTTGGGACACCCAGCGCCCATTTAGGAGATGCCTGGCGTACTCCGTTGAAATTTGTTTTGTCCGTATACAGCTTTCTCTTCCCCACACACATTAGAGTTGTCCTGACAGATCTCAGTTATGGGTATATCTACAACAAATTCACTGCTGCTAGGCAGAATAAATTGACCTGCTCTGAGACTCACGTTGCCATCATTAGACTATTACCATCACCCAAATGTGAAGCTGCTTCACAGATCACGGTGCTGTGCTTTACTTGCTGAATGTATTTTCCCTTCTATGGCTGAAAGCATAAAGACTTGCAAACACACAGCTTTGTCTTTCACTGTCTGACTGCTGTGTTGGGCTGAGGACTTTTAGTTGGCTATTTGTTTTTAACAAAATCCTAAGCATCACTAGTGAAAAACAAAACACCTTTGCAAAAATTTACTTTTAGTCAAAAAGCCATTTTCCCCCTGAATTTAAGAGGTGCTCTGGGTGAAAACATTATAATAAAGAACCAAGTAGGGTTCTAAATGCCAGACCTGCTTCAGTGCATAAATCACAGTTAAACTGTGCTGGTTCTGGGAAAATTGGTTTTAACAGCACATTTCACCACAGGCGCAATAAAAAAGGAAATTTTCCCGCCCATGTCGAGCTGTTCAGGATGAAGAGAGATTTGGGGTTTCATCCAGGAGAATTTGCTTTCTCCTTCTTTAGGCTGTGGGATGAACGAACAGCCACTCGTTTCGGTGCGGTCGCGTGTGGCACTGGGTGGTCTTGCACTGATCATAAAAACCCTAACTTTGGCTTTGGTGAGTCCCAGTGTACTTCAGGCAATTCCCTGGGGTACAGTACAAGGAGAATGACTTAATGAATCCAAATCTAGGTTTAGGACAGAGGTCTGAACTTCCCAGCTGCTTTGTATGCAGATATTCACCCTGCAGTTACACAGCCAGAGGATGAGATACGGCTACAGGGCACACTTTGAACGTCTGCTCATTTGCAGACACCCTTGTCCTTTTCCTTTTATCCAGACTAGGGCTACATGGCTTCCTGAAGTATCCTACAGAGAATGAGATCATGAGAGTTGCCCTTATCCCTTGCAGAGTTCTAATCAGATGTAGAAGTAGGAAGGAAAATAATTGAAATATTTTAGTTTAAATTCATGGGAAAGTTCATTTTTGTTCACTTAGGAGAGAGATTCCTAGCTACCACACACTACAACAGATTTTTTTAAAAAAAGGTTATTTCAACAGTGTAAGTACTTGGATAAACTGGATTTTTTTAATCCAATTTGTGATCTTTCATGGAGATTTAATGACATGAAAGATTCTCGTAAGCCTATTGCAGTGCGGTCTCCTAAGCTGCTGGAACACATTACCAGTAACAACTTCCTCTAGGACTGGGAAGGAAAAAATACATCGAAACAGCACTTCCGAGAAGTTTCCCAATATTATTTTCTGCAAAACAAATAGTGCAGGAAGTCAGACAGTACAAACTGAAGAGACAGTTTTGAATACTTTGAGAGCTTTTATTAGCGAAAATAAGATTTTGTCTCCAGCCCTTCAGCTTGCATCCGACATTCTCCTGAGCAACGGAGAAATTCTCCAAGTGACGCTCCAGCACTTTTGCTGTCAGCAGTAGATAACCCACGTGTAGGACTGTCCAGTCTGGTTACTTCAAATACATACACTGTCTTGCATTAGGAGTGTACAGTCAGACCTCAAGTCCACCCCTGAAGTCAACAAGAATTATTTCTATTGACATTAATGGGGGATTTAAATCAAGCCCTGCTTCTTATCATCAGCTGTATATTAACTGTTTAACCCTTTAAGTGTCTGACTTTGCAAAATGCCAACAATCTCTAGAGAGGCGCGGGGCAGCTCGCAGCTGGATTCTAGTTTTCTGTTTCTCCTGGTTATTCTTCTAAACCATTTTTGTTCCTCAACAACTGCATCACATATAAAAGCGAGTTTCAGGAGAAATAATAATTCATTAATAACAGAACTTGTGTGCCTTATCAGCCTCCCAAGCTTCTGTGTGCCAAGAAAGACTCAACTAAACCCAGTGGGCTTAATACTGAAGCCTTTAAACAAGCCAAACTCCCCCTCAAATCCGTGGCTAAGTAGCACCCAGCCCACTGCGAACAGATCATGAATTAAAGATTATTCTTCAGTAAGGCAACAGATGAGACAACTTGCCTAGTAATTTAGGGTGCTCCTTCAGAAAAGGCTGCTGTCACGTATGGAAATGACACTGAATGGGAAAACGGCTTTCGGAAAACTCTCAGGAAATTTCTATTGAAAACTCTCAGTAGACTGCACCAAAGTCAACGTCCACCTGCAGCTAAGAGAGGGCTCAGCTCTGTGTAAAGGTCCTGCAAGACTGTTTTTTCAAATTTCACTGAGCAGAGCTACAACACGGCCCTGCTGAAGGACGGGAGAGCCAAGAACAGCCATGGTGGGTCCGGAGCTCAGCGTCATTATTGCGGAATGGTCCTCATGGCCAGATTTACCAGGGGCAGGGCAAGTGACAGATTAAGGGGACTAGCTCCAAACCACCCCACACTTCAGTATGTCCTTCAGATCGCCTGGACAACTCTGACATTGCCATCACAACTCCAGCCAGCATTAGTAAAGAAACTATTAAGACAGCCATTTAATCTACAAAAATCATTACTGTTTGCCATACTGACACACCAAAAAGCCATCAGCTGGTCTTCCTCACTTTTTATGGGATCATCTTTACAAAATGCTAAATAATGCTGCCAATTCAGAGAGCTCCAGTCAGGCAATCCCCTCTAGAGGGATTAACACAAATAAGTCTACTCAGGTACCTAAGACACCAAGAGGAGTAAGTATCAGTCCAAGTTTTTATCACTCTCCTTACCAGAAGGTCCAGGATTGGTAAGGTTTCTTCACCT